>NC_052101.1:58242200-58953700 GCF_015852505.1 Tachyglossus aculeatus | reverse complement strand
CCTGGCTTGTTTTTCGATAGAACACAATCACCAAATATTACATTTTGTATTCTAAAGGTAAGATTTATTAAGACCATAAAGTTACCATAAAAAGAAATGTCCAGCCTAGTACAGTGACAAATAGCTTAATGTTTGTAATTCCAAATGTGTTACACTGATTTTTACAACCTTGTTGGGCTTAAATTCATGAAATTATCTCTTGATTAAAAGCTTCCACTTATGACAGAGGTTTCTTCAAAATATTACATAGCTCTTGACTTAAAATGGTAAAACCTTTTATGTCATTACTTTAATTAAATACTAAATGCAAGAATTTGTGGAATACGAGATTTAGTGGAACACATAAAAAATAAAATGACAATAAAAAAAATCATAGAGGCCCTAAAATCCAACCCTATGAGTGTCATATATTCTGCTGCTGATTTTCCACTTTCACCTCCAAAACCCAATAAATTTCCCAATATTTGCATTCAATTCAGCAACACACTTGCTGATATTGTACATAATTCTCCCTCAAATATTCTCATCTTCTTGAAACATTACAACAATTACTCATTGCGTCAGACTTTCTAGCTGTTTATTAGCTCCCACCAAATCACTTTCTTTCAGGTCTACCTTTATTTTGACCTCAGGGGCTTTAAGCCAGTAAAAGCAAAACAAATTAGACCTCTGATATTCACATACATACTGGATAAAAATCAATAGTTTTAATTTTCGCATGGAAGCCAACAATTTTCAACTGACGGCCCAGCAGGTTTTAATGGACACAAACAATTTACTTTTACTGTTTTAATTGTGTTTAGTCAATCACTTTTTATTGCTCCTCTGCATCTGACTAAACAAATTAATTGAGCTATATTCATAAAAGATTACTTTGTAAAATGGCCAGTTATATATATTTGATGATTACTGCCAGCGGTAGAAATATTTACACCAATAGGTAGCTTTATTTGCCTTGAAATTAAAGTAGAGAAAATGAGCAAGTCAGGGGCAAAATGGCAGAGCACTATCAAACTTCCCAGAGAACTTTCTGTCTCTTCCTTGACTGTCAAGTCGCCATGGAGTTATTCTTTAGGGAGCAGAAGGGCTCTGAGGCTGGGCTTTCAGTTGTTTACCCAAGTATATCAAAGGCTTCCTGAGTCGCGTAGGTATTGTGGGGGTATTTTGTGTCTAGTTAATTATGGGAGTCCATTACCTACCACCTGAACAAGCCTGGAGTTGGGTTCAGAGTCCTCTCTGTAGCCAATCAATTTTCTTTCCAATCAAATTCAACACTTTTTCCAGGGAAGCGAGAAGAATTATTTCAGGGCCATGCTGGAGCTACAACCTCCCCAGATGCAAGGGAGGGCGGGGGGCGGGGGGGACGCTATCTGAAGGGGAATTGGATGCAACTGTAGACTGTAAGCTCATTGTGGGTCGGGAACCAACTCTGATATATACTGTACTCTTCCAAGTGCTTAATACAGCACTCTACACACAGTAAGCGCTCAAATACACTTGATGGATCTCCACAGATCTCCACAGATTTAGCCTTTAGGAGCAAGGGCTAAAAAGTCCCAGTTCTCCTGGATAATAATAATTATGGCATTTGTTAAGCACTTACTATGTGCTGTTCTAAGTGCTGATGAAAAGGCTTCACATAACTTGTCCAGCGCAGAGAAAATTGTGTTCCGAAGTGTGTTCTGTGGGGGCCTTAAATACATTGTGAATATCGCAGATTATCCATCATTGGTATTTATTGAGTGCTTTCTGTGAGCAGAGCACTGTACTAAGTGCTTGGGAGAGTAGGATATGACAGAGTTGATAGACACGTTCCCTGCCCACAACGAGCTTGGAGTCTAGAAGAGTTCTGGCATTGCAATCATTTGAGTCTGCTTAATCAAACTAACCCTAGGGCAGTTGGTAAAAGTTGGCTGCACAGGACAGAGTTTTAAAAAAAAAAGGCAGAAACATAGCCCAATCAGAGAGCAACAGAGGCCCAGCTGTGACGAGAAAGGCACAGACACAGAGAGTCTTACCTCTGGGTCGGGTGCATGGTTTCCTCATTGGAAACTGGGGCCATTGTAGACTATGCAATTGGGAATTGGGGTGCAGGGAGAAGAGGGAAGCTGGGCCCCCTTTAGCCCTTGGTTAAGGATGTGAGAACCAGGAGCTGGAAGCTGGGCCCAAATGGGATGGGCCAACGCTTGACCTGCCATTTCGTTTAGCTCAAAGTTCTGGTCTACTTTTTAGTCATTGACAAGGGGTGAACTGATCTAAATAAAACCACCCACCTTGCCCACAAAGCTCACTTCTCTGTGCCTCAGTTACTTGATTTGTAAAATGGGGATTGAGACTGTGAGCCCCACATGGAACAACCTGATTACCTTGTATCTACTCCAATGCTTAGAACAGTGTTTGGCACATAGTAAACGCTTAACAAATACCATCATCATCATTTTTCTACAAAAACGTTCAGGCCATTTGTCCCCATTCCTCAACCTCCCGTGGTTGCCCATCCACCTCCACAAACAAAAGCTCCTTACCATCTGCTTTAAAACACTCAATCACCTTTCCCTCTCCTACCTTACCATGCTGCTTTCATACTACAGCCCACCCCACACCCTTTGCTCTAGTGCCAGCCTGCTCACTGTGCCTTGATCTTGTTTATCTCGCTGCTGGCCTTCTGCCCATGTGCTGCAGTGCCCTCCCTCATATCTGCAGATGATCACTTTCCCTACCTCCAAAGCCTTATTGAAGGCCCATCTCCTCCCAGAGGCCTTTCCTAAGCCCTCATTTCCTCTTCTCCCTCACACTTGGAACTGCCTCCTTTATTTACCTCTCCCTCCGCCCCACATACATGCAATTTAATCGTTGATATCAATGTCCATCTCCCCTTCTAGACTGTAAGCTCACTGTGAACAGGCAACAGGTCTACCACCTCGGTTATATTGTACTCTCCCAAGTGCTTAGTACAGTGCTCTGCAGACAGTAAGCATTCAAATGTGATTGGAAGGGCAAGACAAACATTAAAATAAATTACAGAGAGGGGAGATAGTAGAATATTAGGATATGTATATAAGTGCCATGAGGCTCGGGTGACTGAGTGTTTAAGTGGTACACTGCCAAGCATATAGGCAACTCTAAACGGAGGCTAAACTGGGGGAGGAAATGAGGGCTTGGGCAGGGAAGGCCTCTTGGAAGGGATACAATTTGAGTGGGACTTTGAAGATGGGGAGGGTAGTGGAATGTCAGATATGAAGGGGGAGGGAGTTCCAGACCAGAGGGAGGATGGAGGCAAGGGGTGGGCAGAGAGGTAGACGTGCTCGAGGTACAGTACAGGCTGGCTTTAGAGAAGCAGAGTGTGTGGGCTGGGTTGTAGGAGATTAGCGAGGTTAGGCCAGGGGGAGCAGCGGTAGAATCAACTGATCGCCTACCCAGAGGTGTGTGTTTTGTGAAGGCCAAGAAGTGATGCTGGCTCAGGGGAGACCAGGATCAAAGCCCCAGGATGGCCCAAAATTGAGGCAGCAAAGATTCCTGGAGATGCACCACTAGACTGCAAGCTCACTGTGAGCAGGGAATGTGTCTGTTTATTCTTGTATTGTACTCTCCCAATTGCTTAGTAAAGTGCTCTGCGCACAGTAAGCACTCAATACAGTTGAATGAATGAATGAAACTCTTCTCCCTCCTATTTAGACTGTGAGCCCCATGTGGGACATGGACTGTGTCTGACCTGATTATCTTCCATCTACCCCTGTGCTTGGCTCACAGTAAGCGCTTAAGCAGCAGCATGGCCTAGTGAAAAGAGCATGTCATCAGAGGACCTGGCTTTCAATTCCAGCACTGCCAATTCCTTGCTATGGGACCCTGAGCAAGTCACCTCACTTCTCTGTGCCTCAGTTTCCACAACTGTAAAATGGGGATTAAGTACCTATTCCCCCTCCTACTTGGACTATTAGCCCCACGCAGGACAGGGACTGTGTCCAACCTAATTAACTTGTACCTACCCCAGTGCTTAGAATAGTGTTTTACATGTAGTAAACTTTCAAATACCATAACAAAAATAAAGTTAAATACAACATTTATTATTATGTAACGCATCAGGCCAGTGGGGTAGCGCTGAGGGTGAGTACTGCTGGGTCCTAACCCCCAGAGCACTTACATACCTTCTGATCTATTTACACTACTTATTTATTCATGTAGGTACTTATCTAGTCCTCTTTCCATACCCCTGCTACCAGTCGGCAATCAATCAATCCAATTTATTGCGTGCTTACTGTGTGCAGAGCCCTGTACTAAGTGCTTGGGACAGTACAATAAAGTTGCTAGGCACATTCCCTGTCCACAGCAAGCTTACACAGTCTAGAGAAGCAGGAGAAACTTCTTGCATATCAAAAGGTACAGACTCTCATATTGTACTCTCCCAGTAATAATAATGGCATTTATAAAGCACTATGTGCAAAGCATTGTTCGTAAGCCCTCAATAAATACAACTGATTATGTATATTGATAAGTGCTGGGGGCTGACAGTGGTGTGAATCAAGGGTGGAAGGACAATGCAGAAGGGAGTGGGAGAAGAGAAAAAGAGGGCTCAATCAAGGATGGCCTCTTGGAGGAGATGAGCTTTTAATATGGCTTCGAAGGTGGGGAGAGTGAACATCCATCAGATATGAGGGAAGGAGGGAGTTCCAGGTCAGAAGCAGGATGTGGGCGAGAGGTCGGCAGCGAGATAGATGAGATTGGGGTACAGTGAGTAGGTTGCCATTAGAGGAGCGAAGTGTGCGGGCTGGGTTGTGATAAGAGCAGCAAGATGAGGTAGGCGGGGGCAAATACGTACATGAAGGGGTGATACTGTGAAGGTTAAACCCAAAGCTGTAACTCAGTTTCTTCCTCCTGCTTCCCTTATTTGTAAATAATTTACTTCAGCATATCTCCCCCATTAGATTGCAAGTTCCTTTCATTCATTCATATTTATTGAGCATGCACTTTGTGCAGAGCACTGTACTAAGCGCTTGGGAAGTGCAAGTTGGCAACATATAGAGACGGTTCCTACCCAACAATGGGCTCACAGTCCATCAAGAAGTCCTTGATGGCAGGGACTGTCCTTTACTTCTAATGTATGTTCCCCATCTTAATACAATGCTCAACATACAGGAGGTGCACAATACTATTGGCAGGCTGGCTACACACAAATGCGGTAGAAAAAAAAAGGACCTAAGAATGAAAGTTAACCGAAAGCTTAAAGTTAAAACGAAAGTCAGAAATCTGGTGTCATTTCTGGGGTACCATGGTAGATGTGGCCTTGAAGAACCTTGTGTTATGGGGGTTGAGGGGAATTAATGTAGAAGGTAACAATTTCCTTCAAGTATGTAAGGACTCTCCATTATCTCCAAGAATTAAAATCAAGATTAGATGGACTGACATTAATCGATCAGTGATATTTATTGAGCACTTACTGGGTGCAGAGCACTGTACCAAGTGCTTGGGAGAGTACAACGGAGCTGGTAGACACGTTCTCCATCCACAATGAGATTACAGTCTAGAGAAGCCGGAGGAACATCTTGAGTATCAAAGGTAATGAAATACTAGTATGGAAATTATGAAGACTCCTCCTTGGAGATATTTCAGGGTGGGAGGGAGAAAAAGAAGAGGAGGGAGAAGGGAGGAGGACAGTTGTCCAGGATGATTCACCTATTCACCTGCTTAGAGGCAGCAGGGTGGACCAGCTGGTAGCTCCTCTGGATCCCTTATGCTTCTTCTGATTGGAGTTTTAAACCATTTGAAAAACTATTAAATGGTTTAAATGAACGTTGGAGAATTAGACCTGTCCACCAAATGATACCCCAAATTTCAAAAATGGAAATCATACTGATTCTCCAATGGGCTGCATTTGGAGGATTTTCAATTAGGGGTTCATATGCCCTTGGTGGAGGAGACGGAGACTTCAAAGCATCATAAGGGGTTTGGGGCATTTTGGCAGCAGCAAGCTTCTTCCCTTTGCATTTGTTCCAGCTGCTACTGAACAGTGAACAGTCCTCTGAGTATGTGAGGGATGTGCAAAAGGAGGTAATATTTCTTGTGGCCCAGAAGACTATATATCCCTAATTTACTGGTATTTAAAATTTCTGTGCAAGACAATGGGAAGGTGGTAAGTGTGAGACAACAAAACAAAAATGAGTCTATGGATTTTTCCATCATAACAGTTAAAACTCCTAGTTCATCTGGTGGTGGAAAAATACATTTTCCTCCCTAAATCATTGTACAGTCTTGCTCTTTCATTGTGTCCACAATCAGTATGTTGAAGGAAAAGCATTAATGGATGTGTGAACTCTCTCCATCATTTTAATGGAGGGTTCAAAAATGAGTTGGGACCACTTAACCACTAACATAAAGCCAGAGAACAAACCCTTCTTGAGTCATTGAAATGGAACAAGAGAGGACAGCTGGGTTCAAGTTATGACTCAAAGTACCCCCACAGAAAGCCGACAATAAACCCAGTCTGCATTTCTCTCATGGGGATCTAGTCGATTGGACGAAAAGGGGAATAAATAAATCTCTTAAGCGCGTTTATCTCTTCGATAAATGGCACACATTTTTAAATTCACCATTTTCCTCTTTAAATTTGGTTCGAGAAAATAAACTGGTAAACATGTTATTTATGCTATTGGAATGATCAGCAGAATACTAGAATGAATCCAATTTTAAAACTTCCTTTTTTTATATAAAATGGCAACTGCTGTAGGTGCCTCTAAAGAGATAAAACTGCCAAGAAGAGACCAATTTTTTATTCCTGTTTAAAATTAGAATTTTTGGGGGAGCTGTTTTGCCACTTGATACCACAGTTCCATTTTTTGAATTGATCCTCAAATTAAAATAAATTAATTTAAGCAATCATGAGCATGGGAGATGGAAAGCTATATGCCAGATTTCATCCAACTGCAAAGGGGGGAAAAAAGAAAAGGTTATAAATTACTGAGATGTGGATTTTAATGAAAACAATAGCTGACCCTTATCTACCCAACATTCTATTGCCACATCATAAATGTGTCCTCCCTTTTGAGGCTTCAAAAAGGATACTTTACTGTGCTTCCTGCATTGATCACACATCTTATTGACTCATACAGCTGAGCCAAGTCAACTCAGCTACAAAATTGCCTTTCACACAAGGAACCAACCAGCTTCTTTTCTCCATCTGCACTGCTTTTGATTGATTGTCAACTGCTAAAGACAACTCTGTGTGGCCAACTCCCATTCATTTTGTATGCCAGGAATTAAATTAAGGGAGAGCTCATGGCGCAGTGGGTTAGAGCACTAATTCTTCATCTCTAGAGACCTGGATTTAAAACCTGCTTAGGTCATAAGAGAAAATAAGTTTTGTAGTCTCAATCCATCATGCAATTTGTCAAAACATGGCAGAAATGGAATCCCGCTCAAGAGACCTAACTCCAGGGGTTGGCTCGAGCTTGTGGTGCACTGGGAAACCTTGAATCTAACTTGCCCAGGACGTTGGCCCATTTCCCAATGGCTGTAGGCTCAAAAGCAACATGAAGCCATAGCAGATGGGGAGAGTGGCCGTGTCCTCATGGGGCAAGACCAAGGGCAGAATGGAGAAAAAAAAATGTAGAAAATTCCACTTGTGCCTTACTGGAGCTGACAATATCTGCGTAATGAACAAGTTCACATGAGAGAGGCTTGACATTAACACTATTTTTCATTGTGATTCAGACTGGTATGGCCAAAAAGTATTAGGTTCATCCACAAAATGGATTCCTTTTACATACCTCCTGATTTGGCCAGCAATTCTGCCCAATCAATCCATCTATGGTATTTATTGAGTGCTTACTGCATACAGGCCACTGTACTAAGTGCTTGAGAAAGTACAATAGAGTTGGTAGATGTGATAACAATTGTGGTATTTGTTAAGCGCTTACTATGTGCTAAGCACTATACTAAATTCTGGGGTAAGTACAAGATCATCGGGTCCTACATAAGGCTCACAGTCTAAGTTGGAAGGAGAACAGCTATTGAATCCCCATTTTGCAGTAGTCAACTGAGGCACCAAGGGTTTAAGTGACTTCCCCAAGGTCATACAGCAGAAGAGTGGTGGAGCTGGGATTAGAACCCAGGTCTTCTTAGTCTCAGGTCCATGCTCTTACCACTAGGCCACTCTGCTTCTGTGGCTATACTGCAGATCTTAGGGTCAATTGTCCACTGCTTCTCAGAGTTATTAATGATAACAATGAAGAATGGTACTTGTTAAGCACTTACTACATGCAAGCACTATACTAAGCACTGTAGTAGTTACAAGATTTCAAGTCAGCCATAGTCCCTGCCCCACAGGGGGTTTCACAGCCTAAGCAGTGGGGAGAACAGGTATTGAATCCCCATTCCAATCCCCTGGAAGAAGCAGTAGCCCTGAGTGATGGCTGCCTTTGGCTACGCAGGAGTGGTGGTGGGACTGGTAAGAGCAAAAGCCCAGGAACCAGCTGCTCAGGACTCACGCAGCTGCAGCTCAAGCTGGGCGAGATGGTGAGGCCACAGCCCCAGACCTACCTCTCCCCACACATCACTGACTACAGACTCCCACTCTCCCGGTATCCCACTCACTGACCCCAGCCTCACCCGGGAGCTCAACCTTTCCTCAAAGCCACACCTGATCACCCTACCTCAACCCCGTTCCCATCTGTTGGCTACTGACTGGCAGAAGGAGCAGGCCTTAGCAAAACTCTCATTTTCCATCTGTCAGTCAGTCGATCATTTATTGAGCACTTACTGCATGCAGAGCACTGCACTAAGCCCTCGGGAGACTACAACAGACATTCCCTGCTCACATTGAGCTTACAATCTAGAGGGGGAAACATATTACTGTAAATAAATTACAGATATCTACATAGGTGCTGGGAGGCAGGGGGATGAATAAAGGGAGCAAGTCAGGGTGAAGCAGAAGGGAGTGGGAGAAGAGGAAAGGAGGGCTTGGTCAGGGAAGGCCTCTTGGAGGACATGTGCCTTCAATAAGGTGTTGAAGTTGGAGAGAGTAATTGTCTGTCTGATATGAAGAGGAAGGGCATCCTAGTCCAGAGTCAGGATGTGAGCCAGAGGTCGAAGTACAGTGAGTAGGTTGGCATTAGGGGAGTGAAGTGGTCAGGCTTGGTTGTAGTAGGAGAGTAGCGAGGTGAGGGAGCAGGGGGCAAGGTGATTGAATACTTTAAAGCTGATAATAAGAAGTTTCCGTTTGATGCAGAGGTGAATGAGCAACCAGTGGAGGTTCTTGAAGATGGGGAAACATGGCCTGAACATTTTTGTAGTAAAACTATCTGAGCAGCAAAGTCAAATATGGACTGGAGTGGGCAGAGACAGGAGGCAGGGAGGCTGATAATCAAGGCGGGATAAGATAAATACTTGGATTAACATGACAGCAGTTTGATGGAGAAGAAAGGATGGATTTTAGCAATGTTGTGAAGGTCAAAGCCACATCTGCACACCCTGAGAAAAATCTCACCCTTAGTTATATCACCTTGAATTTAAAGGATAACTTTTGTTTTCCACTTGTACATTTTATTGCTGTGCAATCACATAACTTCCATTAGAATGTCAACTTATCCTCAAACACGATTCTGTTCACAGTGGGAATTTTTAAAAAATGACACCAGATGAGTGATTGAATAAATGGATTGTTGCACAAAAGAACAGTTTAAGTAGTACAGTAGTTGTACATCACGGTTTTTTTTTCATTTTTATTCCAGTTCTTGTTTCCTCATAGCTGGTTTCCCTTAAGCTTCATAGAACTGCAATTAGATCCTGGGCTGGTGGACCCATGTGATATACCTTTTTTTTTTTTTTTAACCCTCACTACGTTCATTCATGAAGAAGCTTTTCCATGTTGGTAATTAGGCCCCTATGAATTTGTTTTTAGTCAATCATCACCATCACCAGGGAGATCCCACTATTGCTACAGGAAAGAAAATGAGTGAATTGGTGGCTCAAGAGTAGAACAGGAGATAGGGTCAGACTAGCCCAGAGGGCATTTGGCTATTTGTGCAGGGGCCTGCACTTTTTAAGAGGAAGAGAGAGGGCTGGGGTCCAAATTCCATCTCTGTCACCCATAGATCATCAACTCCTTGAGGGCAGGGATCGGGTCTTTTAATGATAATAATAGTAATAATAATAATAATGGTATTTGTTAAGCACTTACTATGTGCTAGGTACTGTTCTAAGCGCTGGGGTAGATACAAGGTAATCAGGTTGGACACAGTCCCCATCCCACATGGGGCTCACAGTCTTAATCCCCATTTTACAGATGAGGTAACTGAAGCCCAGAGAAGTGAAGCGACTTGCCCAAGGTCACACAGCAGAGAAATGGCAGAGCCAGGATTAGAACCCATGACCAACTGTCTCCCAGGCCCGTGCTCTATCCACTACGCCATGCTGCTTCTCTTTTATGTTCTTTTTATTGTTATTGAACTCACCTGAGAACCTAGTATAGTGCTCTGCATGCAGTAGGTGGTCAATAAATATGACAATGGATTCTTCGGAATTCCCAGAGTCAGAAGTTCTGACCCCACCAGAAAAAGTCTGCCTAATATGGCACCATTGGAATCTGACCCATTCTCTTCCCCACCCCCCACCAAAATATCACTATTCTATTTCTGGAAGCAGCATGGTTTAGTGGAAAGAGCAAGGGCTTGGGAGTCAGAGGTCATGGGTTCTGACCTCGGCTCCGCCACTCGTCAACTGTGTGACCTTGGACAAGTCACAACTTCTCTGTGCCTCAGTTACCTCATCTGTAAAATGAGGATTAAGACTGTGAGCGCCACGTGAGATGGCCTGATTACTTGTAGACCCAGCGCTTAGAGCAGTGCTTGGCATATAGTAATAGCTTAACAAATACCATCATCATCATCTTGATGTGACCCCAAATAGAACACAACCTTTCTTTCTCTCTTTCTCATTTACTCCATCTGGACAGTGTTTTGGGCCATGATTACCAGAAAGTCAGATATCTATGATTTCCAAGAATTTAACCTCAAATTCTTTCTCCTGTTCTCAAATAGGACAGATCTTTGGAATGTTCCTCAGTTTGAGGAATTGTTACCTGAAGCTGATCCTATGCTATGTGGATTGCCACTGTGTACCTAAGCAGGATAACAGGGAAGAACCCTTCTGCAGAGCTTGCTTCAATTCAACTGCTGGGCCTCTAGAGGGACAAAAATCTCTCCACCCATCAGCTCCCGACACTTGAAGACCCTTGGAGGTGAGCCGCCACAGGCACTTTGAAATTTGAATTCTCAGTCTGATGAACTATAAAAATGAGGGAGCCACCATAACTACCATTTAGATGAAATGTTTTAACAATAGTAATTGAGATATTTATTAAGCACTTACTATGTGCCAAACACTGTATTAGGTACTGGGGTAGATACAAGATAGGTTGGAGACAGTCTAAGGGGAAGGGAGAATGGGTATTTATTTTCTCTGTTTTACAGATGAGGAAACCAAGGCTCCGAAAAGTTAAGTGACTTGCCCAAGGTCACACAGCAGGCAATCGATGGAGCTGGGATTAGAACGCAGTTCCTTTGATTCCCTGGCCTGTGCTTTTCTCTGCTTGGCCACACAGCTTCTCTTACGAGGATTTGCTTCCACACCCCTACCGAAATTGCTCCTCAAATCTAGGAGCCATCAAACCTAAAATAAAACATTTTTCAAGTGGACATTCCCAAATATCTTTAGAAAATTTGATGTAGCCAAATTTTGGGTGGTGTATAATGAAACCCATCTGTTGTCTAAACTATAAACATCCCAAAAGCTGAGTGCACATCAACTAAAAACCACAAGGAATTGGCATGTAACCCCTTATTTCTAAGTCACTGTGAGTCTTTAGTTTCACCTGCAGTATATTAAAATACACTTTTCTGTATTCCGTAACAGCCACCTAGTCTTGCCTTTTTAGTACTTCATTTCTCCAAGGATGGCATCTAATTCTCTCTCCAGCATTAGCTGGTGGCAGGAAGGCTATTTGGGACACACATTATGGCTTGCATGAAAATGCACCTCTTGACATCTCTCAAAATGATTTCCTCCCTAATTGCCATTCAGGCCATTCTTTCCTAAACATCAGCTCTTTGATGACAACTGCATCTCACTTTGAGTTGCTGTTGGAGTTGTTCAGTTTCAGCCTCCTCTTGGCCATTATTAGGATATTCAGATGGTGGAGGGTTTTTTTGATTAACACTTAGCCATAGCCTTGTACTGTATTTATTACAGTGATACGATTGTATTAGTCTAGTGCCGATTGTGTTTCACGGTTTGCTTGCAAAGCTTACTTTTCAGGAATCTGTCCCTTGAAAAGTGCTCTGTGATTGAAACATCCCACCCATAGAAGTATTTTTCATTAGTAAAACAAAATCAGTGAAAATGTTTCTCTTGAACTTTCATAATTCCAAGCACATGCCAAATCGAAACAGATTTGTCAAATAAGAACTTTTTTCCAGAGATGACAGTTAGAGGCTGGGCAAGCCAGCTTTGGCATAACTTGAGTGAGCTGCCAGTGCTTATGGTTAAATGGCCACCAGGTCAGAGAGAGACTATCTTGTCAAAGATGTTTGCTTCAGGGAACCATCTGCCACGGAAAAATGTACCTTTTGTCAGGAGGTCTTTGAATTTCAATCCTAAAATCTATGTTAAGGAAATTTGGGCCTTTTAAGAAGGTGCTCTTCCAAAAGAAATTTGGGCCTTCCTACCTGGTGGTGGTGTTCTTCGCATCTGTATCAGCTCTCAATCCTGGATTCCTCCACGGTCATCCCTTCCCTGGAAAGGAAAATCAGGCAATCTGTCTTGTGTGGTTTCTTCACCACATATTAGTTTCCTGTCCCCACCATCTCCAAATTCTCCCCTTCCTCTCCACCTCCCCCCCAACACCAGCAATAACTGATGCAGTTTTCAAGACTGATTTCGCTTATTTCATGAATTGCAATACAGAAAGCAAACTACACTTACTCAGAAAGCGATAAGCCTCAAAAAAAATCACAGAATTTCTGTGTCCTGATTGGCAGAGATTAATAGGCTGCTAATAGGGAGTGCTACTTTTCAGGTATGGCATAGAGGAAAGAAGAGGAGACAGGGAGTCAGAGGACCTGAGGTATAATCCTGACTCTGCCACTTGTCTACTGTGTGACCTTAGGTAAGTCACTTAACTTCTTTATGCCTCAGTTACCTCTTCTGTAAAAGGAGGATTAAATCCTATTCCATCCTACTTAGAGGGAGCCCCATGTGGGACAGGGACTGTGTCCAATCTGATTGTACTGTATCTACCCAGGGCTTAGTAATAATAATTATGGTATTTGTTAAGCACTTACTATTTGCCAAGCACTGTTCTAAGCGCTGGGGTAGTTACGAGGTAATCAGGTTGGACATAGTCCCTGTTCCACATGGGACTGATGCTTTTAATCCCCATTTTACAGATGAGGTAACTGAGGCCCAGAGAAGTTAATTGATTTGCCCAAGGTCACACAGCAGATCAGTGGCAGAGCCAGGATTAGAATCCACGTCCTCTGGCTCCCAAGCTCTTACTCTTGCCATTGGGCCATGATCCTTCTTAAGTACAGGGCTTGACACAATAAGTGCTAAATATCCCGATTATCATTATTGTTTGTATATAGTACATTTCACCAGTCCTTTCCCGAGGAAGGCAAGGGTTTGGGGAGGGACGAAGGAAGAGAGAAACAAACAGAGTTCAAAGGGAAAGATTTGGAAGAGTGATGGCTTATGCCTAAAGTCAACCTTGCTTGTTCTGTTGTCCCTGAAATCCCCACTTCAGCTTCCTTTCCCCTTGCCAACAATGATGGGGGCTGACAGGGCAATTGTCAGGGTCCCTGACCGTGGCAGCCCCAGTGAAGCTGATGCCTCAGGATGGAGTCAGTTTTGTGGTTGGGCATAAGTAGCCACTCATTTTCAGGGGCTACCAATGGAGGAAAAGTACAGCAGTGAGACCCTCACAGAAGAAAGAGGTTTTGGCCAAGCTCGGTCTGAGAAGACATTTTTAAGAGTGGCACTACTGTCCTGGAAAGTCTCCCACTCCTTAAAAATGTCATCTATCCCAATTCCCCTCCCTCCTCATACACCCAGTTGGAAGTGGCCCTGGTCCAAACCCTATGTGATTTCCCTGGGATTGTCAAATCTCTGCATCCTGGCCCCCAGTTGGGGGAAAGGAGCCACTCCTTGTTTTCTACCCTGGACCCCCGCTTGTCGAATAGTGACCTCGGTGCCAGCCTTATCCATTGAAGATAGGCAGGATCATCTGGGTACTCCCCCTAAACAGGCATCGTTCTTGCCTGCCTCTCTCCGTTTTCTTCATGTGTTTGCTCTGGGTGTGTTGAGTGAGGAATGTGCTCAATTCTAAGTGTGGTCCACCAGGATGGCAGATGGAGCACTCACCCTGGGTCCACGGCCAACTGGAGCACAGCACCCCACAGCATGGTCAGGCTGCCACAGGCAGGAAGGTGACAAAGGGAGAATGAAGAAGAAGTAGCCTTAGAGGAAAGAGGAAGTCTTTGAAATAGTGATCTCAATGTGCAAACATTGAGATGCTTGCCCCAGTTCAACAAATGGAGAAATCAAAGCATGGACAGGTCATAACTTACAGCAAACAATTCATTTAGTCAGAAATTAAAGCAAGACTCCTGGTTCCCAACCCAGTATCTTGCACTGCCCATTTTCAAGCTCCTACAAATCTAACCCTTTTCCATACCAGGGAAAGTCTAGTGCGTGCAAAAGCTCCCAATCTCATGCTGGATTCCGGGTCTCCCTTTTCTACCCAGTAGGGTAAGTCTGCAATATACAAGAGCCAGAGCCCCTTCTGCTTTCCATCTCCCCACCCGCCTACCTTGTTCCTCCCTCTCTAGCCACTACTCCATCCCCCCACCCCCCTACCTTGTTCCTCCCTCTCTAGCCACTACTCCATCCCCCCACCCCCTCATTGGCAGGAAATCCAGACTTTGGCAGTTCTGAAGCAATCCCTCTTAATCTCATTGTCAATATGATGTGGTTAGGTAGGGATAGTGTCCATAATACCAGCTGAGACCAAACTGGCAAGTATCTCCTTAAATATGACTCAGGAAACACTTTCCAGATTATCAATCATGCCTATGGAGAACTTACTGTGTGCAAAACACTGCCTAAATGCTGGGTAGAGTACAACAGACACTTAGAGAGGAGATTAGTGCCAAAAAAGCTAGAGAGAGCTGCAGCCTCCAAAGCGTCAACTCCAAGTAAACTCATAGGCTTTGTTCACATTGGTACAGGTAGGATTTTATTCACCAAAGGAAGCAGAGGGGCAGGTTGGGAAGAATAAGGAGAACCTTATTGAGGTGAGGAGAAGCCAGCTAAAGACCTGGGAAGGGACCCAAGAGGACTACCACCAGAGGAGTGAGGCTCCTGCCTCTGAGATGGAGAAGCGAGTGAGGCCTGGGTGCCTGTAGGGAAGTACAGAGGATCCCGGTGGGGACAGTATTAGATCCAGGGAAAGCCGGCTTAACCTGGATTTGCTCTGGTTGTTGCCTTATTACAAATGAATTTAATATTACAGAGTTCTCAGATCTTGACGTCCGCCTGTGGCAGGGGCTGGGGGAGACACTCTGAGTTCTGGGGAGACACGTGACCTGAAGAGCCGTGGGTGGGAGCTCTTTGCCTAGGGGCTTCCAGCAGCCAGCCCCCAGAAGGGAAGGGAGAGGTGGGCTAGTCCCCGCTGATCTCTTTTCCAAATCTATGGGATCCTCTTCCCCCACTTGCTCTCACCTCCAGCCCCAACCTAGTGGAGATTCTTTTCATGCTGAACCTACCCAAGACTTTCATAAAAGAACCAAAAAAGGGAACAAAAGGACTTTTAACTGGAATTTCAAGTAAATCTCTGTGACCACATCAGGAGTCAAAGAAAACAGAAATCGGGGCAGAAGAGGGGCATTGAGAATTTTACCACAACTAAGGTAATCGGTTATGTTCCCAGAGATTTGGTTGTATCATCATGATCAATGGTATTTATTGATGTGCTTACTATGTGCCCAGCACTGTACTAAAAGTTTGGGAGATTACAATACAGAGTTGACAGATGGGTTTCCTGCCCACCACAACCTTACAGTCTAGAGGGAAATAAAGGTCTAGAGGGAAATAAAGTGGAACCCAGGCTCTGGGCAATGGAAACTGCTCTCAAGAGAATAGCAGCAATGTCAGTGCTAGGAACAAATGGACTCTCCAGATCAGAGGATTCTCTTATTCAAGAGGAAAAGGTGGATTAGGTGAATTCAGGTGGCTCACCTGTCTGCTTTGTTGCCAAATTATACTTTCCAAGTGCTTAATACAGTGCTCTGCACACAGTAAGCACTCAATAAATATGATTGAATGAATTTTTTCACTGGTGGGGACTGCTGCTCCATGACCCTACAGTATAAATTTCAGTTTCTGATTTAGTCAGTTCCAGTTCTCAAAGTTCAAGGCTCCTGCATTAACCAAGTGGACATCCTTTTTCCCTCTCCTGAAGAGATTAGCAACCCCTCCCAAAAATGAACACATGCATGCAACTACAGTTTAGTAGTAATTTGAAAAATAATCTCCTACCAATCCTTCAGCCTCCATAGGACCAAATGGAAAATAAATATTTAGCTGAGTAATCTGAGCAGAAATGAAACACTGAGCAGCCAAGGAAGCAGACAACTGAACTAAGTGCTACATGCTTCTCGAATCTACACCGATCCATTCGTGGTACCGGCATGTTCACCATGTACCTAAATGCATGCAGGTACAATCTGGTGGTTCAAGGAAAGTAGCTGCAAAAAAGATTAAAACAACATGATTTGGCCAAGTTAGTACTGTCACACTCCCCACCTTGAGTTTCAAAGATATTCCCTGAGCAGACGGAAGAACCCTGAGAGGAAATATGGAAAGAGAGAGAGAGAACTGGCTGCTGGCTTTTCTTTTGTGGCTTAGGCTGTCAGTGGAGGAATTACCTTTTTTTAAAATCCTGAAGTGAAATCATTTGCAAACAGGTCTGCAGCCCATCTTGTGTTGATAGGAGCAAAATGGCATCAGATAACCAAATGCAAAATTCCAATATGGGGCATTAATACATCACCCTGTTCAAAGATGACAATCTTGGAGTCTGTCCAAATTGTCTAGACTCAAAATTTATCTATGGTATTTTTGAGTGCTTACTGTGTGCAGAGCATTACACTTAATGCTTGGGAAAGGACACTACAATAAAATTGGTAAACTCAATCCCCGCCCAAAAAGACCTTACAATCTACAGGGCAAGTAAGATATTGAGATAAAAGTTACAGATAGGGGAAATATTAGAGTATAAGAACATGTACATAAGTGGGGTTGGGGGAAGTAACAAAGTGCTTAAGGGGTACATGGTCAAGTGCATAATTGGATCTGTGAGGAGGGAAGATAGGAGAAAGAAGGGCATAGTCAGGGAAGGCCTTTTGGAGGAGATGTGATTTTAGGAGGGTTTTGAAGGTGGGGAGAGTGGTGAGCTGTCAGATAAGAAGGGGGAAGGGAGTTCCAAGCCCAAGAGAGGACACGGCAAGGGCTTGGCAGTGAGGTAGATGAGATCAAGATACAGGGAGTAGGTCGGCATTAGAGTGTGCAGGCTGGATCATAGTAGGAGAGTAGCAAGGTGAGGTAGGTGGTGGCAAGGTGATTGAATGTTTTAAAGCTGATGCTAAGGAGTTTCTGTTTGTTGCGAAGGTGGATCGGCAACCACTGGAGGTTCTTGAGTGGGGGACTGAACAGTGTTTCAGAAAAATGACCTGGGCAACACAGTGAAGTATGGACTGGAGAGGGGAGAGAGAGGAGGCAGGAAGGTCAGCAAAGAGGCTGATGCAGTAATCAAGGCAGGATAGGGTAAGTTCTTGGAACAGCTTAATAGTTTGGATGGAGAGAAAAGGGCAGATTCTAGAAATGTTGTGAAGGTAGAACAAACAGTATTTGTTGACAGACTGAACATGTAGGTTGAATGAAAGATGAGATGAGGATAATGCCAAGGTCACAGGCTAGTGGGACAAGGAGGACGGTGGTGCTGTCTACAGTGATGGAAAAGTCAGTGGGGAAGACAGGTTTGGGTGGGAGGATAAGGAGTCCTGTTTTGGAAACATTAAGTGTGAGGTGTCGGCGGGACTGGAGTAGTGATATCCTGAAGACAGGAGGAAATGCGAGACAGCAGAGAAGGAGAGGGGTCAGGGCTGAAGAGGTAGATTTGGGAATCATCCATGTAGAGAAGCAGTGTGGCTCAGTGGAAAGAGCATGGGCTCTGCAGTCAGAGGTCATGGATTCAAATTCCAGCTCCGCCAACTGTCAGCTGTGTGACTTTGGGCAAGTCACTTCACTTCTCTGGGCCTCAGTACCTCATCTGTAAAATGGGGATTGAAACTGTGAGCCCCCCGTGGGACAACCTGATCACCTTGTAACCTCCCCAGAGCTTAGAACAGTGCTTTGCACATAGTAAGCACTTAACAATTATTACTATAGAGATGGTAGCTGAAGCTGTGGGAGTGGATGAGCTCTCCAAGGGAGTAGGTGGAGACAGAGAATTGAAGGGTACCCAGAACTGAGCCTTGAGGCAGCCCCACAGATGGTGGAAGGCCATCCCAATTATAGGCTCTTTTCTAACAAGCTACACTTAATGTCCACTTTAGATGGTTGAAGATAAATTTTCTTAGTAATTGATACTTGTTTACATCAGATAGGCTCTGATAACTATTTAGGTGTCTAATCACCAATTTACCAAAAGACAAAGTTGCTTCTGCAAAACTCAGCTTAAAAACCAAATGGTTGCAGCAATTTGTAATACCTAAAAGTGATACCACAATTGTTCAGGAAACTTAATATGGGTACATGAAATGTGCTTAGATTTGCCAACTACCAAATGAGGATGCCATACTTCATCAGCACTTGCACAGACGGATGAGGTACAGTTACAACTTTCATATCGTTAAAACGCTTTCAGCAGTACTGAATTTGTTGCCAGGGTTCACAAGCCTCTGCCCCAGGACTTTTTTTTAACGCCACAAGTCTGAGCGGATCTGTGGGTAAGAAGCTGTCGACAACCGCGTCGGACCAGAAGTAGTAACATCCCTCTCCCGACTCTCAAACACCCCAGCTGGGCAATTTCACTCGGGAATGGAGAAGGCCCTGGTTTTTTCAGCACTCTTGCTTCTCTACTGGTTTTCCACGCACGCTAGTTTTCCAAAATACCGATTTATTCCAACTGATTTTTAACCGCATCTCTCCCTCTAATGGCCATACACCATATTGCACTACAAACGTTCTGTCCCAACATGAGTAACTTGAGATCCTTCCTGTTCCTAAGTAGAAATGCCTTACTCTTGTACACGCAGATGCTGTTCGTTTCATTTTGATGAAGTATAAGTCACTAACAGGCACAGATTAGATAAATCATATACTTGCTGTTTACTTCCAAGCCAAGTGAATAATAACAGGGACCCACCACTTGGGAAACAGATACGGGAAGGAGTTTTGCCAAATTGGGCACCACCTCAAATCCCGTGGCTTGAATTTCAAAGCAAATTTGAACCTTGGGAGTTGGAGCTTGTTTACCCTTTGAAAAATTGAACTTCCTGTTTCTAAGAAAAGAGGCTTTTAAAGGGACTCAGAGGCTTTTAGGCTCTCAAATCGCTTGTATACAACAACACTTTGATGGCTTTCATGTAAATGAAGCAGAAACATGTGGAGTTTATTTCCCTGAAATACACAAGGTATAAGAATTAACGGGGCAAAAAACTATTGGGGTTTTGCCAAGCTAGAAACATAACTGTGTGATGTTTGATTAAACCAAAATGTGGCCAGGTGGATTCTACTTTAAATTTTAATACTAGGTGTACTCATCTCTCACTTTAGATTTTCTACCAATAATTCTTATTTGTGCTTTTTTTGTTGGGGGGGGGGGAAGGATAGACAAAGGGGGCTGAGAATAAAGAGTCCAAAATTGAACTTCTTGTAGTATGTAAAACTGGGTTCACATTGCACAGATTCTCTCTCTCAGAATGCTCCAGGGTAAAAAAATAAAAATAAAAAATCAAGGATACTTCTAGATCTTTGTTTTCAAAGTATGGTTGAATTCATGAGTCAATGAGCTTGATTATCCCATATTTTTGATGATTATATAAACTCAGCTCTCCTGTCACAAATGTGCTAAAAAGAATGTAGCCATCACCACAGTGTTGAGTTACTTGACATTTTAAGGCCCCACACGACCCAATGAATGTGAACTTACCCTTCAGAATATGGGAGATTGGGGACCCCTCAGTACCTTCTTATGAAGAAGAGCAGAGGCCTCTGGGCCCAGTTGTGTTAAGGGTCCAGTATGGCACTTCCCAAATATATACCATGTATATACCATATATCCCTTCAAAGCCCTACTGAAAGCTCACCTCCTCCAAGATGCCTTCCCAGACTGAGCCCCCTCCTTCCTCTCCCCCTCCCCCCGCCTTACCTCCTTCCCCTCCCCACAGCACCTGTATATATGTATATATGTTTGTACGTATTTATTACTCTTTTACTTGTACATATTTATTCTATTTATTATATTAATATGTTTTGTTTTGTTGTCTGTCTCCCCCTTCTCCCCCTCTCTCCCCACTTCAGTCCATACTTCATGCTGCTGCCCAGATTGTCTTTGTCCAGAAACGCTCTGGGTATGTTACTCCCCTCCTCAAAAATCTCCAGTGGCTACCAATCAATCTGCGCATCAGGCAGAAACTCCTCACCCTCGGCTTCAAGGCTCTCCATCACCTCTCCCCCTCCTACCTCACCTCCCTTCTCTCCTTCTACAGCCCACCCCACACCCTCTGCCCATCTGCCGCTAATCTCCTCACCGTGCCTCGTTCTCGCCTGTCCCGCCATCGACCCCTGGCCCACGTTATCCCCCGGGCCTGGAATGCCCTCCCTCTGCCCATCCGCCAAGCTAGCTCTCTTCCTCCCTTCAAGGTCCTACTGAGAGCTCACCTCCTCCAGGAGGCCTTCCCAGACTGAGCCCCTACCTTCCTCTCCCCCTCGTCCCCCTCTCCATCCCCCTCATCTTACCTCCTTCCCTTCCCCACAGCACCTGTATATATGTATATGTTTGTACATATTTATTACTCTATTTATTTATTTTACTTGTACATACCTATTCTATTTATTTTATTTTGTTAATATGTTTGGTTTTGTTTTCTGTCTCCCCCTTTTAGACTGTGAGCCCACTGTTGGGTCGGGACTGTCTCTATACGTTGCCAACTTGTACTTCCCAAGCGCTTAGTACAGTGCTCTGCACACAGTAAGCGCTCAATAAATACGATTGATTGATTGATTGATTCTAGACTGTGAGCCCGCTGTTGGGTAGGGACCATTTCTATATGTTGCCAACTTGTACTTCCCAAGCACTTAGTACAGTGCTCTGCACACAGTAAGTGCTCAATAAATATGATTGAATGAATGAATGAATACCAAACTCTTAGGAACACAGCCAATCAATGGTAAGAGCACTAGGCACTGCACTTAGCCCTTACAAGAGTACAATAACAGTAAGACTGTACCTTCATGGAACTTACAGTCCTTTATTTTATTTTATTTTGTTAATATGTTTGGTTTTGTTCTCTGTCTCCCCCTTCTAGACTGTGAGCCCACTGTTGGGTAGGGACTGTCTCTATATGTTGCCAACTTGTACTTCCCAAGTGCTTAGTACGGTGTTCTGCACACAGTAAGCACTCAATAAATACGATTGATTAAGGGAAACAGACAAAAATTAATTTACAAAAAGTGAAGGACAAAGGAAGTACAAGTATAAACCTGGAAGTAATATAAACACCAAAACCTAACAGCTGTACAAATATTGAATGTGTAGAGAAATATGCAAATAAGGTCAGTAAATAAAAATAGACATGTGTTCACAAGTGGTAAGCACCTGGGTGCAAAATACTGTACTAAGCAGTGGGAAAAATAACGCACGGGTGAAAATTAGACTTGAACCCTGGGTCCCAAAGGAGGTAGGATTAAAATATCCAAGGGCTACGGATAGGGTGATGTTCTGTTGTGCATGGAGTGTTGGAAATTAATCAGGGAAGGCCTTTTGGAGAAGGGGGAATTTAAGGCAGGCTTTCAAGCTGAGAGAGCTGTGGTCTGGCAGATCCAGGTTGGGAAGAGACTTCCAGAATAGAGGGGAAGAGCATGAGAGAGGGGTCAGAGATGGGAGAATTAAAAGCAAGGTGAGCTTGGGAGGAATGAAGATTATGAGCTGGGGAGTAGCAGATGAAGAGAGCTAATATGTAAGGTGGAGACATGCTGGTGGAGAGCCTTGGAGGCAAAAGTACAGAGTTTCTGCATGATGCAAGGGGAGATGGGTAGCCATTTTAGGTTTCTGAGGAATGGAGAAATGTGTACCGAGCTGCATGAAAATGATTCAGGTCATGGTGTGCAGTACGGACTGAAGAGAGAAGTGTAAGCTCCTCCTCTAGACTGTAAACTCCTAGTGTGCACAGAAGGAGTCTACCAAGTCTGTTTTATTGTATTCTCTCCAACAGTACAGTGTTCTGCAGAGAGTAAGTGCCGAATAAATATCATCAATTGATTGGGAGAGGCCAAAGGCATGAAAACCTGAAAGAGGTTTCTCATGTGCTAGGGATGTTCTGAAGAGGGTGCATCCACGGAATCGTTATGGATCGGACTCGACGGCATTTGAAAAATAGCGTTGCCTAGTGGATAGAGCATGGGTCTGGGAGTCAGAAGGACCTGGGATCTAATCACAGCTCTGCCATTTGTCTGTTGCATGAAACTTTGGGTAAGTCACTGCCCTTCTCTGGGCCTCAGTTACCTCATCTGTAAAATGGGGATTAAGGCTGGGAATCCCATGTGAGACACGGACTGTGTCCAGCCTGATTAATTTGCATCTACCCCAGGGCTTAGTAAAGTGCCTGGCACATAGCGCCCACTTAAATGCCATTTAAAAAAGAAAAGAGGCAAAGTGCTGGAGTATTTTCCTTTACCTTAAGTAGAAGTCAGCCATCTGGATTTTACAGCATGGAGTGCAGTCAGAGGGCCTGTCAAACGTTCAAGGCCTCAATTCTCATTTCACCAACGTGGCACCCAAGCCTCCCCTTCCCTCTCCCCACTGGAGTGGAGGGCAAGTGAAGCAGGGAAAACAACCCATGTAAACACTTAAAACTATTGGGGATATTTCTGTTACCTTCCCTCAACCTCATTAGGGTAAGACAGAAAGGACAGGGGCATGAAGACTGCTGTGGAATGCTATTTTGAGGTTTGGTTGTTTCTGTGATTGACGGACCCCTTAGATTGTAAGCTTCTTGTGGGTAAACTGTCTTCAATTTATCTTTTTTTTTTAAAAAAGGGTATAAGTACTTACTATGTGCCAAGCACTATATTAAGCGCTGGGGTAGATACAAGGTTGGATCCAGTCCCTGTCCCACGTGGGGCTCATAGTCCCCACTTTCCAGATGAGGTAACAGGCACAGAGAAGTGACTTGCCCAAGGTCACGCAGCAGACAAGTGATAGAACCCATATTAGAACCCAGAACCTTCTGCCTCCACTAAGCCATGCTACTTCTCTTTACATATTGCCAAGAACGTAATAGTAGTGTCGCTCCCAAAGCAGTCTTTCAGCAAATCTTAGAAATAAATACAAGCTACCCATAAAATTTGAGCTCTTTGGGTGAACCCAGAGTCGAGCCACTTGGCTTGGCTCCCCACCCTCATGCCCAAGGTGAGCCCTGGGATCTAATGCCCAGATTCAGGACATGTTTGTCCAGGCCTCAAAAAGGAGCCTTGCCTTATGCAAGGGAACAGATATGCCTGCACAGTTGCCCCTGTGGTTTGTGGGACCTCCATGAGACCCCTCAGAGGCCCCAAAAGGAGAATCTGAAACTGAGCTAAATCCAGGCAGGTTTCATTTTTACAATTTATATTGCAAACTGCTCTTACTTACCTTACCTCTTACCTTACCTCTTACCTTACCTCCTTTGTGGTGGGCCGCCTGCCCGACTGCCACCTCCCCCGAGGCACCCGTCCGTCTCCAGGAGACACGCCCTGCTGCGCTACTGGCCTGGGACCACCGGCCCCGACGACGAGGAGGAGGAGGAGGAGGAGGAGAAGAAGAAGGAGCCCGGTCTGTACATGTACGACCTGGGCAGCACCCACGGCACCTTCCTCAACCGGACCCGCCTCCCTCCACGCACCTACCGCCGCCTCCGCGTCGGACACGTGCTCCGCTTCGGACGCAGCTCCCGCCTCTTCGTCCTCCACGGGCCTGAGGAAGACAGAGAGGCGGAATCCGAGCTGACGGTTACGGAGATAAAGGCGCTGTGCCAGCAGCGGCAGATGAAGTTAGAGAAGAGGATGTTGGGCGAAGACTCCGACGAGGACGAGGAGAAAGATGGCCCGGAAGAGCAGAGGCCTAGCGGCATCCGGGATGAGGAGAGTGGGTGCTCCTGGGAGATGGGTAAGGGCTGCACGGGGAGACGGAGGGGACCCCTGGTTTTCCCCCCCGCACGCCAGCTGCTGTTGTCCGACTAGACTTTGAGAGGATCTTCACATATCAATTCTATTTATTTTATTTTGTTACATATCTATTCTATTTATTTATTTCATTTTGTTAGTATGTTTGGTTTTGTTCTCTGTCTCCCCCTTTTAGACTGTGAGCCCACTGTTGGGTAGGGACTGTCTCTATGTGTTTCCAATTTGTACTTCCCAAGCGCTTAGTACAGTGCTCTGCACATAGTAAGCGCTCAATAAATACAATTGATGATGATGATAGCTTTTTCCCACTCCAAGAACCTGGTGAACAGGTCACCTTTACTGAAAGCATGAACCCTACTAAAAATTGCACACTGCAATAAAAAAAGTAAAAAACAATTAGGAAGGTATGAATGTACCATTATCATCTAATAGGGCACAGGGCTTTTAAGTGCTCTCCTGGAAATTAAAGATTCTGGAAGTCATAACTTTGTTATTTATGAAGGAAAATTAACCTAAAGGAGTACGATAGTTTTCAAAGAGTTTGCCCCGTAAGGAGGGGTGGAATGCCAATTCATGACTGCCTGACAAAAGCCTATTTTAGAGATCAACATAAGACTGTGAGCCCACTGTTGGGTAGGGACCGTCTCTGTATGTTGCCAACTTGTACTTCCCAAGCGCTTAGTACAGTGTTCTGCACACAGTAAGCACTCAATAAATACGATTGATTGATTGATTTTCAGTTAGTAGCTAATTGTTTCCATCAAATAATGGAGCACCCCTTCAAGAGAATGTCCAAACATGCTCCATAAACCCTCCAATCTCTAATCCAGTTAATTTTGAAAATCCAGAGGATAATAAATCCTGTCAATCCAACCTTTGCATTATTAAAACCTGCCTTATCCTCTCCATCCAAACTACTATCACAGTCATCCAAACATTTATCCTATCCCACCTTGATTACGGCACCAGCCTCCCTGCTAATCTCCCTGCCTTCTGTCTCTCCCCTCTCCAGTACAGACCACTTTTCTACAAAACCATTCAGCACATGCTTTTCCACTCCTCAAGAACCCCTGGTGGTTGCCCATCTATCTCTGCATCAAACAGCAACTCCTAACCAACAGCTAACTTCCCCTGCCAAAGTGAGGGCTCCTGCCAATTTCTAGTCATTGTAAATCATATCAGTCTCATCTGAGCCTCCAATTTTTAAAGATTTGGCCCCTGATAAACATCTTGTCAAAATCTTGTTTGCCATGCCTGCTCTTCACAGATCTGCTAAGAGCTGCACCTTCCATTTGGCATTCATTACCAAGGGAGAGTCTACTGCAGTTCAAAGGGTTTGTAAATTCATATACATCAGACCCTGTGTGGCAGAAATGCAATAAACTATGATGAAGTGATACTATGTGTTTACTGCACCTTTGCCCCATAGAATATGATAGGGCTGAATTTACACACTCTGCAGAGTATAGAAGAATCATCTTTCTTAGATTAATCTGGCCCTTCCACAGATTTTGATATTAGACAGATGCTCTATCAGGGTCCGTCTAGTGCTATATACAGCCCAGTGTTCTTTCTCCGAAAATGGGATAAAAGGTTAAGGTGGTAGTTAATTATGGTAATTGTTAAGCACTGTGTGACAAGCACCGTACTAAGCACTGAGGCAGATACAAAATATCGGATGAGCTCCCCAAGGTAGTGAGTGTAGCTTAAGGAGAAAGGGAACCCAGAACAGAACCCTGAGGGACACCCAGTTAGGGTGTGAGAGGCAGAAGAAGAACTGGTGAAAGACTGAGAAGGAACAGCCAGAGAGATCAGAAAAATCAAGGTTAGATAAAGTGTTTCCAGGAGAACAGGGGTGGGGGGTTTTTTGTTTGTTTTTTAATGGTATTTGCAAAAACCTTACTATGTGCCAGGCACTGTTCTAAGCACTGGGGTAGCTACAAGTTAATGAGATTGGACACAATCCATGTCCCACGTGGGGATTAAAGTCTCAATCCCCATTTTAGAGATGAGTAACCAAGGCACAGAGACATTAAGTGACTTGCCCAACATCACACAGCAGACAAGTGGCAGAGCTTGGATTAGAACACAGGTCCTCTAACTCCCAAGCCCATGCTAGCTTACAGTGTTAAAGGCTACTGAGGGATCAAAGAGGATTTAGACAGAGTAGAGTCTTATATTTATCCAAACTTGGCTTCACAGACTCCGTCCTCTCCTGGTTCTCCTCTTATCTCTCCGGTCATTCATTCTCAGTCTCTTTTGCAGGCTCCTCCTCCCCCTCCCATCTCCTTACTGTGGGGTTCCCCAAGGTTCAGTGCTTGGTCCCCTTCTGTTCTCGATCTACACTCTCTCCCTTGGTAAACTCATTTGCTCCCACGGCTTCAACTATCATCTCTACGCTGATGACACCCAAATCTACATCTCTGCCCCTGCTCTCTCCCCCTCCTTCCAGGCTCGCATCTCCTCCTGCCTTCAGGACATCTCCATCTGGATGTCTGCCTGCCACTTAAAACTCAACATGTCCAAGACTGAACTCCTTGTCTTCCCTCCCAAACCCTGCCCTCTCCCTGACTTTCCCATCTCTGTTGACGGCACTACCATCCTTCCCGTCTCACAGGCCCGCAACCTCGGTGTCGTCCTCGACTCCGCTCTTTCATTCACCCCTCACATCCAAGCCGTCACCAAAACCTGCCGGTCTCAGCTCCGCATCATTGCCAAGATCCACCCTTTCCTCTCCATCCAAACCGCTACCCTGCTCGTTCAAGCTCTCATCCTATCCCATCTGGACTACTGCATCAGCCTTCTCTCTGATCTCCCATCCTCATGTCTCTCCCCACTTCAATCCATACTTCATGCCGCTGTCCGGATTGTCTTCGTCCAGAAACGCTCTGGGCGTGTTACTCCCCTCCTCAAAAATCTCCAGTGGCTACCAATCAATCTGCGCATCAGGCAGAAACTCCTCACCCTCGGCTTCAAGGCTCTCCATCACCTCGCCCCCTCCTACCTCACCTCCCTTCTCTCCTTCTGCAGCCCAGCCCGCACCCTCCGCTCCTCTGCCGCTAATCTCCTCACCGTGCCTCATTCTCACCTGTCCCACCGTCGACCCCCGGCCCACGTCATCCCCCTGGCCTGGAATGTCCTCCCTCCCAACATCCACCAAGCTAGCTCTCTTCCTCCCTTCAAGGCCCTACTGAGAGCTCACCTCCTCCAGGAGGCCTTCCCAGACTGAGCCCCCTCCTTCCTCTCCCCCTCATCCCCCCTCCATCCCCCCCATCTTACCTCCTTCCCTTCCCCACAGCACCTGTATATATGTATATATGTTTGTACATATTTATTACTCTATTTATTTTACTTGTACATATCTATTCTATTAATTTTATTTTGTTAATATGCTTGGTTTTGTTCTCTGTCTCCCCCTTCTAGACTGTGAGCCCACTGTTGGGTAGGGACTGTCTCTATATGTTGCCAACTTGTACTTCCCAAGCGCTTAGTACAGTGCTCTGCACACAATAAGCGCTCAATAAATACGATTGATTGATTGATTGATTTAGAGGGGGTCATCGGGAAATTTGGAGGGAACAGTTTCAGCGGAGTTGGCAGAAGCTGGATTGTACCGTATCAAGGAGGAAGTTGAAGGAAGTTAAGTGGAGACAGCGTATCTGTAATCTGTTTGAGAAGTTCTGAGAGGAATGGTAGGAAGGAAGTGGGGTGAGAGTTGAAGGGTGCACTGGGGACCTGAGTGGGGTTTGTTTTTTTTAGGCCAGGGGGACACACGTGGGCTTGTTTGAAAGTGGAGGGAAAGGAGCCAAAGGGTGAGTAGTCAAAGATGGCATTCAGGAGGTGAGGTAGAATGAGCACAAGTGCTTTTATAAGGAGCAAAGGAATAGGGTTAGAGATGCAAGATTACAAATGCAGGTAGGAGATTTCTTCTTGAGACAGCTGGAAACGATGAGAGAGTTGATAGGGAGAGAGAGAGAGCTGGAGAGGTAAGGGGAAGATTGTTGAATATATTGAGTGTACGCTTCTTGCCAGCAAGGACTGGGTTTGTGCTTCTAGCACAGTGTTGTTCTACGTTCAGTGGCACAAAAAAACCCAATCAATTGTATTTGAGCACTTACTGTGTGCAGAGCACTGTACTAAGTACTTGGGAGCATACACTATAACAGACTTGGTAAGCACATTCCCTGCCACAAGGAGCTTAAAGTCTAGAGGGGGAAGACAGACGTTAATATAAATTAGGGCTGGGGATCCTCTCTGGTCCAGACCCTGCACTTGGAAAGGACAGAGGGATGGATAGACGGACATACACACATAGCCACACACCTTTCCCCCGTCCCCATCCACTCCTCTCTCTATTCAAATGTCAATGAATAGTATCATTGCTATCAGTAATAACTACCCTGATTAAGTGGGTGCAACCTATTGGAACAACTGTTTTGAGTCAACAGGTGTACAGACTTCTTGGTTTAGGTTATAAACCCCCAGAGGGCAAAGACCATGCCTTGTGGATTCTGTACAGGACCTATCTCACTGTGGACTCCCAGCACATATACAGAGCACCAGGGAATCATTGGAAGATGATCTTTCCTAGCAACCTAAGTAGGTCATTTCCTTCCCAGGAGAATAGTAATAATAATAATAATAATAATAGTATTTGTTAAGCGCTTACTATGGGCTAGGCACTGTTCTAAGCACTGGGGTGGTTACAAGCAAATCAAATTGGACACAGTCCCTGTCCCATGTGGAGCTCACAGTCTTAATCTCCGTTTCACAGATGAGATAACTGAGGCACCGAGAAGTGAAGTGACTTGCCCAAGGTTGCACAGCAGACAATTAGCAGAGTCAGGATTAGAACCCAGGTCCTGTACTTGCACTGGGGTAGATAGAATCAGATCATAGTCTTTGCCCCACATGGGGCTCCCAACCTAAGTGGGAAGGATAATGGGTAATAATAATAATGATAGCATTTGTTAAGCACTTCCTATGTGCACAGCACTATTCTAAGCACTGGGGTAGAAACAAGATAATCAGGGTGTCCCAAGTAGGGCTCACAAACTTCATCCCCATTTTACAGATGAGGGAACTGAGATCCAGAGAAGTTAAGTGACTTGCCCAAAGTCACACAGCTGACAAGTGGCAGAAATGGAATTAGAACCCATGACCTCTGACTCCCAAGTCCAGGCTCTTTCCACTAAGCCACACTGCTTATTTAATCCCACTTTACAGATGAGGAAATGGAAGCACAGAAAAGTTAACTGATTTGCCCGAGGTCACACAGCAGGTGAATCCAAGTTCCCTGAGTCCCAGAACCATGCTCCTTCCACTAGACCACATGGCTTTGGAATATGGCACCCTATAGGTCACTTCCTTTAAAGACCTATAGTCCCTTATAGACATTTGCTGTGAGAATATACTTGGAAACCCATATCATCATATTAGAATGGGGAATAAACATCATCTGAGAAGCAGCATGGTCTAATAGAAAGACCACGGGCCTGGAGTTTGAGAATCTGGATTTTACTCCCAGCTCCACCACTTGTCAGCTGAGCAACCTTGGGTAAGTCACCTCATCTATAAGATGGGGATTAAGACTGTGGGACTTGGACTATGTCCAACCTGATTAACTTGTATCTACTCCAGTGCTTAGGACAGTGCCTGGCACATAGTCTTTTTTTTTTAATGGTATTTGTTAAGCGCTATCTCCTTACTGAGACTCTCACCTGTTGCTTCTTGTTCCCTTCTGTACCCTTTTGCTCATTTCATTCATTCAATTGTATTTATTGAGCATTTACTGTGTGCAGAGTACTGTACTAAGCACTTGGAAAGTACAATTTGGCAACAGAGACAATCCCTACCCAACAACGGGCTCACAGTCTAGAAGGGGGAGACAGACAACAAAACAAGTAGACAGGCATCAATAGCATCAAAATAGATCAATAGAATTATAGATATATACATATTATTAATAAAATAAATAGAATAACATGTACAAATATATACAAGTGCTGTAGGACAGGGAGGGGGTAGAGCAGCGGGAGGGAGTAGAGGTGATGGGGAGGGGAGAAGGAGCAGAGAAAAAGGGGGGCTCAGTCTGGGAAGGCCTCCTAGAGGAGGTGAGCTCTCAGTAGGGCTTTGAAGTGGAAAGGGGGTATATTTCTACATATTTATTACTCTATTTATTTATTTATTTATTTCACTTGTACATTTCTATCCTATTTATTTTATTTTGTTGGTATGTTTGGTTCTGTTCTCTGTCTCCCCCTTTTAGACTGTGAGCCCACTGTTGGGTAGGGACTGTCTCTATGTGATGCCAATTTGTACTTCCCAAGCGCTTAGTACAGTGCTCTGCACATAGTAAGCGCTCAATAAATACGATTGATTGATTGATTGATGGGGATGAAGACTGTGAGCCCCCCGTGGGACAACCTGATCACCTTGTAACCTCCCCAACGCATAGAACAGTGCTTTGCACATAGTAAGCGCTTAATAAATGCCATTATTATTATTATTATTATTATTATTATTATTAAAGAGAGCTAGTTTGGCGGTTTGGAGCACGGGGTCGAGAGCACGGAGGTCTCTGTGAGGTAGTAATATAGAATTACAGGGGAGAAGAATTTGAGTGAGGAGGCAGGTGAGAGGGTTATGATCAAAGAGAGGGATTTCAGAGTAGGTGAGGGTGGAGATAGTTCAGTGGTAGGAGATGATGAGGTCGAGGGTGTGACCAAGTTGGTGAGTGGGGAAGGTGGGGTGGAGCAGGAGGTTGGCCACGTCAAGGAGAGATAGAAGGCGCGAGGCAGAGGAGTCACCAGGGATATCCATATGGATGTTGAAGTCTCCGAGGATCAGAGTGGGCATGGAAAAGGAGAGAAGGAAGGTGAGGAAGGGGTCAAAATCGTTAAAGAATTTGGAGGTGGGGCCTGTGGGGCGGTAGATGATGGCTACAAGAATCTGGAGGGGGTGGTAGAAGCGAATAACGTGGGCTTCAAAGGAAGGGAAGGGAAGGAAAGGGAAGGGGGAGGAGGGATAGCATGAAAGCGACATTGCGAGACGAGAAGGAAACCAACACCTCCTCTTTTTCTGGTGAGTTTGGGGGAGTGGGAGAAGGAGAGGCCTCCACTGGAGAGAGCAGAAGAAGAGACCGTGTCGTCCAGAGACAGCCATGTTTCAGTTAAGGTGAGGAGGAGTAGAGAGCTGGAAAGGAATAGGTCCAGGATGAAAGGGAGCTTACCTATAATGGAGCGGGGGTTCCAGAGGCCACACTTGGCAGCAGCTGTGGAGGGAAGAGAGGGAGGGGGAAGGGTACGAGGGGTGGGGAGGGTTTGGATTGGGATGAGTTGGCAGAGGCCTGGGCAGGGAGAGTGGGAAGAGGGGTGGTGATGAGAAAGGAGAACTGGGATGGGGTGGGGGCGGGGAGGAGGGGAGGGAGGGAGGAGTTGAGGGTTGGAGCTGGTACAGAGGGATCCTGGTTAGGGGGTGAGGGGAGGGGTGGGGGGGAAGGGAGTGGAAAAAGCTGGGTGGGAGAGGGGAAGGGGAAGGTGAGGAATGGGAATGGCAGTTGGGAGCAGGGGAATTGATAGTTCATGGTGAGGTCAGCAAGGCAAATGACAGCACAGCGGGAGGTTAACAATTGAAATGCAGAAGCAATAACACAGTAGCAATGATAAAAGTGATGACATCACAGAGGGTAGTTAACAATTAACATGCTATGGCAATAATAATGTGGACTGAACGTTTTTGAAGAGAAATGATCCAGGCAGCAGAGTGAAGTATGGACTGGAGTGGGAGAGACAGGAGGCAGGGAGGTCAATGAGGAGGCTAATACAGTAATCAAGGCGGGATGGGATAAGTGCTTCCTACCTACCAATGCTGAAGTTCCATGAGCAAGTTTTCACAAAACTTATTTGCACTGAGGCTAGGCCCTGGAAAAGTATGCTGCAACATGGGAATTGAGTTTTTAAACATGTCTCATGCATCATTAAATCAGAAGATGGCATACCATGGGAGTTGAAGAACTTAACCATGAATGTTTAAGCGAACAATTTCCGGGAACTGTACCCAGTTATGTGGAGCAAACTGAACTCAGACTACATGGGTGTAACAATACCAGAAAGTAGTGGATACTGGGGTTTTTTTTTTTCCTTTCCTGCCTTTACTTAGCCATTTATTTTTCATTTTTTGCCGCAATAATTTCATACATGAAACTCTTCATCTTGTTCTCCCCCTCACGAGATGTTAACCATTTTTCCTCTCACGATATTATTATTCATGCAAAATATTTTGGCACATTGCATTGTAGGCATTTTACATCCCCTCCAATGTTTTCCACACATCTCTGTTGTGGCCACTTTTAAGTTCGTTGAATTATATTGTTTTGACAGACCTGTCACATCGCAAAACTTCTTACTGACTAAAAACATATGTGGTACAGAATTTTAAAAAGAAAAAAAAAAGCTGAGAATCCGCCTCCAACTTAATGTATCACCACAAGGTGGCAGGGAAAGCCCATTCTTAGGTTCTATGTCAATTAAAAGGAAAGGTTCCTGGATATGAACAACTAAAAGGGTAGACCACTTTGAATCAGTTGTATTTATTGAGCGCTTACTGTGCGCAGAGCACTATGCTAAGCGCTTGGGCGAGCACAGTATAACTTGTTTTGATGTCCGTCTCCCCCCTTCTAGACTGTGAGCCCGTTGTGGGCAGGGATTGTCTCTATTTGTTGCTGTATTGTATTTTCCAAGCACTTGGTACATTGCTCTGCACACATGACGATGGCATTTATTAAGTGCTTACTATATGCAAAGCACTGTTCTAGGCACTGGGGAGGTTACAAGATGATCAGGTTGTCCTACGAGGGGCTCACAGTCTTAATCCCCATTTTACAGATAAGGTAACTGAGGCACAGAGAAGTTAGGTGACTTGCCCAAAGTCACACAGCTGACAATTGGTGGAGCCGGGATTTGAATCCATAACCTCAGACTCCAAAGCCCGGGCTCTTTCCATTGAGCCACGCTGCTCAATGGTGTCATCCTCAACTCTGCTCTCTCGTTCACCCCTCATCCAATCCGTCACCAAATATTGTGTCTCACTTCTGCAACATGGCCAAGATGCGCCCTTTCCTCTCCAACCAAACCACTACCCTGCTGGTTCAATCTCTCATCCTGTCCCGACTGGATTACTGCATCAGCCTCCTCTCTGATCTCCCGTCCTCCTGTCTCTCCCCACTTCAATCTATACTTCACGCTGCTGTCCAGATCATCTTTGTGCAGAAACACTCTGGGCATGTGACTCCCTTCCTCAAAAATCTCCAGTGGCTACCAATCAACCTACACATCAGGCAAAAACTCCTCACTCTCGACTTCAAGTCTCTCCATCCCCTCGCCCCCTCCTACCTCACCTCCCTTCTTTCCTTCTCCAGCCCAGCCCGCACCCTTCGCTCCTCTGCCGCTCACCTCCTCCCTGTGCCTCGTTCTCGCCTGTCCCGCCGTCGACCCCTGGCCCACGTCCTTCCCCTGGCCTGGAATGCCCTCCCTCCAAACTAGCTCTCTTCCTCCCTTCAAAGCCTTACTGAGAGCTCACCTCCTCCAGGAGGCCTTCCCAGACTGAGCCCCCCATTCCTCTCCCCCTCCCCGTCCCCCCCCACCCTACCTCCTTCCCCTCCCCACAGCACCTGTATATATGTTTGTACAGATTTATTACTCTATTTTACTTGTACATATTTACTATTCTATTTATTTTGTTAACATGCTTTGTTGTCTGTCTCCCCTTCTAGTCTGTGAGCCCACTGTTGGGTAGGGACCGTCACTATATGTTGCCAACTTGTACTTCCCAAGCGCATAGTACAGTGCTCTGCACACAGTAAGCGCTCAATAAATACGACTGAATGAATGAATGAATTAAAGGGCTCATTAAATACGATTGAATAAATGAATGAAATGAGACCAGAATAGCAGCAGCGTGGTTTAGTGGAAAGAGCCCGAGCTTGGGAGTCAGAGGTCGTGGGTTCTAATCCCACCTCTGCCACTTGTCAGCTGTGTGGCTTTGGGCAAGTCACTTCACCGTGCTTCAATTCCTTCATCTGTAAAATGGGGATTAAGATTGTGAGCCCACGTGGGACAACCTGATTAACTTGTAACTACCCCAGCATTTAGTACAGTGCTCGGCACATAGTAAGTGCTTAACACATACCATTACTATTATTACTGTACAAAACAGAGGCCCTTTTATTTCTATTTACTTGCTTTTTCCTAAGTGTTTTTGATCCTATCGCATCCTTCCCTTCAAATATCAAACCAGTTCAAACTGTCATGTTCCTTTATCTGTCCTTGGGCGGCGTTTGCAAGGGGCTAGTATATTTTCTGAGGTCATTTTTTTTCGGGAAGAAATTGTTGGGGGCCAAAATGTGCGCAGATCACCCCTCTTAAGAGCCAACTAATATCGCCAGCTCGTTGTGGGCAGGAAATGTCACCGTTTATTGTTGCATGGTACTTTCCCAAGCGCTTAGTACAGTGTTCTGCACACTGGAAGTGCTCAATAAATCCGAGTGAATTAATAGGGCAGACAAAAATGAACATTTTGAGTGGGGGGGGGGGCACTTACCCGGTGTGAGCTGTTCCAAAAAGCCTCGCCTCCAGGCCTTCCCGGGAAAACAGGTTGGGGGGGGGGGGGGGCTAGCGGGAGGAACCCCCGTTTCAGCCTTTTCATCATCAATCGTATTTATTGAGCGCTTACTGTGTGCAGAGCACTGTACTAAGCGCTTACTGAAGCCTTTTCAGCTTCATGCGGGAATTCCCCCCAAAAGCGAGAGGGCCCCCACGAGCGCTCAATAAATACGACTGAATGAGTGAGGATGCTCCCCCACTCCAAGCAGCAGCGACTCCCACGTGCAGTTTTCCAGGTGGAATTTCCGTTCTTTAATCCTCAGCCCACACCTGCAGCCCAAAGTGATCGATCCCCCGGGGGCTCACACCCGGAAGAACAATGGGGAGGAGAAAAGCTAGACCTAGAAAGGGCTCAATGAACTACCCTCTTTATTGCCCCTGCATTTTAGGACAGTGATGGATTAACAATTACTAGACTTATTATCCTTATAAAGGGAACAAGGAGGGCAGAAATGACCCAAGTTAGAGTGCTGGAATGAGGGGGTGGAACAGTGTCTCTTCATCTGGGATCATCCGTGGCCTAGTGGCAAGAGCAAGGGCTTGGAAGTCAGAGGTCATGGGTTCTAATCCTACCTCCACCACTTAGCTGTGTGACCTTGGGCGAGTCACTTCACTTTTCTGGTCCTCGGTTCCCTCATCCGTAAAATGAGGATTAAGACTGAGCCCCACGTGGGACAACCTGATCACCTTGTATCTACCCCAGCACTTAGAACAGTGCTTGACACATAGTAAGTGCTTAACAAATACCATAATTATTATTACTATCATCTTGAGTATTCCTTGAGAGGAAGGAGCAGAGACAACAGAATCAGTCTGTTATGGAAGACCACAGTGAATTCCCCTGCATCGGTGCCTTTTATTTTATTACTTTTTTTGGAGGCATTTTTTAAGCACTTACGTGCCAGGCACTGCACTTAGTTCCAGGGTACATACCAGATAATCAGGTTGGACACAGTCCCTGTCCCACAAAGGGTTTACAGTCTTAATCCCCATTTTACAGATGAGGTAATTTAGGCCTAGGGAAGTAAGCGCTCAATAAATACGAGTGAATGAATATTGATTTGGGACGTGCCGGGCAGACAAAAATGAACATGGGGGTGAGGTAGGGAGGGCACTTAGCCGGTGTGATCTGTTCCAAAAAGTGTCACCTCCAGGCCTGCCCTGGGGAAACAGGTTGGGAGGGTGGAAGGGATGAGTTAAACGACTTGCCCAAGGTCACAGCAGGCAAGCAATAGAGTGGAGATTAGAACCCAGGTCCTCCACCTCCCAGACCTGTACTATTTCCACTAGGGCATGCTATGTCTCTGATCTGAAATTTCAGGACCAAGACATCTCTTATTCCTGGCAAGAGTCATCATGTAGTAGCGTGCTGTACAAGTGCTTGAAAAAACACAACACACGTTCCCAGCTCACAAAGAACTTGGAATTGAGTAGATTAAATAAGCAGCATAGCCTAGTGACTAGAGTGCAGGTCTGACAGTCAGAAAGACCTGGGTTCTAATTCCTCCACTTGCCTGCTATGTGACCTCAGGCAAGTCCTTAACTTCTCTGTGCCTTTTACCTCATCTGTAAAATGGGGATTAAAACTGTGAGCCCCACGTGGGACATGGACTGTATCCAACTTGATGGGCTTGTATCTCCCCCAGCACTTAGTACAGTGCCTGGCACATAGTAAGCACTTAAATGCCAGAAGAAAAAAAAAAGGCACTCTGTAATAATATGTAATTGGAGCTACCACTCATAAATAAATAAAAGATGATACTGAAATAAGTGCTTGTTTTCAAGTTCAACAAACATAACGAAGACTAATAAATCAAAGGTGTCCATAGCAAAAAATTCATAAAAGGCTAGCAAGAAGTTTCAGGGGACCAATGAAGCATGTATGTTAAGATTCAGTTTGCCAGAAAAATGATTCAGTGCCTAAATCTGCATGGAGTAGGCAGCAGGCAGGGCTTTGCACAGGAGTAAGCGCTCATTAAATACTATTGATTGATGGCCCGATTGACAGGTGATATTTGAAGCTTTTCCACCCTTTCAGCCCACTCATTCAGGTCCCCTAGGGGACCCCACCCCTCCCAAGCAAGCAGACACCAAAAATCTGCCTCAACCGGAAACAGAAAGGGGAAGACAGGAGCAGAAGTGTGCCCAAGTCACCAGTTTATTGTTATATTGTACTCTCCCAAGTGCTTGGTCCAGCAAGTGCTCAATAAATACGATTGACTGGCTGACCAGTGCCATACCCAATCGCTCTGCCCTCTCCCCACCTCAGAGTCCTACTTTCTGGGCCCCTTTGGTCCAGCCAGGAGGAGGTTGGGAGGAGTGGAGATTAAAAGGGAAGAACTTCCCATAGGGAGATGACAAGGCCTAGTGAAAAGAATATGGGAATGGAAGTTCAATCAATCCATAGCATGTACTGAGCAGGGCTGCAGAGAGGGAGAGAGATCAAAGCTGGAGATGTAGATTTGAACATCATCCGCCTAGAGGTGCTATTTGAAGCGTGGGAACGAATGAGTTCTCCAAGGGAGTGGGTGTAGATGGACAATAGAAGGGGACCCAGAACGGAACCTTGAGGGACCCCCCAAGGTTAGGGGGTGGGAGGCAGAGGAGGAGCCTGTGAAAGACTGAAAATGAGCAGCTAGAGAGATAGGTGGAGAACCAGGAGAGGGCAGTGTCAGTGAAGCCAAGGTTGGGTAGTGTTTCCAGGAGAAAGGGTGGTTGACAGCGGAGAAGGCAGCTGTGTGCAGTTAAGTGCTCAAATACCAAAGAATAATCCTTTCCATTATGATCTTATAATGCAGTGCACCCTACCCAATGTATTAACTGCTTTCTTCGTGGAGAACACTGTACTAAGCATTTGAGAAAGTATAATAAAAAAAAAGGATTAGCAGCAAATCCCTGTTAGAGCTTTAAGAAAAATTTGGGTTTTGCCCGAGTTTTCCAAACATTCACTTTGTCCCATGTAGAGTTGGCCCCTTCCTGTTTTCAAAACGTTTCCCCACTTGGGTATCAAGTTAGAATTGATCTGTTACCTGGATTTCAGTATTTTAGATCCAGAGAAAAGAAATACCAACTGTGTGGATGAACGGAGATTCAGCTATCTTAAAAAAGGAGCTATGTATTTCTGATATCATGCTTCTTTTTTCCCACTCCTAGTTCCTGCTCTCATTTTCAATTTTTCCACCTTTTCTCCCCATATCCCTTTTACGCAGCTCATTCTATTTTGGATTCTTTCTTCCCTTGAGGACACTTTCCCACTGGCACTCTGTGTGTACCCCTATGTTTGAATGTAATCCCTCTATTGAATTTGTCAGGAGGAATCATTAAATAGCTCTGAAAGGATACCAAGCCTTTCACACTAGATCAAAGGCCACAGAGCACCCATCCTGAAAGATGGAAGAGCTCATCTCTGTCCCCACCCACCCTAAACTGGAGCAGTTTGATCCAGACCTTGCTATAGTCATAACACACAACCATTTTTTCCAATTATCTATCCTATATTCCAAGAATAAAATTAACTTAGTGTCTGAAGTTTGGGATTGCAAAATTCAGGACAGAGACTAATACAGGAGGAGGAGGCAGAAGTAAGCTTTCTTCATGGCAATTTCATACAATCGTATTTATTGAGCGCTTACTGTGTGCAGAGCACTGTACTAAGCGCTTGGAAAAGTACAGCAATAAACAGTGACAATCCCTGCCCACGACAAACTCACAGTCTAGAATGGGGGAGAGACATCAGAAATTGCAGATATCTATATAAAAAATCTTAAGACATTCTAATGCTTATTATCCTGCACAGAATCTCTGGGAAGTATTGGCCCCAATTTTCCAAACAAGGAAACTGAGGCAGGGCTTCACAAGAAGGGTACTCCTCTCCCGGAAATGGGAGATTGATAGCAATCTCTCAAATTAAAAAAAAAATATCTGGCTACATTTTAAGTCTGCACATCCCATTTTCAGATAGGAGCTCTAAGAACTTTCTTTCTAGCTGCCTTCTCTCGTTACCATAATCATGGAAAGTAGCCTAGCCTAGTGAAAAAAGCCAAGGCCTGGGAGTCAGAGGAAGGGTTCTAATTCTGGCTCCACCACTTGTTTGTGACCTTGGGCAAATCATTTCACTTCTGTGCCTCAGTAATCGTTTAAACAAATATCATAAAAAACCCAACTGAGTGAATCCCCATTTTACGGGTGAGGAAATTAAGTGTCAAGCACTATTCTAAACATTAAATAGGAGTTTACCATGTTGGAACACAATCCCTGTCCCACGTAGGGTTTACAGTCTAAATTGGAGAGAGGAGGATTTAATCCCCATTTTACAGATGAGGTAACAGGCACAGAGAAGTTAACTGACTTGCCCAAGGTCACACAGCTGATGAGTGGCAGAGCTGGGATTAGAACCCTTGACTTTCTGACTCCCATCTTGCATCTACCCCAGCACTTGGAACAGTGTTAGGTAAGTGCTTAACAAATACCACAATTATCATCAAGAGCACATACTGAAACTACTGTGTGTACAGCACTGTACTAGGTGCGTGGAAACATAAAAGTAAAAGCCTAGTATTCCTACCTTAAGGGAATTTACCATCTAATGAAAAACCTTAACTTCATAGCATTTTTTATTTTTTGTATCCATTATCTCACTTTTTCAGGGAAAGAGCAAGAGAGGACTGAAATCCTGCTTTAACAAAAATTTTCACTTGATAACTTAAGGTTCTCAGACACAAGAGGACAGTCAAGGCCTTTCTAGATATAACAGTTTAAAAAAATTGCTCTGATTAATATACAAATGACCATAGAATAGACTGTAATCCAGTTAGGTCCCAAATAAAACTTTCGTTATATATTGTAAGAGATAAAAAGCTACCTTTGACAAGTTTATTAGATGAATTTTAATAGGTCACCAATAGAAGCAAGCTAATCCTCTCATATTTTTGAATAAGGAATAGGGGAGGGGAGGGAGAAACCTAAGCAGAGAAGGGTCTCAGTCTTAATATCTGACCCATGCAATAACTGCTTGTTATTCACTGTCTCTACCTCAGATAGGCAAAGGCTGAGTAAATTCTCCCAGAATGTGAACTGACAGTTGAGGAGCATCTGGGTATTTCAAAACTGAGGTCTACGCTAGGCTCCCACTTCCGTGAAACTGTAACCTCAAAATTATGTGAGATTTCAGAATCTGCTAAGCACTTCTAGCCCTTGTTGACTCACTCAAGTCTGCATGGGGAGGTGGATTGAAAAAGTTAATTTGACATGAATCTGAATGAACCAAATCTAACCCTTAGTGCCAACCACTTTGTAGAGTTGGCACCATGCAGGAGGAGTTATTTTTGGAGTCACCCCAGAGCCTGTACTGGGCAGGACTTTCTATATTCTAAACTGTGGCAGGTTTTATATGATGATAGTATTTGTTAAGCACTTACTATGTGCCAAGCACTGTTCTAAGGCCCTTCCCTCTAACCCAGAGAACTCCCCTTTCAGTTTCAGCCTCCACCCTACTGTTCTCTTTCCCCACTCCTAGTTAAGGAGTTGTCACATTAAAAAAAGCCAGTTTTTACAGTTCTGATTCTAGACTGGCAGCTACAAGACTAACAAATTCTAGACTAAAGCAAGTATTTATCTTAAAGAGAAGTAGTATGGCTTAGTGGGTAGAACACAGGCCTGAGAGTCAGGAGGACCTGGGTTCTAATCCAGCTCTGCCACATATCTGCTGTGTGACCTTGGGCAAGTCACAACTTCTCTGGGCCTGTTACCGCATCTGTAAAAACAGGGATTAAGAGTGTGAGCCCCATGTGAGATAAGTACTGTGTCCAACCTGACTGGCTTGCAACTACTCCAGTGCTTCAAACAGGGCTTGGCACATAGTAAGCACTTAACAAGCACCATAATTATTACAATTCAAAGTTCAATCCAAAGTACTACCCTCATACCTAAATCACAGTCCCCGCCCTTCCCTCTCTCCCATAAAAACCACTTACCAGAGTCAATGCATCAGCCTTCTGCTAGAACAAGCAGCATCCAGACCAGATGATAGAACAGTTTCTGAGTTCCCAAATAACTCCTGACACCTGGTTGAACTTTACCTAATCCTGGGCTTTTGTGGTCAGACTCCCTAAATAACCTTATTCAAAGTTTTTATTAGTTATTCAACTAGTAAAACAGCTAGACCCCAAACTCTGAAAGGAGGACTGAGGTGGAGGTTTAGCAGATGTTCTAAGCACATTACTGTCCCAAACTGGATGGGTTGCTCGGTGAGTTTTTCCTAGGTGAAGGTGGTTAACATAATCAAGGTCTAATTGAAACAACAGGCCTCAAGACTCACAGAGTAGAAGCAACACAGCCAGTTTGGCAACTTTATATAAAACACAGTACAAGATATAGACTCAAAAGATCATTAAAAGACCAAGTGTAAATGCTATGTAGTAAGATATACCTGAGGAGAGGGTAGGTGTGGTAAAGCAAAATCAAAAGTGTTTTGATGTAATCTTACAGGAGTAATAGACTGACAGCAGTAGATGGAAAAATAAAAGACAATCAACTCAGGAGTTATGAATTAATCAGGAAAGGCTTCCTGCGAAAGATGGGGTTTTAGGAGGGATTTGAAAATGGGGAGAGAAGTGGTTTAGTAGATTTATGGGGAAAGAAAAATTTCAAACCAGGGAAGTAACATCAATGAGAGATTGAAAGCCAGAAAATCTAAAGGTATAGTGAAGTGGGCAAAGATTGTTATGTAAGGTGGTGAAAAGTGCCACGGGGGAAAACTTTAAAGACAACAATCAGGAGTTTCTGCTTCATGGAGGGGAGGGTACCTATCCACTGGAGGTTTTTAAGGAAAGGAGAAGTGTGTGCTTAGCAACACTTCAAGTACATAATCCACAAAGTAACATATACAATAAGCTGAAGATGTGGGGAGGCTTGAAGACAGGCAGCCTAATGAAGAGACTAGGAGAATAATCTATGATGTGACAAGAGCTTGAACAAAGGTGGTAGCTTTTCCAGTGGAGAAGAAGGGGAAAATCCAGGAAATGCTTTGAGTGTGAGAACTGAAAGGTTTTGAGGGATAGGGAAGAACACCAAGGTTGGAGGCTGGTGAGACAGGGAGGACAAGGGTGAGAAGTCCTGTTTTAGACATATTGAATTCCACATTTTAGGTCATCCACAGGGCTATGTCCAGGAAGCAGAAGGAAATGCAAGACAGTAGACTAAGTGAGGCTGGACCCGGAGAGAAAGATTTGGGAATCATCTGCCCAGAGGTGGTAGTGAAAGTCTTATAAGTGGATAGGCAGGTTCCCCAAGGGAGGGAATATAGAGCAAGAGGAGTAACAACTCTCAAACAGAGCCTTGTGTTAAGGGGAAAGAAAGAGTGGTGAATGTAATTGAGAAGGGAAAGTTAGTGAGATAGGAGAACCAGTGTTGGCTGACCCCAAAGGAGCCTCCTACCATTCACAGGGTCCCTGAAATCTTGTGTAGTCTGTAGCAGTTTTTGCTAGTTTTAAAGGGGGACACACCAAGTAGTCAATACCCACAAGATGAACTATGTCACACTGAAGACAACTACTACAGTGATAGTTATGGCAGTGCAAATTAAATAAAAATAGTGTAACAAGGACAACAATAACAGGTATTACTTATTTCCACAGGCATCACATACCTTACCGGGGCCACTTTTGGGTCTGGAGTCCAAATGACTTAGTGGGAGGAGAGATGCCAGGGAGAAAATGGCTGAGGTACTGGAAGAGAGCAGGTAAGATTACCCAGTCCTTGAATGTGGCCTGGGCAGGCCATAGTCCTTACTGTAAATTCTCAGCTATCACTTGTCTAGAGATACTTTATTTCCTTCATAAATGGCTGGCATGTCCATTTCTAGTTTCCTGAGCTATTGCCCCCCAATATATCCTCCCCACAGAGGTTTGGTATGGGGCTGTGGAGTTTTACATGCTGGAGAACAGGTAAAAGTGCATGATCAGCTCAGTGATTGAACCTGGGCACGAGCTACTAGCTGTTAATTGGCAGCAGCTGTTAGTTGAGCTGACCAATCAGGAGGCTCACAAATGGAAACAATCTTAAAATACAAAGAGACTGGCTGCCAGACCTCAATCTAACAATGCTCAACTCTTGCTTGTGAGCATGAGAAACAGCGTGGCTTAATGGATAGAGCACTGGTCTAGGAGTCAGAAGGACCTGAGTTCTAATCCCTGTTTTGCCACTTGTCTGCTATGTGACCTTGGGCAAGTCACAACTTAACCTTGTCTGTAAAGTAGGGATAACAAATACCATTATTATTATTATTATTATTATTAATTGCATATCTCCTTTAGATGGGGTAGGAAACAAAGCCCCATCTCCATCATCCGTCTGTTCACCTGTTAATTGAATGGATAACATTCATGGATACTTCATAACATTCATAAATCATGGATACTGATTTGTCCCCACGGCCCCCCCAAATGAATGTTGGACTGGCCCATGAATAGCTTTGGCTGAGCCTTTTCCTCTCATTCCCCCCAAACAGTATGCTGTACCTCGTGAATGAAATAACTTTGCTTAAGAGTAAAACTTCATCTTGGGTGAGGGGGAGGAACAGAATTTGGTTCATTTGTCAAATAAATAAAACTTGGTTCTATTGTACTATTTATTCCAAGTACTTAGTTCTGCCCATTGCTCTGTTGGCACTCAAACTCGATTACTTGCCAGTTTACCACTCCATAGTTCTGTTTCCACATTAGCCAAGAAAAGCAAAGTAGATTATTTGAAAACCAATTTGAGTTTCTGGTTGTTGTAAATAGGCCACTGCACCCATGTAGAAGGCATAATATTCTGCAGTTTTTGCAAATGCAAACTTCTTTTCCACTATAGAAACAAAGAAAAAACTATAGCTTTAAACACTTTCAAAATAAGAGGGATTCTATTCTGCTGAGAACTCTATCAGAAGCAGCATGACCTAATAAAAATAGCATGAAACCTGTGTTTTGAGATCAGCCACTTGCATCCTATGCGAGAAGTCTGAGTTGCCCAAGTTGCCTGCTGTGTGACCTTGGGCACGTCACTTAACTTCTCCCGTGCCTCAGTTTCCTCATCTGTAAAATGGGGGTTAAATACCTGTTCACCCTCCTCAGACTGTGCACCTCATGTGGAACGGGGACTGTGTCAGACCTGATGATCTTGTATCTTGGGGAAGCAGCGTGGCTCAGTGGAAAGAGAATGGGCTTTGGAGTCAGAGGTCAGGGATTCAAATCCCTGCTCTGCCAATTGTCAGCTGTGTGACTTTGGGCAAGTCACTTCACTTCTCTGTGCTTCAGTTACCTCATCTGTAAAATGGGGATTAAAACTGTGAGCACCCCGTGGGACAACCTGATCACCTTGTAACCTCCCCAGCGCTTAGAGCAATGCTTTGCACATAGTAAGCACTTAATAAATGCCATTATTATTATTATTATTATTATCTACCCGAGTGCTTGGCACAGAGTAAGTACTTAACCAATACAACAATTACTACTAAGGGCATGAAAACAAGAAAAAAATCTTATACAACAGAAATAACTGCAGGAGTTAGAAAACAAAACACCCTACCATTCCTATTATGAAGCACCACTGGTAAAATTCCGACCATTGCAGGAAAATATTTTAATGAATCTTGAATAAGCTGATATTTATAAATATTTACTAGAACTTCATGTCCCAACACAAATCACTAAAGCGCACAGGGAGTTTATGAGCCATTAAACAGAGAATTTTTTAATGCATCACAATTACCCAAACCACAAATGCCAAATTGCAATGGACTGAGTGTTCAGTGGGGCTAAACTAGCATTTACTGAGCCAGTGAATACTGTACACCTACCTACACAACTGAAAGAAATACACATTTATACTTTAGTTATAAAGAACTCTGCACTTTCAAAGCTTCCATACAAATTGAAGACACCAAGAAAATATGGAATTGAGGCTCTGTAATGGAAGCTGACTGACTAAAATGTACCAAAGAAGTTCACAGTAAACAAAAAGTATTTTGCAAGTGGATAGGATAAAATACTTCAGTTACTGCAGCTAGAGAGGTAGATGCACTTTTTGGTAGCCCCCTGGATGTTTGAGCAGCAGTGAGCAATTTCTTTAGCCTTGTTAGTAATGTACCACTGAACCCCCTCAAAAAAACCAAACAAATCCATAACTACATTTTCTTCTCTAATTACAAGTTATTTAAATAGTGGAAACAACTCAGAGGAGTCTGTTTACCAACAGAAGCACTATGTGCCTGCTTGCAGGTTTTGGAGCTGAATTCAGCAATACAATGCTGGAGAATCCTCTCTCCATTGTAAACCAGCAGCACTCGCTGACTTGAGCTACATTTAGCTGAAGACCTAGGATTCTAATGAAACCACTTTCACTATTTAGAAAAGAGGTAGGGTAGACTGGATTGGTGGTATTTGACCAGGATCATCTCCCCAGTTCTGTTGCCAAAGACTTAGCCCTCAGAGCACAGATTTTTCCTACTGAGGGCCCCAAAAATGATGATTCCCAAATCCACATCTTCAACTTTGACCTTTCTCCTCTGCAGTCTCATATTTCCTCCTGCCTTCAGGACATCTCTATTTAGATGTCCCACCGACACCATAAACTTATGTCCAAAAAAGAACTTCTCATCTTCCCACCCAAATCCTGCCCTCCCCGATTCCCCATCACTGTAGACAGCACGACCACCCTGTCTCACAAGCCCTTAAACTAGGCCTTATCCTCAACTCGTCCTTCTCATTCAACCCACATATTCAATGTCACCAAATCCTGTTGGTTCAACCTTCACATGGCTAAAATCTGCCCGTTTCATTCATTCATTCATGCAATTGTATGCATTGAGCGCTTACACTGTGTGCAAAGCACTGTACTGAGTGCTTGGGAAAGGACAGTATAACATCAGACACATTCCCTGCTCACAACAAAGCTCACCCAAACTGCTACCATGCTGGTTCAAGCACTCATCCTATCCCACCTTGACTATACATCAACCTCCTTGCTGGCCTCCTGTCTCTCCCTACTTCAGTACATGCTTCAATTTTCTGCCTGGATCAATTAAAAAAAAAAACAAACCCATTCAGTCCGTGTTTCCCCACTTCTCAAAAACCTCCAGTGGTTGCCCATCCCTCTCTGCATCAAATTGAAATTCCTTGCCTTTGGCCTTAAAATACTAAATTACCTCATTCTCCCGCTTCCTAACCTCCCCAATTTACTACTCCAAACCAGCCCACACATTTCACTTCTCTAATGCCAATGTACCTCAATCTCGTCTCTCACCCACATCCTGCCTCTGGCCTGGAACGCTCTCCTTCTTCAGTCAACAGACTATCACTCTCCCCATCTCCAAAGCTTTATTGAAGGCACATTGCTTAATACAGTACTCTGCACACAGTAAGTGCTCAATAAATGCAAATCAAGAATGAATCTCCTTCAAGAGGCCTTCCCTAACCCCTCATTTTCTCTTCTCCCACTCCCTTGTGTTGCACCTGTAATTGGATTTGCAATCTTTATTCATTCCACCCTCAGCCCCACAGGATTTACATACATATCCATTATTTACTTTAATGTCTGTCTCCCCCTCTAGACTTTCATCTCCTTGCTGGCAGGGAATATATCATACTCTGATATATTGTACTCTCCAGAGAGCTTAGTATAGTCCTCTGCACCCACTTAGTGCTCAATTTGATTGATTGAGGGTGATTTTCAGGGTGGGGAATATTTTCGAGGTGGTGAACACATATTACCACACTTTTAAAGCAACATTTGCTATTGCTGAGCAGAACTACTTAGAAACACACCAATTACCCGACGGAGAAAAGGATTTAGAAAAGGTGCCCTGTTACCTGCTTCACTCCAACCAGGCTCACTAGTGGACTGCAACAGATCAATCGTATTTATTGAGTACTGTGTGCAGAGCACTGTACTAAGAGCTTGGGAAGTACAAGTTGGCAACATATACAGTCCCTACCCAACAGTCTTATCCTTGCAGTGCAAGACCCAAAAACTACCCAATTTGAAATAAATAGTCACTGGGTCATTAGGATGCTGTGGTGAGAATAGCAGAAGAATGGTATTAGCAGTTATTGTTCACAACCCTAATGATTATTTTTATATTTTTGATCAGAAAAATTCAGTGTGAAGCAGGGAAGAAGTGAATTTAAAACTTAGGCACCTGTCCCTCCTACCGGATATTTTAATACTATTTAATTTTTCTTTTTAACAAAGCTACTGCAATGTTAAGAATTAATCATTTTTTTATTTGGCACTTCTTAAATGCACATTATATCACACTGTGAATAAAATGAGATTAAATGGTGTGTTCCGACGAGAATCCTCTCTATTCTTGAAAAAGGACTGCCTGTGATGGTCTCAGATTTACTCTTGAAAAAAATGCATGAAGTATTCTGATCCTGACAGTCATGGATGTTGCACAAGGCCTTAGGGGCTTTTCTCCTTTATGCACATATGGAGGAAAGAGAGGAAAGTGTGAAATGTTTCCTTTTCTCAAAGAAAAAAACATATCAAAATGTTCAAAATAATTCTGGGCTCACTATGGGAACATCACAAACTTGATCTAGCCTTCTTTTGAAATCTAACAAACTCCAGCATCATAACTACAATGATCTCTAATACAGTTTGTGATGGTATTTGTTAGTTATCACTCCTGCACTTTAATAAAGAACATTGTGCTATATGGCAAATACAATTAAAAAAAAACACTCAATCCTTAATTTAAAATTAAGTTCACTATGGCACTCACAAGGACTAAAATAAAAATATCAAAAGATCACGGGTGCTTAAAGAATAGTTTTATTGACAATATTTTCACAAATATTCTAAAGGAAATTCCAGAAGTTTCTAAACTTAAAATGCTTAAAATTTGTTCTCATTGAAAAATATTCCTAAACAAAAAGGTAAAATGTCTCTCAATCTTTGAATTATGCCACTTTTAAAATTTAATTAAGTACTTTTTTATTATAACACACTTGCGGTTAGCAAACTCTGCAAAAATTAAAATTTTCCTACCACTGCCAAGTATTGCTCCAATGTTCAGTTTTATTGTAACTAGCAAGCACTTCCCTTAATTTATCCTCTGGCTACCGTCAACCATACGAAAATACAAACTGAGCTAAGTTATTTTGTTTTTCCACTGATAATTTAAACAATCAAAACCTACAACTTGTGTTACCCCACACCATACACAAAGCATATGATACAGTATTGGAAATTGTTAAGCATCAGTTTTGGAGATCGTCTGTGTACTTCAGGTATCAGACTCAAAAGGTATCCTTTCCATATTTTGATAAAAATGTACTCGAACCTTTCATGACAATAATGTTTATTGCTTTATATGAATACTGTTTTGAAAGCCCAAGCATTCAGCTTACACACAGAAATTATACAATTATATACTGTTTCACAAAGGCAGTGAACACATTACAATCTACAAAATCTACTTTACAGAAATTTAAAAACTCTAAATATCAAAAGGTACAGTTGAATAAACAGGTATAAATTTGGCAGCCAATTAATTCTGACCGGGAAAGCTGCAGCTTGGCTGACTTTAAGCAAATTTGAAAATATTGAATTTAAAGCAGTTGTGCTTTGTGCTCGTCTGAAAAGTGTAGCACTGGCTGTCAGAATGTTCAAAAATATTTAATCCACCTCAAAATGTCATTTACAAATTATCCTGATTTATATGCTCCCTAAAACTTCAGTCATTTTAAGTGCAAATACATACCTAAGATAATATATTAATTTTTCCAATACAGGGTGAACCATAGCAATGCCATTTGCATTATATGGAATAATTTAGAAGGAAATGCATTATATTCACAATGTTCAAAAAAGCAAGCAAAAGGACAAGTAACTTGCCCCATTCTTGGGAGACGTTTTTGTAATTGCTTTGCAGGCATTCATTTTACAAAATATCTAGCTAATATTTTGTAGATCATTCTAAAAAAAAGCGCATTTTATCATAAATAATGAAATCCTTTTACTCGGGCACCTTGAAGTATACAAAACGGCTGTAGTTTGAACACGTGTCTTGGAATGTGTTTACTCTGGTATTTCAACAGTGTTTTAAGATTTCCCGGGTTTCACAGGGGCCGGATTTTATTTGATTCATTCAGAAGTTAAAGAAATTACCTTCTGAAAGAGGTTAACTCAATTTCCAATAGAAAAGTATTCTTGTATTCCTCTCTTATACAAACAGAAAAATAGAACATTTCTCCCTTAGAATAGTGTGTATATATATATATATATGTATATATGACTTATGGTTCCATAGAATTTAAATAATAAAATCTGATAACCAACATGAAACCCGTTAAAATGTTGAAACCATGGTCAAAATATGAAAACTGCTAGAACTGTCAGAGACAAGACAAAAAGCTTTCTTGTGAATCTATCAACTAAGTATGGTAATCTCCAAAAAGGCTGTCAAAATTATAATCATTACCTTCCAGTTTAAAAACAGTATTATTCTAAATTAAAAAAAAAATAATATATCTATACACAAACCACTGAGTTGACCAAACCAAAAATTCAGCGGTAAACAGGACCTGGAGGAGCTGATATTCACAGTTCTTACAACACACAACTCTTTCAGGATTTCTTCCTCAAATAATTTTATTTTACAACCTACTTTTCTTATAAAACTCAAGGTCCACTTAATTACATAAAATTGTATACAGTGTAAAACCAGAGCCTTATTGAAATACTGCACTAGATGTGGTTTTTTTTTTTTTTTTTTTTTTTTTTTTTAGATTTCATGCTCCATAGATTCTTCAACAATTTCTGTAGCCTCATCACTGTTTTCCACTTCAGGCTCAGAAGGAATTTCTTGATTTTCGTTGCGGAGGGCTCCCAATTCTTCAGTTTTATTGAGATCAGCACCATTACTTACAGGTCTTGTACTTTCACTATCTTCAATGCTTATATCTTTCTCTTCTTCAGGCAGGTCACATTCCTCCACCGGACTACTCTCCTCAGCAGTCTCTTCATTCAAAGATAAGGAATCATCACTTTCCTTTTCTTCATCTTTTCTTTCGGGAGTTGTTTCCCTTGGTGTTATAAAAGACTCTGAAAATAAACAGAGAAATAAAGGGATAAATTTATCTTCAGCAAATAATACTGTAGTTAACTTTGACACCATAATGCCATTTTACAAAACAGATGTTTACAAAGCTATTTTGCTATTCAAATTATTTTCCAGATATATTTAATTTGGTCAATTCAGTCGTGAATCAATAGAATGTCACATTTGAGGATCCCCTTATTCCAGCCTTTTTCTAACAGTTTCTGAAATACCTTCTTCCTCTTCCTCTTCCTCCTCTTCCTCTTCCTCCTCCTCCTCCTCCTCCTCTTCTGAACTGTGAGGCCTTGCACAAATATTTTCTTTGTCTTTATCCTGAGGTATAGCGTGTGTGTTTGTTTCTTCTACCAAAACTGAAGGCATTTCACTGGTGGTAGCTTGGCTAGTAGACGCTCTGTCTTCTTCGTCCAATTTGAATCTTTTTGCTTCAGATCCTTCAACTTCCACAACATCTTCATTTGGGTGTTTATTTTTCACAGGGGTCACGTGGACACATTCTGATTCTGATTTTTCAGGTTCACTGTATAAATAAGACATAACATTTTTCAAGTAGATAGAATATTTAATCATTCCATCACAGCTGACAGATAGCTACTAACCTCTTGCTTGAAAAGATCTATTCTTTGTTACTCTTCTATTTTCAAAATAAAAATACATTTAGCATCTGTAGCACAGGTAATGTTAGGGGAAAAAAATCTGAGAACAAACGAAACTAGTCAACCACTGAGAACTTAAAAATATTGGTAATGCTTTCTTACTAACTTGATGGTTAATTTCAATTCAAGCAGAGAAACCTCTCAAAATACACCTAGAATCTGTAAACCAAAAGAATGCCCAATTTCAACCAGACATAGCAATAACAAAGAGTTACTGATGGAACTTCCTTTTTCTGCATCTACACAGGCAAAATGAAAACTGTCAGGGATGCATAATGATCACATCATAAACCTGTCTATCAAATGTTTTCTACTTTAGACTCTGAAGGAATTTCTTGATTTTCACTGGGGTCCCAACTCTTCGGTTTTACTCAGCCCAGCACCATTACTAACAGTTCCTGAATCTTCCCTATCTTCTTCTACTTATATCTTTCCCTGCTCGAGGAAATCAGATTCCTCCGTTTGACTGTGTCTCAAAAGTTCCTTAATTTAAAGAGAAAGTACCATCAATCTATCAAATGGTCCATCCTTCTCTATTTCTCTCATCAACTGTTCCTTGATGTACTATGCTAATATAGCCCAGTACTGGGGAGAAAAAAAAAGTATTTACTGAAACCAAACTTCTCCAAAGAAGCAAGTGCCTACTGCAAGGATATCCCAAGCGTTCACCAAGTAGCAAAACAGCCAAGACTGCTAATGCCAAACCAGTGTCCATAAAGCAAAACACAACACTCTTCTCATTGTCTCTCCCTCCTCAATCAATGGTATTTACTAAATGCTTAACCTCAAAAATCACATTTTTAAAAACGGGTGTAATTATATCCTCAGTGAATGAATGGAGTACTATAGGACCTGTGATTTTCCTTGGTTTATATAGGTAAGCTGATAACCACATATTTACTGAGCACTTATTGTGTGCAGAGCAGTGTGCTAAGTGCTTAGGAGGGTACAATGTAACAGAGTTTGTAGACATGTCCCATGCCCACAAAAAACTTACAGTTTAGAGGAGCAGACATTAATATAAATGGTGGATATGAACATAAATACTTTGGGAGCAAGGGAGGGGTGAATAAAGGGTGGAAATCCAAGTGCAAATAATAACGGATAACCTCACATAGTTGAAGTTATCATAGATTTTTAAATTTGTGAGCTGGCATCCTCCTGGGAAAACTTGGAAATCCAACTAATTGACAAGCTGGTTCTATCCAATTGATATCTACTTGAACAAGATACTGACTTGAGATCAACATGGTCTAGTGGATAGAGCATGGGCCTGGGAGTCAGATCGATCTGAGTTCTAATCCCAGCTCTGCCACTTGTCTGCTATGTGACACTGGGCCAGTCACTTCATTCATTCATTCATAAGCACTCACTGTGCTGTGGGGCTTGGGGGCGGGGGTGGGGGGAAGGGGGAGCAAAGGGAGCAAATCAGGGTGAAGCAGAAGGGAGTGGGAGATGAGGAAAAGTGGGATTTAGTCTGGGAAGGCTTCTGGGAGGAGATCTGCCCTGAATAAGGCTTTGATGGGGGGGGAAGAGTAATTGTCTGTCAGATTTGAGGGAGGGCATTCCAGGCCAAAGGCAGGATGTGGGCCAGGAGTTGGCAGTGAGACAGATGACAGCGAGGCACCGTGAGAAGGTTAGCACTAGAAGAGCCAAGTGTGTGGGCTGGGTTGCAGGAGAGAAGCAGGGTGAGGTAGGAGGGGGCAACGTGATGAGTGCTTCAAAGCCAAATGGTGAGAAGGTTTTACTTAATTTTTGCTTTTACTTAACTTCTCTGTGCCTTAATTACCTCATCTGTTTACTGTTTTATTGTTGCATTGTACTCTCCCAAGCACTTAAGCGCTCAATAAATACGATTGAATGGATGCATAAAATGGGGATTAAGAGTGTGAATCCTATGTAGAACATGGACTCTGTCCAAACTGATTAGCTTGTATCTACCCCAGCACTTAGTACAGTGCCTGGCACATAGTAAGGGCTTAACAAATACCACTTAAAAAAGGCACCTCCCCCCACTCCCACCCTCCAGCAAAAAAAAAAAAAAAAAAAAAGGCCAAAATGCTACATGTCAACTAGGCCAACTTCCTGGTTCCAGGGACAGGTTTGGCAGATGTGGCTAATATACTGTGTTTCCCAAACTCTTTCCCTGTGAATGTGTACTTGGTAGCAGAGATGTTTCACATACAGTTTCAAGTTTAATTTTGACCAAAAAAGACTCCCTACTAAAGGGGGAGGAAGAAGGGGAGTTGAAGAAGAAGGCCACTTCACCTCAACGTCTATTCTTTTCTGAAAACTGGCTGTGTGTAGCTTTCCTTCAGAATTTTGGGTTGGGGGACACAAACTTTCAATCCGAGTCAGTACTGTTTCCTTTTTAGTCTCATTAAGAGATTACTCTTCTTGTTGTTACTCTCCTTCCTTGTCCCCAAATTATAGTTCTATTTTTGTAGGATGCCAGTTAGTAAGGGGCCATTTTTTGTGTAATGCATGTTTCAAATAGGAATAACATCAAATACAGTCAATCTGAAATCTGTACAACTCATGCAAGACATTAAATTCCCAGCGAAATTGCTTTCCTCCCGTTTTTTTTTAAATCCCCTCAATCACTCTACAAAGATGCTCATGTGCAAATGCCAAAAGTATTTTTAAACTTCAAGCAGGACAGACATTTTGAGCTTGTAAAGTTCAAAGTCTTGCTAATCTTTATTTTTAAAGTTTTCATAACAACCTTTATTATAATATCACCCGTTAGCAACATGAAAATGGCAAAAGAGCAAACGACGGAAGACTGGGAAAAAGTGAAAGCCTATGCCTTAGTGTTTTTTCCATAGGTTTTGACATCTCGTCATAACCAAATCCACTTTAGCATCTTCAGTTTATATCTGTTATATGGATGCTGCCAGACTAACGCAATAAATTTCACCAAATTTTAAATTAAACCCATAGATGAAAATGTTAAGAAAAAAATTGTTTTTTATTTGCAAAATAACAAGTACTGTAGAATGTCCAGTATCCTACAATGACTTGACACAAAATGTCCTTCAATGGAATTACACTAAACTGCACTAAATTCAGAAACACAAGTGCAGAAAGAGAAAAAACAAAAAATCCTGGACAAGAAGGAATAACAAGGAATTCAGTTAACTCAGGTGAGCAGAGCATGGTCCTAACATGATCAGGACTGCAGGTTCATTATTTATATAGGCTAGAAAACAGGTGTCAAGGGAAGCATTACCCTACTCCTCCCAGCTCCCTGTTGCCATTTTTGGTTGAACCTTTTATTCCCCCTACACTGCAGCACGCTATGTCCAAGCAGGACTATCTTGCCAAAAGGGCGTTCCCAATGAACCCCCTAACAACATTTTAGTCAAAAGGCCTAGAGAAAACATGCACTTGGACCAAACTGAGTATTGCCAGTGGAAAGAGTTTCTCCTGAGTTATGAAGGTATTCTATGCACAGGACAACCAAGAGGACCACTAGGCATCTTGCATGTTTGACAACAGGCATTAGGGATGGCTGACAATTTGGCTAGTCTTATGACTGGCAGCTATGTGGAAAAACACATTATAAAACATCTCAAGATTTGAGCTGACTGCAGATCCTACTGCTACTGCACAGGCAACAGGAAAAATGGAGAAACTCACTGTCACTGATGAATCCCACAAAACCCTTCCGTTCTTCCCCACTCTCATTTCCCTTTCCAAGAAAAGGGCAGACACCTCAAAGTAGGCATATTAATGTTTGTTGATGCTGCAATTTGGGTCATCAGAGAGCACAACAGCAATGAAATGAAAAGGACGTAAGAGAAATATGCAGGACTATCAGAACTGGAATAAGGGACTGCCTTCTGAAAAGAAGGGATGCAGGTGAAACCGGAGTTGTGCTAGGTTTCCAACAGCCCAGCAGAAAAAACAAAACAAAACAAAAAACATCTGCTGCGACTGCCAACCCCTTCCCTCACTAGCAAGTCCCCTCATAAGGGTTGCAAGACCGGGAAGGTAGGATGGGGGCTGGGGTAAATGGGGGCAACCCTGAGGGAGAAGCTTAAATTTAAGCTTTAAGTTCCCTCCCAGATCTCTTCCTCTTCCCTGATCTCACCCTGGCTTGGCAACACTGGAAGGTGGGTGTTGTGAGTTGGGGAAGGGACCTTGGCAGTGGTGGTGGTAGCAACGGCAGCAGCTATCTAAAAAATACAGTAGTTTTAAAGAACACAAAAGCTGCTGAGGTAGGATAGGATGGGGGGAGGGTCAACAGAGCACAGAAGAACAAGTTTGATATGTGGGGAAAGAGCAGAAAAGCCAGGGGCCAGGAACTGGGGAGGGCGGAATGACGATGATGGTATTTGTTAAGCACTCACTATGTGCCAAACACTGTTCTAAGGTAATCAGGTTGTCCCACGTGTGGCTCATGGTCTTAATCCCCCTTTTTACAGAGGAGGTAACTGAGGCGCAGAGAAGTTAAGTGACTTGTCCAGTCACAAAGCTGACAAGTGGTGGAGCTGGGATTAGAACCCACGACCTGTGACTCCCAAGCCCAGGCTCTTTCCACTAAACCACGCTGCTCCCAATGAGGTGATCGGGATCAAGTTTTACGCAGAAGTACACTTGGCAGGAACGAGACATCCTGTGTTCTGTCCTACAACACAGCCTAAGTCATCACGTGGTCAGATGATCGCTAGGGTTTCTGTGCCTTTTACTTTCTACGGCTTCAAGTCCCCCAGCAATATGAGACTTTCAAGCAGTGGTTCAAGCGGTGTTATCAGCCACTTCACTGACATCCCTGCTTCCAATCTCTCCCTACTCCAGTTCCACACTTCACCCTGCTGCCCAGATCATTTTAAAAATAAGACCTTCGGCCCACGTCTTTCCACTCTTCTAGAACCTCCAGGGGTTGCCCTTCAGACAGAAACTCCCTCTCATCGGCTTTAAAGCACTCAATCACCTCATCCCTTCCTACCTTACCTCGGTGATCTACAACCCAGCCCCACACACTTTGCTCCTCTAGCATCAGCTTACTCACTGTGCCCGGATCTCATCTAGCTCGCCATCGACCCCTTTCCCGCATCCTCTTTTTGGCCTGGAACTCACTCCCTCTCCTATGTGCTAGACCACCACTCTCCCCACCTTCAAAGCTTTAGTAAAATCACATCTCCTCCAAGAGGCCTTTCTTGACTAAGTCTTCATTTTCCCTACATTCTCTCAACTTCTGTAACACCTATGCACTTGGATCTGCGCCCATTAAGCACTTGATATTCACTCCACCCTCAGCCTCACAATACTTGGATTCATGTCAGTCTCCCCCTCTAAACTGTAAGCTCCTCATGGGCAGGAAATGAGTCTACCCACAGTGGTACTGTACTCTCGCAAGTTCATAGTACAGTCTCGTGCACATAGTAAATGATCAATAAATACCACTGATGGATTGCTTGATAGGACCTAACCCTTTTTACCTCCCTGTGGATAACACATTTCTTTTCCCTTTCCATCTCACAAATACCCCACCAAATTTCAAATCTTACATTTGAAAGATCTTTCTCCAAGTACCTTTTGAAACAACAGAATCGGGGAAACTACTTTAAAGAGTCTAACTGTACAAGGAGATCTGGACCCATTATGTTCAAACAACATTAAATTAAACAGCAGTCTGATTAAATACTAACATTTTAGAGAAACAGACATTTCCATCTACAAACCTGTGTTTTTTGTCTTCTGTTGGCTGGAAGCTTGATTCTTTGTTCTCTGTGCTGTCAGGTAAACCATTTGTTGTCATAGGAGCTGATAATGAAGACTTTGGTCGATTTACCGGTCTTGGGGTTCCAGGACCATTGACATTGGACCTACGATAAGTTAATACGTATATCTTAGGATGCAGATATGGCAGATCATCCCTCCCTGAAGATATACAGTCATATTCTGGAAAATAAACCTGTTAAATCCCTTTAAACTATTACATTTAGGCCAATAAAATCCTTAATAAATGGGAAGTTGAACAAATTGGAAATGCTAATTCTTCTAGTATTACTCAGAGGCCACTCATTAAAATAAATTAACTTACCTTTCAGTGTAACCAGGTGAGTTTCCAGGAAACATAACACCATTCATTCGGCTTAAACTATTGGTACTAGTCTTCCTAAAAGAAACAAGAACATTCTACTAGACAAATGAATTGTTACAGTGCTTTAATTTGGAAATTCTTTTACTAGAGAAATCTTTTCGGTGACAAGAATCAGAAATCTCAACACCTAACCTAAAAAGCCATACTTTCGGACGGCTCAGTAGCCGATACGTTAAAAGCCACTCAAGTTTCCAGGTGGACTCTCTTTCTAGAGAAGTAATTTGGTGATATTCTAGCCCACCTAGCCCCCAGTCCATTGGAAGACTACCTTCACAAAAAGCCCATAAGATTTAGATTATTTCTATTCTAAAAGGGAGTTTATAACACAAGTCTTTTAAACCTAAAGAAAGCAGCTGCTGAGTCTTTAAACACAAACCTTTTATATTAAATTTTTTATTAGCTATTATGGGTAGGATAACCAGACACCCCAATTTTTGCTGCCTTTTTCCAGTATGGTGAGAAAAGTTCTAAGAACACATAAAAACTCCATGGCTGAGGTAATATAAACCAGTCATACCTGTACAAACACTCTATGCAGTGCCCCAGCTGCTGCACTATAGCATGTTCCTTTACCCCCCCTGCCTACTTCCCTCTAGACTGTTAAGCTTGTTATGGGCAGGGAACATGTCTGCTAATTCTGTTGTATTGTACTCCCCCAAGTGCTTTGTACAGTGCTCTACACATGGCAAGCACTCAATACCACTGATTGACTGCCGGGTCGGTGGGGGCCTTCAGCAGTGAGGAATAGACAGCACAGAGAAAGGTGTGAACCCATCTTTCATGTTACGGCTGGGCCCATCAACCTCCAGGATCAGGACCTGCAGTATTACCCATTCACAGGCAGGGCTCTTCTAGGGCCTTCCTCCCCCTGCCAGCATCCAGGAAATGAAGACTGCACCCCCTTTCCCCCCTCCCCGAGCCTAGTTCCTCTGGCCCTTCTATTACCTCAGCAATTCTGGATATTATGCGCCCACAGCACTTCTGTACACAACTTCCTTTCCCTATTTTATAATAATAATAATAATAATAATAATGACATTTATTAAGAGCTTACTATATGCAAAGCACTGTTCTAAGAACTGGGGAGGTTACAAGATGATCCGGTTGTCCCAAAGGGGGCTCACAGTCTTAATCCCCATTTTACAGATGAGATAACTAAGGCACAGAGAAGTTAAGTGACTTGCCCAAAGTCACACAGCTAACAATTGGCAGAGCTGGGATTTGAACCCATGACCTCTGACTCCAAAGCCCGTGCTCTTTCCACTGAGCCACGCTGCTTTTTATAACCACTCACATCTCCATATCTGTTTTTCCTTACTTCTCTTTCTGTAAAATCTGTGCTTAACTCCCCTGCTAAACTGTAAGCAGACTACGTACAGGGATAGTGTCCTATAACAGTACTCTCCCAAGGGCTTAGTGCAGTGCTCTGCACATAGGAGGCACTCAACAAATACTATTGCTTGATAGTGAGTGGAAAAAAATGCTAGATATCCTCTAGAGATGTAGGTGATACTGTCTGTGGCACTTAGCATAGAGTAGCAGGCCTTCAACCATCCCGTTTATTTTGTCCATCTTGGAAATCAAATCACCCTAAGCAATGGACAGTGCAATCATCTGTTCTGGCTTTACTCTTTAACTGTGACTCAGTTTAATGCTCATTAGCTGTGGGGTACAGATAACTTGCACACTTGCCAGGAGATTTAAGAAAAACCCTTTTAAAAGAGGAAGCAACCTTTTCCCCCACTCACCAGTGTCAAATAATGATGATGCATCAACAGAGAATGAAAGAAGGTCTCTCTCTCCACCCAACAGCTACCACCCTGGTTCAATGTCTCGTCATATCACAATTAGATCAGTCAATCAGTCTCCAGGCGCCCCCTCTTCTATCTGCACTATATGCTGCTGCCTGGATTATTTTCCTGAAATTAATTTTGCTGCCATTTGGCCATACATCTCTTCACTTCTCAAAAACTTCCATTTCCCTACTCTTCAAGCAAATTCCTCAACACTGGCTTCAAACTCTGCAGCAGCTTTCCCCATCTTTACATACTGATTCTCCAAGCACTTTTCTCCAGCTTGCATCCTTCGCTCCTCCCATGTTAGCTCTTTTAAATTTAGCAGGCTCAATTCCCCTGCCTTTGACCCCTTACCTAACCCCTATTCCTTGAGCCTGACACTTTTCACCTCAAATCCAACAGACCCTAGCTCTCATAATCTTCAAAGCCCCCCTCCCCCAAATCCCACTTTCTCCAGGAATTGAGACAACTCAATTGATCCAAGGTGGGTCAACCCAACAGCCAACTTTAGCACTCTGCACAGTTGGCATAATTGAAGGATACAAACACACACACACAATATAAATTTAGGGAACAACTTTAAATTGTTTACCCAATTAATTTAATGGCATTGGGCACAGAACTCTCAAAATTCAGGCTTTCTTCCTGATGGGGGCACCACTAAACAACAAAACAAGGTAAGGCTGTGAGGGAGGGAGAGGCATGAATCAATCCCAAATTAAAGAAACGGAATATTTCAAAAGCCAGTACTAAGAATTCTATACTTACTCTGTACATGGTTGAATACAGCTGACAACCATCACGTTCTGCAACAAAAAATTAGTGATCTAATAAGAGAAAATGAACCATGTCACAGCAAAAAGCAAGCCATTTTTTTATTTTACTTGTCACACATGTAGTATTCATAAATTGGTAAAAAAAGGACATTGTATCCTATTGCAATAGGCTGATGCTAGAAATCAAATTAACGGTCCTGATTTAGAGCTGAAGTACATTTTAAATTTGATTTTCAGTACATTTTAAATGTACAGGTTTATGATGGAATATATGAAAAATATACATTGCTCTTCTTTTGAAAAATAAAAAGTGTGTATCATCCATCAGAATCATTCCGTGAGATAGGCATCTATTTTTCCCTTTGAAAAGTTAAGGAACCCATCAGGCTACAAATGACCGAGCATGTATGTCAGTCATCTATCTGCTGAAGCAAGCTACTTAGGGGGCCCCAAATCCCCAAGCACCAGGGGACTGCTACTGGGGTGGGGAGGGGGAGAGTGAGTGTTCAATGTGGTCACGGGGCCTTCTACAGGTCTAACGTGGGTCGGTTCTGGTTTCGGAGCGCTACCAGAATGACTGGAATGGAATGACTCTTTGGAATTACCCACTTACAGCACTCTCAAAACTGGGGAAAACTTAGTCTGGACTGAGGACTCCTAATATCGGTTATTTGGGGGGGGGGGGGGGTATTTTGTTTTTAAAGGTACTTGTTAAGAGCTTACTATATGCTGGGCACCGCCTTAAGCACTGGGGTAGATACAAACTAATCAGGTTGGACACAGTCCATGTCCCACTGGGGTTTCACAGTCTAAATTGGAGTGAGGAGGATTTAATTCCTCCGGAATTGAATTCAGAGAAGCAGCATGGCCTAGTGGAGAGAGTGCAGGCCTGGGAGTCAAAAGGCCCTGGGTTCTAATCCCTGCTCTGCCACTCATCTGCTGTATGACTTTGGGCAAGTCACTTCACTCTCTGTGCCTCAGTTACCTCATCTGTAAAATGGGGATTAAGACTGAGCCCCATGGGGGACAGGGGCTGTGTCCAATGTGACAACCTCATAACTACCTCACCACTTAGTACATACAGTGCCTGGCACATAGTAAGCGCTTAAATACCATTAAAAAAAATTCCCATTTTACAGATGAAGCACCAAGGCACAGAAAACCTTAGTGACTTGCCCGAGGTCACTCGTCAGGCAAGTGGCAGAGCCTGGATTAAAACCTATGTCCTCTGACTCCCAGGCCCATGCTCGTTCTAAATCCAGATAGTATGCACATATGGACAGTTTTAGTTATGCATGCCTAATTGTGACATGAGGCAATCCAATTTAAATATCATTAGACATACCTTTTCTATTCCTCTAAGAAATTTATCTGTTCCTGTATAGTTTCTCCTTGGATCCGTTAGTAGTTCACAAAGTCGCTGAATAGTGAAAGGGGTGCTGCAATAAAATATCATTTGATTATTAGAATTATTATCTGTTGTTCTGCTCACCCAATAGGTTTTACCTGCACATCAGAATCAATCAATCAATCGTATTTATTGAGCGCTTACTGTGTGCTGAGCACTGTACTAAGTGCTTGGGAAGTTCAAGTTGGCAACATATAGAGACGGTCCCTACCCAACAGCGGGCTCACAGTCTAGAAGGGGGAGACAGACAACAAAACAAAACATATTAACAAAATAAAATAAATAGAATAAATATGTATAAGTAAAATAGAGTAATAAATACGTACAAACATATATACGTATATGTGGGGAGGGGAAGGAGGTAAGGCGGGGGGGGTGGGGAGGGGGAGGAGGGGGAGAGGAAGGAGGGGGCTCAGTCTGGGAAGGCCTCCTGGAGGAGATGAGCTCTCAGTAGGGCATTGAAGGGAGGAAGAGAGCTAGCTTGGCGGATGTGCAGAGGGAGGGCATTCCAGGCCAGGGGGATGACGTGGGCCAGGGGTCGACGGCGGGACAGGCAAGAACAAGGCACAGTGAGGAGATTAGTGGCAGAGGAGTGGAGGGTGCAGGCTGGGCTGTAAAAGGAGAGAAGGGAGGTGAGGTAGGAGAGGGCGAGGTGATGGAGTGCCTTCAAGCTGAGGGTAAGGAGTTTTTGCCTGATGCATAGGTTGATTGGTAGCCACTGGAGATTTTTGAGGAGGGGAGTAACATGCCCAGAGCGTTTCTGCACAAAGACGATCCGGGCAGCGGCGTGAAGTATGGATTGAAGTGGGGAGAGACAGGATGGGAGATCAGAGGAGGCTGATGCAGTAATCCAGTCAGGATTACTTTATACCTCTAAACACTCCCCTCAACTAGCTCAATGGGGTAAAACACATTTAAAAAAAAAATGAACAAAATTTATGTATTTCGGGGGGGGGGGGGGGCTGATTTTGTGGTTGGTGCTTGCATCATCATAACATTTACCAAAGACTCCTGCCCTCCTAAAGGCCATTAATGACTCCTCCCCGTGTTATTCACTCATTCAATCGTATTTATTGAGCGCTTACTGTGTGCAGAGCACTGTACTAAGCACTTGGGAAATACAAATTGGCAACATATAGAGACTGTCCCTACCCAACAACGGGTGTTATGCCATGAAATAAGATAAAGGGCATTCAATTCCCTCTTGTACCCAAAAAACATTCACCTTTCTAATTTCAAAGGTAGCTACTTGCCTAAGGAAAGAGTGCTTAAGCTGTCCTACATTATACAACAAAGAAGACCACAATCATTCCATAAACGCTCATTTGTGGACGTGTTCACCTTATTCACCAAATTATTCATACCATACCAAGAGTGATTAACACCATGGTAAGACTAAAGACACACCACAAGCACAGGCCGAGTCATTTTGAAAATACAAGTGCCTTTTAGTTTCAATTATTGTTTACCAATATTTGGACTCCTGTGAAAGAGAATTCTAACCACAGGTCAAGCATGGCATACCTTGCTTGGCTAGAGTTCTAAAATAAGAGAAAATATTGCTTAGTTTAAGAGTGTGTCTGTTGTAAATTGGGGACCATAAAACACACACACATACACACACACAAAATGCTAGAAATGTATTTATTAAAAAACACTTGCTAAAGATCCAGCAGTCACATTTTGATATATCCCATCTCCATTATACCGAAATAGTTTATTCCTTGCAAAATGGTTACAATTGAACAGTACACAAATTTAGCTTTTAAAAAAAATCAAGTGATAAAGTCAAGTTCATTAACAGAGCATTTATAAAATGCATATGCTGTCCATCAAATGAGCTTCTTATGGTAACAACTATACCCATACATATACAATTAATCAATGGTATATATTGAGCGCTCACTGTGTGCAGAACCCTGTACTAAGTGCTTGGGAAAGTACAACAGAGTTGGTAGAGAAGCTTACATTGGACAGGGGGAGACTATCATTAAAATAAATAAGGCATAGGGGAAATGGTGCATAAGATATATATATATAAGTATTGTGGGGTTGGAGTGAGAATCCGGGTGTTTAAGGGGTACACAGCCAAGTTCATAGTCATTACAGAAGGGAGGGTGGATAAGGGAAATAAGAGGCTTAGTCTGGGAAGGCCTCTTGGAGGAGAGGTGATTTTAGCAGGGTTTTGAAGATGGGGAGGGTGGCAAACTGTCAGATTCCAAGAGGGAGGGAGTTCCAGGCCTGAGGGAGAAAATGAGCAAGGGGTCAGTGGTGGGATAGACAAGGTGGAGGTAGGGAGAGTCAATCGGCATTAGAGGAGTAGAGTATGCAAGCTAGGATGAAGTTGGAAATCAGTGAGGTTAGAGGTAGGAGGAAGAGAGCTGATTGAGTGACATAAGCCCATGGCACAACACTACACAGTTTTCATTACAAGAAGCAATATTTAAAGAGGAGCCATTACCAAAGATTTCTTGGTTTAATTCAATAAAACCTACGTTATCCAACATCTAGAAAATTCTAAAAGTCAGCATTTCTGATACGCCCGCTCCCCCAGATACAAAACTTCAATTGAATAACTGGGGATGACACGAGCAATACGAGGCCAAAATATTGGAGAACGATGAAATTATCGATGAGCAAAAAGTTGTTCTTTCTGTCTGTAGCCACCACTATTGTCATCTTTTACTCTATATATTTTAAGTGTGGTACCACTACCTTTTGATAGGTGGGTACTTGTATATTATTTTACTCCTAAGATGAGGTACGCTCAATTTTCCTATAACGTGGAGGTTGCATTTATACAGAACCCCAAGTTATGGAAAACGTGAGTTGTACTTACTGTATCCGATGCAACACACACAGTTTCTTCCAACATTACGAACACAGGCTCATGGTGCTGGAAGAATGTGCCTTAATTCTGATGTGTTTTAGCCAAAATATGTAGGGAAAACTTGTCTTGGCAGAACTGACTGCATTTTCATTGCAATACTTGCACAGAAATACAGCGATACCTATAATTCTTAAGTAGAATTTTTAGTCAACTGGCATACTCAATTTACCCAATTACATCAATTTACCCAATAAAGCTTTTCACGATTTAAGAAATAATTTCATTTGAAAGAAAGGATTCTTTCAAACTCTCAGGAACACACAGTTCATGTAAAGGTGCCCTGAAAGTCAATTTCCGCCCATTAGTTTATCTTTTAAAAATTCAGCTTCACACAGCCAAGGACTCTTTTTCAGGCAGAAACTGAAAACTAAATTCCATGAAGAAAGGTGCATGCTTCTGTACAAAACTGGTACTCGGTAAATACCGTTGATGTCAGCAAAATTAACTAAAATGGTCTTGCACAGAGCTTCTCTGATTATTGCCATCGCTGATATTTCAGCACCTATTTTTTGCAGAGGAAGACTGTAGATGATGTCCCTACCGAGGGATAGCTTAAATGAAATAAATCGCTATTTTAGGTAAATAACTTTTAGATTTTGCTTGTAGGATTGTCAAAGAAAACTTACACATTTCTGGAATCTGACGGCACATGGACATAAAACTCCTGAGACACGTCCAATGTGAAGCATCAACAGAACTACCTCAACACGCCAATGTTTTCCAAACTACTGTAATTAAGGAACTGTCCTATGCAAGGAAAAATAAGAGTAGACCAAGGATACCATATAGTCAATGCAAGATTGTTTCAGAAGAAGCCCCACCTTTCACTACATCCTAATATATGGAAGAAATATTTTGCTGGTCGTTGTGGGCAGGGAATGGGTCTCCCAACTCTGTTAGACTGGATTCTCCCAAGCGCTTAGTCCAGTGCTCTGCACACAGTAAGTGCCCAATAAATACCACTGATTGATTTTTTTTGTGAATACACTACTGCCACACACTCAGCTGTTCCCAGGTGTACTGAAAGAGTTAACAATTCCACCCCAGAGGAGTAAATCTAAGCCCTGGGTGAACCTGGCTCCACATTTGAAGTAATGCTAAAATCAATCGTTTAGTTTCATTGGGCAATATTCTTGAACCCCAAACTCTTCTATAAAGATTACTGGGTGTACTGTAATTTATCCACGCTCCACAAGCTGTGAGGACAAGACTCCACTTCGGGCAAAAAGAAGCTTTTATGTTCATCAGTCCATAAATTCAGAATCCAAATTCCTACATAAATGCTTTTAATTAAAGCTGCATGCCATGCAGGTAATGCTTCAAAACAGCCTAAAAACCAGAATAAAGAAAGAGCAGGGTAATACAGAGTTTTATCCACCACCTCCAAACCTACACTTGAAACATGTTAATAGAAAAATATATTTAAGCTGGCAATTTAATATACATCTTTAGGGAAGTGTATTAATTCCCTTTGGCACAATATTACTGTTATTAATATTAATAACTGTACAAATTTATATGCTCATAAATTTGAACACCAATTTTGAGAAGAAGAATTAGTAATGTGCTTAGTGCTAATGACTATGCACTAAAATATCAGTTATGTGATTTAGAAGTTTTCAAATTAGCTATGGTACAGTATTACATTCTTGATCACTGTAACCTCAACTGATGAGGCATGGCAGTGGGCTGTTGGCTCTTCTCAATGAGAGGCTTCAGAAAAGGTCCTGTATCAAGAGATTAACTGAAAATAGGGGTCAGGTGCAGCAAAAAAGTGGATGCATCAGCACAACAAAGGACTACCTTAAGCTGGGGAATGGATTGATGGCTCTGCACACTCGCCTTTTGATGACAATGGTATTTAAGCAGTTACTATGTGCCAAGCACTGTTCTTTTCTTTCCCGTCCACACAAATAAAATCTTCCAGGCAGCGACGGCAATCTGCAGGACAGCTAACCACTGTTTACACTCAGTTCTGCCATAACGTGTGTTCCGCAATCAACGTCTTGGCTGGAACACAATTAGGGAACCTGTGTCCGAAAATGTGAACATATTTGGGCTCAGTGTGCCGTGTCGCTGAAGAAACTGCTCGGGCACATGCGCATGCCGTTGCAACAGGTGAAAACTTAAATGACACATATTCTCCTTAACAGGAGGTTCTGCAAGAATGCAATTCTCACATTACGAAAGAACCGGTTGTATCTCTCTCTTCCTAAAACCCAACAGATGGCTCTAGACCATCAAATTAATTTAGGTCTTAATGTGACCGTCAGAAGTGAATTCAGGTCAGAATACTGTCATGAACTGCCTCTTAGGAATATAGTTTATCATCTTTTAATGAGAAATTGATTTTTGTAAATTAACATGAGTTGGTAATAGCCGTCTCAGCCCCAACCAGCATGAATTTGAAGGCCTTACCACCGAGGTAGTTAGGAAAATATCCCACCCAAGCAGGGAAAGCCTCAGATGTATCCCCAAAGAAATTCAAACAGACTCAGCCCAAATTTAGGAAATGAGTTCAGAATGTCAGCTAAAAAGCAAAAACCCAATCCAAAGAGTATAAACTGAATGGGCAGACAACTAGAAGGGGCAGGGGGAGAAAGACAGCTGATGATTAATCTCTTAAAGAGAAAATCAATTGAAATCTACAAAATACCCAAACAATAAAGTGGGTGTGGGGGGGAGAGAGAATGTACTCAAATAAATTCCTTAGGGCCCAGTTTGTTTTAATTACAAAAGAAAGCTGCCAACTATCAAGAGGCAAATCTTGCTAAAATCAACCCACAGCTACCAGGAGTGACTAATAATGGGAATCGAGTTGGTGTAAAATGGAGAAAAGAATGGCAACTTTGTATCGTCAGCCTCAAGTGGGAAGATAAATATTCTTGGATTTTTCAAAAATAGAATCAGAAAGGAGGTTAGCAAATAGAGTGAATAACTCATACTGTGATCCCAGAAATGAGTTTGGCCATTTCTTTGAAACTCTGAAACACACTAGAAATGAAATCCGACCTGACATAACTATTGAACAGACCACCACCAGCCCCTGCCAACAAAATTCTGCTACTTAAATCAAATGACAGAGCACTTTTCAAAATAAAACCCCCTAAGGTCAAGTGTAGCCAAAAGGGAATTCTTGGACATTGTAGAGCATATTCCTTTCCTACTCTTTGATCTTTGCCTGTGAGAACAGGGTAAGACTATACCTGTTTCAATTTTGTGGTCCAATAAGGAGGAATAACATTCTGGAGAGTAATAAGGAAATCCAACCCCCCTCCTCCCCCCAAAAAATGGATGTTTTCCTCCAAAAATAACTCTGATCTACTACCTCAGACTATAAGGTGCTTCCATAGGTTTGGCGGTTGAACTCTAAGGGGAAGAAGGCTACAAAAAAACACATGTACAGTGCTTTAAAAAAGGCTGATGGAAAGAATAATTTTCACCTTAAAAATTGCTACAGAGAAAGAGACAGTACCAAGTATATTCAGTCAGTTCTGCCATAATGTGAGATTCACAGGTTTTGGCTAGGTTAGGGAATTAAGAACAACATTCATTTGACTTCCAGTCCATACTTCACTCAGCCGCCCGGCTCATTTTCCCCAAACACTGTTCTGTTCATGTCTCGCCACTACTCAAAACCCTCCCATCCTGAATGCTTTAAAGCATTCAATCAACTCACTCCCACATACTAATCCTCACTCTTCTCCCACTACATCTTCCCACCCAACTGCCATTTCAGCACTTGGCTGTTCAGTCACTTTAGAACTTTTGTGCGTATCTTTGTACTCTGTCGCTTCCCTAGCTATAATTTACTTGAGCACATTTCCTCCAGTACACTGCAAACTCCTTGAGGGCAGGGATTGTGTCTCCTAATTCTAATGTACTCTCCCAAATGCAGGGCTCTGCACACACATGACACTAATGGGTTGTTTCACAATATGTCAGAAGAGTCTGTGTGTGAACACGGTACACACGCCATGAAGCATTAGAACTGGTAAGTACTACAGCACAAGTGTCCCTCCTGAACATGAGGTTTAAAAGAACACAATCCCTGTATCAGAGGACAACTGTGTGAACTCTTCATCAATAAGACCCCTCAAACTCCCAGACACATTTGTTGAAATGGCGTGCGAAAAACTGCCACTTTAAGGCCTCGGCAATATATCATGGTTGCTTTTACTCTTTCACTTTCAAATTCGGGGGTTGAAAAAAATTGGCATAGATACATCAGAAGTAGGGTTGCTAAGTCAACTGCTCTTTTCTCACGCCTCAAGATAGAGTCAAGATTGCTTTCTACTTTAACGAAACAATGAAAAAAACTGTTTGAATTTAGCATAATTCATTCTTTCATTCACATTAAAAAATGCACTGGAAAACTAGATCTTATAAGTAAAAGTTGTGTTACATCACTTTGACCTCAAAATACACACAGCAAAAAGAAGTCCCATTTATTAAGCAGAAAATGCCTAGCTAAATAAATAACCCAATCTGAGGCTAAAACACTGCTACCTAACAAAACATGCTGGCCTGAAGAAAAATTACTAGAAAGCAAGGAGATTGCGGACACTTCTGATTGTAAAGACTTGTGGCAGGAAGGCTGACTTTTCATTTTAGCAGATTTTGAATATGTGGAACCAGTGCAGGATACACCTGGTCTTCAGAAAATAGGATTAGACAAGGGTGGTTGAAATGGAGGCACTGAGGGAAAGAAAAACACAGACATTATGGACATTATGGAGCTGTTTCACATTTGCACCTAACACAGGGAGCTCTTAGCCCCCACAGAACAATTACTGCTCCCAGCAGACAAGGGTTGGTGAACTGAAACTGCATGGTCTAGTAGACAGAGCTCAGGACTGAGAGTCAGAAGGACCTGAGTTCTGATGCTGGCTCTTCCACTTGTCTGCTGTGTGATTTTGGGCAAGTCACTTAACTTCTCTGGGCCTCAGTTACCTCATCTGTAAAATGGGGATTATATGGGACAGGAGCTGTGTCCAAACTGATTAGCTTGTAGCTACTCCGGCGCTTAGTACAGTGCCTGGCACATAGTAAGCGCTGAACACCATTTATTTTTAAAAAAACCCAAACTGGTGGAGCAGAGATAGAGAGAAAGAGAGAGAGTCACCAATGAAGCTCTCAGGGACATTGTAAAGCAGTCCTTTCTCCCCCAGGAAGCAAAGCTTACTTACCACAACCTGAGTTCTCTGAAGGGGTGTAGACACGTCAGATGATCACTCTGGTAGCCGCTTCAGGTACCCATGGCCTCTTCCTTGTAAAGCGTGAGGGGCTGCCTCCCTAGATAGCAGACAGCCTGACCAGAAAGAGGTTAGGCTCCATCCCCTCCCTTGTTCTTAGGGAGGCGGGGCCCCTCTCCCCTCCAGTTTCCCGACAAAGCCAGAGCCCTGCTGAAGAGAGCACAAAGAGAAAAAGGCGCCACCCTCGAGAGAGAAAAGGAGGGTGGCTGTGATCATCTGGTGTGTCTTCATACCTTCAGAGAATTTTGGTTATGGTGAGTAACCCTTGCTTCTCCAGAGGTCAGTGTGGGACACGCCAGATGATCATTCTGGTAGATGCTACAGCTGGTCCCAGAAAGGTGGTAAGACTGAGGGAGGCTACAGAAACAGGTGCAGCAGGATGGCGCTACTAAAAGCAAGCAAGCAAGTCTCTCTTCTAGAGGCTGCCCCAACAAATGTAAGCAGAGTCTTCCACGGAGACGGCAAAGGACTGGTGGGTGGAAACCAGCCCTGGGAGGGGGAACCTCATCCCTTTAGTACAAAAGCAAGTGTAGTTGACATCAACAACCTGAGACAGCCTGTCCCGTGAAGCCAGAGATACAAAAGACAAAAGGACCGGTGTTCAAACCTGCATGCTTCCTGCAATCTGCTTGCTCCCAACGAGGTGACAGCCCCTCCCCCCACTGAGAATGTAGCGCACAAGGGGGCTTCCAACATTACTGAGATTGGAGGGCATGGTGGGGGGGGGGGGGCGCGGAGAAATGCCTTAAATGCTTGCAGTGAGCTTTCTGAACTCTCCTTTATTGGATGTCTCTTTGCGTGCCTGATCTGTTCCCAAGAGCTACCATGCAAAGGACTGAATGTGCTGAAGGGTTTCATCACCGGCAAAGGAGGGATGGAAGGGTCATGGGAAGGGCGGTGAGGGGGTCCTACTATTATGGGAATGGGAGCCCTCCTCTCGCCCCAAAGTGCGCAGGCAGGAGGCAGCCACATGTCTGGGATGAGACAGACTGTGAGCCCACTGTTGGGTAGGGACTGTCTCTATATGTTGCCAACTTGTACTTCCCAAGCGCTTAGTACAGTGCTCTGCACACAGTAAGCGCTCAATAAATACAATTGATTGACTGATGTGGTGATGAAGAGATGGAAGCTAACTGCTCTAATTTTGCTCCATTTATTTTCTTTTTGGTGGGAGTTATACTAAAATGTCTCCAGCCCCCCTAAAATCCTAGGAATTCCCTCAGGGGTCACTAAGAGGGGGAATGGGTTGATCAGGCCCAAATTGACTACAATCAGGGAAAGTAGGCTTTTGGAGATGGAAGCATCCTCCTCCATTCATCCCTTCTACCCCACGGCATGAGTCAAGGGGCTGGCGCTAACTCTGGATTCTGGCAGGAAATCCTTATGCTTTGTCCCAGTGGGTGGGGAATTAGAGTGAACTGTCAAGCACCTTCCCGAGCCTTCAGCTTACCTGCCCGTGGGTCTCTGAGGTCTTCCCAGCAAGGCATCAGGAGGGAAACTGGAAGGGGATGAGGGGCCCCGCTTTCCTAGGAGCACGGCAGGGGCAGGGCCTAACCTCTTTTGGGTCTGGCCTCCTGCTAGCTAGAGAGGCAGTTCCTCAAGATTTACAAGGATGAGGTCAGGGACATCAGGGAAGAGCTCCCAGTGATCACCTGGTGCATCCCTTACCCACCTTTGGAGAGAGGAGAATATCCAGCTTGAGAGGAGGAAAATGAAACCTCAGGTGGGATTCAACCTCCGCTGATAGCTCGGTGTCCTCCTGCACTGAGGGGGTCCCCCACAGGATAAATCCGTTGGCTGATTCACGGACCATTAGTCTCAAAATCACCTTTTACTTTACGGGTACCAAGTCACGTGTATGCATCAGAGCTGCATTCATTTTGAAATCCATCAGGTACTCCAGGATTCCAGGACAAAAGACAGTCCTACAGAATTGGAATGCTCTATAGGTGACTCGATTTGAAAAACTGAAAACTAAAACTACTTGGTGAAGTGGCAGAAGGGCTGCTTTGAAACCCACACATTGCTCTCATGCTTTCTCCCCTCCTGTCCAATAGCTAGTCATCTAGCCGCATTAGGTAACTTCCCATTTTTTCAAAGCAATTAGGGTTTCGAGCGCAGCCACCGACAAAATAATGCTTTCCTTGAAAAGCCATTTTTCACGTATGCCCAATTCTCCTGTAAGATGGGGGCTGTATCCTTGCAAAACGCTGCAATAAGGAGCTGGCACTGCAGTACTCACCCTATGTCCGATGCTGTGCGTATGCGCACAACCGTTTCTTCCAACACCCCATTGCGCTGATCCAGACGCACGCATGCTATCGGAAGAACAGTCCCTAACTGTGCTATCACGTTCTATCCAAAACGTGTGGTGAAAACGTGCATTCTGGCAGAACCGGGTGCATTATACTAGGGTTTTTTTAATTGCATAGGTACCTCTGACTTCAAATCATCCATGATAATGACCTTAATTTTAAAAGGTACGACAACAACTATGTTGTGGTGGCCACAATAGCAAAACACAGCAGAATGGTCTTAGAAAATTGCCTAGGACATTACAGAGTTATACCCATAGCATTCGGGAACTTGACAAGAAATATTCCAATTTCTTAAGACCCACTCAGTATTTTCAGACAATGCACCATTGCCATACATAATGAGGTTGCAGTTTTAGGAAGACATTCGTGAATTACGAGGGCGATCTGGGGCACTGGCCAAGAAAAACTACTTAGAGACAACTCAGCAACTAAAAACCACATAGCCAAATATTTTATGTACCACTTCTAACGGAGTTAACTCGACCAGGCTTAAGTCCCAACACTGAATTTCTCCGAAATGCTCTAGTGATTTATGCTAACATGATTCATGTAAGTGAAAGAGGTGATCTAACCTCCTCAAATAGTATACTTGAATTTGAAATTAACCTAAATTAAATGTCTTGAGGCACAAGGAAATTCTCTAACGCTAGCAGAGAACTCAGTGTTGCAAAAGTTAATCTCCTAAATATTTCTGGTATAACTAAATCCCTCAAATAGTAAGCCTTAAAAAATAGCTAGTCCCTTAAAATTCACTAGCAAGAGTAGACATCCACTATCTTAAAATTTTAGATAAGCTTTTAGATCTTTATATTTCTAATGAATCTTTGCACAAATAATATCAAGAACATGCATTTCAACTGAGTTGAGATTTTTTTTCTGAAGTCATGCAAGTTCCAACCTAAGACATAGAAGAATATTTAGTGTTTCCTAAACCACTAGGAACCTTTTCAGTTTATATGCATTTAACTACTTAATGAGTTGTAAGCTTACACTCACGTATGGAAAAAGGCTTTTAGGTGCTGCAGTTACAGTAGCACGCAAAGAGAAAAAGCAAAATTTGAAGAATTTGCGGAAAAATTTCAAAACCTGCTTCTATCAATGGACATACCTTCATGTATTCATTCTGTAAAATCTATTTTATAATATGCCATTTAAGTCTGTAAAGGTGATTAAAATTGGAAAGACTACTTAATTGCAGATACCACTTTGTAAAATGCAATAAATACGAAAAAATTTAAATAAGCTAAATACTTGGGTATTAATAGCAGGTTATACTAGCTAACTAGTTTTAAGAAAACAGATCCACAAAATAAAAAACTGAAGTACAAATTAAAAGACTCAAAGACACCCCTAAGTGCAAAAACAAAAACCAAGCGAGCCCCCCGCCAAAAAAAATCCAAGCCAAACTATGGATCAATGTTTAAAGCAATATTTTTTAAAATGCATACCCATTAAATCCATTGATAATTTTCAGAATCCTTGCCTTCATTTCATCAAAGGGAATATATTCCACATTCGGGTTAGGAGGACCTCTTGGCTCAGGAGCTGAAGTTCTGAAGTCATCCATCACTTTCTCCAGTTTGAAAATAAAATAGCTTTTAAATTGAGACCACTGAACCCTACAACCAAAATAAAAAATATATATTATAATTTTCCTGATTGTTCATGACCATATATATATGATTATTTCAATAACAATTAAAAAAATCAGTTCTCCAGCCTCTCCTAATCATCTAGAGTCAGATGAAAACAACTGGGCCAGGTAGGGCAAGAGATTGTCTCCACCATCCCACCATGGTATTTAATATCACAAAGCTGCAATTAGCCACAGTGGGGAAGTTTACCTGCCTTTTGAATTTGCCACCCAGAATGACCCTGGGGCAGGAGGGTCCCTCAAGCCAAGCCGGTTCCCCTGAAAGGGACTCTCGGGGTTCCAAATGGCTCCGAAGGTTTTGGCCCCTTCCCCAACTTAAATCTACTCCCAATAAGAACCTGTAATTGCCCCAATTTCCTGAGGGTTCTATTGGACCTATTTCCTATTGGGCTCCCTAAAACAGGTCTCCGAGTCTTGGCCCTACTCAACAAAACAATAGCCACTGCCTCTGTCCTATTTTTTCCTCCTCCCTGCCCCCCATGGGAAAGTACAATGCAACAGAGTAGGTAGACACAGTCCCTGTCCACAAGGAAACTTACAGTCCAGAGTGGGAGACAGACATTAAAATAGATTATGGATAGGTACTTAGTGCTGTGGGGCTTTGTTACATCCTCAAATATAGTCTTAGAGTAGGCTGAATAGGACTGGATGTTATATAATCTGCTTTACACCACTGGTGATAGGCCTGTGAGCCCCACGTGGGACAGGGATTGTGTCCAACCTGATACCAATTCTGAGCTGGCCACCCTATCATGAATAATCTTAAGAGATTGATAAACTTCTTGGAACAGCCAAACCCACAAACAACCCTCAAACCCATACCTCAATTACAAGTGATCTAAAATGAATATGAAATTTATTTCATCCTCTCTCCAAGATCAGTGAAGTCCTACGTAAACCATAAAAATTTAATTTGGAAATCTAATAGCACATTAAGTCAACACAACTTAAGTAATGTATATCCACCTGGACTCTCAGTCCCCCTTGGCTCTCCAATATCTGTGCTAATGGTGAATAGTGATACTGCAGATAAATGAAAACTACATAATTTTTAAAGCCATTTTACCAAAAAGGATCAACCTCCTCCCTAACAATCTTCACAGATCAGATTTTATCAGAGCTACCACTAAGTAGAAAAACTGACTTGAATTTTACCTCCTTTCTTTCTTTCCTCACCTTCTAATAGAGAAGGTAATGGCCTGTGAAACTGCTGAAAGTTGGACACCAAGAGGAAAAGGAAAATCAAAGGCCTGGGAAGATCTACAAGCTAAAATGATTGGGCCCTGAATAACTGGGATGATTAAATCATTTTCCATGCTCCAAAATGGTGCTCCAAAATAAGCCATGGAATTAACCTCTTGCTTACCCACCTGCAACAGCAAATGGGAGCACAAGGGGCAGTGTGAACAGAGAGAAGTGGAAGAAGAAATAACCAATCAGGGGAAAACTGGTCTCTCTGGAAAGCAGAAAGTCAGCAACTGGCAAAAATTTGTAATAGCTTTTAAATGCTCCACACTATGGTGAGGTGGTCTCATTTGGGTAGGACTGGGAAAGGAGGGTCGAGTTAGAACTGTCTGGTTCCCGTAAATAACTTGCACATTTAAATGATCTAAATTATAGTCATAAACTGAAAACAGGTACAAGTAAAACCCAAGAGATGTTAAAACATCATAAATGGCACCATAAAGTGATGTATGGTTCTTGAACAACTGCATCAACATGGCTCTGAAATTTCACATTTTGGACAAGTGTAGTAATTTCCGAATTCTTAGTTCTTTTTTTAAATTAAAATTCTCCTGAACGTTTCTTTTTTAAAATGTCAAAAATAAGTATGCCCTACAAGCAAAAACTGTTATAAAGTGTGGGGTGGGAGCCAGAGCAGAAGCCCACGAAAGAGAATGAGAATGAGCAACAAGAGAGAAAGGAGGAGAACCAGGAGAGGACCATAACAGTGAAGTCGAGGTTAGATAATGTTTCCAGGATAAGGGGGTGGTCGATAGTGTTGAAGAGAGCTGAGAAGTCCAGGAGGATTAGGATGGAGTAGAGGCCATTGGATTTTGCAAGGAGATCACTGGTGACCTTTGAGAGGGCGGTTTCTATGGAGTGAAGGGGACAGAAGCCATATTGGAGGGGGTCAAGGAGAAAATTGGAGGAGAGGAACTTGAGAAAGTGGATGTAGACAACTCCCTCAAGGAGTACGGAGAGAAATGGTGTGAGGGAGATGGGGTGATAACTGGAGGGAGCCATGGGGTCAAGGGAAGGTTTTTTTTCAGGATGGGGGGAGACAAGGGCAAGTTTGAAAGCAGTGGGAGAGAAGCCACATGAGAACAAACTGCTGAAGATTGCAGTTAGGCAGGGAAGAAGGGAGGGGGCAAGTGAAGGAATAGGGTCAGACGCGCAGGTGGAGGGGGTGGATTTTGAGAGAAGGCAGGAGGTCTCCTCTAGAGATACTGTTGGGAAAGATAGGAGACTTGAAGAAGGGGCAGGAGGGGGGAGGGACTGGAGAGATTTTAGGGAGATCATGTTTGTTAGTGTCAGAATATTTTCAATAAAGTAGATGGCCAGGTCATTAAAGGCAAGGGCTTTAATGAGGGAGTTAAACGTCTGGAACATACACTGTGAACAATCTGGGGATTCTGCAGTTCTGGGTCCCCTCCTAATCTTCTTCTATACCCACTCCCTTGGAGGACTCATTCGCTCCCACAGCTTCAACTACCATCTTTAAGCAAATGATTCCCAAGTCTCCCTCTCCATCCTGCCTTCGGGACACCTCTACTTGGAAGTCCCACCAACCACTCAAACTTAACATGTCAAAAACAGAACTCCCACCAAACCCTGGCCTCTCCGTCTTTTCCATCACTGTAGATGGCACCACCATTCTTCCTATCTCTCAATCCCATAACCTTGACGTTTTCCTCAAGGCATTTCTCATTCAACTCACACATTCAATCTGTCACAAAACCCTGCTGATTGCACCTTCAGAAGATCCCTAAAATCTGCTCTCTCCACCAAAACTGCTACCAAGCTGATCCAACTACTTACCATATCCTGCCTTGATTACTGCATCAGCCTTCTCCCTGCCTCCCATCTCTACCCTCTCTAGCCTTCCCTCTGCTGCCCGGATTATTCTTCTGAAAAACAGCTCGGTTCATATCTTCCCTACTCCAAGACCTCCAAATGGTTATCCATCCACCTCTCCATCCAAACTGCTACCTTGCTGGTTCAATCTCTCATCCTATCCCAACTGGATTACTGCATCAGCCTCCTCTCTGATCTCTCATCCTCCTGTCTCTCCCTGCTTCAGTTTATACTTCACTCCGCTGCCCGGATTATTTGTATACAAACACTCTGGGCATGTCACTCCCCTCCTCAAAAATCTCCAGCGGTTGCCTATCAACCTACAAATCAAGCAAAAACTCCTCACTCTCAGCTTTAAGGCTCTCCATCACTTTGCCCCTTCCTACCTCACCTCCCTTCTTTCCTTCTACAGCCCAGCCCGCACCCTCCGCTCCTCTGCCGCTCACCTCGTCACTGTGCCTCATCCTCGCCTGTCCCGCTGTCGACCCCCGGCCCACGTCCTTCCCCTGGCCTGGAATGTCCATCCTCCACACATCCACCAAGTTAGCTCCCTTCCTCCCTTCAAAGCCCTACTGAGAGTTCACCTCCTCCAGGAGGCCTTCCCAGACTGAGCTCCCTTTTTCCTCTCCTCCTCCCCATCCCCCCCAGGCTACCTCCTTCCCCTCCCCACAGCACTTGTATATATGTTTGTACAGATTTATTACTCTATTTTACTTGTACATATTTACTATTCTATGTATTTTGTTAATAATGTGCATATAGCTTTAATTCTATTTTATTCTGACAGTTTTGACGCCTGTCTGCATGTTTTGTTTTGTCATCTGTCTCCCCCTGTCTAGACTGTGAGCCTGTTGTTGAGTAGGGACTGTCTCTATATGTTGCCAACTTGTAATTCCCAAGTGCTTAGTACAGTGTTCTGAACACAGTAAGCATTCAATAAATTTGATTGAATGAATGTATGAATGACTAATGCTTTGTTTTGATAATGTTTTAATAATCCCAGCTCTGCCAATTGTCAGCTGTGTGACTTTGGGCAAGTCACTTAACTTCTCTGGGCCTCAGTTACCTCATCTGTAAAATGGGGATTAAGATTGTGAGCCCCCTGTGGGACAACCTGATCACTTTGTAAACCCCCCCAGTGCTTAGAACAGTGTTTTGCACATAGTAAGCACTTAATAAATGCCATCATCATCACTATTATTATTATCATAATGTGGTTATTTCAAAACGTACAGGTCTTTAAAGTGGAAAGGGGCTCATATTAATGACAACTTGGTGAATTCTGTAAAAGTGACTTGCAGGAAAGCCCTTCCTGACTCATTGCCCCATCCCCACAGCATCACCTGCGCCACCTATGCACTCTAGTACTCAGCATATCCTTATCCTATATGTAATTTATTTTAATATCTATCTCTGGTCGCCCGACAGACCCTCAGAGAGTAAGCTCCTTGAGGGCAAGGAGTGTCTACTTACTCTTGTTCTCTCCCAATGGTATGGGGCTCTCTACATAGTCCACGCTCAATAAATACCATTCACTGAGTCAATAAAAACCACTGATTGAGGATAAAAAAGAAACCAGTTTTTTCCCCACCAATCCCAATTGAATTCTTCAGAAGTACAGGAGGAATTTGCTATATGAAATTCCACTTTATACATTAAAGAACATAAAACACATTCTGTTTCGGAGTTCATTTAAATATTTTTAACACTTGGGACAGAGCGGTAGGAGCAGGTAGATTAGAAATTGGTGTTCCTTTGGCATCTCTGCTGGCTCCGCTCCTAATCTGATTATCAAACAGATTGAGTTTAACATTCAAAGTTCCTTCTCTCTACTTAAATTCCTTACTCCAGGTTCAAGCAGTAGGGTCCCCCAAGGGAACTATGCATAATCAATCAATGATATTCATTTATTAAGCACTTACTATGTGCAGAGCATAAGTCTTCCCCAGTCCTAACAGGGTTAAACCTTGGGTGCTGCGGGGTTTACACTGGGCTATTCTTATGGGGAAAATCTTCGGAATGTGTGGCCAGGATTCACTGTAAAGTCTGCAGAATGATTCAGTGTAAAGTCTACAGACTTGCATGGGGCTTCCTGAGAGATTTTAGTACACCCTTAGTGACTATGGTTAGCCTAATTGGAATTTTTGGCCTCACTGCTGCCCATTCCTCAAGCACACCAGGTTATACTGTAACCGTAAACACACACAACTAGAAACTCCTGTGCTGTCCACCTACACAAGACACTGAGCAACATAATTTAAACAACAATCTTGTTACATAACACTCTAGAAAGCAAAGGCCTACATTAAATGTTCTCTAATTTAATTATTAAAATGCTAGATTAGCTCAAATTTTGCCCATTTCCCTCCAATTGATTTTCACATTAACATGAAGTAATTTTTTTAAATCAAGCCAGCATTTAGAAAACTTTTACTCCATTAAGCTGCTTATATAATATTTAAGCATTCCAATTACACTGCAGGGAACACAACATAAGACTGCTATTTCCGAGTCACATCAAGAGCCTAACCAAAGTTTTTTTTGGTGTCTTAATGGTATTTCCTCTCCCCCTCCTCCCCCTCTCCATCCCCCCTGCCTTACCTCCTTCCCTTCCCCACAGCACCTGTATATGTATATGTTTGTACATATTTATTACTCTTTATTTATTTTACTTGTACATATCTATTCTATTTATTTTATTTTGTTAATATGTTTGGTTTTGTTCTCTGTCTCCCCCTTCTAGACTGTGAGCCCACTGTTGGGTAGGGACCATCTCTATGTGCTGCCAACTTGTGCTTCCCAAGCGCTTAGTACAGTGCTCTGCACACAGTAAGCACTCAATAAATACGATTGATTGATTGATATGTTAAGGGCTTACTACGCATCAAGCATTGTTCTAAGCGCTGGGGCAGGTACAAGTTCATCAAGTCGGACACAGACCCTGTCCTATATGGGGCTTCCGGTCTAAGTAACAAGGAGAACATATACTGAATCCCCATTTTACCGAAGAGGAAACTGAGGCACAGGGAAAGTAAGTGACTTGCCCAAGGTCACCCCAGCAAGCAACTGGCAAAGCCGGGAATAAAACCCAGGTCCTCTGACTCTCAGGCTCGGGTTCTATCCACTAGGCCACACTGCTTCCCAGTATTCAGTCTCCAACACAGCAACAAGCTGCTTGCTGGAACAATAAGGCAGCTGTCCTCTTCAGAGATATTAAAGGGCATTTTAAACTTTAAAAACCCTCTTCAACCCACTGATATCTTCAGCCTATACAACTTCCCGCGCTAAGAAAACTTCATGTGCAAACTACCCACTGTGAAGAAGTGCTTCTTTTTGGTTGTTTCAAATTTACCCCCTTCATGTTTCAATGAGTTGTTGTGAAACTTAAGGTCCATCAACTCCCCCATGTGCATGATTTCTGCAAATTAAAATCACATGCCCACTTCATCTTCATCTTTCCAGACGGACACCCTAATTTTTTTTTCAACTTCATACAGAAGCTGCTCCAGCTTCCTGATCTTTTTATATTCACTTAGACTTAGAGCCCCATTTTGGACAGGACCTGTGCCCGACCTGATGATCTTGTACCTACTCCAGCACTTAGTAAAATACTTGGCACATAGTAATTGCTCAACAAATACCACAATTATTATTATTATTCACAAAAAATAATGTGATGGGTAATGCATCTATACTACCATTTTTACACTGCTCTAAATCTTCTGTAAAGGTGCCCTTCTGAATTTAAAGACAACACATTTAACTGTTTTTGCTAATTTTTCTTGATTTGAATTAAATGCGCTAATATAATCAGAATATAAATTCACTGCACTTTCATTAGCAGGCTTGTACAACTACATAATTGACCATGAAAAAAGGCTAGCAATTCTGATTTAGTTTTACTTTCTTCTTTTGAAAATAGTCTATTTTCATAGGATACACACACCTTTGAGATATTCACTATGCGACTGCTTGGGAGAAATATAACCTCCTTAGAAAAATCCTATTCTGAAATGCCTTGTTGCCATAAAAACTAGTGCTCAGGCTATATAAGAGGCTCTCCAGCCCACTAGATAATTTCACAGCAACTAAAGAAATCAAATGATTAAACGAAGTGGTCTCATCGAAACTTCATTTTTCAAGTATTTTATTAAGCCCGCCCACCCCCACCCCAGGTCTCTTCAACTTAAAATTAATTTTTCATCAGGACTCAGCAAATACATGGACATTGAAGGGTCACGGCAGAAAAAATGGGTAATTACATACTTAGCAAGCAGTGGAAGGCAGGGAGTACTGGGATCAAACTTCAAAGGAAAACAAACAGTTAAAACAAAGAGAGCACCCAAAACAAGTCACTGATAACTGGTATTTTTTTTTCCCACTGGGAAACTAAATCAATATTTGTTGAGTCGGTATCACTATTAACCCAATCTTTACAAGATGGGGCCACAAAACATGTGGGAACCACTATATAAGCCACACAAAATATTATTTGAAAAAATGATTCAGCAAAAAAGAGGTAAATGCTTGCAGAGCTTTTCAGCAAGGCTTAAAATGTTTTTGTCATGAAGAGTGTGCAGAGTTGGTGGACACAACCACTGCTCCCAAAGAACTTACAGTCTAAAGGAGGTGACAGACAGTAAAATAAATTATACAGATAGGGGAAATAGTAGAGTATAAGGATATCAAGGTCAACCATCATGCATCCTTCATGCATCTAAAAGTAGGGGCACCCACTCTGCAGAGTGAGTGCTTGGAAGAGTACAACCGAACAGAGTTGGTAGCTGTAATACCTGTCTACAAGGAGCTTACAAGTCTACAGACATTAAAATAAACTATGGAATTGCACATAAGTGCAGCAGGGCTGAGGGTGGGGTGAATAAAGTGTTTAAGTGGTACAGTTCCAAATTTGAGGGAGACACAAAAGGGAGAAGGAGTAGGGCTTAGTCGGGGAAGGCCTCTTGAAGATGGGATTTCAGGAGGGCTTTGAAAGTGAGGAGAGTCGTAGTCTGTCCTTTATGAAAGGGAGTTCCAGGCCACAGAGAGGACTTGGGCAAGGGGTTGGAGGTGAGAGAGACAAGATCAATGTATAGTGAGGTTTGTGCTAAAGGAGCAAAGTGGGTGGATGGGCTGGGTTGTAATAGGAAATCTGCAGGTTAAGACTGGAGGGAGGTGAACTGAGTGCTTTAAAGCCGACGGTAAGTAGTTTCTGTTTGATGCAGAGGTGGATGGGCAACCACTGGAGGTTCTTGAGTGGGGAGATATGAACTGAACTTTTTTTTTTTTTAAGAAAAGATGATCCAGGCAGCAGAGTGAAGTAAGGACTGGAGTGGGGAGAGACAGGAGGCAGGGAGGACAGCAAGGAGGCTGATGCAGCAATCAAGATGGGGTAGAATAAGTAACTAGATCAGTGTGATAGCAGTTTGGATGGAAAGGAAAGGGTGGATTTTAGTGATGTTGGGAAGTTTGAATCAACAGAGTTTGGTGAAGGATTGAATACGTAAGTTGAACGAGAGATGAGTCGAGGACAATGCCAAGGTTATGGGCTCGTGAGGCAGGGAGAATAGTGGTGCCTCTACAGTGATGGCAAGGACGGGTTTTGGGTGGAAAGTTGAGGAGTTCCGTTTTGGACGTGTTAAATTTGAGGTGTCGGCGGGACATCCAAAGTAAAGGTGTCCTAAAGGCAGGAGGAAATGCAAGGCTGCAGAGAGAGGTCGAGGCTGGAGGTGTGGTAGATTTGGGATTCAACCACTTAGTAATTGCTCCCATTCACTTGCATCACCATTAACTTAGGCCCTGCAGCTTTAGGGCAGGGTAGCTGCAGCTTGCCCACCTCACCCCTTGGGAGTCAGAACTAGATCAACAGGGGAGCCAATATGGTGGTTCTACACTTGGCTGAAGGTGGCAGCACACTGGGAAAGAGGAAGGCTTACCACCACAGGTGTCAGGTCCAGGGTACAAGAGCAGTCTATGGCCCTGAAGCCTAGTACTGACAAACTAAGTGGCAGCATGGGAGGAGGAAGAGGAGGATGAGACGGCCACAAGGCAACCGGCAGAATTAAGTTCATTTGCTGGATGCCTACTGGGTACAGAGCACTGTAACTGGCACTCGGGGGAGCGAAAATGATGAGGGAGTCTCCGGGCGAACATGACAAATGAGCCTTGATCCCAGAGAATACCTTGGGACCAAGAACTCTGGCAAACAGAAGATGACACAGCATCCAAGAGGCCTCTCATCTGCCTCTCCTTTCTTCCTTCTATTCTCCAACTTTGTGCCCATCTCTCTCTCCCTTTTCCCCCCCAAAGTGCCACCTCCTCAGTGCTATGCCCCAAACCTTCCACTGCACTCCAAATAGAAAGTTGGCACCCTGGCTTGTCATGCAGTAAAGTCTATTCAGATTGTAATAAATTAACTACATAATTACAACTCTACTTTTGAGTTGCATTTCAAAACAGGATGTACTTCTTACTAAGAAATGAGTTATACAAAAGGAATTACACAGTAATGCTTATCTTTTTCCAGTGTATTTGCAAAATTAAAAAAAGACTCATTCCAACTATCTCTGAAGACTTGAAGAAGCTTCAAATGTAAGGTTTTTCCCCCTCAAACTATTGTTTTTTAATAAAGCAAACATTCCCACATTTTGCTCTTCGGTTGGCAGGAGTACCTAAAACCAAAGAGTTTTTTTTGGATTACCACGCTTTAAATGTTAGCTAACAGTTCAGATTTTGACAAAAATGTAAAGGCTAAATACTCAGGGTTCCTAAAAAGTAATACAGTCTTCCACAAATAATATGACTCCTAAATGTACCGCTTAGGAAGAGAGTTGTGCTTTTAGGAAAACTTACTTTCTAATTATTACTGCCTGGCACAAAATTTGTGCTGTCCACAGCCAAGCACTCAATAAATATTACTGACTGATAGATGTCACATGGCAAAAGTGGAAGGCATGGCTTAAGTCCTTCAAAAGGGGTACTTTACTTCTAAGGTAAACATTTCAGATTTCAGAGAACAAACTGAGGAATCAAATTGTAAAACCTGACTGGATGTACTTTTTATTTTTACAGCAAGGAGGGAGAAAGCCTCTTTTGGTAACAGTCTTAAGGTCACTTTAAGTACCTATGATAAAAATCAAATCCCACTGTACCTCGACTGTTGATTAGTTCAAAGTTGGTTGAGACATCTTAACATCTCTGAGTTACCTAAGTACTTTCCTTTCCTAAAAGTTCCTTAGAGATAAAACTTCAATAAAATTTGATTATCCAAAAAAAAGGCATGGGAAAAGGAAAAGGTGCGAGATACACTTGATATTTTAGGATTTCATCTGTTTAGAATCCCTTAATTTGAATTTATAAAAAAAAAAAAACCCAGAACACTACCCACACATTTGACCACCACCTCCACTTCTTGGGAAGACAAGGCTAAATGGGGCACCAACTCCGACAGAGTTAAGACTGTAGAAGAGGAGCTTTGAGCTCTGCGCAGCCCATTCATTCAATCAATCGTATTTATTGAGCGCTTACCGTGTGCAGAGAACTGTACTAAGCACTTGGGAAGTACAAGTTGGCAACATATAGAGACGGTCCCTACCCAACAGTGGGCTCACAGTCTAGAAGGGGAGACAGAGAACAAAACAAAACATATTAACAAAATAAAATAGAATAGATATGTACAAGTAAAATAGAGTAATAAATACGTACAAACATATATACACATATATACAGGTGCTGTGGGGAAGGGAAGGAGGTAAGGCGGGAGGGATGGAGAGGGGGAGGAGGGGGAGAGGAAGGAGGGGGCTCAGTCTGGAAAGGCCTCCTGGAGGAGGTGACCTCTCAGTAGGGCCTTGAAGAGAGGAAGAGAGCTAGCTTGGCGGATGTTGGGAGGGAGGGCATTCCAGGCCAGGGGGAGGACATGGGCCGGGGGGTCGACGGCGGGACAGGCAAGAGCGAGGCACGGTGAGGAGATTAGCGGCAGAGGAGCGGAGGGTGCGGGCTGGGCTGGAGAAGGAGAGAAGGGAGGTGAGGTAGGAGGGGGCGAGGTGATGGAGAGCCTTGAAGCCGAGGGTAAGGAGTTTCTGCTTGATGCGTAGGTTGATTGGTAGCCACTGAAGATTGTTGAGATGGGGAGTAACATGCCCAGAGCGTTTCTGGACAAATACAATCCAGGCAGCGGCGTGAGTATGGATTGAAGTGGGGAGACACAAGAGGATGGGAGATCGGAGAGGAGGCTGATACAGTAGTCCAGACGGGATAGGATGAGAGCTTGAACGAGCAGGGTAGCGGTTTGGATGGAGAGGAAAGGGTGGATCTTGGCAATGCTGCAGAGCTGAGACCAGCAGGTTTTGGTGACGGCTTGGATGTGAGGGGTGAACGAGAGAGCGGAGTCGAGGACGACACCAAGATTGCGGGCTTGTGAGACGGGAAGGATGGTAGTGCCGTCAACAGTGATGGGACATTCATTCAATCATATTTATTGAGAGCTTACTGTGTGCAGAGCACTGTACTTAGCGCTTGGAAAGTACAATTCAGCAACAGAGGGAGGCAATTCCTGTCCACAACAGGCTCACAGTCTAGAGGAATATGGGGTTGCCACCAAGTCCCATATAGTTTCTATAATAATTGTAGCATTTGTTAAGTGTTTACTGTGTGCCAAGCACTGTACTAAGCATCGGGGTAGATACAAGATAGGTTCCACATGAGACTCTCAGTCTAAGCAGGAGGAAGGACAGGTATTGAATCCCCATTTTGCAGTTGAGGAAAGTGAGAGAAGTTGAGTGAGATGCCCAAAGTCACCCAAGAGGCGGACCCAAGATCAAAACCCAGGTCCTCTGATTTCCAGGCCTATGCTTTAGTCACTGGGCCTTGCTGCTTCTCTGAATTAATGTACTAGTAAAAATACCCACTCACCCAGTTTAGATAGAAAAAGTAACATTAAGTCGGTTCTGCTAGTTTTTCACTATGCAAAATCTAAGGTTTAGGTCTGATATCAGATGAATCCAGTGATCCAGTTTGGTTTGGGATAGACAACAACAACAGATTTAGGAAATATTCTTGATTATGTGTCTGAATATTATTATTACTAATCATATTTATCAAGCACTTACTGTGTGCAAACTACTGTACTAAGCACTTGGGAGAGTACAATATAACATCAAACACAATCCCTGCCCACAACAAGCTCAGTCTAGAGTTGAGCTCACAGCCTAGAGAACAGAACTGTGTTAGAGGGAATGGTTGTTCACTTACACAATAGACACGTGGCAAGTAATACAACACAAATTTTCCTTAATACAATCTTCTGCAACATAGTGCCTCAGTTTAATACAGCTGTGGCATTCGTTAGGTGCTTAACAATAACTGTGGTATTTGTTAAGTGCTTAGTATGTGTCAAGCGCTGTACTAAGCACTGGGGAATATACAATACAATCAGATCAGACACCATGCCTGTCCCACATGGGACTCACAGTCTAAGGGTGAGGACAAACAGATATTTAATCCCTATTTTACAGATGAGAGAACTGAAGCACAGAAGTGACTTGCCCATGGTCATAGGGCAGGCAAGCGGCAGCGCCAGGATTAGAACCCAGGTCTCGACTTCCAAGATGCCTCAGTCATGGTATATCTTGCAAAAATCTAAGCTTTAGGTCTGATATCGGATGAACTCAGTGATCCAGTCTGGTTTGGGATACCCAAATTTCCCTCCACTTCATCTCACCTCATCCTGAATTCCAGAAGTAGAAAGACAGGATAAGTACTACATGGAACCACAGCTGGTTTCCAAGATGGAGAAATGCATTCGACAGAGTAACTGGGTTCAAAAAAAGGAATAATACTATGGGAAATGATCTCCCTACTAGCAGGCAGCAGGAATTCAGAAAGGTAATACCTTGAAGGATTAGGTTCCTAGACAGGACACATTTGCGCACACTTTTGTAAGACTATTAAATGAACTTTCAATAAGCACCTTAGTCCTTGCAGATAAATGCAGAGACCATACGTGCTTATACATTCCTACAAGATTAAGACCTTGCAGATAAATTTACCAGTCCCAAAATTATTTTTATGGGTTCATCGCTCTCCCTCTACCATCCATTTCCTTAAACCAGGCTATGCCATCTGAATTCCAGAGACTAAGCACATAAAATCCACATTCACTACTATTAGCACAGATTAATGTGTCAACGGCATCACACAAAGTCATCAAATGTCATTAATTCACACCAGCCCACTAATCAGGAAGTTGTGATGATTTAGAAAGGATGCCTCATCACTCCTTTTATCTACAGTTGCCAAAGGTATTCAATCGTATTTATTGAGCAGTTACTGTGTGCAGAGCACTGTACTAAGCTCTCGGGAGAGTACAATATAACATGGAACACATTCCCTGCCCACAATGAGCTTACAGTCCAGAGGGGAAGACAGACATTAATATATATAAATGAATTACAGGTAAGTACAGGTGGTTTTGGGTCTAAAGCTGAAGCTCATCTATGTTGTGTCAGAGGTGTCAACTTTTCATTTTAAGTGTGAGGGTGAAAAGAGAAGGGATTGTTTTGTTTGGGCTTTTTAGGGGGTGCGCGGGGAGAATGAAGATTGAGAGAAGACAGGTCTTAAAAAGTTAACAGGCCAGGAAGCCACCATTTTGGGTCTTTTCAGCCTTGACTGGAAACGCTCAGGTCCTGTTAGAGACCATGGACAAGTCTATGAGTCCAGCTCAGAAAACTGAGGATCATCACCCCCATAGTGTGTAGATACCTATGTGCTGTGATTAAAAGTCTCCTCTAATATACACGGCCTTGGATCAGAAGAACACACAAAGATGGCAGTGAAGACACTCAGCTTATATATATATATATGGAAAAAAAAGGCTACGTTGCTATGTTTAAAAAATATATTTAAAAAATATGCCTACCACTTGAATTTTTAACTAATACGGACTAGACCTCTATCACATTTAGTCCAATTTAGAGACATTTCACTCAATTTTTAAAACTGCCAAAGAAAAGGTGTCTAGAAAACAGTGATTCACTTGTGCTGCCAAACATGAGAGTACTTAATACGTCTCGGTAAACAAAGAATTTCTCTCAAACAAAACATGTTTTCTCGATGTCCACAGGCCTACTTCCTCTCCTTTCCCCTTCCACTAGCAAACTTACCCAAAGGAAGGCAGGTTTTGGTTTGAAGGTAGGAAGTTTTTGCTCTACAATTCTCAACACTCTTTAATATTTAAAATGCCTCAATGAAGTCTACAAGCCTCCTGGGTAGCAAGAGTCCTCAGAATCCAGCACCCTTCTCAGAATTCAGGAGGCCAGAGAAAGACAAATAAACATGCAAGGAAAGTAAACTCAATCACCCCAAGGAACGCTCCAACACCACATACCCAGGGAGACACCTGCCCATCCTGTCCTTTTCAAGTACGCAGGGAGAAAAAGTCTGCAAAATAGGGGTAGAAGAGTCACACAATACCCACTCTATACTCTTTCGTTAAATTCCAGTTAAAAAAAAGAGATATATATTTCAAGTCTGAGAACAGAACTTAACCACAACTTCCCACTGACAAGACACAGCAGTTAGCTAAGCACACAGCTAAAAGAGGAGGTTTTACTATTTTTGTTTGCTCTGATCAAATGACAAATGGCAAAGGCAGGAGGCATAATATAAATTTGAATTTTTTTCCAAAAAAAGATATGTTCAAGTCTTTTTTACCTGAATCTCTAGAGATATTTAACAAGGAAGACCTCTATGGAACTTTTATGTCAAACAATCCAGCTACTCTTAAGCAACAATAATCCAAAAGATTTAAGATTCTTTCAATTTTTACTCTTTTAGCTTACACTTCAGAAAAGTACACAAAATAAATCAAGAGAACCATTTCTCGGTTATGTAGCGATCCAAATTCCAAAGTAACAAGTTAGCTTTTTTTAAAGCTGCGATTTTCTCATTTTAACTCGAGGCTAACATCAAATATGTAAATATTTGGTGAAAAAACTAAAATTACATCAGACATCTTAGAAATGTTGTAGAGAACAATGGTCCTGGTTAACAAAAATTCACACAAGAAAAATAATCTGCATTTCTTCCATATTCCTAGAAGAATTTTCCTATTGTTTTCTGTTTTAGACACGCAAACGTTTCAGATCAATCAAATCCATATCACACATAGCAAACTTACCTGACTGCCACACCAGGGCTAAAAATAACTGGCAGAAAAATAAGCTTGTATAACTGGTCAATTGGTCATTAGAAGGTAAATTTGACAATCACTGGCATGAGTTGTACCAACTGCTCGTTTTTACACTGTATTTACGTTAACTTGCTGCAGTCTCGGTTATTTCATGCACATGCATTAGAAACTAATTCTCCCTACTGAATCATTAAAAACTACCTCTGAATACATTCATGTTATGGACTGAAGCCAGGCATATGGTAATTTAAAATGAAGCATCCAAGTAAACACTCCTTCCTATTTCATTTTAGGCTAAACTGTGTAACAGGCAACTAGATATTTTCTAATTTTCCTTCCATTATCAAATGACATGCTGAATTTCAGAAGAAAAAACTAAATCCAGTGACAGGAATATCAAAACGTATTTGTAATGAATGTCACATTTAAGGGCAATAAAATCCAAGCCTGAAATATATTTCTGAGTAGAACTATTTTACTGTAGTAGTTTCAACTGTTTTGAACGTCCACCAACTTGAGGGGTTTTTTTCCATACGCTGTGATGATTAAACAAGGTAAAACTAGGTTCAGCAGCTCCTAATAAAATGATTTTATGTTTTGCTGAAGCCGGTACTCCCATACTAGGCCTGGTAAACGAGAGGCTGTATAGTGGATGCCTATTCGTTACCATTGCATCCAATGAAGTCTTCTCTCCTAGCCAAAAAAATCACGACAGGGTAGTCACCAAGGCAGCAGCTTTCCACACAGTGATAACGCCAGGTAGATCATGAAACAATTCCCGATGCAGAACACCCATGAAAATGGAATGCTCCTTACACAGCCTTCCTCGGCCCTCTGAACTAGACTGCATTTCTAATAATCCCAATATTAGAAATGGGTCATCCCAGAAGTTTACAATTGGGCAAAATCAGGGCCTGAAAGTTACGGGATAACTCTCCCAACACTAAAGGGAAGAAAACATACAATCATGACACACCAGTAATGCTACCCGCTGAAACAAAGCTACGTAGTTCTGGGAATTACTTTGCCATAACCAGATCCACTATTCAGAGCACATCGAAATGCCTATCAGATAAAGTGTATCAAGAATAAATTGGCTCCTCTAGGTATGGAATTCATTAATTCATTCAAATCGTATTTATAATAGTAATAATGATGGTATTTGTTAAGCGCTTACTATGTGCCAAGCACTGTTCTAAGCGCTGGGGTAGATACAAGGTAATCAGGTTGTCCCATGTGGGGCTCATAGTCTTATTCCCCATTTTACAGATGAGGGAATTGAGGCACAGAGAAGTTACGTGACTTGCCCAAGGTCACACAGCAGACAGCATGACTCAATGGAAAGATTGCGGGCTTGGGAGTCAGAGGTCATGGGTTCGAATCCCGCCTCCCCCACGTCTGCTGTGTGACCTTGGGCAAGTCACTTCACTTCTCTGTGCCTCAGTTCCCTCATGTGTAAAATGGGGATTAAGACTGTGAGCCCCACATGGGACAACCTCATCTCCTTGTGTTCCCCCCAGCGCTTAGAACAGTGCTTTGCACATAGTAAGCGTTTAACAAATACCAACATTATTATTATTATTATTACTATAAGTGGCAGAGCCGGGATTAGAACCCACAAGCGCTAAATGCAGAGCACTGTAGTAAGCGCTTGGAAAGTGCAATTCAGCAACAAATACCGACAATCCCTGCCCACAAAGGGCTCACAGTCTAGAAGGGGGGAAAGAAACATTTCCATGGATTCAATCGTATTTATCGAACTTACTGTGTGCAGAGCTGTATTAAGCGCTTATTTTTAGGACAATGAAGGTAAAGAAAAATCAAGGGCTTCGGAAATGATCAGATTATGAGACGTATAGAAACTGATGCCAAGTGTTGGTAGAGAAAATCCAAATTTGTGATTAAAGGGGCTAATCGAAGATTTTAACGTTCAAAAGAAGTCATTTTTTCTAACCTTAAATTATGGCGTTGATACTGAATAGGCCTTAATCAATGAAAAGAAAAAAAAACAGTTGGCAACTCACATTGTCTCCCCGGTTTTGGCTACGTGACAAAGAAATTGATCCAGCACTGGACACACGTCCTTTTTTCCTTTCTTCTCAAAATCTGGGAGCGAGGGGAAGAGAAAAGACCAGCAAAATCCAGTGTTATTTGAACTCGGATAGCCAGTGAACGCGCTAATTCCGAAAAATTTACTCGCCCTCATTTGAAAAGGGCCAGACGGGTGAAAATTAACAGATAAAACGTCTAATATGATACCTATCTCCCGGCCCTCCCACACTACTTAAGAAACCCGCACCTCGTCCTCTTCCCAGGGGAAGCAAAGCCACTGCATATATTCCACTTGTGTCTCTCTCCGAGTGGCGGGGAATAATAATAATAATAATAATAATGGTATTTGTTAAGCCTCTACTATGTGCCTAACACTGTTCTAAGCGCATATCGTTTCGGGGCGCGAGACGGTTTTGGGCGGCCCTCGAAGAGTAAGTCCAAGTTGATCTGCAGCCGTTTGGCTCGTTTAACGAAGGGGGGGGGGGCTGGGGCTGAAAGGAGGGGACACCTGCCCTCCGGGGCAGGAAGAGATGGGTGACCCCGATTCTGGAGGGAGGGACAAAAGGGAGGGTGACAAATTTAAGGGGGGCACCTCGTTTGTCCGTCCACCCCTCCCCCCGTTGCCGACATAAAGCTCCAAGCGCGACGGGGACCGCGCTGCCCAGAGGGGGGAAGGGCGAGAAGGGGGCCCCCGTTTTCGCACGCCTGCAACCCGGCACCCCTGAAGGATGGAGAGGCGGGGGGGAGAAGGCGACTAGTTTCCCCCACCTTTGAGCGCCTCGTCCAACGTCTCGATGTCCATGGCGTCCGGAGTCCCGCGCAGCCTCCGCCTCCCTCCACTGGACGGAACCCCCTCGGGCGACGGCGGGGACGACGAGCCGGAGAAACGGGGAGAGGGGGAGAGAGGGAGAGAGAGGGAAAGAGGGAAAGAAAGAGAGAGAGAGAGAGAGAGAGGACGGGGGGTGAGGAGGGGGGGGGGAGAGAAAGAAAGGCAAGGGAACACGACGCAAGGAGCTCACAATCAGCCCTCCAACATGGCGCCCAGTACGTCACTCCGCGCGCTCCCGCTCAGCCGCCCGCCTCGACGCCCCGCCTCCCGAGGGCCGGGCCGGGCCGGGCCGCAGGCCGGGAGAGAGGGAGGGAGGGAGGGCAGGCCTCATTGACTGACTAGGCCTTTCCCAGGCAGCCGCTCGCTGCCAAATTTCCCTCAGAAAACGTCCACATTTCCCTCAAATTCCCCCCCCCCCCCCATTTCACTTTGATTCCCTGACTCAGAATCCACACACACACAAACACATCGTTCTCTTAATCCCCAGGGATGGCCAGGCTGCACATCCCTCTAGATGGTGAGGTCGTTGCCAAAGGGGAATGTGGCTGTTTAGTGTTATTTTAATAGTAATAATAATGATAATGCTGGTATTTGTTAAGTGCTTACTATGTGCCAAGCACTGTTCTAAGCACTATTGGACTCTCCCAAGCACTCAGTACAGTGCTTTGCACACAGTGAGCACTCAAGAAATATGATTGAATGAATGAGAGGAAGCACTCAAATACGATTGAATGAATGAACGAATAAGCACTCAAATACGATTGAATGAATTCATTCACTCAATAGTGTTTATTGAAAGAACGAACTAATGAATCCTCTGGAAACACCCAGAATTCTGGCCTGGGCCCCAGATAGCAGGGCTGCAAAATACCACCAGTTCATTAAAACAGCGGTCCCCGACACCGAAGGGCTGGGCGTGAAGCTACATGGTGGGATGTATTCCTGAGGCCCTCCAGGAGCCCCCCTGGAAGTGCTCCTGCCATACTACTCAAATTGACCTACCCCATCTGCATGGTGACTATCAAGATGGCCCCCCCCAGTTGGTTAGGTAGGTGAGGGATGGAGAAGGAATCCATCCGTTGCCTGAACAAAGTGTAGCGATGGATGCCAAAGGCTTTGGGAGCTGCAGCTAATGGCTATCACGGTTCCCTTCCCCTTTACAGAATGGGGGCGGGGGGGGGGGGGGAGGGACCGGAGGGAAGAGAACCTGGGGACAGCTGACTCCAAGTCAAAACTGCTGTTATGATTTTGACTGAACCCCCAAAACTGAAAGATCAGGGATGAAAGCTGAGTTCCTGGCCTCTGCGACAGAACAAGGATTGGCTTCCCTCCTAGCCATCCCTCCAGACTTCCCTCCTTCAATAGAGTGACAAAAGCTAGATTCTCTGGAAGCCAGCAACAAACAACCTTCTCCCCACTTCCCCTCAGTCCTTCCCCCTCACCTCCCAGTGTACCACCATGAACCACCTTTGCTCATTCTCATCTGGGGAGCACCCTCAACTCTGGCCATGGAGCACGTGAGAAGATAAAAAAATGCCACTAATGAGTAAGTACGGTGGCCGTCTGCAGCTCGTGTGACTACTGGACAAGGAGAGCCAAACTAGCTCTCTTCCCCTCTTCAAAGAGAGCTCACCTCTTCCAGGAGGCCTTCCCAGACTGAGCGCCCCCTTTTCCTCTGTTCCTCCTCCCCTCCCCATCTCCACCCTCCCGCACTCTGCTCTACCCCCTTCCCCTCCCCACAGCACCTGTGTATATTTGTACATATTTATTACTCTTTTATTAATGATGTGTAATATCTATAATTCTATTTATCTATTTTGATGCTATTGATGCCTGTCTACTTGTTTTGTTTTGTTGTCTGTCTCCCCCTTCTAGACTGTGAGCCTGTTGTTGGGTAGGGATTGTCTCTATCTGTTGCCAAATTGTACTTTCCAAGTGCTTAGTACAGTGCTCTGCACACAGTAAGCACTCAATAAATACAATTGAATGAATGAATATGATTAAATAAATGAATGAATGAATGAGAGCCACATGACATCATCCATGTTGTGCCAGAGAATGCATCATAATGGGATGATGTCTCGTACTGTCCCAAGTGCTTAGTACAGTGCTTTGCACACAGTAAGCGCTCAATAAATACAATCGAATGAGTGAAAGACGTCACCTGTGGCATTTCGCGGATGTATGACGATTTTATATGATCCTAAAATGTTTCTTCAGGGGGATCCCTGAATGCCACCCCCGCCCTCCCGACTTACTCCAGAGCCTTTGATTGCCCCTCTGAGTTCCGTATGAACTCAGACACCATGCCTGGACCATGGATTAAACAGCTGGAGCTATGGCATAGGGAGACTTGGTGCTGAAAATATAAAGAGACACAGACCTAATGGCACTCAGTTTTGCATCAGTATCGGAAAGGGAACTGACTGATTGAAAGGCCACCCTATTACTAAATCAGCCTAGAGGTCAACCCAGCCCAGTATTCTGTCTCCAAAAGTGGTCGGAGGATGTTTGGAGAAGCATATGGCGATTGCCCTCTTTGATATCTTTGTACCACCTTAATAATAATATTATGCCATTGATTGATTGCTAATCGTGGTGTTCATTAATCATAATAATATTGTGTGTTAAGTGCTTTCTACATGCTGAGCACTAAGCACTAAGTGCTGGTAGAGATACAAGATAAATCAGGTCAGACACCATCCCTGTCCCTCATGGGACTCACAGTCTAAATAAGCAGGAGAACAGGTATTGAATCAACATTTTACAAATGAAGAAGCTGAATTCGATTCTATTGTATTTATTGAGCGCTTAATGTATGCAGAACACTGTACCAAGTGCTTGGGAGAGTACAATACAACAGTAAATACACACATTCCCACAGTGAGCTTACAGTCTATGGGGGGGAAACAGACATCAATACAAATAAAATTACAGATATAATAGTAACAATTATTATTATTATTATTATTATGGTTTTGTTAAGAACTTACTATGTGCCAAGCACTGTTCTAAGCACTGGGGTAGATACAAGATACAGGGTATATATACATAAGTGCTGTGGGGCTGGGACGGGGGAACACAGCAAAGGGAGCACACAGCAAAGGGCACACAGCAAAGGGCACACAGCAAAGGGAGCAAGTCAGGGTGACGCAGAAGGGAGTGGGAGATGAGGAAAAGTGGGGCTTAGTCTGGGAAGGCTAAGCTGAAGCACAGAGAAGTCAAGTGACTTGCCCAAGGTCACATACCAGACAAGTGGCAGAGCCGGGACAAGAACCCAGGTACTCAGATTCCTGGGACCATGCTCAGCATCCACTGAGCCACCCATGCTGCTTCTCTAGCATCCCTAACTTTTCAGTCAACCAATAGTAATTAATTAAGTGCTTATTCTATGCAGAGCACTGTACTTAAACCCTTAGGAAAGTACAATAGACATGAAGCAGTTTACAACCAGTGGGAGAGACAGACATAAAAATAATTTACAGGTGGGGGAAGCAATGAGAGTGGTGGTAGTGGGGTGGGTATCTAAGTGCCTGCGGGGGGGCAGTCTATGGACTCAAATGCATAGGTGATGAAGTAGGGAGGGGAGATAGATTAGTTGGGGAAAGCTTCCTGAATTTTGAAGGCCTCTGAAGCCTGGAAACTTTGAAGATGAGGAGAGTGGTGTTCTGTGGTAAGTGAAGGGAAGGGGAGTTCCAGGCAGGTGGGAGAGTGTGAGCAAGAGGTAGATAGGAAGAGAGATGAGATTGAGGTACAATAAGTAGGTTGGCATTAGAGTGAAGCATGTGGGCTGGGTTCTAGTGGGAAAGGAATGAGGTTAGGTAGGAGGGAGAGAGCTGATCGAGTGCCTTAAAAGCGATAGTGAGGTGCTTCTGCTTGATGCAGAGGTGGATGGGCAACCGTTGGAGGATTTGGAGGCGGGGGGAGTCCTAACGAGAACAGTGTAAAATGATGTAAAAATTTTAGTAAAATGATGTGGGTGGCAGAATGAGTTCACTCAGGGAAAAAGATAAACAGGTGTGGAAAAGCCCCCTACCCCTAAGGGGATTCCCCTTTTCATGATAGGGTTATTATGGGATCTGTTAAAGGGCCTACTATGTGTCATGCACTGTTCTAAACGATGGGGTAGAATCAAGTTCATCAGGTTGGCCGTAGTCCCTGCCCCACATGGGGCTCACAGTCTAAGTAATAGGGAGGACGGGTATTGACTGGATCCCCATTTTACAGTTGAGGAAACTGAGGGGCAGAGAAGTTAAGTGTCTTGCCCAAGCTCACACAGCAGGTAAGCGGCAGGGTCAGAATTAGAACTCAAGTCCTCCGACTCCCAGGCCTGTTCCACTAGGCCATACTACCACTACCCTACTACCACTACTCTATCTATATCTATTTGTTGCTGAATTGTACTTTCCAAGCGCTCAGTATGGTGCTCTGCACACAGTAAGCGTTCAATAAATATAATTGAATGAATGAATGAATAACATTATAATACATTTAAGGCTAAAATGGAAAGCTCCACTCCTTGCTCAACCCGGAGAGGTGAAATTCAGGAGCGGGTTTGGGGCGCACACTTCTCCAGTGCGAGCATCACTGAGCCCACTCCTCACCCACGCTGAGGGTCCCTCCATGACCTAGTCAGTCAGCAGTATTTATCCAGTGCTCACTTTGGGCACTTGGGAGAGTACAGTAGAGTTGGCCCACTTCCTCCACGGAGTGACGGGATGTGTCCTGCTGGCAGCCCGAAGTCCTCACAGAGCATCACCACCTCCAGGAGGGAAACATTCACATCTCTAGGAATATGGAAAGCTGCAAGTCACTGGTGCCCAAGGCCCGGAAGCTGCGAATCACTTGGGAGCAATGAGTGGCAGCTGCGGCCACTCACTTCCCCACATTCCCGTTCTCTTCTTTCCCCACTGTCCGAAACCTCCCATCCCCAGCATCTGACCCCATCTGTCACTCTCCCCCAAATGGGTACCCACTCCCCCCGGCCACCCACTCTGTAATAAAATGGGATGTGGAATCGCCTTTCCATTGTGGGCAAACTCTCCTTCATCCATGACCTCTTCCTCACCCAGGCACTCCTCCCCCTCCTCCTCACCATCACTGAGCCCTGGCTCCCCCCAGGGCTCCCATGTTATTCCCACCCAAGGAAGCTTCACCCTCTCCCCCCACTCCAGATTGGAGGGGGTCCAAGAGAGAGTTGGAGTTGAGGAATTCGAGGCAGCGAGTGTAGACAACTCGCCCTAGAAGTTTGGGAAGGAAGGGTGGGAGGGAGGTAGGGCAATAACTGGAGGGGGCAGTGGGGTCAAGAGAGCCCATGTGGGGCTTGCAGTCTCGGTCCCCATTTTACAGATGAGGTAACTGAGGCCCAGAGAAGTGAAGCGACTTGCCCAAGGTCACACAGCAGACAAGTGGTGGAGTCGGGATTAGTACCAATGACCTTCTGACTCCCAGGCCTGGGCTCTATCCACTATGCCATGCCACTTATCTCACTGTGGGCAGGGAACGTGTCTACCAACTCTGCTATATTGTACTCACCCAAGCATTTAGTACAGTGCTCTGTACACAGTTATCGCTCCATGAACGTGAGTTATTGATTGATTAATTGATTAGTTCTCAAGCAGGACCCCGGGCTAAACCTCAGAACACCCCTTCCACTCCCCTCCCTTCTCTCTTCACCTCCCCTCCCCTTTCCTTCTCCCCACACCCTTCCTTTTCCCTTTAGCAGCAACAGCTTTTGCTATTAAGCTGTGTGAGGTACAATGGCATCACCACATTATATCATGAGCAACACAACATAATAATGTCACTTGTCACGTAGGCAGCCCATAAATCGTATGATCGGCTCTTTGTTTACCAACTGCTCACAGGTTTCATTTTGTCTGATCTGCACAGACAGGCTGCCTAACCCATGCTTTAAAGAGATATTCAAGCTGGATTTTAACCCTGTGGTTAAATTGAGACAAGGATTATGTCCTTTTTACAAGTTATTTGAATTGCTGTATAACCTCTAGTGCTCTATGTGGCAGAAGTGAGTTTCATAAATACAACACATACACTGAATTTCCTACTACAGCGATGTAACCAAGGCAGGGAAAATCCTCTATCTTCCTACTAGATCCATATAACCAAGGTGGAGAAAATGCTATAATTATTCCTCAAGCTACAAACTGATCTTCCCATACTCCAATTTTTTCCTGTAAGCTTTCAAAATAGCATCGGGAGCAAAAGGGAGCACATTTTAAAATCTTCCAGGAGGTATGTCCTGGGAGACTGGACTTGGGAATGAGATAGGGCCACCCAGATGGAAAATTTCCAGAAGGATCCTCCCGGAAGAGAAGAGGGATGGGCTCCGGTCTGGGTTGGAGGTGCTGGGAAGTCAGCTGTAGACTAGGAGTTGAGGTCCAAAAATCTCCAGGAAGGAACCTCCTGCCTCTCTGGAGGTGTTTCAAAGGGCAAGAATCATGCACTCCCTTCTCTTTGGGGTATGGCAGTGCAGTGGTCCACTGGTGATGAGAGGCTGGGCCAGTCTCATAATGGAGAGCAAACACAAGGGGATCTTAATAATAATAGTAATAATCACAGTAAGTGCTTATAATAATAATAGTGATGGTATTTGTTAAGCGCTTACTATGTGCCAAGCACTGTTCTAAGCACTGGAGTAGATACAAGGTGATTAGGTTGTCCCACGTGGGGCTCACAGTCTCCATCCCCATTTTACAGATGAGGGAACTGAGGCACAGAGAAGTGAAGTGACTTGCCCAAGGTCACACAGCTGATAAGTGGCAGAGCCGGGATTAGAACCCAGGACCTCTGACTTCCAAGCTTATTATGTGCCAAGCACTGTACTAAGCACTGGCATAGATACAAGATCATCGGGGGACACACAGTCCCCGTCTCCATAGGGCTCCCAGTTTAGGTAGGAGGGAGGAAGAGTTAATCCCCATTTTGCCGATGAGGAAACCAAGGCACAGAGAAGTCAAGCAACTTGCCCAAGGTCACACAGCAGGCAAGCGGCAGAGGTGGGATCAGAGTCCAGGTCCTCTGACTCCCAGGCCTGTGCTCACTCCAGGTAGCCAAGCCTCCTTTCTTTTAGGGAAGGAGACACTACCCCTGTATGTCTGATGAGATGCTCCAACCTAAAATTCTCAGGTCCAGTTTAAATTCTTTACAAATCGGATTTCCCAGGTGATGCTTGCTGCTTGACTCCGAATATTTGAAAAGATACTGTTTTGGATGAAAATGATAATAGCAAATTTTTCTGAAATTGAGAAGATTGCTCTGGTCCATTTTTGAACAGAGAAAGCGTGAGGGGTATCCACTCCAGAGCACTGATAACCTTCTCAACCCGATCCCAAAATTCAAACATGACTTTAGTGTGGAAATTTAAGGATGATTATTTTATTTCCATAAACTAGTTCATAACACTTGATGGGTGTTGCCTCATAAATCCTGACAACAGGCCTATAAGCCAGGAAGGTGTTGTGTATTATTACCTTCATTTCTGTTTTACAGGTGAAGAAATCACCTCAAATTACTTATCCAAGTAAAAAGCTCAGAGTAAAAACCAGGACTCTTCACTGGCTTGTGCTCTAGTCAGTGAAGCCCACCTCTTTTCACACACACACACACACACACACACACACACACACACACACACACACACACATTTTAATAGAGGGGAAAACAAGATGGCAAATTACAATAACCAATGATTTATTCAATGCCACCAGAATGGACAAGACTGATCTGGACCAATGGCATCCACCATTTTTCCCCAGTTCTCCCTGAATCCATTTTGTGGCAGGTAGGGACCAATCTTGTGAGAGGCTTCCCCGGTGGGTGAGTGTCAGGGGCAGAGAGGAGGATGGGAAGGAGAAAGAGCGTCATCCCCACTGTCGAACCCCTGAAGGGCCCAGTGCAGTTCCAGTACTCGGTTCGCCTAAGGACCTCACGAAACTGAGCCATTTTTGGTTCAATTTTCCACCTGCTCCCTCTCTCTTTCTCTTCCTGTGAAGCCCATATCATCTGCCTCTACCTCCCACTCCCGTTACTAGTCACAGTCCTGTCTCACTCCTGCCGATCACCTGCTCCATCCCACCTCACCCACTCAGCAAATTGGACACACGCCCAATCTCATCGTCTCTAAATCACTGTTCAATCTAGACCCTCACCAGCTCTGATACATCCCCATCCAACCACAACCTCCTTACCTGCCTTCTCTCCCCCCAACACCGTTCCCACAAATCTGTCCTATTCCCCCACAGAGACCACCGATCTTTTGACCCCCTCCAATTTTCTAAAGCCCTCACGCCCCATTTGGTCTTCATACCCAAACTACCTTCTTTGATGCACAAATTGGCACCCTCAACATCACCCTCTCCACTGAACTGAACTCTGTCACTCCCCTGTCCCTCCACCGATTTCACACCACTAAGCCACAGCCCTAGATCACCTTCACAGTCCACTTCCTCTGCTCCACCTGCTTCCTCCGCTACTGTGCACAAGCTGTGGAGTGTTGCTGGCAGAAATCCGGATATCAGGCTGACCTCATCCACCGCAAACTCATCCTCATCTGCTTTGACTCTGCCTCCTCCTCCTCCTGATAATAATAGTTCTCCATCCTGTGCCCATTACCCTCACCAGCCTTTCCCTCCTCAAAGCCCCGTCCCCCCACCTCCCACCTCTCTTTCCTCAATTGACCTGGCCACGTATTTTATTGAGAAAATTGAAACCACCAGGCACATTCCTCTCCAATTTCTCCCTCCTCCTGCCCCTTCTTTGATTCTCCCATCTTTCCCAGCAGTATCTCAAGAGGAAAGCTCCCTCCTCCTCTCAAAATCGACCCCCTCCGCCTACACCTCTGACACCATCCATTCGAACCTTATCAAAATACTTGCCCCTCCCTTCCTGCCTCCCTGACTGCCACTTTCAACTGCTTACTTTCTATGGATTCTTCCCCACTGCTTTTCAAACCCTCCCTTGACCCCATGACTCCCTCCAGTTATTGCCCCATATTCCTCTTTATAACAAATGGTATTTGTTAAACTCTTACTATGTGCCAGGAACTGGTCTAAGCACTGAGGTCGATACAAACCAATCAGGTTCGACACAGTCCACATCTCGCATGGGACTCAGTCTTAATCCCAGAGAAGCACAGAGAAGTGAAGTGACTTGCCCAAGGTCACACAGCAGGCAAGTGGCAGAGCCGGGATTAGAATCCAGGTCCTCTGACTCCCAAGCCCAGGCTCTTTTCCACTAGGCCACAATGCATCCCTGATTGAGGGAAGAAGGGGTGCTCTGTGCTTCAGTTTATCTCCTGTCGTTGCTGCTATTAATGGAAAGATCGTCTGGGTGAGCCTGTGTATCAATCAATCAATCGTATCTATTGACTATGTACTATGTGCAGAGCACTGTACTAAGCACTTGTGAGAGTACAATATAACAGAGTTGGTAGACACATTCCCTGCCCACAACGAGCTTACAGGCTAGAAGTTGAGACAGACGTAATAATAATAACAATAATAACTATGTTATTTGTCAAGCACTTACTATGTGCCAGGCACGGTACTAAGTGCTGGGGTGGATACAAGCAAATCGGGTTGGACACAGTCCCTGTCCCACGTGGGGCTCACAGTCTCAATCCCGATTTTACAGATGAGGAAGTGAAGCCCAGAGAAGTAAAGTGACTTGCCCAAGGTCACACAGCAGACAAGTGGCAGAGCTGGGATTAGAACACTTGACTGTTAATATGCATAATATAGATAAATAAATTACAGATATGTACATAAGTGCTGTGGGGCTAAGGGATGAATAGAGGGTGCAAATCCAAGTACAAGGGCAAATGTCTGTGTGTGAATGATACGCGAGTCTATCTCTCTTTTTTGTGTCCCTGTTTCATTCTTTCTCTGACCATCTCACTCCACTTCCTGTTTTTTTTTCCTCTGCCTTAACCATAGACTATCATTCCCCACCCACTAACGATGCAGTCAGTTCTGCCACAATGCATGTTTTCACTACAAGTTTTTGCACAGAACGCAATGACAGAATTAGGGAACATTCTTCCAACAATATGCATCTGTCTAGATAGAACGTGAGGTTCCGTCAGAACGCAGGGCATCAAACTCAGGGTGAGTGAGCAATAAAACGCAAAAGTGACTCTGCCACATTATAGAACTGATTGTGTCTGCTGGAAAAAGAGATTGTCTCTTCTCCGATTTCATTTCCTTTTGTTGTCTTTAACAATAGTATAGTAGGTTGGTAATAATGGATTAGTGCTTTACAGCACTTTGAAAGGCCAGTCCACCCACAAATGTATACCTGTCTAAGTAGTCTATCCCCAGTTCTGAGTTTGACATGTTTGTCCTAGGGTCAGCTGCTGAAAGGAGTGGACATGCTTCCATTTCAAAGTGGAACTAGCCCTGATCCAAATCCAAATCCAGCAGGTCTAGGTGGAACCAGAAAGACTTTAAGACTGTGGGGAATCCAGAAGCCAGCCCACAGCCCGTTGGCTTCCCTGCTTCCAGTTCCCAATTATGCAGCCACAGGGGATAAGGTTCTGAGAAAACCATCTCTTTTCTCTAACTCTGAAAGAGCTTTTCTAGTAAAAAAATGGAAAAAAACAGTGATTATGGTTCTTTTCATAGAAAAATGATACATTACAGTCATTTTGTTACAAATGTCAGGGAAACCTTTTCTCTTTCTATTTGGAAATGGGCTAACATCATAATTCTCAGTGTGACACTCAAACAACATTTTTTTGAAAGTGGAGTGGTTAGCTGTTGTAATTGCATGAAGATGTCACGACTGGCTTGGTAGGTGGATAGAGAGAGCTTTTCTAAAAAAAAGACAGTGGAAACAGGATAGTCTAGTGCTAATAACTGATATTTGTTAGGAGTTTCCTATGTATCAAGCACTGCACTAAGCGCTTGGGTGTATACAAGATTATCAGGTACCACAGTCTATGGGAGAACAGACATTCAATCCCCACTTTGCAGTTGAGGCAACTGAGGCATGGAGAAATTATTATTATTACCAATAATAATTGTGGTATTTGTTAAGCACTTACTATGTGTCAGGTGCTGTACTAAGCACTGGGATGGATACTAACAAATCGGTTTGGACACAGTCCCTGTCTCACGGGGCTCAGAGTCTCAATCCCCATTTTACAGTTGAGGTAACTGAGGCACAGAGAAGGGAAATGACGTGCCCAAGGGCATACAGCAGACAAGTGGCAGAGCTGGGATTAGAACCCATGACCTTCTGACTCCCGGGCCCCTGCTCTATCAACTATGCCATGCTGCTTCTGACTTGTCCAAAGTCACCTAACAAGTAAGGGGCAGAGCTGGAATTAGCACCCAGGTCCTTCTGACTCCTAGGCCCGTGCTCTATCCACTAGGCCATGTCGCTTCTCTGTGGAGAGTATGCAGATCTGGAAGTGAGGGACCATGTCGCTTCTCTGTGGAGAGTATGCAGATCTGGAAGTGAGGGACCCTGCTCTGCCTGGCTGAGGAGAGCTGTAAAATCAGAAGAATAAAACCTGCTGTCCTCCTACCTCACAGGGATGTTACAGGACAAAATGAAATGGATGCCGTGCAAGTGGTTGGGAAATTTGTAAACGTGTTCTACAAATTCAAGGCATCATTCGAGGTATTATAAGCCCAGAGGGCCCAAATCCCTGGGGGAAGAACTATCACTGGAGCAGCCAGGAGCTCTGACTCTATCAGACTCTGCCTCGGGTCTAATTGGCCCCATTCTGGCCCCACTAAAGCCACCCCTGGCTTCCCTTCATCCCCTGCCAAAAATGCCCAGGAGTGCAGGGCCAAGAGAAGAGGGGTCCATAGACTGTAAACTCATTACGGGCAGGGAACGTGGCTGCTAATTCTGTTGTATTGTACTCTCCCAACTGCTTAGTACAGTGCTCTGAACATAGTAAGTGCTCAATAAATAAGAGAAGCGGTGTGGCCTAGTGGATAGAGCATAGGCCTGGGAGTCAGAAGGATCTGGATTCTGATCCCGGCTCTGCCACTTGACTGCTGTGTGACCTTGGGCCAGTCATTTCCTTTCCTCTGTGCCTCAGTTAACTCATCTGTAAAATGGGGGATTAAAACTGTGAACCCCATGTGGGGCATGGATTGTGTCCAACCTGATTAGCTTGCATCTAGCCCAGTGCTTAGAACAGTGCCTGGCACATAGTAAGCACTTAATAAGTACCATTAAAATAAATAAATGCCACTGATTGACTGATAAAGGAGCGGGAGCTGGGGGAAAATCTACAGTCCAGCTTATGCTGTGGGTTCCTTGCTGTACTTGCCTGGAAGGATTTAAATTAGCACTTATGGTTTGAAGAAGGAAGCTCAACCATTATGTCACTGGAGTCCAACAACATTATGACAATTTTTAACAAGGCTCCTTTCAGCAAGAAAAATTCCAAAATCTAGCAAGTGCTTTTGAAGCCTTAAAGACTAGAATTTACCAAAGAGGATACACTGAAGTCTACTCCTGAGGCTTCCATTTCTTCTGAATGGAATGACAGGACATGAGTTCAAATATTTCACTCCCCTAGGAAGACAGGAAGGTCTGGTTGTTCATTTTTATAAAAGATCCAAAAGGTGAATAGTAGAAGTAGCAATAAGCACCAACTTGGTGTGGTGCACTGTATTAGGTGCTTGGGAAGTACAGAATAATGAAATAATAATAATAATAATGATGGTATTTCTTAAATGCTTACTATGTGCCAGGCACTGTACTAAGCACTGGGGTGGATACAAGCAAATCGGGTTGGACATAGTCCCTGCCTGCATAGGGCTCACAGTCTTAATCCTTGGTGTCATCCTCTACTTCGCTCTCGTTCACCCCTCACATCCAATCTGTCACCAAAACCTGCTGGTCTCACCTCCACAACATCGCCAAGATCCACCCTTTCCTCTCCATCCAAACCGCTACCTTGCTGGTTCAATCTCTCATCCTATCCTGACTGGATGACTGCATCAGCCTCCTCTCTGACCTTCCATCCTCCTGTCTGTCTGCACTTCAGTCTATACTTCACTCTGCTGCCCGGATCATCTTTGTGCAGAAACGCTCGGGGCATGTTACTCCCCCCTCCTCAAAAATCTCCAGTGGCTGCATGTCAACCTACACATCAAGTAAAAACTCCTCATTTTCGGCTTCAAGGCTCTCCATCCCCTTGCCCCCTCCTACCTCATCTCCCTTCTCTCCTTCTACAGCCCAGCCCACACCTTCCGCTCCTCTGCCGCTCACCTCCCCACTGTACCTCACTCTCACCCGCCTGCCATCGACCCCCGGCCCACGTCCTCCCCCTGGCCTGGAATGCCCTCCCTCTACACATCCGCCAAGCTAGCTCTCTTCCTCCCTTCAAAGCCCTACTGAGAGCTCACCTCCTCCAAGAGGCCTTCCCAGACTGAGCCCCCTTCTTCTTCTCCTCCTCCCCACCCCCCCACCCTACCTCCTTCCCCTCCCCACAGCATTTGTATATATATTTGTACAGATTTATTACTCTATTTTACTTGTACATATTTACTATTCTATTTATTTTGTTAATAATGTGCATATAGCTTTGATTCTATTTGTTCTGACTATTTTGACACCTGTCTACATGTTTTGTTTTGTTGTCTGTCTCCCCCTTCTAGACTGTGAGCCCGTTGTTGGGTAGGGACTGTTTCTATATGTTGCCGACTTGTACTTCCCAAGTGTTTAGTACAGTGCTCTACAGACAGTAAGCGCTCAATAAATATGATTGAATGAATGAATTATTAATCCCCATTTTACAGATGAGGGAACTGAGGTACAGAGAAGTAAAGTGACTTGCCCAAGGCCACACAGCAGACACGTGGCAGAGCCGGTATTAGAACCCATGACTTTCTGACTCCCAGGCCCATGCTCCATCCACTACACCATGGACATATTTCCTGCCCACAGGATCTTACACATTAAGCGGGGGAGATAAACAGAAACCTCTGCAACTGGAGGAGTCAAAATATATGAGTACACCTATACATAAGTGCTAAGGATAGTGTAAATAGCTTCATAAATGCAGTAGTTGGCCAAAGAGATGGTATGATTCAGAGTGTTGGGAAATCAATTCAGGAAAGCTTGTTGGAGGATGTGGAATTCTCGGGAAAACTTTGAATGTGAGGAGAGCTGGGGTCTGTCTGATGTGGGAAGGAGAGAGTTTCTTTCAAGCGGGAGTGAGAGGATGGAGGTGGGAGAGTAATAATGATTAACCATTATTAATCATTATTAATTATACTATCACATGATTATATATTGTAATTTATAATATAATATAAATAATAATATAATAAATAATTCTATTTATTCTGACGGTTTTGACACCTGTCTACTTGTTTTGTTTTGTTGTCTGTCTCCCCCTTCCAGACTGTGAGCCCGTTTTTGGGTAGGGACCATCTCTATATGTTGCCGACTTGTACTTCCCAAGCGCTTAGTGTACACACAGTAAGCTCTCAATAAATACGATTGAATGAATGAATGAATGAATGAATAATAATAATAATAATAACTGTGTCATTTGTTAAGCGCTTACTGTGTGCCAAGCACTGTACTAAGCACTGGGGTGGATACAAGTAAATTGGGTTGGACAGAGTCCCCCATCGGGCTCACAGACTCAATCCCCATTTTACAGATGAGGTAACTGAGATGCAGATAAGTGAAGTGACTTGCCCAAGGTCACGCAGCAGACAAGTGGCAGGGCTGGGAGTGGAACCCATGACCTTCTGACACCCAGGCCCATACTCTACCCACTACACCATGCTGCTTGAGGTACATTCAGAAGGTTGGCATGGGAGTAGTGAAAACAGTGAGTTGGGAATAGCAGGTAAAGACAGCAGATAGGTAAGGAGGGGTTAAGATGGTGGAGACTGTAAACTTGTTATGGGCAGGAAATATGTCTGCTAATTCTGTTGTACTCTCCCAAGCACACAGCACAGTGCTCTGCACGCAGTAAGCTCTCAGTAAATACCACTGATTGATTGAGAGCCTAGAGGTTAATTGTGAGGAAGAGTCCTGGGACTTTGAGTTTGATTTATGGAGTAGTTTGGTGCCAGTCTCATACTTTACCTACTTTCCACTTTAACCGACCACTAGAAAACACTTAATAGCAGAAAAATTTTAGGTTGAAAAAATGCAGCTTTTAGAATATTTTCACTTTAGACCTTTTTTTAGAACGCCAAGCACAAGGTTCTAAAAGATTAAGAATTTACAAGACCGATATGGGGCAGTTCAGCGATAGAACTGTCTTCACCGTTGCCACCATGTGAGCCGGTTTGAAATGCAGCCCAGCTATTCTTTACCTAAAACCCTAAAGGTCTCCCTCGCATTGTGCCAAGGCTTGTTACTGCCTGCCGCGGCCAGGAATTTTCTCAATACAAACTGTCAGTCTGTAGTAATTTCTACATTCCCAGCTTTCCACACTACTGCAGGAATGTGCCTGTGCTCAATCACCTCGCCTGGTCCTACCTAGCTGCTCTCCTCCTACAACCCAGCCCGCACACTGAGCTCCACTAATGCCAACCTACTCACTGTACCTCGCTCTTGTCTATCTCGCTGCCCAACTCTCGCCCACGGCCTGCCTCTGGCCTGAAACGCCCTCCCTTTTCATATGTGACAATTAGTTCAAAGCCGTGTTGAAGGTACATCTCCTTCAAGAGGCCTTCCCTGACTAATCCCTCATATCCTCCTCTCCCACTCCCTTCTGTGTCACCCTGATTTGCTCCTTTTTATTCACCCCTCCATCAGTCCCACAGCACTTATATACATACCTGTAACTTATCTATTTATATTAATGCCTGTCTCCCCATCTAGGCTGTGAGCCCATTGTAGGCAGGGAATGTGTCTACCAACTGTGCTATATTGTAATCTCCCAAGTGGTTAGTACAGAGCTCTGCATGCAGTAAACGCTCAATAAATACGATTCCTCTGTTCTCATCTCTTTCTTCTTGTGTAACCTCTTGCTCACACCCTCCTTTCTACCCAGAGCACCCTCCTCCTTCACATCTGGCAAGCCACTGCTCTCTTCATGGCCGAAGCATGGTCGAAGATACAATCATATCTTCTCCAGGATGGCTTCCTTGATCACTCAGCTTCCCACCCAATTAATACACATAAATAAATAAATACATTCATAAATAAATAAATAAATAAATAAATAAATAAATAAATGATGATGGCGTCACCCATCAGGAATGAGGGTCCTGAAACTTCCAGACTGAGAATCTGTGTTTAGGGCACTGGGAATCGCAATAGTGGTTTGCATTGCATGGCTAGCACTTTCTCATCTCTGTCAGCCATGTTCCTGCCAGGGGACAGAATTCAACAGCGAGCGGGCTGAGAGGGTTGCAGCACAATAATAATAGCGATAATGGTCTTCATTAAGTGCTTACTAGGTGCCATGCACTGTAGTAAGCACTGGGGTGGATACAAACAAATCAGTTTGTACACAGTCCCTGTCCCACGTGGGGCTCACAGTCTCGAGCCCCATTTTACAAATGAGGTAATTGAGGCACAGAGAAGTGAAGTGACTTGCCCAAGGTCACAGCAGATAAGTGTCAGAGATGGGATTAGAACCCATGATCTTCTGACTCCCAGGCCCGTGCTCTATCCACTACACCACGCTGCTTCTCAATATTATTAATAATAATATTACTAACCATGATAATGATAACGATTGTGGTATTTGTTAAGCATTTACTATTTGCCAAGCACTGTACTAAGGGCTGGGGATCATACAAAATAATTAGGTCCCACCTGGGGCTCAAAGTCTAAGTAGGAGGGAGAACAGGTATTGAATCCCCATTTTGCCGATAAGGGAACTGAGGCACAAGAGAAGTGAAATGACTGGCCCAAGGTCACACAGCAGGTAAATGGCGGAGCCAGAATTAGAACCCAGGTCCTCTGACTCCCAGGCCCGGGCTCTTTCCACTAGGCCACGCCGCTTCCCCGTAGGCAAGGTCTTAGCCGTGCAGGCCCTATTTCTGGCCGAAGCTAGCATGGCTTTGGGGAATGGCAGCAGTGCATCGATGGGGGACGAAGAGCAGGTGTTCAGGGAGGGACAGGGGTGGGTGGTGGTTGCAGTGGTAAGTGAGACGGCTGGGGGGCCAGAATTCCACTGCCACTTCCGATAGGGCCGGAGCTGCCCATCACTGTAGAAATGAAAAATAAACCACGAGCGGCAAAACGTGAGAAGAAGAACCACAGCTTCCCCACTCCCCCCCCCAGCCCCACCCCCGCCCACTTCGTAAATCATTGTGCCACAGTTGCCTTGGTAACCTCTGTCACCCACGTTAGCTATTTTCAGGATTCCTGCTGGGCCTGTCCACAGAGTGTCCCGGCTGGTTCTTTGACCAGGGACCTCTACTATGGAGAGTATAGTGCTTAATACAGTGCTCTGCCCACACTAAGTGCTCAATAAGTATAATTAATTGACTGGCTGATTGATAGATCTCATCATCTCTGGTCACTCTCCAATTTCTACCCTCGCCAACTCTGAAATCCCTCTAAAAAAGTAATAATAATCATCATCATGTTATTTGTCAAGCGCTTATTCTGTGCCAGGCACTGTACTAAGCACTGGGGTGGATACCAGAAAATTCGGTTGGACGCAGTCTCTTGTCCCACGTGTGGCTCACAATCTCAATCCCCATTTTACAGATGAGATAACTGAGGCACAGAGAAGTTAAGTGACTTACCCAAGGTCACATAGCAAACTCTATCTGCCTAAAACCTCCTCACCTGCTTTCTCTCCCACACATCTCCTCCCCACTAATCTGTCCTGTTCCCCTCTCAGAGGCCTCCAACCTTTGACCCCTTCCAATTTTCTAAAGTCATCACGCCCCATTCGGTCTCCACAACCCAAACTACCTTAATTTGGCGCACAAATTGACGCCCTCAACATCGTCCTCTCATCTGAACTCAACTCCCTCGCTCACCTGTTCCAATGATAGTAATAATAACAATAAAAATGATGATGATGATGGTGGAACTTATTAAGTGCTTGCTATGTGTCAAGCACTGTTCTAAGGCTGGAGTGGATACAAGTTAATCAGGTTGATCAGGTTGACAAGGACACAGTCCTTGTCCTACACGGGGGCTCGCAGCCAAAGTAGGCGGCAGAACAGGTATTTATTGAACCCCCATTTTACAGATGAGGAAATTGAAGCACAGAGAAATCGAATGGCTTGCTCAAGCACACGCAGCAAGCAATCGGCAGAGCTGGGATTAGCCTCATCCCTCCGCTAACCTCCTGTGATTGACCTGCGGCCCGTTGCTGGTAGAAATCCAGACACCGGGCCAACCTCGTCTATCTCTAATTCATCCTTTCCTCTTTAATTCATTCAATCGTATTTATTGAACACTCGCTGGGTGCAGAGCACTGTACTAAGCCCTTGGGAGAGTACAGTGTGACAATAAACAGACACGTTCCCTGCCCACAACGAGCTTAGTCTCGATCTGCCTCTCCTCCACCCAACAACACTTCTCCATCTTACTGACTCCCATATCCGTTGTCCGCGATTGCTGTTCCAGACATTTAAGTCCCCCTTCAAATTCCTTGCCCCCCTCCCATTCCTTGCCCCTGACCTGACTGCATACTTTATTGATAAAATTGAAACCATTAAGCATGATCTTCCAAAAATCTCCCTTGCTTGTCTTCACTCCATCCCCCCTTCAAAGCCCTATTGAAAGCTCACCTCCTCCAGGAGGCCTTCCCAGGCTGAGCCCCCCTTTTCTTCTGCTCCTCCTCCCCTCCCCACTGCTCCGACTCCCTCCCTCTGCCCTACCCTTTTCCCTGCCCCACAGCACTTGTGTATATATGTACATATTTATTATTCTATTAATTTTATTAATGATGTGTATATATCTATAATTATATTTACTTTGATGCTACTGATGCCTGTCTACTTGTTTTGTTTTGTTGTCTGTCTTCCCCTTTCTAGACTGTGAGCCCATTGTTGGGTAGGGATTGTCTCTGTTGCCGAATTGTACTTTTCAAGCGCTTAGTACAGTGCTCTGCACCCGATAAGAGCTCAGTAAATATGATTGAATGAATGAATCCCTCCTCCTGCCCCTTTTTTGACTCTCCCATCTTTCCCAGCAGTATCTTGAGAAGATCTGCCACCTCCTTTCAAAATCCACCCCCTCCACCTGTGCCTCCAACCCCACCCCTTCACACCTTATCAAAACACTTGTCCACGACCTTCTTCCCTCCCAAACCACCATTTTCAACCATTCACTTTCCAGCGGCTTCTTCCTTACTGCTTTCAAACATACTCGGGTGTCTCCTATCCTAAAAAAAAAAAAACCCTCTCTTGACCCCACAGCTTCCTCCAGGTATCACCCTCACCTCCCTCTTACCATTCCTCTCCAAACTACTATGCCCCGGGTTAGAATACAATAAGGCTACAGGATCGAGTCCCTGGTCTAGTGTGGCCTATTGGATAGAGCCCAGGTCTGGAGTCAGAAGGAAGTGGGTTCTAATCCTGCCTCCACCACTTGTCTGCTGTGTGACCTCAGGCAAGTCACTTCACTTCTCTGTGCCTCAGCTCATCTGTAAAATGGGGATTAAGACTGTGAGCCCCATGTGGGACAGGGACTCTGCTTAACAAACATCACAATTGTTATTGTTATCTTTCTACCCTGGATACAATGGGTGGCCCCATTTTCCTCTTTCTCCCCTCAGTATTACAGACATAGTGAATCACCACATAGATAAAGCAACTTGTTTTCCTCCATGCGAGAGGAAAATTGAGCTTATTATATACATTTTCATCGAGGAGGAAGATTAATGGTAAATTATATGATTAGCCCAAATTGATCTGGCCTAACATCCTGAGCACATAATTTGACCAAGTCATAATTCAGACAGAAACTGAAACAGATAGTCTTCGTTTTGTCGAAAGTCACACAGGAGCTTCGTAAAATCAGAAAGTCGTGTAATAAATCAATCAATAGTATTTATTGGGTGCTTACTAATGATGATGGTATTTTGTAAGTGTTTACTGTGTGCAGAGCACTGTACTAAGCGCTTGGGAGAAAGTACAGTATAAGAGTTGGCAGACACATTTCCTGCCCACAACAAGTTTACAGTCTAGAGTGTACTATATTACCTGTATTCCAGGATCGGTTAACGATTCCTTACGTCATAACCAATGTGTTCTAGGAAAATACAAAACATCACAATGAAAGGTATGTTTCTTCCTCCCATTTTCAGTTGAGAGGCACTGTGATTGGCCACAGGGCAACATCACACCATGCTTTCAAAACAGTAGTCTTATTTGATGTACATATTGAAACAAGAAACAATTTATTCAATCTTTTACTAGAGAAAATTTCCTCCAGTGGAAATCTTGTGAGATAACAGCAATTTTTGCCTCATTTGATATTTGGCATAAATTCTAGTGACACAGAATCCATTTTTTAGAACTACTAGCCTGGCTTTTTTTCCCCAATAAGTTCCCTGGGAAAAACCAGTATCGCTTAATGGCTATAAAACAGACTTAGAAACAAAGTGGCCATATATTCTAATTTTGGGTGTCCTATCCACATTTCCTCTGTTGCTGGATGAATCACAACCTCCCTAGGACTCAACTTCCACCTAGACAAAATGAGAATAATACATTTGCAATGGGTTATTTTGGATTGTTTATAAAAAAATATTTTGCATTACAGACATGGCTAGCTGACTGCCTCAACTCTGCTGACAAAGCATATAGTTCCCTCAAATTCATTTTTTTCAAGACTTTCTTTACTCATTTTGTTTCTCGTATCACTCTGAGTTTAAATTCTGCAAGATCCGATGCTAGAGAGTTTACAGAGTGTTTTTTCAATCCTCGAAGATATTTCTTTTATTCACATTTGCAAGTACAGTTTTCTTTTTTAGCTCTCAAAGGGATTCCCTTTTATCCAGTAAATGTTTATTCATTTCATTTTCTATCATCAATAGTCTCTGCTTACATTCTTAATGACTAACTTAATCCCTCCTCTTCCGGTTAAAATTATTTTAATATTCATGATCTTGCCAATGGAAAGAAACCAGCTTCCTCCCTTTCTTCATGGCACCATAGGGGGAAAAAAAAAGCAGATATGAGATCACCCTGAACAGTTTTGATAACAAATCTGGTATCTGAGGCTTTAGTTTAAATACCCTGCTGTTTCTGTCTCCTTCATTGCCTTCTCGTTATTTTAGTCATTTGAAGCCCGGGTTGAAAGGAAAATTCCTGAGTATCGATATTTTTAGAAGGCCACAGGTCTCACCCCAACAGGCAGGTACTGTAGACTAATATCCAGTGGTCATTGCCTGGAGCAAGCAAAACTAATTTTCATTGCATTTTAGTTAGGATTGGATACCTTGCCTGGAATTAAACAGATGACTTGACCTCAGCTCTTTCAAAACAGCTAGACTTATTAGCGAGCACTGGCTCAAAGCCACCAAAGGGGTTTCTAGAACTCTGGAGTCCCTGCTTTTTGGAAGCTGGGATCCTCCTAGACTGAATTCTGTCTGTGCACAGCTGGCCTTAAATGATTTAAAATGGATTCCTGCAGGAAACGGCTAGCTCCCTTCCAGCTCCTTCATAAAGGTTCTGTGTCTTTCTTGCCAAGCAGGGGAACTGAAATGTTAAACTCTACTCTATTGTCCTCTCCCAAGCACTTAGTACAGTGCTGTGCACGCAGTAAACACCCAATAAACACGGTTGATCGATTGATTATGCTACAGAGAGGAGGGGAGAAAACTCCTTTACCTTTCTCCTATCCACCGCCACCCAATCAATACATTAAAGGTAGGGAAAACAACAGTTTAAAGATATGTGCATAAGGGCTAAGAGGCGGGGAAGGGAGAGAGTGAAAATGAGCACCCAAGTGCTTAGAGGATGTGGAAGTGCGGAAGGGGCGGTGGAGCGGAAACGTGGTTGGGAGATGAGAGATTAATCAGGGAAGGCCTCCTGGGGAAGAGGTGATTTCAGAAGGGCTTTGAACATGGGAAGAGCAGTGGTCTGCCAATGTCAAGGGGGAAAGAGTTTCAGGCAGGAGGAAGGGTGTAAACAAGAGGTCAATGGCAAGAGGGAGGAGAGTGAGACACAGAAAGCAGTTTGACATTAATCAATCAATTGGTATTTATTGAGCTCTTACTGCATGTGGAGCACTGTACTGAGTGCTTGGGAGAGTGCAGTACCACAAGGGGCAGAGGAGTGAAGGGCACGGGCTGGGTCGTAGTGGGAGGAGAGCTGGGATAAGTGAGGCGGGAGGAGCTGATTCATTCATTCATTCCAGCGTATTTATTGAGTGCTATGTACTCAGCTCTCAGGAAAGTACAAAACAACAATAAACAGTGACATTCCCTGCCCACAACGAGCTCACAATCTACAGACCAGACATCTATGCAAATAAATAAAATTACAGATATGATTGAGTGCCTTAAACAGGCATGATAATTACAAAAGGGTTACAGGTTTGGATTTTGTGGGTGCTATTATGAAAATTGATCACTGCAGAGGGTGGGTGGCACCTATGTATTCCTAGCTCAAATTGCACCGTGGAAATGGCGCTGATTGTTTTCCCAAGGCAGGAATTTCAACCATCACTGTGTCGAGACTACTGCTATTTTAAAATGGGAACATTAAATAAAATCAGTGATGGTAGCAAACACTAGAAATGAGCGAACACAGAAAGAGGACAGTAAAAGATACTTAGAGCAATGTTATGAAAAAGCCAGGGAGAAGTCCTGAATACATGCACAAAGCTTGCTGGTGATAGATAAATGAGTAATTTTAAAAAGGAGCAAATCTAACACAGTCTGTCATGCTGAAGTGGATAATTTATATTTGTTCCGTGAAAGAGAAATTTTACTTAATAAGACACTCTTAGGCTTGGCCCAAATTTTACTTCTTTAATTCAATTAGGTAATGTGAGGAACACAAGCCAAACCCCGGCCCAGATGATCTGCTCAAAAACTGGCATTAAAACTAAAAGTATAATCAATCAGTCAATCATATTTATTGAGCGCTTACTGTGTGCAGAGCACTGTACTAAGCGCTTGGGAAGTACAAGTTGGCAACATATAAAGACAGTCCCTACCCAACAGTGGGCTCACAGTCTAGAAGGGGGAGACAGAGAACAAAACCAAACATATTAACAAAATAAAATAAATAGAATAGATATGTACAAGTAAAATAAATAAATAAATAAATAAATAGAGTAATAAATATGTACAAACATATATACATATACACAGGTGCTGTGGGGAAGGGAAGGAGGTAAGACAGGGGGGATGAAGAGGGAGACGAGGGGGAGAGGAAGGAGGGGGCTCAGTCTGGGAAGGCCTCCTGGAGGAGGTGAGTTCTCAGTAGGGCCTTGAAGGGTATTTTGGTATAACCAAAATATATTGTGTCTATCAAACAGAGCATCCTGTCATGGTGTAGGTTATCCCAATTTTCAACTTGATGACAGCTACTGAATAAAAAGACAGAATTATTACATAACTTGCTTTCTTTAAAAAAAATGGTATTTGTTAAACACTTACTATGTTACAAGCAATGTACTAAGTGCTGGGGTAGATACAAGATAATCAGGTTGGACACAGTCCAGACAATTAGGACTCACTGTCTTAATTGCAATTATACAGATGAGGTAACTGAAGCACAGAGAAATTAAGTGATTTGCTCAAAGTCACACAGCAGACAAGTGGCAGAGCTGGGATAAGAACCCGAGTCTTCTGACTCCCAGGCCTGGGCTCTTTCCACTAGGCCTCACTGCTTTTATTGCTTTTGCTGTAAAGTAATGCATCCACCTCTGAATCTTAAGAGGTTATGATGGGAAACGCATCCTTATTTCTCATAATAATGCCCCCCAAATTCATAGCTTATAAAATATTTTATCTAAAGGCAAATGAGAGAATCACAAAATAACTATTTTATATTATTTCATAATAACTCTATTCCTTACATTTTGCTGTGACAACAAAACCCCAAGAACTTGAGTGCTTTTTTTTAAAAGTACATTTATTCAAAGAGAAGCCAAAAGGAAATTCTTAAACAAAAAATGCACAGTTATGGTCTCCTTAGGAGCTATAAACAATTGGTGCATTTGCCAAATGAAAATATTCAAAACATTTAAAAATAATGATCCCAAAATTGCTCAGAATTTCTTAACACGCATATGCTCATGCAGACACCACTCCCACACACACTTGCTGACATAAAAAGCAATTTCCAGTTTCCTCCTGTGAAGACCAGAATCTTAGCAAAGTTCTCAATCTTTATGCTAAATTTAACCCAACTTCAAAGAATTGTTATACTATGAAATAATGAAATCAAATGCATCGCTCTATTCAACACTTTGGCTTTACATGGGGTCTTCAGCTGCTAATGCTCCCTTAAATGGTATGATTTTAACCTCAAGCCAAGTTAAATTATAGACAGAGTACTACTCTTATATAAGAAATACCAGTCTTCACCTCATACGACACAGTGAAGTTCTGAATGTGAAAAAAGTATTATATTTCCAGTTGATTTAATCAAAAATTCACAATGTTGCACATAATTGTTAATACAAGGCAGTACGTAAGGTATTCAGGCTTTTGTGGGGGTGGGGATTATTCCATTGCCATACCACTGTTTAGTGAGCATGTGAATGATAATGTTCCAATTACAGTATTTAATTTTGTTGAAATTCAAAGGGGGTGAAAAAAGAAAACCCAATCCAGGATGGAGAAAGGCTGGCTAGGAGAAGTTCAACAGACATAGAAATGGGAATCATAGTCGACTCCAGCTAAATGTGGTGCTGTTATTTTAAAAAGCCAACATAACACTGTATCATCCTAATGGGAATTGGATGCCTGTGAGTCAGAAAGTAAACCTCTACCATATTCTGCCCTAGTTGGGCTCCGCTACTACTGTGTCCCATTTTGATCACTGTACTGTAAAAAGTATGTAGAGAAACTGGAGACGGGTCCAGAGAACTAAACTAAAATATATAACTGAATATAACTAAGAGGATGGAAAACAGATCTGGGGAAAATGTAAAGGAATTGGCATTGTTTAAAAAATGGTATTTAAATGCTTACTACATGTCAGGCATTGTATGAAGCGCTGGGGCTTACAGTCTCAATCCCCAAATCCCCATTTTACTGATGAGGCACAGAGAAGTTAAGCAGACAAATAATAATAATGATGGTATTTGTTAAATGCTTACTATGCACCAAGCACTGTTCTAAACACTGGGGTAGATACAAGGTAATCTGGTTGTGCCATGTGGGGCTCACAAACTTAATCCCCATTTTACAGATGAGGGAACTGAGGCACAGAGAAGTTAAGTGACTTGCCCAGAGTCACACAGCTAAGTGGCGGAGCCGGGTTTAGAACCCAGGTCCTCTGACTCCCAGGCCTGGGCTCTTTCTGCTAGACCACACTGCTTCTCCCTTGGCTAGATAGAAAGCTCCTTGTGGGCAGGGATCATGTCCACCTCAAGACTGTAAGCTCATTGTGGGCAGGGAATGTGTTTACCAGTTCTGTTATATTGTAGTCTCCCAAGCGCTTAGTACAGTGCTCTGCATACAGTAAGCACTCAATAAATACAATTGATTGATTACCAGGCCTATTGTACTCTCCCAAGCACTTAGTACACCAAAAGAGCTCAATGAATACCTTTGATTGACTGTGCTCTTTCCACTAAGCCACGCTGCTTCTCTAATTTTGTTGCTCTCTGATTTTGCTGGGGACAGCCACCTTTTAAGTAAGGAGAAAAGACACTATCTTTTTAAACCCACCCCCAGCTATACAGTTTCACTCAAGCTTGGGTACTTTGAAAATTGCCACTTTCAGCCTCCAGATCAGAAGTACTGAGACCGACAAGGTACTTGGGCATGGCATAATGGATAGAGCCTGGGCCTGGGAGTCAGAAGGTCATGGGTTCTAATCCTGGCTCCTCCACTTGTCTGCTGTGTGACCTTGGACAAGTCACGTCACTTCTCTGGGCCTCAGTTACGTCATCTGTAAAATGAGGATTGTGAGCCCCATGTGGGACAGGGACTGTGTCCGACCTGATTAGCTACCACAGCACTTAGAACCGTGCCTGGCACATAGTAAGCGCTTAACAAATACCATCATCATCATTATTATTATTACAAAACATACACTGGATCAAGAAATATATATATGTTGGGCAGTTTTCTTCTTGATTCTGTGGAATATAAAATAGGGTGAAGCTTTGTCCCTTGATTACTGTAACTCCCTTTTGGGTCACTGTATAATGACAATTATTAACACTGTGCTAAGGTCAGTAGAACATTCTGATATCTTCATTTTTTCTTTCAGACTATCTGATGACTATCAACCCTACTCTGTTAGTACATTCGTTCACAGAAGGCCCTGATATTTTACATGCTTTCACACTTCATGAAATCTCAGTGAGTTTTCCCCAGGCACTTTACTAATGTGTTCAGCAGCCTCTCCTGGCAACAAACTGTAGATTTCTTTTCCTTGTGATTCAGGTTTCTATTGAGTTTTGAAATATATGTGGAAAGTTCTTTTCCAAAAACACTGTACTCCTAACATATGAAACTCATTGGCAGGGTTATCTAAATACCCTTGAAAACCACTCTCTCACTTAGAGAATGATTAATCCTATCACTAGATTATAAACTTGAGGGCAAGAATCATGTATCTCGCTTTCAAATCCACATTTTATGCTCAGTAAGCACTTAATAAGTTCCACTTATTGACAGAGTGATAGAGAAGGTCTCTAGTATGGACGCTGAGGTAGAAGCAGCATGACCTAGTGGATAGAGCATGGGCCAAGGAATCAGAAGGACCCGAGTTCTAATCCCAACTTTGTCGCTTTTCTGCTGTGTGACTCTGGGCAAGTCACCCAGAGAAGCAGCGTGGCTCAGTGGAAAGAATGCAGGCTTGGGAGTCTGAGGTCATGGGTTCTAAACCCAGCTCCGCCACTTATCAGCTGTGTGACTTTGGGCAAGTCACTTAACTTCTCTGTGCCTCAGTTTCCTCATCTGTAAAATGGGGATGAAGACTGTGAGCCCTACATGGGACAACCTGATTACCTTGTATCTACCCCGGTGCTTAGAAGAGTGCTTCGCACATAGTAAGCACTTTACAAATACCAAAATTATTATTATTATTACCTAACTTCTCTGTGCCTCAGTAACATCATCAGTAAAATGAGGATTAAGGCTTTGAGCCCCACGTGGGACAACCTGATTACCTTGTATCTACCTCAGCGCTTAGAACAGTGCTTGGCACATTGTAAGCGCTTAACAAATACCATCAATATTATTATGAACTGTGTCCACCCTGATTAGCTGGTCTCTACTCCAGTACTTAGTACAGTGCCTAGCACATAGTAAGTGCTTAAAAAATGCCATCTAAAAAAACAACAACAAAAAACTGAGGTGAATGCTTAGAATGCCCTCTATTGTGTTAGGGGATAAGATGTTGAAGTTCTTTTAGCTAACAGATAGATTTAAAAATTGTAAATGAGAAACCTATATAGCCAACAGAAAGTTCATAACTGAATAAAATGAACTTTTTGAAACACACTGAGATGGAGTTTCCCTTCAGTTTTCCTTCCAGGCATAAAGTATATTTCTACTATAAAATAAGCATGCTTTTCCCCAGCTTAGCCTCTGGGTAATTTAATGATTCCTCATGGTCTATATTTAGGGTATGGATTTTTAGGGTGTTACCCAACTTTATAACCTGATTTCTTCCCTCCCAAGTCACTTTTCAAAATTCAAAGTTAAATCTCGTTGTGGAGGTGGAGGGGGAGGAGAAGGGGGAAGAATTCAACTAAAACCTTTTTTATTAAGTTCTTAATGTTTCCAGTGCCAAAATGAATTCAAATCAATTTGCAAATTCACCCAAATTCTGTCACAGTTGACTTAAATCGATTTAGCAAATTTTTGGGATGGATTATCAACATTTCCACTGTCAAGACAATAGACATATACTATGGAATGTGATTTCTGGAACGTTTGGTCATTTTAAAATGACTTATAAATTTTTTTTCAAGAGATTTCCTCTATCTCCACTCTGTAAAAAGATCTGGGTTTCCTAAAAATCACTGGCACCAATTTACTTACATTATTAGGTGTCTTGGGTACTACAATCCACTAAATCGTATGCTCCTTGACAGATCACGTCTACTTATTCTAGTGTATTGTATTCTCCCAAGTGCTTAGTAGAGTGCAAAAAGTGCTTAATAAATACCACTGAATGACTGATTGGTTGATTGATTCTTTGTCATCATCATTCTTCTTGCTCTAATAGCGATCCTTCATTTTGCTGAACTTGGAATTTGGAATCAGTGTTGCCATCCCATATTCTAAATTAAAGAAGATTAACTTAAAATTGCTCTGTAGGACCACACAGTTACCTCCAATGTCGAGTGTCCAATTAGCCTTTTACATCATTTGCATAATGATGGCATTTGCATATTCCTGAAAGGAGTAGTTTCAGAAAGAAACATAGCACATATACGTTGTCTACAAATGATAAAAATACAGGCTAAAATAAAACCCATTTTTTTGACATTTTGGAAATTACTGCCAATTTCTATAAAAAATAATAAAACCCAAGAATTACCACCAAATTATATATGCATTTGAACCCCAAAGATCCATACCCTATTTACAGCCTTCAACAATATGAAATCTCTCTTGATCACTTGCTAAAGAAAACCTCATTTTTTCCGGGCTGCCTAAAATCCTTACAAGCACAGCTGAGTGAATCATATGGATACTTCTGAATTCTGTTTAGATAATTAAATAAGGTGTTGTAAACATAAAATCCATCATGAATCTTATTTTTCTAGGCCTTACCTAAAATCCTGGTATACATACCAGCTTTTACCCAGACGGATGGATACACATACTAATGGAAAATGCGACTAGAAATAATAAGCCTCCAAGGAATTCTGAGGAACAGTAACATTCCAAATAGCATTATGAAAGTCTTGTGCAATTAGTCGGGGTTAAGCAGGCTCATAAATTAATCCTTTTCATAGCTTGCTTCTACCGCTGTAATGATGTTTAAGTTTACTGGTATCGTCATCTGCACCACCCTTAATTGAGCACCCCAAATGATAATGAAGCATAAATATTTCTTCCAAAAAAATACAAAAAAGCTTATTTTCTTGAGGAAGATGAACGGTGGTGGCGAATTTCAACACTATTTGGTAACTGACCAATGCATACAATACTGACATTCAGAGAGCATCAGAAATATGTAGCATGAAAGAATTTCCAGCCTGCTTCAAATTTTATATTTCCTTACTGAGATAAAGCATAGCTGAGAACGTAAATCAATGCAAGATTAAAAGAGACAATATATTCAATTAATGTTATTGGACCTGACATGTACAATTACATGTTTTTCATAAACTCTTTTCATTGTTTTTTCAATCTGCTGCAGAAAAACTTGTGGAATTCTTCCACATAACGTGTGCACATTTTCCAAAAACTTCTCCTGGAGAGGGTAATACATGGATTGAAAGAGATTGTCTCCAAAGGGAAACTGAAAGATACAAAAACCAAAATAGGTTAATTTCATAGATGGAAAAGGCTATTTTTTTTTAAAAAAAAGCAAGCTACTTTACTGGACTCAAACAGTCGGGAGTCACAGCAGAAGAGGAATCACCGTTCTTAGCTTTGTTCTTAATGCACCAGAGAATCCAAATCGTATCTCCATAGGTGCAGCCAGACGAGATGAGATAAACCTTGTTTCTTTTGCAAGGTGAAAGCAAGACTCAATTTCTGTCTGTTTTGGTTCACGTTTGTTATGAATCTCACAAGATTTAGGGGGTGACGTTCTTCGGTTCATTTTCCACTTCCCCACCCTGTCCCTATTTGCAACCAACACCTTCCGCTACTGAACCCCTTTTGATTGCCAATTTTTCGTACATCGGTAGTCAACCACAGAGTACGGATGGATCCAGGCAATAGGAGGGAAGTATGTAGAGTGTGTGATTTCTTTTTTTTTTAATTTTTTAATGGGTCCTTCCAATGGCCCAGCCTAAAAAGGGGGGAACTCTGGAAAATCATGATTTCCCCCACTCAGATCTTCCTGACTGTAAAATCAGGGTGGGGATTTTCAACCTTTTCCATCCTCCTCCACAAGCATCCCTTCTGGGCTGTACCCCTTCTGACCGGGGCGCTTCAGGATGGCAAGGTGTTATCGCTCAGAAAGTAGGACCCCACTTATAGCACACGAACCAGCTGGGTGAAGAGTCGCTATCACAGCAATAGGTGAGGCAGGACCCGTCTGACGATGGATGGCTCATGGAGACAGAATTCAGATGCACCTCGTTTTCTGAGAGGTCTTTTCTCACTGAAGTAGGAGCTGAAGGGGTGGGGTGGTGACTGGGCGGAATAATAGAATGCAAAGCATTTTTGCGAAAATGAATTCCTCCGTGCAAGTTCTTGGTCCTAAAGTCTCTATGACTGGACCAATGCTCATCTTAGTACAGTGCTTAAGTGCTTAGTGCAGTGCTTAAGTGCTTAGTGCAGTGCTTTGCACACAATAAGCGCTCAACTAATATGTTTGAATGGATCTGTCGTTTACGATGGGAGACTATGACCTTCGCCAAATGGGTGAGGATACAGTGGAGTCTGCTGCTCTTGCAGTGTGTGCCACGAGGTAGGTGGGGGCCTTGGCAAGAGAGTGTGGATGGCTCTGTGGAAACCATCACCGCAATTGCAAAAACAACTCGAGCACATGATCTACTGGCGGTAGGGCGTACCTTTAACTCAGTCACTGGAGCCTGAGCAATGCTCACCCAAATGGCAAAGGGCCAGAGAAGGCACATTCCTGTGTTTCCACAGGCCCAGTGGGTGAGTGAGCAAGAGATTCTCTTTCAAAGACCCACTCAGGGATGCAGTCTCACCTTCGGCAGTGCCATCTTCAAACCAAACGATGACTCCTCTCACTTGAAAGAAATTCTAAGATGGTTTTCCCATGGACAATGACAAAGGGAGGATTAAAGATTGGAACTTGTACACCAGAGGTTTGCAATCTGGGGATGGATGATGAGGGCTCAGGGGTTGCTCTCTCGTCACTTGCTCTGGCAGCTTCTGTTCTCTCTTCCAGAAGGACTCCTATTTCTTTGGGAGTGAGTACAGGAGTACAGTGGGCTGGGTGTGAACGCAGGAGATACATGACAGGGAGGTATGGGATAGGGAGGGCTTCTGGTGAAAGCTTGAGACTGCAGGATTAGTTTCGAAAACAGACTGAAAACAATGCTCTCTCCTCCTTGATAGTACGGTATTGGGGGTTTTAGCCACCTCCACTCTCCGCATCTCTTTTGAGGACAGCCCATTAAGTGTCATGAGTATTCTGTCCTGGTCCGGTTCAGGGGCGTAAGGGTACAGAAGTAAACTCTTTAGCATCCAGAATGGAAATAAAATACTGGACTTTGCTCAGTTTCAAACCAAGACACTTGGGAAAAGAAACTGAAAAATCGCATGTACAACTACTCACAGAAAGCCCTTACACTTAAGTACCTCTTTCATTCGCACTATGATGCCTTCCGGCTGGGGCATTATCTGGCCTAAATATCTGTGCGGCTAGTACAAGCTGGAGCGATTTCTCCCCCATTCACACCTTTGACAACTAAAGATATAAAAATGAGGAGGAAGGATGGGGGAAAGAGGTGTCCACATTCAAATTTGGTTAAGATCAAACTAACTTAGCATTCTGAATTTTCACCTGCAAATTTGTCTCGTTGGTTTTCAAAAGGGCTGTGCTAATGACACAATGTAGGTGCTAACTGATGGTCTACAAATAGTCCATTGAGCCACGCTGAGAAATGAGGGAATTTATATCTACATCAAGTACTTACATCACGCATCACTTCATAGAGTGCTTTGAACGTAGGCTGTTTAGAATCATGATAGACACCTCGGTTGCCGTGAAGAACAGATATCCCTTCTTCTTCTGCTCCTTTACAGTTGCTTCCATACATGCAATGGTCAGGTCTGTAGTTCCACTGGCAGGGAAACACATAGAGACACTCTGGTAACAAAAAAAATAAACACAGGCTTTTGAATTTTAAGTTCCTAATTGAGTTCCTAGGAATTTAAATGATTACTTTTAAGTACTTCTGGTGACTCACATAATTTCTTAGTCCTGCTATATTGATGCTCAGTTTACTTTGAACTAAGAATTAATTGAATGGAACATAAGAGGGGGGAAAAAGGGGATACTTCTAATTTTTTTAAAAAGATAAAGAAAATACATATGGGGGGGGCGGTGGGGAGTCTCATTTCCTGTGGTCATTCGTTGTCTAATTTCATTGTGTTATTCCCTCCCAGAATGCATAGCAATTTCCATAGCAGGTATTTAATAGTCTAGATTTTGTTCACGTCTCAAATATGGAGCTGCTTAATCAAATATATATACCTTCAGTGTAGGGTTCAACAAGGAAATACAATTATTCACATATCCATAATTGATTTATTTACATTAATGCCTGTCTCTCCCTCTAGACCGTCAACTCGTTAATTATTATTACTATTATAATGGCATTTGTTAAACACTTTCTATATGTGAAGCACTGTTCTAAGCACTGGGGTGGATACAAGATGATCAGGTTGTCCCACGTGGGGCTCACAGTCTTAATCCCCATTTTACAGATGAGGTAACTGAGGCACAGAGAAGTTAAGTGACTTGCCCAAAGTCACACAGCTGACAAGCGGCGGAGTCAGGATTAGAACCCATGAGTCCAAGCCCGTGCTCGTTGTGGGCAGGGAATGTGTCTCCAAACTCTGTTATACCGTACTCTCCCAAGCGCTTAGTACAGTGCTCTGCACACAGTAAGCACTCAATAAATATAATTGATTGGTTGATTGATTGAAGCAGGGAAGGATTAGGCTGCTGTTAGCATAACATGCATATGATTTGTTTATCCAGTGGTGGTGATAGGTTGTGCTGAACCATCCACATTTTTTTCACCCCTTCTCCACACGGCCAATTACACGCACGTTAAATAACTGGAAAGTATTCTCAGATGCTGACATGAAAAATGCTAGAGTATTACAAATCATCTGCCTTATTACTATAATTCTATTTTCTAGGGGAGACCTGGACAGATCCATTTAGGATTCAGAAAGAAAACCTCCATAAATCTGCAAAGAAATGGGCCTAGGATCCTTATTTCATTTCAAATGATCAATACCAGTCTGGGAAGCAATCTTATTTTACAAAAGATAGTACTAGGGCTTCCACTACTAGGGTGTCCAAACTTTTAATCCTAAAAATGATGGCAGAGTGAAATTTCAGACGATCTTTGCTGCTGCAGTTCAAACTCCTTGAGGATAATCGATCAAGCAATCAATTGATGGCACTTATTGACTGCTTACTGTATGCAGAGCAATCAATGGTATTTATTGAATGGCTACTAGGTGCAGAGCACTGAACCAGGCACTTAGGAGAGTCCGCTACTATGGAATTAGCAGACAGGTTCCTTGCTCATAACAAAAAACTGTAGTATGATTATGAATCTTTACAGGAGGTTGCAGAAGTAGAACTTTTCTATTCTGACTGGTAGAGGATTTTTAACTTTAGTGAAAAATTCCTTCAATTTAGAGTTAGCCACAGCCTCCTTCTTGTCTTCATAAAGTACCTTGCGGCAGGCCAACTTCTCCTGAACACCTTGGTGTACCTTCGAACTCCTCCCTCCATAAGGATCGTCAATCACTTTAATAAATTCAATTGTTTTCTTTAAAATTGATGCAAGACATCTGAATCCCCCAAATTTAGCTGGTGGTGGAGTGATCATAAATTCTTCAACTGCTCTGGCATCTTTCAATGATGCCTTGGGTTGTTGAGATGTCAGCTAATAATGGCTGTATTCCTGGGTTGTAATGATAATAATGATGGTATTTGTTAAGCACTTACTATGTGCCAAGCACTGTTCTAAGCACTGGGGGGGATACAAGGTAATCAGGTTGTCCCACATGGGGCTCACAGTCTTAATCCCCATTTTACAGATGAGGGAACTGAGGCACAGAGAAATTAAGTGACTTGCCCAGAGTCACACAGCTGACAAATGGCAGAGCCGGAAGTAGAACTCATGACCTCTGTCTCCCAAGCCCGTGCTGTTTCCATTGAGCCATGCTGCTTCTCTATAATCTCTCTCTTTCTCTCTCTCTCTCACTCTCTCTCTGTAATACAGAAGCAGCGTGGCCTAGTGGAAAGAGTACGGACCTGGGGGTTAGAAGGATCTGGGTTCTAATCCTGGCTCTTATCCACTGTGTGGCCTTGGGCAAGTCACTTAACTTATCTGGGCCTGTTACCTCATCTGTGAAATGGGAATTAAGACTGTGAGCCCCACGTGGGACAGGGACTGTGTCCAACCCAATTTACTGGTATCCACCCCAGCACTCAGTTCGGTGCCTGGCATATAAGTGCTTAACAAATGCCACAATTATTATTATTATTAATAGTATTTGGCTGGGACCTGGACTATGCCTATATATGTTTCTAACATTCCAGGCCATATCGGTGCAATTTGTCATTTAATGATTTCCAGTCTAAACTTTCAAAAGGGACATTTACCCCAATTGCTCCCGGAAGTATTTAAAGTTGACTTTAAAGTACATATCCTTGCTGTCTTACATAGCTAGAAAAGTTTTCTATTGGCTCAAAATCATTAGTAATCACTGTAAAATTTCCAAAGCACCCTGGTTATTAACATTTGCACTCTGAATTGATCCTTTCCCATATTTCCAATCAGTCATATTGTTTGAGTACTTACTGTGTGCAGAGGACTGTACTAATCACTTGAGTATAGTGTAATAGAGTTGGTAGACACATTCCCTGCCGTCAGAAAGTTTACAGTTTAATCCACTCATATTCTCAGGAACCTACCGGTTTTGTAATATACTTCAGACCACACCATTTCAAATCCTCAGCTATCACTTTCCTAATCCCAGAACAGTAAACGATAGCAAAAAATCATCCTACCACACTCTTGGTCATTTTTAAATCCTACTTGCTTGGAAATTACTCTTTTCTTGATTTCTCTCTTAAAAAGAGGCAAAACCCCAGCCTGGGGTTATTTTTCAAATTACAGCACCTTGTGATGCTCTAGATTAAAACAAATGTCACACTCAGAAGTGCTTCGCTCAGGCACTGTTCATACCCTGACTAGACTGTTACATTAACTTCCTCTCTGATCTCACTGCCTCCAGTTTTCTCCCCTTACTAGTCCATTACCTCACTCTGCAACAGGCAGATGGCCAATCAATAGCATTTATTGAGTGCTCACTCTAGGAAGAGCACTATATTAAGCAATTGGGAGGCGACAATAAAATTAGTAGACATGATCCTCACCCTCCAGGAGTTTACGAGTCTTGAGGTTCTTTTTTTTTTTCAAGGCAGCCTTAAGTATGTTTTCTCCCTCAGTCCCAGGCTTGAGGAGGGGGAAATAATCAGGCCATCTCTTTTTCCTCCTTCCCATCCACCATGTTAGTAGAAATGATCCCTGACCTTACAGATCTTACAGTGTAGCAGGGGAAGCAGACTCTAAGACCCCTGGCTGTAATGCACTCCGTCATCTTGCTCCCTCTTATCCATGCTCTCTGTACTTTTTATGTTCCCTCAAGGGAAACTACCCACTGCACCTCACTCTTGTTTCTCCTAAAGCCGATCTCTTGCTTAAGCCCCCTCCCCTTCCTGGGACTCCCTCCCACTTCAAACCCACCATACCACAGCCTTCCACATTTCAAAGACTTCCTGCAATCTCTTCTCTCCAGGAGATGTTTTCCAGTCGATTTTTCTTCTCCCCAGGTTATACATTCCCAACTACCACCTCCACCCTACGGTCTCACAACCACCTGTAGCACTTCTGTACTTATTGACTTACCCACCCTCCTATTTAAGCACTTACTAATCCATTTATCCATCTTTCCATTCTCTTTCTCTGACAGTCAATCGATCGATCGTATCTATCAAGCGCTTACTGTGGGAAGAACACTGGACTAAGCACCTGGGAGAGTTTGACCTAACAATCAATCAATCGTATTTATTGAGCACTTACTGTGTGCAGAGCACTGTACTAAGCACTTGGGAAGTACAAGTTGGCAACATATAGAGACAGTCCCTACCCAACAGTGGGCTCACAGTCTAGAAGGGGGAGACAGAGAACAAAACAAAACATATTAACAAAATAAAATATATAGAATAGATATGTACAAGTAAAATAAATAGAGTAATAAATACGTACAAACATATATACATATATACAGGTGCTGTGGGGAAGGGAAGGAGGTAAGGCGGGGGGATAGAAAAGGGCAGGAGGGGGAGAGGAAGGAGGGGGTTCAGTTTGGGAAGGCCTCCTGGAGGAGGTGAGCTCTCAGTAGGGCCTTGAAGGGAGGAAGAGAGCTAGCTTGGCGGACGTGGGGAGGGAGGGCATTCCAGGCCAGGGGGAGGACATGGGCTGGGGGTCGACGGCGGGACAGGCGAGAACGAGGCATGGTGAGGAGATAAGCGGCAGAGGAGCGGAGGGTGCGGGCTGGGCTATAGAAGGAGAGAAGGGAGGTGAGGTAGTGGGGGCGAGGTGATGGAGAGCCTTGAAGCCAAGAGTGAGGAGTTTCTGCCTGATGCGCAGATTGATTGGTAGCCACTGGAGATTTTTGAGGAGGGGAGTAACATGCCCAGAGCGTTTCTGGACAAAGACAATCCGGGCAGCGGCGTGAAGTATGGATTGAAGTGGGGAGAGACAAGCGGATGGGAGATCGGAGAGGAGGCTGATACAGTAGTCCAGACAGGATAGGATGAGAGCTTGAACGAGCAGGGTAGCGGTTTGGATGGAGAGGAAAGGGCAGATCTTGGCAATGTTGCGGAGCTGAGACTGGCAGGTTTTGGTGACGGCTTGGATGTGAGGGGTGAACGAGAGAGCGGAGTTGAGGATGACACCAAGGTTGCGGGCTTGTGAGATGGGAAGGATGGTAGTGCTGTCAACAGTGATGGGAAAGACAGGGAGAGGGCAGGGTTTGGGAGGGAAGACAAGGAGTTCAGTCTTGGACATGTTGAGTTTTAGGTGGCGGGCAGACATCCAGATGGAGATGTCCTGAAGGCAGGAGGAGATGCGAGCCTGGAGGGAGGGGGAGAAAGCAGGGGCAGAGATGTAGATTTGGGTGTCATCAGCGTAGAGATGATAGTTGAAGCTGTGGGAGCGAATGAGGTCACCAAGGGAGTGAGTGTAGGTCGAGAACAGAAGGGGGCCAAGAACTGAACCTTGAGGAACCCCCACAGTAAGGGGATGGGAGGGGGAGGAGGAGCCTGCAAAAGAGACTGAGAATGAACGACCGGAGGGATAAGAGGAAAACCAGGAGAGGACGGAGTCTGTGAAGCCAAGGTTGGATAGCGTGTTGAGGAGAAGGGGGTGGTCCACAGTGTCGAAGGCAGCTGAGAGGTCGAGGAGGATTAGGACTGAGTATGAGCCATTGGATTTGGCAAGCAGGAGGTCACTGGTGACCTTTGAGAGGGCAGTTTCCGTGGAATGTAGGGGACGGAAGCCAGACTGGAGGGGGTCGAGGAGAGAGTTGGTGTTGAGGAATTCGAGGCAGCGTGTGTAGACGACTCGTTCAAGGAGTTTATGTGAGTCAGTACACACATTCCCTGTAAATTATTTTGTTCCTGGCTCCTCCAGCTATACTGTGAACTCCTCGAAGGCAGGGATGTCATCAAGCTCCTGAATGCTTACAGTGCTCTGCAATGGTGTAGTGGCTAGAGCATGGGCCTGGGAGTCAGAAGGTCATAGATTCTAATCCCGGCTCTGCCACCTATCTGCTGTGTGACCTTGAGCAAGTCACTTCACTTCTCTGGACCTCAGTTCCCTCATCTGTCAAATGGGGATTGAGACTGTGAGCCCCACATGGGACAGGGACTGTGTCCAACCCAATTTGCTTATATCCATCCCAGCACTTAGTACAGTGCCTGGCACATAGAAAACGCTTAAATGCCATCATTACTATTATTATTACATTAGATACTCAGTACATACTATTGAATCAATCAATCAATCAATCGTATTTATTGAGCGCTTACTGTGTGCTGAGCACTGTACTAAGTGCTTGGGAAGTACAAATTGGCAACATATAGAGACAGTCCCTACCCAACAGTGGGCTCACAGTCTAAAAGGGGGAGACAGAGAACAAAACCAAACATACTAACAAAATAAAATAAATAGAATAGATATGTACAAGTAAAATAAATAAATACATAAATAGAGCAATAAATATGTACAAACATATATACATATATACAGGTGCTGTGGGGAAGGGAAGGAGGTAAGACGGGGGGATGGAGAGGGGGATGAGGGGGAGAGGAAGGAGGGAGCTCAGTCTGGGAAGGCCTCCTGGAGGAGGTGAGCTCTCAGTAGGGCCTTGAAGGGAGGAAGAGAGCTAGCTTGGCGGATGTGCGGAGGGAGGGCATTCCAGGCCAGGGGGATGATGTGGGCCAGGGGTCGACGGCGAGACAGGCGAGAACGAGGCACGGTGAGGAGATTAGCGGCAGAGGAGCGGAGGGTGCGGGCTGGGCTGTAGAAGGAGAAGCAGCGTGGCTCAGTGGAAAGAGCACGGGCTTTGGAGTCAGAGGTCATGGGTTCAAATGCCAGCTCAGCCACTTGTCAGCTGTGTGACTTTGGGCAAGTCACTTAACTTCTCTGGGCCTCAGTTCCCTCATCTGTAAAATGAGGATTAAGACTGTTAGCCCCCTGTGGAACAACCTGATCACCTTGTAATCTCCCCAGCGCTTAGAACAGTGCTTTGCATGTAGTAAGCGCTTAATAAATACCATTATAAAAAAAAAAGGAGAGAAGGGAGGTGAGGTAGGAGGGGGCGAGGTGATGGAGAGCCTTGAAGCCAAGGATGAGGAGTTTCTGCCTGATGCACAGATTGATTGGTAGCCACTGGAGATTTTTGAGGAGGGGAGTAACATGCCCAGAGGACTGAAGTGGGGAGAGACACGAGGATGGGAGATCAGAGAGGAGGCTGATGCAGTAGTCCAGACGGGATAGGATGAGAGCTTGAACGAGCAGGGTAGCGGTTTGGATGGAGGGAGAATCAGGCTAAGAGCACACCCAACACCCCCAAACTTAAATACCGTGACTGATCTTCTTTGATAAGGAAATCTTTAGTCTAGGAATGGAGTTTTCCAATATCTGGCCATTTTGGCCAATATCAGCTTTTACGGTAAGGCCATCAAAATGCATAACTGATGCTGTGGACAGTTAAAGCACTTTAATTCTAAATTAATGTAAGCAAGCAAATAACATTCTAAAAAGAAAAATCTACATAACCTGGGTTAAAGTAAAAAATAATATTTAATAAATCCTGGTCTCCCCATGTGATGAAATTCTTGTATTTCTGGTACAGAGGAAACAGCATATTCTCCCACGTCAAGCCCGTTGCTATCATGCTATTCTGTAAAAAAAGAAAAGTCAGAACACTACCTTAGATACATGCAGGTACATTAAAGAGAATCACGTCTATATCCAATACCCCTGAGGGCTGACCCAAGAGTAAGGCTATCCTTGACCTAAAGATCTAGGAAAAATAAGAACAGGACAGACATTAAAATAAATTACGGATACATACATAATAATAATAAATGTAGTATCTGTTAAGCACTTGCTACATGCCAGGCACTGAACTAAGCGCTGGGGTGGATATGAGCAAATTGGGTTGGACACGATCCCTGTCCCATAGGGGGCTCACAGTCTCAATCCCCATTTCGCAGATGAGGTAATGGAGGCCCAGAGAAGTGAAGTTACTTGCCCGAGGTCACACAGCAGACAAGTGGCAGAGCGAGGATTGAGACCCATGACTCTCTGACTCCCAGGCCTGGGCTCCATCCACTCTGCCAATGCTGCTTCCCTTAAGTGCTGTGCGCTGTGGGCCTGAGGGTGGGGTGAATAAAGGGTACAAAAAGTGTATGGAAGAGGGGGGAGAGGAAATGAGGGCTTAGTTGGGGAAACCCTCTAATGTCTCCCTCCCTCCCTAAACTGTAGGCTCGTTGTAGGCAGGGAATATATTCATTCATTTGATCCTACTTATTGAGCACTTACTGTTTGCAGAGCACTGTACAAGACCTGGGGAAGAGTACAATATGACAATAAGCAGACACATTCCCTGCCCACAACGAGCTGACAGTCTAGAGGGGGAGACAGGCATGAATACAAATAAATAAATTCCAGATGAGCAGCCGGAGCTAGAGAGACAGATTTCAGGGTCATCTGCATAAAGGTGGTAACTGAGATGCCCAGAAAGTGGGCGTGAAGCAGGAGGAGTAGAAGACCCAAAGCAAAACCTTGGGAATGTTCACAGTCAGAAGGTAAGAGACAGAGGAAGAACAGAGAAGCAGTGTGGCTTAGCGGATAGAGCCTGGGCCTGGGAGTCAGAAGGACCTGGGATCTAATCCCGGCTCTGCCATTTGTCGGGTGTGTGACCTTGGGCGAGTCACTTCACTTCTCTGGGCCTCAGTTACCTCATCTGTAAAATGGAGATTAAGACTGCGAGGCCTATGTCGGACATGCATGTACTGTGACCAACCTACCCCAGCACTTCCTTCATTCATTCAATCGTATTTCTTGAGCACTTACTGTGTGCAGAGCACTTTTACCATGTGCAGAGCACTGTACTAAGCACCTGGGAGAGTACAATACAACAATAGACAGAGACACATTCCCTGCCTACAACGAGCTCAGTACAGTGCCTGGCATATAATAAGTGCTTAACAAATACCATAAAAAAAGTAGCTCTAAGCAAAAGGACTTAAAAGGACCCCACTGTGACAGCCCCCTCTCAAAATAGCCACCAGGCCCAGAAAGAAACCAAGCACTCCACGAGCCTTAACACACAACATTTGCATTTATCCAGTATGGCCCTTTGTCATACAAAATCTGGCATTAGCACCTTGAATCTTTACCCAGCTTCCCTTCTGGAGCTGCGTCCTGATGAATCCCTGACATTCATACCTTGATGCTTCCTGTGAAAACCACAAGCTTCTACCTTTCACACCCTGAATTTCCAGTCAGGGTGGGGTTCTTTTCCTCTCTGCAGGATCTATCGGAGAAGACTGAGATCACCTTCTTGGCTCCCTAAATCCTTCTGTGAGCTCTGGGCTGGTCTCTGAGGGCCCAGGGGTTAACAGGGGTTTTTCTGGAGGTGTAACTCACCAACAGCCCATTTTCTCCTCCACTTGGATGACAGAGGGCACATTGTGTTCACACCCACATATCCCCACACACTCACAAGCCTACAAAGCACTATTCAGTCTGAAATCAGTGGGATTTCTAAACCCCGGGCTCTGGGGAGTCAGTGTGCCTAATGGAAAGCCTCCCACCCCACCCCCTGCCCCGAGTCTGGGAGTCAGAGATAATAATAATAATAATAATAATAATAATAATAATAATAGTATTTGTTAAGCGCTTACTATGTGCGAAGCACTGTTCTAAGCACTGGGGGGATACAAGGTGATCAGGTTGTCCCATGTGGGGCTCACAGTCTTAATCCCCATTTTACAGATGACGTAAATGAGGCACAGAGAAGTTAAGTGGCTTGCCCAAGGTCAAACAGCTGACAAGTGGCAGAGCTGGGATTCGAGCCCATGACCATGGGCTCTAGAAGATCTGGGTTCTAGTCCCAATTCTGCCACTGGCTGCTGTGTGACTTTGGGCAAGTCACAGATTCTAGACTGTAAGCTCATTGTGGGCAGGGAATGTGTCTGTTTATTATTGTACTGTACTCTCATTCATTCATTCATTCATTCAGTTGTATTTATTGAGTGCTTACTGTGTGCAGAGCACTGTACTAAGCGTTTGAAAAGCGCTCATCTGGCAGAGGCGATGCCATGATCACGTAGGTGGGTTTCCCAGGGGAAGGCTTATCCATTGTACTCCAGGTGTGCTGACCTCTGCCATTTCCCCAAATGCGGAAAACTCGACTGCATAATTTGTGGTAGTGGGGGACTGCGCTCATTATTTTCTAGACTGTGAGCCCGTTGTTGGGTAGGGACCATCTCTATATGTTGCCCATTTGTATTTCCCAAGTACTTAGTACAGTGCTCTGCACACAGAAAGTGCTCAATAAATATGATTGAATGAATGAATGGAAGCACAATTTAGCAACAAAGAGAGACAATCCCTGCCCACAGTGGGCTCACGGTCTAGAAGTGGGGAGACATACATCAAACAAGTAAACCGGAATCTTAGTACAGTATTCTGCACACAGTAAGTGCTCAACAGATACGATTGAATTGAATGAACAAAACTCTTCTGGACCTCAGTTTCCTCATCTGAAACACGGGGATAAGCACTTATGGGATGGGGCTGTGTCCTATTTAATAATAATGATGGTATTTGTTAAGCACTTACTATGTGCCAAGCACTGTTTCCAAGCACTGGGGGAGATACAAGGTAATCGGGTTGTCCCACGTGGTGCTCACAGTCTTAATCCCCATTTTCCAGATGAGGCAACTGAGGTTTAAAGAAGTTAAGTGACTCGTCCAAGGTCACACAGCTGACAAGTGGTGGAGCTGGGATTAGAACCCACATCCTCTGACTCCCAAGCCTGGGCTCTTTTCACTAAGCCACGCTGCCATTTGATAACCTTGTATCTATCCCAGCTGTAGTAAATGCTTAGTGGATGCCATTATTATCTGTGCCTTACAGCATACAGAGTACCAGGTAAAACCATGTTTCTCAATCTATGGTATCTACTGAGCGCTTACTGTGTGCAGAGCGCTGCATTATGCACTTGGAAGAGTACATTAAAACAGAGCTGTGGGGATGGGGTGAGCATCGAAGCACTTAGAGGGTAGGGGCCCAAATGCATAGGCAAGGCAAAAAAGAGGGAAAATAGGGTAGGGAGATAAGAGATTAGTCAGGGAAGGCTTGTGGAGGAGATATGATTTTAGTAGGACTTTGCTCTGCCATTTGTTTGCTGCGTGACCTCGGGCAAGTCACTTCACTTCTCTGGCCCTCAGTTATCTCATCTGTAAAATGAGGATTAAGACTGTCAGCCCCATGTGGGGCAGGGGCTATGTCTACTCATTCATTCATTCATTCATTCAATCATATTTATTGAGTGCTTACTGTGTGCAGAGCACTGTACTAAGTGCTTGGGAAGTACAAGTCGGCGACATATAGAGACAGTCCCCTCAATTTACTTGCATCTACCCCATGGTTTAGTGGATAGAGCATGGGTCTGGGAGTCAGAAGGATCTGGGTTTTAATGCCGGCTCTGCCACTTGTCTGCTGTGTGACCTTGGGTAAGTCACTTCACTTCTCTGTGCCTCAGTTACCTCATCTGTAAAATGGGGATTAAGAGTGTGAGCCCCATATGGGACTGGGACTGTGTCCAACCTGATTAACTTCATTCATTCATTCCTTCAATCGTATTCATTGAGTGCTTACTGTGTGCAGAGCACTGTACTAAGCACTTGGAGAAGTACAATTAAGCAATAAAGAGAGACAATCCCTGCCCACGCCGGGTTTACAGTCCAGAATTTGTATCTACACCAGCACTTAAAACAGTGCTTGGCACATAGTAAGCACTTAATAAGTTCCATAATTATGATTACAGCACCTGGCACACAGTAAGCACTTAACTAATACCACAGGTTTGGTTAAGATGGGGAGAGATGATCTGTCAGATTTGAAGGTGGAAGGACTTCTGGGCAGGCGGGAGGGCATGAGCAAGGGGTTGATGGCAAGAGAGATGAGATCTAGGCACAGTAAGTAGGTTGGCTTTAGAGGAGCCAAATGTGTGGGCTGAGTTGTATTGGGAGAGGAGCCAGGATAGGCAGGAGGAAGAGTTGATTGAGTGTCTCATAGCCGATAGTTTATGCAGAGATAGATGGGCAACCACTGGAGGTTTTCAAGGAGCGGGGAGCAATGCAGAAAATGATATTTTTGAAAAATGATACATGCAGCAGGGTAATAATTATGGTACTCGTTAAGCACTTATTATGTCGCATGCACTGCACTAAGCACTGGGGTGGATACAAGCAAATCCAGTTGGACACAGTCCCTGTCTCATGTGGGGCTCACAATCTCGATCTCCATTTTACAGACGAGGCCTAGAGAAGTGAAGTGACTTGCCCAAGGTCACAAAGCAGACGAGTGGCAGAGTTGGGACTAGAACCCGTGACCTTCCGTTGCCCAGGCCCGGGCTCTATCTAGTATGCCACATGAGGCTATAGGGGGAGAGGCCGGAGTCAGGGAAGTCAGCGAAGAGGCTGATGCGGTAGGTGAGATGGGATAGGACAAGTGCTTGGATCAACATGGAAGAAACTTGGACAGAGAGGAAGAGGCAGATTCTGGAGTTGTTGGGAAGGAAGAAATGATGGGATTTGATGACAGACTGAATGTGTGGCTGAAGGAGAAAGATGAGTCAAGGATAACGCCAAGATTGTAGACTTGTAAGGCAGGGAGGATGGTGGTGTTGTTAATAATCAGTCAGTCAATCATATTTATTGAGCGCTTACTGTGCGCAGAGTACAGAACACAGAGCGCTTGGGAGAGTACAATATAACAGACACATTCCCTGCCCACAATGAGCTTACAGTCTACAGAGATGGGAAAATCAATGGGGAAGAGAGGGTTTGAATGGAAAGATGAAAATTATTCTTATAATGGATGATTGAGATCCGATATTTTAACTCTTTATATTCCTAACGCCGAACAATAAATACAATATTTCCAGGGAACTATCCCTCAGTTGGACTTTTTTTACTGTATCTGTTAAGTACTTACTATGTACCAAGCATTGTTCTAAGCATTGGGGTAGATAGAAGTTAATCATGGCTCACATGGGCTCACAGTCTAAGTAGGATGGAGAACAGTTATTGAATCCCATTTTACAATTGAAGAAACTGAGGCACAGAAAAGTAAAGTGGCTTGCCCAAGGTGACACACTAGGCAAGTAGCAGAGCTGGGATTAGGTCCCAGGTCCACTAGGCCACATTGCTTCACTTTTTAATTAAGGTCCAGTCCCTGGAATTATCATCTTGGTTGTATTTGGATGTTTGAATGAATGTAAAAAAAAAGCAATTTGCTAGTCCTAGATAAAGGAAATCTATGAGTCAAAAATAAAAACTGACTACAAAATATGCTGACATCTTTGACAAGAAAAAGATAATCACATGTCTAATTAGAACAAGTATGCACTTCACAACCTTTAAAAGACAATCAGCTCACTCCACTGTTGGAAAGGGTTATTTTGTAAAAGTGAAATTTGGTAATCAATAACTTTTGGATTCTGGAGTAATTGTCTATTTTCTTACCTTAAACTGGGTATTCCTTATGCGTGTTAAATTCATTAACATGACACCTGAATTCACTCCAGTACTTCCATAGTAAGGGTGACGAGCAAAGCGGCTATACCAACCAATCTTCGGAATTTCATGCTCTGGTGCCATGGCAGCAAGTTGGGTGGAATTGAACTTCTTCAGGAATCTCCAGATATCATCTAAGGGCCTCAGAAAAAGAACATCGGTATCTACGTAGAGAAGAGAGTCCACATCCTTTAAAATCACCTTTAAGAAAAAAATGTTAAAAAGGTGAAATTGGAATTTGACACTGGACCGTAAAACTTCACTGTAAAAGTTGCCTTTTAAATAAAGCCATGAATCACAACGGTACGACAGACAAGGCTAGCTGACTCCAGGACCCTACGTGTGGTTCTTATTCCAGTGCGGCAGGGTGAAGAAGCAGCAACAGAATGAAGGCTGGCTGCCCCAATAGCTTCAGAATGCAAGGCCCATAGACCCCTCACTAACCAGAACTTACATCTTGCCTTGTTCCATAACTGCAGGAGAAAGAGGCAGCGGCAGCATGAGGCCCAGATGCTCCCTCGGCCTTGGAGTGGGCGCCCCAGTGTCTGGAAGGCAAGCTGCAGCCGTCCTCCCCTTCACCTGCCCTTCCTGCCTTGTGTTTTTTTTTTTTTTTAATTGTATTTGTTAAGCACTTACTATGTGCCAGGCACTGTAATGATGATGGTATTTAGTAAGCGCTTACAATGCACCAAGCACTGTTCTAAGCTCTGGGGTAGATACAGGGTTATCAGGTTGTCCCATGTGGGGCTCACAGTCTTACTCCCCATTTTACAGATGAGGTAACTGAGGCACAGAGAAGTGAAGTGACTTACCCAAAGTCACATAGTTGAAGAGTGGCGGAGCTGGATTCAAACCCACGACCTCTGACTCCCAAGCCCGGCCTCTTTCCACTATGCCATGCTGAAGTGCTACGGTAGATTCGATGTGGCCCAGTGGGTACAGCACGGGCCTGGGAGTCGAAAGGACCTGGGTTCTAATCCCGGCTGCCCAACTTGTCTGCTGTGTCACCTTGGGCAAGTCACTTCACTTCCTCTGTTATCCCATCTGTAAAACGGGGATTAAGATGGTGAGCCCTATCTGGGACGTGAACTGTGTCCAACCAGATTACCTTGTATCTGTCCAGCACTTAGTACCGTGCCTGGCACATAGTAAGTGCTTAACAAATAAAATTAAAGAAAAAAAAAAGCTAATCAGTCCATGTCCCACATGGGGCTCACAGTCTTAATCCCCATTTTACAGATGAAGGAACTGAGGCACAGAGAAGTGAAGTGACTTGTTCCAGCAACACGAGGCCTTCTCAACTTGTAGAATGTTAGACTGTAAGTCCCCCATGAGCTGCAGGGACTGTGTCTGATCTGATTACCTTGTATTTACTCCAACGCCTAGCAGTGTTTTTAAGATCCTCATGGGTGGGGATTGTGTCCATTAAGTCTATTGTTGTTAATGGTATCTGTTGTTAATGGTATTTGTTAAACGCTTACTATGTACCAGGAACTGTACTAAGCGCTGGGGTAGTTACAAGTTTAATCAGGTTGGACACAGTCCACATCCCGCGTGGGGCTCACATCCTAATCCCCATTTTATAGATGAGGTAACTGAGGCACAGAGAAGTGAAGTGGCTTGCCAAAGGTCACACAGCAGACAAGCGACGGAGCCAGGATTAGAACTCACATCTTTCTGACTTCCAGGCCCAGGCTCTATCCAGTAGACCATGCTGCTTCTTTATTGTATTGTACTTTCCTAAGCACTTTAGTACTGTGCTCTGCATACAGAAAGTGCTCAATAAACACCATTGATTGATTGGGTAGCATGTAGTTAGCACTTAACAAATGTTATTATTATTATCATTATTATTAATAAAGCTGTGAAGGGTATGGCTGTTGTGACTGTTGGATTGGGAAAAGCCCTGCATGAGTGGTGGTGAGCTTGAAACCCTGCTCCTTGAGTTCTGCAACAATCGATCGATGGCATTTATTGAGCACTTACAAGCACTGTACTAAGAGCTTGGGAGAATATAATACAACAGCAGACACATTCCCTGCCCATGGGAACACGGGCCTGGGAGTCAGAGGTCATGGGTTCTAATCCTGTCTCTGCCACTTGTCAGCTGTGTAACTTTGGACAAGTCACTTAACTTCTCTGGGCCTCAGTTACCTCATCTGTAAAATGGGCATTAAGACTGTGAGCCCCACATGGGACAACTTGATTACCTGGTATCTATCCCAGCGCTTAAAACAGTGCTTGCCACATAGTAAGTGCTTAACAAATACCATCATTATTATTATTTTAGATACAGTCTCTGTCCCTCAGGGGGTACTCTCTAAGGAGAAGCAGTGTGGCCTAGTGGAAAGAGCTCAGGCCTGGGAATCAGAAGACCTGGGTTCTAATCCCAGCTCCACCATGTGTCTGCTGTGTGACCTCAGGCAAGTTACTTCACTTCTCTCTGCTTCAGTTGCCTCATCTGGAAAATGGGGAGTAAGACTATCAGCCCCATGTGGGATTCATTCAGTCGTATTTATTGAGCACTTAGTGCAGAGCAATGTACTAAGCCCTTGGGAGAGTACAATATAACAATAAACAGACACATTCCCTGCCCGCAATGAGCTAACAGTCTAGAGGGGGAGACAGATATTAATAGAAATAAATAAATTACAGATATAGTAATAATAATAATTATGGTATTGGTTCGGCGCTTACTATGTGCCAAGCACTGTCCTAAGCACTGGGGTAGATACAAGGTAATCAGGTTGTCCCACGTGGGGCTCACAGATTTAATCCCGATTTTACAGAAGAGGTCACTGAGACATAGAGAAGTTAAGTGGCTTGCCCAAAGTCACACAGCAGACAAATGGTGGAGCCAGTATTAGAACCCACGTCCTCTGACTCCCATGCCCATGCTCTTTCCACTAAGCCAAGCTGCTTAGTGCTGTGGGGCTGAGAGGGGGGGATGAATAAAGGGAGTGGGAGAAGAGAAAAGGACAGGGACTGTGAATAACCTGATTGCCTCATAACTACCCCAGTGCTTAGTACAGTGCCTGGCACACGGTAAGGGCTTAACAAATACCATTAAAAACATTTTAAAAAATCAAGTGACCCATTATGGACCTCTTGTCTGTAAACTCATCCAAACCCGTTTGGAAGAGAGATAGAGCTTCAGCAGGTGGGAAATGCGAGAGGAATGAAATGAGGCATATACAGCAGGGAAGGCAACAAAGCCAGTTCCTACACAGCGCATACTTTCACAATGTGTTTTGTCCAGGATTCTGTTCAGGAATTAGGCAACATTCGTCTGACACTGCAAGTCTACTTGGATACAGCCAGCTGCGATGTCTTGTATGGTGAGTGCTACAGTGTGAGTTTTCCTTAATGTGGGGTTTGTCAAGAATGCTATCCCTACAATTATGGGAGAATTGGGTGTATAAACACTTCAAGACCCAAGAGTATAAAACAATGTGGTATTTGTTAAGCGCTTACTATATGTCAGGTATTGTACAAAGCGCTAGGGTAGATACAAGATAATCAGGCTGGCCACAGTCCCTGTCCCACATAGGGCTCAGAGTCTTCATCCCTATTTTACAGATGAGGTAACTGAGGCCCAGAGAAGTGATGTGCCCAAGGTCACACTGCAGACAACTGGTGGAGCCTGGATTAGAACCCAGGTCCTTCTTACTCCTAGGCCCGTGCTCTATCTAATAGGCCATGCTTCTTCTCTATACTAAAACAATGTAGTACAGCGGGAAGTAACAGCAGCAGACAGACCTCTGTGATAAGCACTTAGTACAGTGCTATGCACACAGTAAGCACTCAATAAATATGATTGAATGAATGAATCTGTGACAATCAGGAAAGGGATCACTCAAGGTAAAGCTTTTGGAAAGATTAGGATACCGAGAAAGAGTTTCAAAAATAGAAACAAACCCTGAGGCGTGCAAAAGTATCAGCACGGCATAGATGACACACAACGGGTTGTTTGGTAGGTGTAAGTCTTTTAAGCCACACGGGCATGTGTGGATAGGATCTCACTCACCCCCTTCCCCACCAAACCCTCCAGCATTCTCTTCAAAAACAAAGGAAAGTTGTGAAGTGTGCATGTGTGTGTTTTTGTTTTTAAAAGATTGCCTGGTGCCCACACACGAAATCAATTCTTCATTATGTTACTATCATCATCAATCGTATTTATTGAGCACTTACTATGTGCAGAGCACTGTACTAAGCACTTGGGAAGTACAAATTGGCAACATATAGAGACAGTCCCTACCCAACAGTGGGCTCACAGTCTAAAAGGGGGAGACAGAGAACAAAACCAAACATACTAACAAAATAAAATAAATAGAATAGATATGTACAAGTAAAATAAATAAATAAATAGAGTAATAAATATGTACAAACATATATACATATATACAGGTGCTGTGGGGAAGGGAAGGAGGTAAGATGGGGGGATGGAGAGGGGGACGAGGGGGAGAGGAAGGACGGGGCTCAGTCTGGGAAGGCCTCCTGGAGGAGGTGAGCTCTCAGTAGGGCCTTGAAGGGAGAAAGAGAGCTAGCTTGGGGGATGGGCAGAGGGAGGGCATTCCAGGTCCGGGGGATGACGTCGGCCGGGGGTCGATGGCGGGACAGGCGAGAACGAGGTACGGTGAGGAGATTAGTGGCGGAGGAGCGGAGGGTGCGGGGTGGGCTGTAGAAGGAGAGAAGGGGGGTGAGGTAGGAGGGGGCGAGGTGATGGAGAGCCTTGAAGCCCAGGGTGAGGAGTTTCTGCCTGATGCGCAGATTGATTGGTAGCCACTGGAGATTTTTGAGGAGGGGAGCAATATGCCCAGAGCGTTTCTGGACAAAGATAATCCGGGCAGCGCCATGAAGTATGGATTGAAGTGGGGAGAGACACGAGGATGGGAGATCAGAGAGAAGGCTGATGCAGTAGTCCAGACGGGATAGGATGAGAGCTTGAATGAGCAGGGTAGCGGTGATGGAGAAGAAAGGGCGGATCTTGGCAATGTTGCGGAGCTGAGACCGGCAGGTTTTGGTGACGGCTTGGATGTGAGGGGTGAATGACAGAACGGAGTCGAGGATGACACCAAGGTTGCGGGCTTGTGAAGGGAAGGATGGTAGTGCCGTCAACAGAGATGGGAAAGTCAGGGAGAGGCAGGGTTTGGGAGGGAAGACAAGGAGTTCAGTCTTCGACATGTTGAGCTTTAGGTGGCGGGCAGACATCCAGATGGAGATGTCCTGAAGGCAGGAGGAGATGCGAGCCTGGAGATAGGGGGAGAGAGCAGGGGCAGAGATGTAGATTTGGGTGTCATCAGCGTAGAGATGATAGTTGAAGCCGTGGGAGCGAATGAGGTCACCAAGGGAGTGCGTGTAGATCGAGAACAGAGGGGACCAAGCACTGAACCTTGGGGAACCCCCACAGTAAGAGGATGGGAGGGGGAGGAGGAGCCTGAAAAAGAGACTGAGAATGAACGACCGGAGAGGTAAGAGGAGAACCAGGAGAGGACGGAGTCTGTGAAGCCAAGGTCAGACAGCGTGTTGAGGAGAAGGGGGTGGTCCACAGTGTCGAAGGCAGCTGAGAGGTCGAGGAGGATTAGGACAGAGTATGTGCCGCAACCAGGGATGAAAATGATGCTACAGAAAACATGAAATCATATTTGAACTCCATCTTTTATTCTGGTTACCCCAGAAAGCTTGAATATAGTGATCTGAAAATAAATGTTTGAGCATTCGCAGACTGAAATTACATGCTGCAGTTTAAAAAGATTGACCTGTGGCTCACTGGCTGTAGCCTTTTCTTAATCTCTGGCGTAAATGTTATTTTCTTTCCCTACTTACTAGTTCCACTTTTCTCTGATTTGTATCTCTAACCCATTGAAGCCCGAATCTTGCCTCAGTTGCTTGCACAATCACTTAGCAATCTGGCACCTGGGTTTAGGTGCAATGCATAAGGTTCAGGAGTGAGGCAAATAGCCAAGGAAGAGAATAGAAAGCCAGAACCCCCACGTATTAACTCTTTCCAGGCAGCTGAAAAATGGCTTCTCAAAAACAGAGCCACAAAAAAGGAGGTTCCCTGAATCTCCAAAACTGCACCAAAAACACGGTTCTAGAGCTGGACTCTCCAGTTGGTAGGAAGATGTTCCTGGGAAGTTGGCAACTACTAACTCCATGGGTGTTAGAGATCACAATAATATTAATAATTGTGGTATTTGGTAGGCATTTACTATTGCACCCACACACTTTGCTCCTTCAATGTCAATCTATTCACTGAACCTTAATCTCAAATATCTCATGGCCTACCACTTGTCTATGTCCTTCCTCTGGCCCAGAACTCCCTCCCCCTTCATATAGGACAAACCATCACTCTCGCCACCTTAAAGCCTTATTAAAATCACACCTCCTCCAAGAGGCCTTCCCCGACTAAGCCCTCATTTCTCCTCCTCCCTCTCCCTCAGCAGCACATGGGCAGGGATTGTCTCTATTGCTGAATTGTACTTTCCAAGTGCTTAGTACAATGCTCAGCACACAGTAAGCGCTCAATAAATACGATTGAATGAATGAATCCATAATTTATTTTAATGGCTATCTCCTCCTCTAGACTAATCTTGTGGGCAGGGAACGTGTCAACCAACTGTGTTGCAGTGTAGTTTCCCGAGCACTTAGAACAGTGCTGTGCACACAGTAAGCGCTCAATAAATACCCATGATTGATCAATTGCCAAGCACTGTGCTATGCACCGGGTGTAGCTATGATAACAATAATAAGCATAATTATATTTGTTAAGTACTTACTAGGTGCAGGCACCGTACTAAGCACTGGGGTGGATACAAAACAGAAGACACAGTCCCTGTTTCACACAGGATTCTTGGTCTTAATCCTCATTTTCCAAAAGAGGTAACTGAGGCCCAGAGAAGTTGAATGAGTTGCCTAAGGTCTCACAGCAGACAAGCGGCCGAGCCGGGATGAGAACCCAGGTTTTCTGACTTCCAGGCCTGTGCTCTTTCCATTAGAGAAGCAGCATGGCGTAGTGGCTAGAACACAGGCCTGCGAGTCAGAAAACCTGGGTTCTCATCCCGGTTTGGCTGCTTGTCTGCTGTGAGACCTTAGGCAACTCATTCAACTTCTCTGGGCCTCAGTTACCTCATCTGGAAAATGGGGATTAAAAGTGTGAGTCCAATGTGGGACAACCTAACTTGTATCTACCCCAGTGCTTAGAACAGTGCCTGGCACATAGTAAGTGCTTAACAAATGCCCTAATTATTATTATTATTAGACCATGCCACTTCTCAGATTAGACACAATCACTGTCCCACATGAAGCTCACAGGGAGAACAGGCATTTCATCATCCATTTTACAGAGGAGGAAACTGAGATCCAGAGAAGTGAAGTGACTTGCCCAAAGTCAAACAGATGGCAAGTGGCAGAGCTGGGATCAGAACCCAGGTTTCCTGTCTCTCAATCCCGTGCTCTTTCTACCAGGCTACACTGTTTCTCAAAATGATCACTAGAACAGAAAAGGTGCTAGGAGCTCAACCTGATCTGTGGCACTCACATTTCCAAGTAGGACCCTGTGCTTTTCATAGTGGATCTATGCCTTTCTAAGTATTTACATTGCTGATAGGCAAAAATAACTTCCCATAATTAGAAACTCATTGGAAATATTGCAAATGTGGTATTTCAACACATGTTAAAACCCCTCACAGGGGAAATAAAGAGTTTAGTGGGCAAACCAATATGCTTTATTCTTCCCGCACCTGTAATCTGCTGAACTGTTTTATTCTGAAATCTACCTCTTAAAGCCTTTTTTGTACTCGTTTTCATAACAAAACTCCTTCATACTGCAGTAGGTTAACATTGATGTGTCTTTGGGACTAATAAATTGTAAAAAAAAATGGTGAACTTGCTGTTTCGGATTATATCATTACCAATAGTACCTCATGTCATAACACCACCAGTAATTGTAAACTACTGAAAATCCTTAGGAAGAAATTACCAAAAGCATGTAAAATTAGCCGTTCAATGAACTCATATTTAGTGATGTTAAGACTGAAGGAAAATCTTTGTTCTCTTAAAATGGAAAATGTTTGGGGGAAAGACCAGCTCACAAATGTGGCAGTGAGGACTGAACTACTTATTTTCTGAAGGGCAGTAAACAAAATTTCTGCAGTAGTAGTAGTACTAATAATAATAATGGCATTTGTTAAGTGTTTACTATGTGCGAAGCACTGTTCTAAGCGGGGGGGGGGGGGCGGGGGGATACAAGGTGCTCAGGTTGTCCCACGTGGGGCTCACAGTCTTAATCCCAAATTTACAGATGAGGGAACTGAGGCTCAGAGAAGTTAAGTGACTTGTCCCAGGTCACACAGAAGACATGTGGTGGAGTCAGGATTAGAGCCCATGACCTCTGACTCCCAAGCCCGGGCTCTTTCCACTGAGCCACGCTGCTTCTAGTAGTAGTAGTAGCAGCAGCAATAACATTTGTTGAGGGACCTCCGACCTCTCCCCCCGGATGCAATCCACTATACCTCTGCTTGTGAAATACCAAACAAACAAGTGACACATTCCCTACCCATAAGGACCTTACACTCTGAAAAAGCAAAAACCCAAAAAACTTAGGTTCCTGAAAGGAAAAGTACAAGGCATCATTTCCTAAAGCTGCTTTGCATGAGGAGGTGCTGAAAGATCTTGAGAAGGAAATAATGACACGTATCCAATGCTGGACTGATTTCTTTGTCATGTAGCCCAAACTGGGGAGATAATGTTAGTTTCCAACTTTTTTTTTTTCATTGATTAAGGCCTATACAGTATCAACTCCAGAATTTAAGGTTAGAAAGAAAAAATGATTCTTGATTTTTAAAGTTAAAATCTTCAATTAGTCCCCATTAATCACAAATTTTTAGGGGTTTAACTGCCACCATTCTTGCCACAGAGAACCAGGGGAAGGCAGTTAGCATGATCTCGGATTCACAAGAGACACGTTATCCGAAGAACGTTTCCTCATCCCCAGCGTGCCCCGCGTGGATATAAGCCTCCGCAGGTCGTGACCCGGCCCTTTCTACCCGCCACATGGGGAACGTAATTCATCGTGGCTCAGTGGAAAGAGCACAGGCTTTGGAGTCAGAGGTCATGGGTTCAAGTCCCGACTCTGCCACTTAGCTGTGTGACTTTGGGCAGGTCGCTTCACTTCTCTGGGCCTCAGTTCCCTCATCTGTAAAATGGGGATTAAGACTGTGAGCCTCCCTTGGGGCAACCTGATCTCCGTGTAACCTCCCCAGCGCTTAGAACAGTGCTCTGCACATAGTAAGCGCTTAATAAATGCCATCATTATTATTATTATTATTTTAATTTGCTCTACTAATACCTAGCATCAGTTTCTACGTATCTCTTAATCTGATTATTTTTGAGACTCGTGATTTGCTTTCTTTACCTTCATTGTCTTAAAATGTCGCATTTATCCCAGTCCTTACCCAGAGGAGCCTATTTATTCTAGATGCACTTTATCTGATAGGCATTTTGATGTGCTTTGAATAGTGGATCTGGTTATAGGCAACCTAATTCTCAGAATTACGTGGCTTTCTGTTTCATTGGGTAGCATTACCCAATTGATTGTTTGTATTGTATGGTTTGTATTTTTGTTTATAATGATTGTTTATATTTTCTTTTTATTGTGATTGTATGTTTTCTTCTCTCTAGTATTGGGAGAGTTATCCTGTAACTTTCAGACCCTGATTTTGATTAAATGTAATCTTCTGGGATGGCTCATTTCGAATATTGGTAATTTTAGGGGGTCTATTGCAGACAGCTTCTCCTATTGTGGGCTGAGGAAGGCTTTGTAAGGCGCATTCCACTCTAATGGGTGTTTTGTGTTTGGAATTGTTTAATTATCTACCTGGCCTTATCTATGTGTGGAAAGCTTCTACATTGGTAACTTCCCTGGTATGATTTTTTTGGCTAGTAGGGAAAACTGAATTGGATGCAGTGTTAACAAATAGGCATCCACTATACAGCCTCTTGTTTTTCAGGCCTAATGTAGGAATACAGGCTTTAGCAAACTTAAAATAATTTCATTAGCAACCGCTGAAAATAGTTTTTCCTTGTTTAATCATCACAGTGTATGGGGAAAAAAAACCATTTAAGTTGGTGGATGTTCAAAAAGGTTGAAACTAGTACACTAAAATAGTTCTACTCAGAAATGTATTTTCAGAATTGGATTTTATGCTCTTAAACGTGACATTCATTACAAATACGCTTCAATATCACTGTCACTGGATTTATTTTTTCTTCTGTAATTCAACATGTCATTTGATAACGGAAGGAAACAAAACACCTAGTTACCTGTTAAACAGTTTAGCTTAAAATGAACTAAGAAGGAGTGTTTACTCCAATACTTCATTTTAAATTACCATGTTCTTGGCTTCGGTCCATAACATGAATGTATTCAGAGGAAGTTTTTAATGATTCAGTAGGCAGAATTAATCTCTAATGCACGTGCATGAAAAAGATGAGACTGCAGCAACTGAATGTAAATATGGTAAAAAAAAAAACCCAGCAGTTGGTTCAAATCATGCCACTGAATTGTCAAATTTACCTTCAAGTTACCAAATGACCATTTATACAAGCTTATTTATCTGCCACTTATTTTTAGCCCTGATGTGGCAGTCAGGTAAGTTCACTACATGTGATATGTATTTGAATCATCTGAAACATTTGCATGTCTAAAACAGGAAAATGCTTCTATCTTGAGGTAGGACAGAAATGTAGGGTGTTTTTTTTCGTGTGAATTTTTTTTAACCAGGACCATTGTCCTCTATAACCTCTTGAATTCTGAGAAGGGTGCTGGATTCTGAGGACCCTTGCCACCCAGCAGGTTTTAGACTTCATCGGGTCATTTTAAATGCTACTAAGTGTTGAGAAGTGTCGAGCAAAAACTTCCTACTTTTAAACCAAAAGATTCCTACCTAAGATGTCCGATGTAATTTTAGGGTTTTTTTAACCAAATATTTACATGTTTGATGTTAGCCTAGAGTTAAAAGTAGAAAATTGCAGGTTTAAAAAAAGCTAACTTTTTACTTTGGAATTTGGATTACTACATAACCAAGAAATGGTTCTCTATTCAGCTTGATTTATTTTGGGTACTTTAATTTTTGGTAATTGGCGGCGGTGAGGGGAGTAAATTCTCCAGTCAAGTCATAACTGCTAAATCTTGCTTTGTTCAGTGAATAATTCTGAAGTGTAAGCTAAAAGAGTAAAAATCCAAAGAATCTTAAATCTTTTGTATTATTGTTGTTTAAGGGTTATTTGACATAAAAGTTTCATAGTGGCCTTCCCTGTTAAATAGCACTAGGGCTTCAGGTAAACAAGACCTGAAAATACTTTTTGTTTGAAAAAAATTCAAATTTACATTATGCCTCTTGCCTTGGCTGTTTAATTCATTTGATCAGAGTAAACAAAAAAAGTAAAACCTCCTCTAGTAGCTGTGTGCTTAGCTAACTGCCCTGTCTTGTCAATGGGAAGTTGTGGTTAAGTTCTGTTCTCAGACTTGAAATAAACCTCTTTTTTTAACTCAAACTTAACAATAGTGTATAGAGTATTGTATGAATCTCCCTAGCCTTATTTTACAGATCTTGTCTCCCTGCATATATGTAAGGACAGGATGGGCAGGTGTCTCTCTGGGTATGTGAGGTTAAAGTGTTCCTTGCGGGGAATGAGTTGACTTTCCTTACATGTCTGTTTGTCTTTGACCTCTTGAATTCTGAGAAGGGTGCTGGATTCTGAGGACCCTTGCCACCCAGCAGGTTTGTAGACTTCATTGGGTCATTTTAAATGCTACTAAGTGTTGAGAAGTGTAGAGCAAAAACTTCCTACCTTTAAACCAAAACCTGCCTTCCTTTGGCTGCAGTTGAATAGTGGAAGGGGAAAACACTCTGGAGAAGTCTGCCTGAGCCAGGCCCTTTCCTTTTTCAGGGTATCTCGTGGGGTGTTACTGGTTCCTCAGAGGCAACCCGTGGGTTTGTTCATGGGGGCCCAGAGCTCGGGGACTTTGGCCAGACCGTTGTACTCCTAAACTATGCAGTCTGAGTCAACCGCAGCAAAGCCATGCAGAATGCTTCCAGCTGCCTGTGGCCTCTCTGATGGAAGGCAGCATTCATGCCTAACTGCTTACCCCAAATCTCTACTAAGGAAATCCATTTGACAACGAGTCAAAGAGCAACATTTAATGAATATTCCATTATTAATCAGACAGCCACAGCCTTCCTCAGAAGAATGCAGCTCAGCATTTGAATACATCGAAAAGGTACAAGCCAATCAATCGTGCCAGATAAAGAATTCACCCATAACGAAAGGTTTGCCTCACATAATCAATCAACCAATCATAATCAATCAGTCGTATTTATTTACTGTGGTAGACACGTTCCCTGCCCCAGCAAGCTTACAGTCCTGAAGGAGACAGTACTTGCCAATTTGTACTTCCCAAGCGCTTAGTACAGTGCTCTGCACATAGTAAGCGCTCAATAAATACGATTGATGATGATGAGAGGTGGACCTTAATCTAAATGAATAAATTCATTTACGGATATCTACGTGAGTGCTAGGGGTGGAGGGAGAGGTGAAAAAAGGGTGCAGGTCCAAATGCAAGGGCGAAACAGAAGAGAATGGGAGAAGAGAAAATGAGGGCTCAGTCCAGAAAGGCCTCTTGGAGGAAATGTGTTTTTAATAAAGCTTTGGATGTGAGGAGGTAAGGTGTTCCAGGCCAGAGGCAGGATGTGGACGAGGGATCGGCAGCGAGAGAGATGAGATCGAGGTACAGTAAGTGGGTTGGCGTTAGAGGAGCAAAGTGTGCAGGCTGGGTTGGAGTAAGAAATCACGGAGGTGAGGTAAGAGGGGGTAAGGTGATTGATGGCTTTAATGCCTAAGGTAAGGAATTTCTGTTTGGTGTGGAGGTGGATGGGCAACCACTAGAGGTTCTTGAGGAATGGGGAAACATGGACTGAATGATTTCATAGAAAAATGATTCAGGCAGCAGAGTGAAGTCTGGATTCAAGTAAGGAAGAGGCTCCTGCAGGGAGGTCAGCAAGGAGGCTGATGAAGTAATCAAGGTGGGATAGGATTAGTGCTTGGATTAACATTATAGCTGTTTTGATGGAGAGGAAAGGGTGGATTTTAGCCATGTCGGGAAGGTGCAACCAACAGGATTTGGGGACAGACTGAAGATGTGGGTCGAATGAGAGAAATGAGTCAAGGATAACGCCAAGGTTATGGACTTGTGACACAGGGAGGATGGTGATGCTGTTTACAGTGGTAGGAATATGAGGAGTTCTGTTTTGGACATTCATTCATTCAATCATATTTATTGAGCACTTACTGTATGCAGAGCACTGTACTAAACGCTTGGGAAGTACAAGTTGGCAACATATAGAGATGGTCCCTACCCAACAGCGGGCTCACAGTCTAGAAGGGGGAGACAGACAACAAAACAAAACATATTAACAAAATAAAATAAATAGAATAAATATGTACAAGTAAAATAGAGTAATAAATATGTACAAACATATATACAGATATACAGGTGCTGTGGGGAGGGGAAGGAGGTAAGGCGGGGAAGATGGAGAGGGAGAGGAGGGGGAGAGGAAGGAGGGGGCTCAGTCTGGGAAGGCCTCCTGGAGGAGGTGAGCTCTCAGTAGGACTTTGAAGGGAGGAAGAGAGCTAGCCTGGAGGATGTGCAGAGGGAAGGCATTCCAGGCCAGGGGGAGGATGTGGACCGGGGCCGACAGTGGGACAGGCGAGAACGAGGCACAGTGAGGAGGTTAGCGGCACAGGAGCGGAGGGTGTGGGCTGGGCTGGAGAAGGAGAGAAGGGAGGTGAGGTAGGAGGGGGCGAGGGGATGGAGAGCCTTGAAGCCCAGGGTGAGGAGTTTCTGCCTGATGCGCAGATTGATTGCAAATCTCGGGGATATGATATCTCAGTTTTCCTGCAAGATTTTTTCCACTAAAATCAGAAAATCAGTGTTGACGCACATTAAAGTTCTTTTCAAACCCTTTCCTTAATCCCCATTGGTCTTTACATTTTCTTTCCTAATCTTCATCCAAGCAATTTGGCTCATGGATTTTTAAATCACCATGCATCTAGTTTTCCTATTTGCTGTTGTCAGAAAATTGGAATTGTTAAAGGAAAACTCTCTACCCTCAATTCCTTTTATACAATGTCCCCATGAATGGGCTATATGATTTTCCACTGGAGAATTTAATTGGATTTGCAGTCACCTTGGAATGTGGCCGCTTCAAAAGATACCCAATAGAAATAGATTTACAGGGCTTCACTTTCTCCACCTACTTACGTGCATAAATGGCTGAATAAGTCTTTCCTTTTTACCCAATACCCTTTGAACTATTTCAGCATCACAAGTCAAGTTTAACCTACTAGACATAAATTGTGCTAACCATTTAGTTAAGATTCGTTGAGCTCTGTAAAGGTCTAAATTAATTTGGAGAATTTCCTTTTCATTCTAGCTTTGAACTTCCAGTACCAAACTGAAAAAGAAAGAGAGAAAACCTGGAAAACATCAGTTATAGAATCCCCTTTTTCAAGAGAAAACTGTTTTTTTTTTCAAGAAAAAGAAAGTTTAGATCTTTCGTAAGAATTAACTATTGATTTGGGAAATTAAATCGTTTTACTTTTTAACCAAAAAGAAACCTTTGCCAATAGAAATGCCTAGAAGACTATGTACATTTTCATTCATGCTTAGAGTCTGCCCCCATGTGGAAATGAATTTCCCTCACACAAAAATTGCAGTACTTGATTGATAGAATCCTTTTGAAGGAAAGCACATCCTTTCCCTTCAGCGATATGTGCAGAATGCAAATCCCCCTATCCCAGCTCCCCATGGTGCAAGGCTGAGGTGCGTTCAATGGGCCCTTATGAAAATGTAACCTATTTTACAAATTAGCTAGACCTGCCCAGATCTCCATGTCATAAGCGCTTAACAAAATACCAACATTATTATAACAAATGCATCATTATCCTAACATGATAATGCCAACCCCAATTCAATGATTAATTAACATGAAATGATGTATTAAGTGCACAAAGAAGCAGCGTGGCCTAGTGGATAGGGCACGGGCCTGTGAGTCAGAAGGACCTGGGTTGTAATCCTAGCTCCGCCACTTCTCTGCTGTGTGACCTTGGCCAAGTCACTTCACTTCTCTAGTCCCTGTCCCACATGGGGCTCACAGTCTTAATCCCCACTGTACAGATGAGGTAACTGATAAGTGAAGTGACTTGCCCAAGTCACTTGCTTTGTCACACAGCAGACAAAGGGCAGAGCTGGGATTAGAACCCAGGTCCTCTGACTCCCAGGCCCGGGCTCTATCCACGAGGCCATGCTGCTCTCTAGCCCTGTGAGGATGATGGGGACCCCTCTGGTGCCCGAGCTCTATCCTGAGGCAGCAGGCAAGGAGTGGTGATGCCCCCTTGGGTGGAGCAACAGGAGCAGCGGGCTCCCTTACAGGAGCAGAGGATGCTGCAACCCGGCCCCTCCGCACTGGCCTCGGATGGTGGGGGGGTGGTCGACGCCCCATGAGGGGCGAATCCACTCCTCTGCATGCTCACCTGCGAGAGTCCCATAACCAGTGAGAAGCAGCCCAACCCCTGCACTGCCGCAGAATCTCTGGGACTCCTGGGTCTGATGTGCTAGCCCCGCTCCTGAACCATGGTAAAGAGGGACTCAGAACCCAAGGCCAAAAATAAAACCCAACAGTGACCTGCTTTGAAATCAGTCAGAGCAGAACCACCACACCGTCCCTTACAATTTGACTGGGGCGGTGTTCCAGTTCACTTTCACCTCTGCTCCTTTTCCTCAGGGAACTGGATTTCAGGCCTCAACTTCCATGGCCCGGGAGCTCAGATGCTGGAGAGATCTTGGACAACATGGCTGGCTCCTCTACTGCTCTCCAGTTGGTTGCTGATAATGGTGATGGTATTTGTTAAGTGCTTACTATGTGCCAGGCACTGTACAAAGCGCTGGGGTGGATACTAGCAAATCTAGCTGGACATAGTCCTTGTCCCAAGTGGGACTCACAGTCTCAATCCCCATACCCCAGATGAGGTAACTGAGGCCCAGAGAAGTGACACGACTTGCCCAACGTCACACAGCAGGCAAGAGGAGGACCCAGGATCAGAACCCATGACCTTCTGACTCCCAGGCTCTATCCACTTCGCCATGCTATGTCTCATGAGCACTCTGTACTCTACATTTGTTGAGCACTCTACACTGTACTAGCTGCTCAGGAGAGTACAGTAGAGTAAGTAGACATGATCCCTGCCCTCAGGGAATCTTATAATTTAGTGAGGGAGACCCATTTAAATCAATTACAGATAGGGGAAACAGCACAGTATAAGGCTATGTACATGCATGCGGTGAGGGTGGGTAGAGTAACAGAGCATTTAAGAGGCACAGACCCAAGTGCATAGGTGACACAGAAGGGAAGGTGAATAAAGTGGGGAAGCTTGCTGTGGGCAAGGAAATGTGTCTACCAACTCTGTTATCTTGTACTCTCCCAAGCACTTAGTACAGTTCCCTGCACACAGTAAGTGCTCAATAAATATGATCGATTGATTCAGGGTGATTATCGGTCAAGTACAGTAAAACGAACAACATTATCAATCAATCAATCAATCAATCGTATTTATTGAGCGCTTACTATGTGCAGAGCACTGTACTAAGCGCTTGGGAAGTACAAATTGGCATCACATAGAGACAGTCCCTGCCCAACAGTGGGCTCACAGTCTAAAAGGGGAGACAGAGAACAGAACCAAACATACCAACAAAATAAAATAAGTAGGATAGAAATGTACAAGTAAAATAAATAAATAAATAAATAAATAAATAAATAGAGTAATAAATATGTACAACCATATATACATATATACAGGTGCTGTGGGGAAGGGAAGGAGGTAAGATGGGGGGATGGAGAGGGGGACGAGGGGGAGAGGAAAGAAGGGGCTCAGTCTGGGAAGGCCTCCTGGAGGAGGTGAGCTCTCAGCAGGGCCTTGAAGGGAGGAAGAGAGCTAGCTTGGCGGATGGGCAGAGGGAGGGCATTCCAGGCCCGGGGGATGACGTGGGCCGGGGGCCGATGGCGGGACAGGCGAGAGCGAGGTACAGTGAGGAGATTAGTGGTGGAGGAGCGGAGGGTGCGGGCTGGGCAGTAGAAGGAGAGAAGGGAGGTGAGGTAGGAGGGGGCGAGGTGATGGAGAGCCTTGAAGCCCAGGGTGAGGAGTTTCTGCCTGATGCGCAGATTGATCGGTAGCCATTGGAGGTTTTTGAGGAGGGGAGTAATATGTCCAGAGCGTTTCTGGACAAAGATAATCCGGGCAGCAGCATGAAGTATGGATTGAAGTGGAGAGAGACACGAGGATGGGAGATCAGAGAGAAGGCTAGTGCAGTAGTCCAGACGGGATAGGATGAGAGCTTGAATTAGCAGGGTAGCGGTTTGGATGGAGAGGAAAGGGCGGATCTTGGCAATGTTGCGGAGCTGAGACCGGCAGGTTTTGGTGACGGCTTGGATGTGAGGGGTGAATGAGAGAGCGGAGTCGAGGATGACACCAAGGTTGCGGGCTTGTGAGACGGGAAGGATGGTAGTGCCATCAACAGAGATGGGAAAGTCAGGGAGAGGACAAGGTTACTGTTTCAAGGTTACACAACATTACTGTTGTGTCCTTGAAAAAACACGTTAGGTGAATCACTGAATCAGTGGGAATTAAGGGGTTAGGTTCTCGAGCGCTCACATTTTGCAAAATTAAAATATACAGATTGTCAAGCATTTAAGGACCATACACGCAAAGTCCAAAAGACCGGTAAGTGTTCAATAAATTCTATTGTTTGACTGATGGAATACAGTGAGGGTCCATTCTTCGAGTAGTTCTGCAGAAGTAAAAGCCTGTTCTGCCCTTTCAACTTTTGTGGAAAACTGGTCCATGTTCAGCTGTTTCTGAATACTTCAGTGCACTTTTGAACCCCTCTCTCCATCAGTCTTCTTCAATCATTTTTAAAAAATTTCATTTGCTCTCTTGAAAATTGATGCAAGACTTCTTAGTGGGGGAGAGTTCATAACTACTGTTTCGGTATCTTGCAATCATGCATCGGGTAGTCGAAATTTGATTAGGACCTCATTGGAAAACAATTTCTCTGAATGAGATACAATTAACTCATTGACATGTGCATCATCCATTTCTAAATTAGGTTGCCTCCCCAGTTCAACAACTTCTTTGGTTATCTGCTCAAGAGTCTCTTCTATGCCTGGAAAATCTGACATCTATTTATTGTTGATTGCTTAATCTCAGCCCAAGAGGGAAGAAGGCCGGGGAGGGGTGGGGGTGGGAGGATGTATTCATGTGCAGTGATTGGCTGGAACCTCATGGAGGTTGGGGTTTTATGAGGAGTAAGACACCAAACAATATAGGGGCGTAAGTAACTTGGCATAAGGTATCATTCAATACCGGCAGTATCCCCAGATGGTATGTATTGTGGGGGTGGGCTGTAATCTGGGATATGTCTGTACATGCTAAACATGACTGAAATGATCTTCGCTACCAATGTTCCAACAACAAGCACAGATTTCAAACCCAAATTGAAAACAGTATAAAAATGAGAAACTTCATTATTTACTTTAAGGAAGTTCATGTTCAATTATTCGCATGTGAACCCTACTTAAGGATTATTATTACACAGTACTGCACGCAATACAGAAAAGGGCATTTGGAGCAGGGCAGCTTTGAAATCCTGCACTGTACTGTATGACTTGGTTTAATTTTAGTTAATATGGTATAGTACTGTAATTTGCTGAAAAGGCACCTTTATTCACAGGCAGCAGTCTGGCTCTCCAGTACCTTCTAATTTGCTGCTCCTGAGCCAGGATTCTACTATATTTTTGGCATCAAAAGAAGGCAGTATGTGATGGTCACAGGCTGGTACGGTTCTACAGAAGGAAAGCCAGTTTTACTGGAACTTGCCTGTAATTCTGGTTTTCCAGGACTACTTTTATAATCAGAGCTAGTGCTAAGAAAGGAACCCCATACTCTTCAACACCCCCACCCCAAAAATAGGTCTCATGGTCCAACCTGCCCTCCTCTACCATGTCGATTCTTTATTTAAAGCCTGCATCTTCTCCGCTTCCGGCTTTTCAGGGAGTATCTGGTCTTATAGCGATGGATTACAGAATGCCTATCATCCAGAGACGTATGTGCCCACAAGCCTGCCCCTAAATTTCACCTCTCCGGGATGAGTGAGGAGTGGAGCTTTCCATTGTAGCCATAAACATAGCTAGAATAGAAAGCAAAAAACCCCTTGGTGATAGGGGTGATTTCCAGAACCTGTATATCTGTCTCCCGCTGCAAAACCAGGCAGAAGGGAAAATACATTTGAGACCTTTTTCAAATAAAGGGGCTCTGGGATTTCTCTCCTAATAAGAACCATAGGGCAAAGGCAAAGGACATCTCTGGAGAGCTCAGGGGTAGAGACAATGGATAGTATCAGAGCCTTGTCATACTTTGCTGAATCTCATTTCTCTTCCCTCAATTACTGAGAAAAGAGGATGGTAATAACATCCAGAGATCTGGAGCTAGCTGGAAAGCCTAGCCCAGAGAAGAAAGAGCAGGTTATGGGGTCTTCTTTGGTGAAAGACAGGGCTACTCCTACTGGCCACCCCTCTTCCCACAAAACTGTTCTCTCCCAGGAAAGCGGCCACCAGTCTTTAGACCCCTCCTCCACTTATCCCATGCCACCATGCCCCACTTAGACTCCCTGCTCCATCTCCCCGCTTGATGGGCAAATCCACACCCTCAACTCTACCCTCTCTGCCAAATTCAACTCCCCCTGCCATAATTGTAATAATAATAATGATAATAGTATTTGTTAAGCCCTTACTATGGGCCAAGCATTGTACTAAAAGTTGGGGTAGATACAAAATGATCAGGTCCCATATGGGGCTCACAGTCCACAAATAGGAGGAAGAGCACGTATTAATAATGATGGTATTTGTTAAGCACTTACTATGTGCCAAGCACTGTCCTAAGTACTGAATTGATTTGTACTGAATCCCCATTTTGGCAGGTGAGAGAACTGAGGCCCAGAGAAGTGAAGTACCCAAGGTCACGCAGCAGACAAGCGGAAGAGCTGGGATTAGAATACAGGTCCCCTGACGCCCAGGCCCGGGCTCTTTCCACTAGGCCACATTACTTCTCGGTCGGTTTCTCACCACCAATCCCCAGTCCTGGATCACCTTCCCAGTCTGCTCTTTCCACTCCTTGTGCTGGTGCTGCAGAAGTCCAACTACTTCAAATTTACCCATATTTGTTACGGTTCTATCTTCTCATTAGCTCAATATCCTTAATTCTAGTCAGTCTTAACGTGGTTTGACTTACTTTTCCTCTCAATAAAGAGTTCTTAGTCCTCCTTTTCCAACCATTGCCTTGAGAGTAAAGAGCCCACTTTTCCTCATCTCCCACTCCCTTCTACATCACTCTAACTTGCTGCCTTTGCTCTCCCTGCCCTTCAGTGCTGATGTATGTATCTGTAATTTTATTTATTTGTATTGATGTCTGTCTCCCCTCTCTAGACTGTGAGCTTGTTGTGGGCAAGGAATGTCAATGTTTACCGTTGTATTGTTCTTTCCCAAGTGCTTAGTACAGTGCTCTGCACACAGTAAGCATTTAATAAATACAATTGAATGAATGAATACATCGCCTTGTCTAGCACCTCAGTGAAGTTTGGAGAGGAATGGGAGGAGGGAGAAGGGGAGATAACTGGAGGGAGGCCCTGACTTGCTCCCTTTGTTCTTCCCCGCTTCCAGCCCCACAGCACTTATGTACAGATCTGTAATTTATTTATTTATATTAATGTCTGTCTCTATGCAGATGGAGGTGGGGTGTTCTGGGAGAGATGTATCCATGGCGACGCTATGGGTCAGAGAAGACACGACGGCATAAGACAAGACCCACTCAAGACTATAAACTCCTTGTGGGCAGGGAACATGTCTACCAACTTTATTACATTGCACTTTCCCAAGAACTTAGCACAGTGCTCTGCACACAGGAAGCACACAATAAATACCACTGATTGCTATCCATAGCAAAAGGGTAGAAAGCAAATTAATGGGTGTGCCTGAGAGCCAGGTCTATATGCAATCCAGGTGAGGCCTGGAGTCTGCCAAAAAAACCTAAAACCAAAAAAAACCCCATACACATTCTCCTGTGTATTCAAACAGTCAATCAATAGTATTTATTGAGCGCTTACTATGTGCAGAGCACTGCACCATTCATTCGTTCATTCAGTCGTATTTATTGAGTACTTACTGTGTGCAGAGCACAGTACTAAGTGCTTGGGAGAGTACAATACAACAATCAGCAGACACATTCCCTGCCCACAACGAGTTTACCATCTAGAGGATGGGTTTTACAGTCCAGAGGGCACTTAGGAGAATACAATAGAATTAGTGGACACGTTCCCTGTCCGTAACAAGCTTACAGTTTATAGGGAGCTTGCAATCTAGTGAGATTATTATTATTATTATATTTGTCAAGCACCATTCTAAGCACTGGGATAGATAGAGTTAATCATGTCAGACATGGTCGCTGTCCCACATGGGGCTTGCAGTCTAAGTAGGAAGAACAAGTATTGAATTCCCACAGACTAACCCCCCGCCAACCCCGTTTTCCCAGACTAAGGCCCCCTTTTCCTCAGCTCCCCTTCCCCACTGCCCCAACTTGCTCCCTTTGCTCTACCCCCTTTGCCCGCCCCATAGCACTTGTATATATATATGTACATAGCTATAATTTTATTTATTTATATTAATGCCTGTTTACTTGTTTTGAGAAACGGCATGGCTCAGTGGAAAGAGCGTGGGCTTGGGCTTGGGAGTCAGATGTCATGGGTTCTAATCCTGGCTCTGCCACTTGTCTGCTGTGTGACTTTGGGTAAGTCACTTCACTTCTCTGGGCCTCAGTTACCTCATCTGTAAAATGGGGATGAAGACTGTGAGCCCCACGTGGGACAACCTGATTACCTTGTACCCCCCCCAGTGCTTAGAACAGTGCTTGGCACATAGTAAGCACTTATCAAATGCCATTATTATTATTATTATTTTGATGTGTATATATCTATAATTCTATATATTTATATTGATGCTATTGATGCCTGTTTACTTGTTTTGATGTCTGTCTCCCCCCTTTTAGACTGTAAGCCCATTGTGGGAAGGTATTGTCTCTCTTTATTGATGAATTGTACTTTCCAAGCTCTTAGTACAGTGCTCTGCACACAGTAAGCGCTCAATAAATATGATTGAATGAATGAATGAATTTTACAATTGAGGAAACCGAGGCACAGCAAACAATTGGCAGTCAGTATTAGAACTCAGGTCCTTATGGCATTATCATCTTATATCGCCCCTGAGTGCAGTTTGGCAGAAGGGGAGGCATTACTTTCACAAAATTGCTAAAATCCACCCTTTCCTCTCCCTCTGAACTGTTTCCTCATTAATCCAAACACTTATCCTATCCCGCCTTGAACACTGCATCGGCCTCTTTCCTGACCTCCCTGCATCCTGTCTCCATTCCAGTCCATACTTTACACTGCTGCCCAGATCATTTTTCTACAAAAACATTCAGTCTGTGTTTCCCCACTCCTCAAAAACCTCCTTACCTGCCACGCTTATTTACCTAAAAAAATTAGCTTATACTTGAACTCTAACAACATGCTTCAAACCTCAGAGATTGCTCAGAATTGCAACAGGAAGTGTGATATTAAAAGGAGCAGAATTTTCCTTATCACTTCTTTTGACTGTATACAGGATTGTGGAGAGATTAGGTCTGGATCGTTGAGTGGAAATTGGGGAACAGTTCCATGGCCTTTTTTTATGGTATTTGTTTAGCACTTACTATGTACCTGGCACTGTACTAATTGCTAGGGCAGATACATGCTAATCAAGTTGGACAAAATCTATGTCCCACATGGGACTCACAGTCTTAATCCCCATTTCACTGACGAGGCCCAGAGAATTGAAGTGATTTACCCAAGGTCACAAAGCAGACAAGTTGCGGAGCTGGCATTTAAAATCAATCAATCAATCAATCGTATTTATTGAGCGCTTACTGTGTGCAGAGCACTGTACTAAACGCTTGGGAAGTACAAGTTGGCAACATATAGAGACAGTCCCTACCCAACAGTGGGCTCACAGTCTAGAAGGGGGAGACAGAGAATAAAACCAAACATACTAACAAAATAAAATAAATAGAATAGATATGTACAAGTAAAATAAATAAATACATAAATAGAGTAATAAATATGTACAAACATATATACATCTATACAGGTGCTGTGGGGAAGGGAAGGAGGTAAGACAGGGGGATGGAGAGGGGGAGGAGGGGGAGAGGAAGGAGGGGGCTCAGTCTGGGAAGGCCTCCTGGAGGAGGTGAGCTCTCAGTAGGGCCTTGAAGGGAGGAAGAGAGCTAGCTTGGCGGACGTGGGGAGGGAGGGCATTCCAGGCCAGGGGGAGGACATGGGCTGGGGGTCGACGGCGGGACAGGCGAGAACGAGGCACAGTGAGGAGATTAGCGGCAGAGGAGCGGAGGGTGCGGGCTGGGCTGGAGAAGGGGAGAAGGGAGGTGAGGGAGGAGGGGGCGAAGCGATGGAGAGCCTTGAAGCCAAGAGTGAGGAGTTTCTGCCTGATGCGCAGATTGATTGGTAGCCACTGGAGATTTTTGAGGAGGGGAGTAACATGCCCAGAGCGTTTCTGGACAAAGACAATCCGGACAGTGGCATGAAGTATGGATTGAAGTGGGGAGAGACACGAGGATGGGAGATCAGAGAGAAGGCTGATGCAGTAGTCCAGACAGGATAGGATGAGAGCTTGAACGAGCAGGGTAGCAGTTTGGATGGAGAGGAAAGGGCGGATCTTGGCAATGTTGCGGAGCTGAGACCGGCAGGTTTTGGTGACGGCTTGGATGTGAGGGGTGAACGAGAGAGCGGAGTTGAGGATGACACCAAGGTTGCGGGCTTGTGAGACGGGAAGGATGGTAGTGCCGTCAACAGTGATGGGAAAGTCAGGGACAGGGCAGGGTTTGGGAGGGAAGACAAGGAGTTCAGTCTTGGACATGTTGAGTTTTAGGTGGCGGGAAGGCATCCAGATGGAGATGTCCTGAAGGCAGGAGGAGATGCGAGCCTGGAGGAAGGGGGAGAGAGCAGGGGCAGAGATGTAGATTTGGGTGTCATCAGCATAGAGATGATAGTTGAAGCCGTGGCTCCCAGGCCCACGCTCTATCCACTGGGTCATGCTGCTTCTCCATACTTCATATTTCATATTCCATATTTCAATACTTCAGAAAGACTGAAAAGTTAATGTGGAATAAACTAGAGCTATGGGAAAAAAATCGATAGTCTGCTTCGTAAAAAAGTTACTTTGGAACCCAATTGGGTAAGCAGTTTCTTTTGCTGAAGTTAAGCTTTCAGGTCATGGGCTCTATAAAATGGCAGCCACATGAACTACCTCAAGACATAGTTGTATTTCAAAATATTCAGTAGCTGGATTTATTATGGTTCAGGGATTTTATAGACCATATCTGTATATTTGCTTATGGAAATTCTCAAATATTTGTCGATTGAAAAACATTACTTCAGTATAATATTAAAATTCTGTTTCCAAAGGTAATGTTTATGTTGGCAGAGTCTAGTCAAGGAAAAATGTTCACACTCGTATTGGAAGCAGGATTGAAGTCAAAGGGGATTGAAAGAAGACTAGAAAACTTGTTCAGAAGCTCTGTCACAGAATCTTCATTTTCCAGGGTCTAGATGGGCTACATTTCCCAGAATCCTCTGGGAGATACAAGTGTTTTAGGAAGGTTCCATTAGGTTGTGGGCTCCTCAAGGGCAGGATCCATGTTTTTTACTTGTACAGTGGCTTCCCTGACAAAAACTTATTCGCCTAAGGTGCTACTGGAATGCACTGGCACTCCACTGCGGTCACTTTGGTTATTAATAATTGTGGTATTTGTTAAGCATTTACTATGTGCCAGGCACTGTACTAAGCACTGGGGTGGATACAAGCAAATTGGGTTGGACACAGGGTTCTAATTCCACCTCTGCCGCTTATCTGCCATGTGACCTTGGGTAAGGCACTTCACTTCTCTGACTCACCGCTCTCATTTGCAAAATGGGGCTTCAATACCCATTCTCCTCCTATTTGAACTGTGGCCCCATGTGGGACCTGATTATCTTGTATGAACCTCAGCCCTTAGTACAGTGCTTAGCACATAGTACCTGCGTAATAAACACCACAGTTATGATGATCAGAGACACCATTATCATTTCATTGTATCACCTCTCTATTGTACTCTAGTGCTGTACCTGGGGAAGCAGCATGGTGTAGTGGATAGAGCTTGGGCTTGGGAGTCAGAAGGTCATGGGTTCTAATCCCGGCTCTGCCACATCTGCTTTGTGGCCTTGGACAAGTCACTTCACTTCTCTGTGCCTCAGTTATCTCATCTGTAAAATGGGGATTAAGACTGTGAGCCCCGTATGGGACAGAGACTGTGTCCAACCCAATTTGCTTGTATCTACCCCAAAGCTTAGTATAGTGTCTGGCACAAAGTAAGCGCTTAACAAATACCACAATTATTATTATTACCTAGCAAGGGCAGAGACAGGTTTACTGCGCGGAAGGAGGCAATGGTAAACCACTTCCGTAGTTTTACCAAGAAAACTCTATGGATACACTACCAGAATGACTGCAGATGGAGGTGGGTCGTTCTGGGAGAGATGTGTCCATGGCGTCGCTATGGGTCAGACACGACTCGACAGCATAAGACAACAACAACAACAAGCATCTAGTACAGTGCTCTACACACAATAGTTCGGTAATAAAATACTAATGAATGAAGAGGATGACATCCGTCAACAAGCTAGGCTGAGCTTTGAAATTCAGACAAGAAGAGGGATATACATTTGCTGCTGCATTTTTTTCATCTCACTCCACTTACTGATCTTTCTGAAGTTATTAAGCGAAAAGCCAATTTTTAAATCTTAAGGAAGGAGCAAAAGAGTAATAACTTCAGACACACTGGCACTGGCATGTAAAGAGCAAAGGAACTGGGATTTTCCATTTAAAATCTGGAGAGGAATTACACTGTTCTCTAAGTTTGAGATTTCTAATTTTGGTGGAAGAGTTACACTGTCACTTTTCAGATGCTGTACTGACCTTATATTTCCGCTATTTAAGTTGGTGCGGCAATGATGATAAGTATTTTAGGAAATGGTAGCCTTCTGAAGCTGAACTTTTTGAAAGATGGGTTAATGATATTTTCTGATCTCGATTCTTGGGAGGAAAGGGCGCTTAAAAGAATTAAGGAAAATTCCTGGCCCAGAAATTAACTACATTTGATTAGAAATGTCCAACACCTAGTGAAGTTAATTGAAGGCGTAACATGGAGCAAAACTAGGTCCTTTACTGTGATATTAAGAAAACACGATATCTAAAAGGCCATTGCCTTTCTAAAAGGGCAAAGCACCAAACATTCTTTTCCAGTAATGTACGAAAAATCAAAGCACATCAAAGAACAGAAGACTAGCATTTTCAGCCCTGAATAAATGTTGACAAACTTTGCCATAGAATACGATTCTTTCCAAAACTACATTTTATGAAAATTGAGTATCCTTACCGGTAGAAAGAGTCGTTGTGCAGCACAGGGTTTGAATAATTTCTTCCATTCCTGAGCATTTCCCACTGAAAAAGTGATGGGATAGATATTGTGTTCAAACTTTTTTGTGTATGAAGAAGGCCACTGCCGTAACTGAAAAATATGGGGAGGAATGAGAGGAAATTAAGAAATACTGAACATTCCAGTGATACCCCCCTTCTAGACTGTGAGCCCGTTGTTGAGTAGGGATTGTCTCTGTTGCCGAATTGTACTTTCCAAGCGCTTAGCACAGTGCTCTGCACACAGTAAGGGCTCAATAAATACGACTGAATGAATGAATGAAATGAACTCAATGATCTCTGTCTATGGTCAACCTTCATCATCATCAACTACTGTACTGCTCTGAAACCGAGACAACTATAGATTAAAATGACAAAACTTTGATGCTTGCAAAGGGAAAACAGACATTTGCATAGCAAAAAAATGCTCAAAATTTGTCAATCCTGACATTCTGTAGACTCCAAGCTCATTTTTTAATGGTGTTTGTTACGCGCTGGCTATGTGCCAGGCACTGTACTAAGTGCTCGGGTAGATACAAGGTGATCAGGTTAGACACAGTCCATGTCCCACATGGGGTTCACAGTCTTAATTCCCATTTTACAGATGAGATAACTGAGGCACGGAGAAGTCAAGTGACTTGCCCAAGGTCACAACTGTTAAGTGGCAGAACCCGGATCAGAACCCAGGTCCTTTTGACTCCCAGGCCTGTTTTCTTTCCACTAGACCACTCTGCTTCTTACTGTTAGACAGGCAACTTGTCTACCAACTCTGTTGTATTGTACTACCCCACGTACATGTTTCTGTACACTGTAAGTGCTCAACAGATACCAATGATTGATCATTTTATTCATTCATTCAATCGTATTTATTGAGTGCTTACTGTGTGCAAAGTACTGTACTAAGCGCTTCGCAGAGTACAGTGCAACAACAGGCAGACACATCCCCTGCACACAACGAGCTCACAGGCTAGAGGGGGAGGCAGAAATTAATATAAATAAATAAATAACCAATATATACATATATGCCGTGGGGATGGGAGGAAGGATGAATGAAGAGAGTGAGTCAGGGCAATGCAGAAGGGAGTGGGAGAATATTTTATGAATGCTATAAATCATTATGAATACAATATGCTAAATCGAATCCAGTCAATCACTTGCAGAGCCTTCTCACTTTCACCAAACCCTACACTAGTTCTTAAATGTTGCCATCATACTGAGGGTGGGAAAGATGGGAGGTAAAGGGACACATACGTCCTCAAATGCTACCACACCCAAAGTTGCTCTCTGATTTAAACATCAGGTAAGCTTGTCTCCTAGAAATAAAAAATTGTGAAATCATCCCAGAGTTAAACTTAAACTTAGAGTCACTTGGACACCACCAACAACAAAAAAAACTGATCCTGGAAATCTACACTACTCTTCGCAGATGAATCAGGAATCCTAAAAAAATCAGCAAAGGACACAGCTCCACATTTAAAGAACCAGTTTTCCTCGGAGAGAGATGGGTGCCACCTTATATTTTCAATTATCTGCACAATAGCATCAATCCATCAATCAATGTTTCTTCTTAATAATAATAACAATAATGTTGGTATTTATTAAGCACTTACTATGTGCCAAGCACTGTTCTAAGCTCTCGGGTAGATACAAGGTAATCAGGTTGTCCCACATGGGGCTCATAGTCTACACCCCCATTTTATAGATGAGGTAACAGGCACAGAGAAGTTAATTGACTTACCCAAGGTCACACAGCTGACAAGTGGGGGAGCCGGGATTAGAGCCCATAACCTCTGACTCCCAAGCCTGTGCTCTTTCCACTAATCCGCCCTGTTTCTTGAGCACTTACTGTGTGCAGAGCACTGTACTAAGGGCTTGGGAGAGTACAGTGCAACAGAGTTGGTAAACACGTTCCCTGCCCACAACAAAGAGCTTACAGTTTAGAGGGGGAGATAGGCATTAATATAGATAAATTGGGGTTATGTGCATAAGTCACTCCTATGAATCAACACCTTATCATGACAGGAGAGTCTGCATATGCCAATGAAGTTTAGAACTGTGCCACTGAGAGATATTCTCTTGCCAGGTTTACCCATAATGGAAAGGTCTAAGCCGAAGCGGTAGACAAAGTCGACGCACCTGTGCTGGGCAGCAGTGGCATGGGAAAGAGTCAAAGTGATGATCAAGCGATCGAAATGTTGATCAAAGACAACAGCAGAGACTTAAGTTTTTACTGAGTGGAAGAAGGTAATGGTAAACCACTTCTGTATTCTTTTCCAAGAAAACTTTATGGATACACATACCAGAACGACTGTAGAAGAGCAAAGATAGGACGTTCTGGAAAAAAATGCACCCATTGAGTCGCTATGGATCGGAAATGACTTGATGGCATTTGATGATGATGATGATAATGATTTGCTTAAGTGTTCTGGGGCTGAAGGTGGGGTGAATATCAAGTGCTTAAAGGGTTACACAACCAAGTGCATAGGTGACGCAGAAGGGAGAGGGAGTAGGGGAAATGAGGGCTTAATTAGGGAAGGCCTCTTGGAGGAGGAGGGATTTTAGTAAGGCTCTGAACTCATTCATTCATTCAATCGTATTTATTCAGCACTTACTGTGTGCAAAGCACTGCACTAAGCGCTTGGGAGAGCACAATACAATAATAAACAGAAACATTCCCTGAAGGTGGCAAGAGTGGTGGACTGTCAGATATGAAGGGGAAGGGAATCCCTGAAAGTGTGCTGAAATTTCTTCAGGTGATGATTTTAAGGTGACTGTGAGCTCATCCTCTAGTCAGTAGATGGCAAAACTAGTAAGGGATCTGAAACTCAGTTTTGAGGTACCTCTAGACTTTAAGCTTGTTGTGGACAGGGACTGTGTCTACTGACTCCATTGTGTTGTATTCTCCCGAGGGCTTAGTACAGTGCTCTGAACATGGTATGCACTCAATAAATACCAGTGATTGACTACAGAGTTGAAAGTGGCTGGGGTCGGGGGGAGGGGATGATAAATTTCATCTTGCTTACAGAGCAATACAATATTCATGCTTTCTTGGTGCCTTCTGGATCTATACTTCTATTTATTTATATTGATGCCTGTTTACTTGTTTTGATGTGTGTATATATATATATGTAAATATATATATATATACATCTATAATTCTATTTATTTATATTGATGCCTGTTGACTCGTTTTGATGTCTGTCTCCTCCCTTCTAGACTGTAAGCCCATTGTGGGCAGGGATTGTCTCTTTATTGCTCCACTGTACTTTCCAAGTGCTTAGTACAGTGCTCTGCACACAGTAAGCACTCAATAAATATGATTGGATGAATGAATATGCATTGTTCTATGCATCTTTCAGAACTTTACATAGCATAGAGACAACTTAAAACTCACAATCTAAAAGGGTAATGCTACCTGGTGTTGAGCTCTCTAGCAGTTACCAAGATAGAGAATTTACAATCTAATGGAGAGGTAATTAACACATCTATTAACCCACACATTCGATCTGCACTAAATCCTGTCAGATGAATCTTCACAACGTTGCTAAAATCTGCCTTTTCCTCTCCATCCAAACAGCTACCACGTTAATTCAAGCACTTTTCCTACTGCGCCTTGATTACTGTATCAGCCTCCTTGCTGACCTCCTTTGCCTCCTGTCTCTCCCCACTCCAGCCCATACTTCACTCTGCTGCCTGGATCATTCTTCTACAGAAACATTCAGTCCATGTTTTCCCACTCCTCAAGAACCTCCAGTGGTTGCCCACTGGCTTTAAGCACTCAATCACTTTGCCCCCTCCTACCTTACCTTGCTGCTCTCCTCTTACAATCCAGACCACACACTTCGCTTCTCTAATGCCACCCTATTCAGTGTACCACAATCTCGTCTATCTCGCAGCTGACCCCTCGCCCATGTCTCGCCTCTGGCCTGGAACGCTCACCCCCTTCAAATATGACAGAACACCCTCTCCCCACCTTTGGTGCTTAGAACAGTGCTTTGCATGTAGTAAGTGCTTAATAAATGTCATCATTATTATTATTATTAAAATTCCATCTCCTCCAAGAGGCCTTCCCGAACTAAGCCCTCATTTCCTCTACTCCCTCTCCCTTCTGTGTCACTTTGGATTATGTTGTCAGCCCCACAGCACTCATGTACATCTCAAAAATTTATTTATTTACATTAATATCCATCTCCCCCTCCAGATTGTAAGCTCATTATGGGCAAGGAACGTTCTACCAACTGTTATATTGTATTCTCCCAAATGCTTAGTACAGTGCTCTGCACAGTTAAGCACTCAATAAATACGATTGATTGATTGATCTACCCAAAAAGATATAACTCCCATTTCATGTCTGTATGTGGGTGGAGGTTTATATGTGTGCCTCTGTGTATAGGTGGTTGTGCTTCAGTGTGGGTGTGTGTAAAGTCAGTATGTGAATCGGTAGGTGTCTGCACCTGAATGTTAGTAGTTGTGTCTTTGTGTGGATAGGTGAGTGTGTTGTCTGTTTGTCGGTGCAGTTGCTCTTCTCCACATCTTCCTAACTCTGGTGCGGCAGGTCAATTCTGCTAACACACACATAGTTTACGGAGATATTCACAAATGAAGGTAGGCACTGATAAGAATAATAATAATTGTGGTATTCGTTAAGCGCCTATGTGCCAAGTACTGTACTAAGCTCTGGTGCAGATACAAGGGAATCAGGTCAGGTTTCTACAGGAGCAACATTGCCTAGTGAATGGAGTATGGGTCTGGGAGTAAGAGGACTTGGGTTCTAACCCTGGCTCTGCCACTTGCCTTCTATGTGACTTTGGACAAGTCACTTCACTTCTCTGTCTCAGTTTTCTCAACTGCAAAATGGGGATGAGCCCCAGGTGGAACAGGGACAGTGTCTGACCAATTACCTTGCATCTACCCCAGCGTTTTGAACAGTGCTTGACACATAGTAAGCACTAACCAATACAACACTACTATTACTACTCATAAGAAAAATAATAAATAACCAGACACATTTTTTCCTTAGTAAATTCTAATTCCTCCCAGACTGCTTTTTTTTCCCCAAATCTGAGCTTTTCAGATAGATACTATTTTCAGAAATTCACCTTGTTATCAAACTCGGGCATTAGAGAATCCTCGGCAAAGATGTGAAATCGAACCTTCCCATAGCTGAAAAGCACAACGGATTTTAGCATATTAAGTGTCTCCTCCAGGCGACCTCCACATGCCACAACAGCCAGATGCATCCACTGCTCAGCTGGCGCTGCTCTGAAATGTTGTTGCTTCCCGGGTTTCCTGCAAATAAAATACAACCAGCAGAGACCCATGAAACAGTCACATGATTTTTGCATCCACTGTTTCTCCCACTTTTGCCTTGGAGTTTTCCCCCTCCTCCTTCCTTCCCGCTTTCCTGTTTATGAGTCTCATTTCCCCCAAATCTCCTAATCTTGTTCCCTTCCCTTGCTGCTTCCATCTCTCATCGTCCCCTCTCGCTTCCTGTCTCCCATTTTCTCCAGTACTGTTTTCTTCTCCTATTATCTCCCCGCACCATCCTTTCCCTTCCCTTTGCTCTCCTCCCCGTCCTTCCCTTTTCCCTTTATCTTCCTGTTTCCCTTCTTTCCCTTGATCTTTCCCTCTTAGTCCCATTTGAGCTTTCTTCCTTCCTTCTCTGCCTGGATTCCTGTCTTCTCTCAGTCCCTCTAGACTGTCAGCTCGTTGTGGGCAGGGAATGTGTCAGTTTACTGTTCTATTGTACTCTCCCAAGCGTTTAATACCATGCTTTTCACACGAGCGCTCAATAAATACGACTGATTGAATTAATTCCCCTTTTTCTCTCTCCTCTTTCCCTCACCTTTCAAACTCACTCATCTCTGCCCGCCTACTTCTTTTTCTTTCCGATTCTACAATGGCAACCCAAAAACGAAACATAAGGAAGAAGCAAGAGAATAAAAATCTTCTCTGTGTTGCTCAGAGCGTGAGCAAATTTTAGTAGGTTTTTCCCTTTCTAGGGCTCATGGCCCTGATCCCAGATGGGGAACTAATGCCCCTCACATACCAAGATCACGCAGGGACTGCTGTCACCGTGGTACATAGTGGATTTTAAAGTTAATCGTGCCACAAGGGGTCACATCATACCCCTTGGAAAACAAATACCTACTAAGGACTTTTCCGGCTTCCTTATAGCACCCATTAGTAGCGCATGACCAAACAAAAGTCAACAAAATGTACTTATCTAAAGATGAGTGCTTTTCCAATTTTTGTTCCTTACAAATCTTCCCTGTTGCCTCTGCCTCTTCTTCTCTCTTCTCAGCCTTCCCCGATTAATTCCCAACACCCAAGTCACGTCAAACCAATATTCACTCTCAGCACTTGTGTATTTATGCTCATCCTCAGTCCTTATGCAAAACTGCTGAGTCATTTGTGCAATTAACTATTTATTCAGCTACTTCATCCTGATATAGTCCGACTACTATCTGCTGTTATAGCCGTGTTCCCCCTCCTGCTTCCTCTTTTAGCAAATTATTTATGTCTGCTTGTCTTCCCCAATTACATTATAGGTCCCCTGATGGACTGGAGCCATGCTGCCTCACTGACCTCGCAGCCTCCTGTCTCTCCCCACTCTAATCCACACTTCACTCTGCTGCAAGAATCATTTATCGGCAAAGTCATTCAGTTCAGGTCTCCTTACTCCTCGAGAACCTCCAGTGGCTGCCCATCCACCTCCGTGTCAAATAAACTCCTTAACCTTGGCTTTAAAGCGCTCAATTCAGCTCGCCTCATCCTACCTCCTCTCATGAATCTCCTTCCTAGCCTAGGCCGCACACTCCGCTCCTCTAGCGCCAGCTTACTCGCTGTGCCCACAATCTTGTCTATCTCGCTGCCGACCCCTTTTCTGCATCCTCCTCCTAGCCTGGAACTCACCTACCCTTCCATATATGCCAGACCACCACTCTCTCCACCTTCAAAGCATTACTATGGTCCCACCACCTCCAAGAGGCCTTCCCCGATTAAGCCCTCTTTTCCCTGGCTCATTCTTTCTTCTTCGTTGCCTATGCACTTCAATCTGTGACCTTTCGACAGTTGATATCTGCCCACCCTCATTCCCAAAGCACGTATGTGCGTATCTTTAAATTATATAGTAGAAATTATCTATTTATTCACATTAATGTCTCTCTCTCCATCTAGACTGTTATGAACAAGCAACATGTCTGCTAATTCTGTTGTATTGCACTCTCCCAAGCGCTTAGTACAGTGCTCTGCACATGGTAAGCGCTCAATAAATACCATTGATTGATCGATTGATGTCTTTTTGCTTCTTAGGTACTCTCCCAAGCGCTTAGTACAGCACTTTTCATGCTACAGACGTTCAATAAATACCATCGAATTGGTTGCTATTTTCCTGCTCTGCATCACCCTTGGTGGCCACATTTAGCCATTTACAACTATCCAGAGCTGAAGACCTAGATCACTATGGGTATTAATTCATTCATTCATTCAATCGTATTTATTGAGTGCTTACTGTGTGCACAGCACTGTACTAAGCGCTTGGGAAGTACAAGTTGGCAACATATAGAGATGGTCCCTACCCAACACGGGCTCACAGTCTAGAAGGGGGATCTGAATTAATGATACAGATGGTGATATTGCTAAGCTCGTGAAAGTCAACAAAAATATTAAGCCATTTAAAACATAACAGATCTTCCTGTTTACATCAAAGTACAATTTTAGACTCACAGTTAAACTCTGGTAATAGCAGGATGAGTCACTGTTTGGATCACTAATGGTGATCCAGACTTGTGTGTCTGCAGTAAGGGAGGGGTACCTAATGACTCCTGGCTGTAAATTCAATATATTTGGAAACCTAACAGCTAATCTTGAACAAATGGTTGTTATCTGCACTACATTTTTATGAGTTCCATATCTATCATTGCCAAGAAAATTAGATTTATGCATAGCTAGACAAGAAGACAATGGATCACAATTCTTCCTTTCAATACACTTCCACTTAAAATAGGTGAAATTCATGTTAACCCATTCAGATTAAAAAAAAAATAGAGAGGACTGCATGACCACTATGCAAACAAGAAATACTTAAGACAGAGAGAACATGGAGGAGGAATAATAATGTTATGAGCTGGCTTCTAAAGATGGCAAAATTCTTAGTGAACACAAATTCTATAACAATCAAATCTCACTGCATCTCTGTGAGGAGCCATCACATTCATTTCAGAGGGGAACACAGGAAGCACGGAGAGGTGAGATGATGATAATAATAATAATGGTATTTGTTAAGCACTTACTATGTACAAGGCACTGTACTGAACACTGGGGTAGATGTAAGATAATTGCATTGGAGACTGTCTCTGTCCCACACAGGGCTCACAGTCTTAATCCCCATTTTACAGTTGAGGGAACTGAGGCACAGAGAAGTGAAGTGACTTTCCCAAGGTCACACAGCAGAAAAGTGGCAGTATTAGAACCCAGGTCCTCTGACTCCCAGGCCTGGGCTTTTATATGCAGAAATTAGCAACACAATCCAAGAGTCCTGCTTCCTAAAACCCTGGATTCATCATCCTCTCCTTTTAAAACAACATATATTCCAATCAAAGAACTAGAGCCTTGCCACAAATGCACACATAATCATATTTTCCAGAGACTCGGACAACTGTAACTGAAACTATCACAAAAAATTGGAAGAAGAAGAATACTTTATCTGGACTCTAGCGTCTTTCTAAAAAATGTTTTAGTATAGTGTCAGCACACTGGTGCTATATACTTATCTCCCCTTAGAAGGAGTTGAAACAACCTGCACAGATTGGAAAATTTTGCAATCTGTTCATCTCCCACCAAATTTTGGTATATGGGTGATAGGTATGCATACCTTGCTGGAAAACTCAGGCAACTTGTTGAGCTCAGAAGAAGAAATTTACCTTAATCCTGTTTCCTTTGTAACTCCATGAAAATTGTGTTTAGAGTGTAGCAGAGCATCACATGCATAGAAGTAGCGAATACATAATATTGGCAACGGCCATTTGTCACGTTTCTCAGGATTCAGTCACAGTCCTCTCCATTTTTCACTGTCACTCCTACTTTCAGTTCCTTTTCCTACTAAATCGATCTATCGATCAATGGTACTTATTGAGTGCTTACCATGGGCAGAGCCCTGTACTAAGCATTTGGGAGAGTACAACACAACACAGGTAGCAGACCCAATCCCTGTCCACATGAGATTACAGTCTAAAAGCTTATTAAAGACTCCCCCTAGCCACAACCAAAAATCAAAACAAATTTGTGTGTGTGTGTGTGGAGAGAGAGAGATAGAGAGAGACCAGAATTTAGCCTTGATGGGTTTCTGCTTCCTTGCTATGATTTGGGTTGCTTCAGCAGCATGAGAAGCAGCATGGCCTAGCGGCAAGAGCCCAGGCTCAGGAGTCAGAGGTCGTGGATTCTAATCCCTGTTCCTCCACTTATCAGCTGTGTGACTTTGGGCAAGTCACTTAACTTCTCTGTGCCTCAGTTACCTCATCTGTAAAATCTGTAAAGTCTGTGATCCCCACGTGGGACAACCTGATTACCTTGTATCTACCCCATGCTTAGAACAGTGCTTGGCACATAGTAAGTGCTTAACAAATACCATTATTATTATTATTATTATTCAGCTAATAGGATAATACCTAGATCCACTCCCCCAAGGCCAATCAATCAATTAATCCAATCATATTTATTGAGTCCTTACCTTACCATACTAAGCGCTTGGGAGAATACACTACATAAAAGAGTTGGTAGACAAGTTCCCTGCCCACAGTAAGCTTATGAGTCTAGAGGGGGAGACAGGCATTAATATAAATAAATAAAGCATTTAGAAATACCATAAAAAAATACCTGACATCAGTACTTTCCTGGCTGCCTGAAATGTTAATGGCTTAAAATTCTTGGGCTTTAGACTTAATTAAACCTCAATTTCCAGAGTGTATAAATAATGAAATACAGCATTTATGTGAAGTGGTATTTACTTTCAGGCCTATTAGTGCAAAAACACTGAATTATTAAAGTGAATAAATTGGCTGCTCACAGGCAAACCCTCTTTCCTCTGTCTTCTGCTACCTCTCTGTACAATGCTTCTTCTTGAGTCACTAAATCAATTCAAAAGAATCCCATTGTTGTGATCCTGGCTTAGGGCTGACAGATAAGCTTTAGGAAGTCCCATTGCTCCACCACGATGCTGGAGATATTGCCTTCTCCTACCGGGGGAAAACCAAGACAGCAACCTTGAACTGGAAGATGTAAGCCAGAGAAATTATTTTCTGGTGAAATGAACCTCGAGAACTCACTTCTCGAGAAACACCCGATCACACTCACCACTCAGAGAGAGAAACACCCAATCAACAGCCGGGTTGACTCTGGCACACAAATCACAGTTATGATAACATCCAGGACATGTATTCAATTAAGCCTACAATTGGATGAAACGGCCTAGCTAACTGATCCAGCTAAAACTGTCCCCCTCATCATCATGAATGGCCTTTCGGAGTTCCTATTGTGAGCAAAATGCTGTATCAGGTGATTGGAAAAACCATCCTGCTTAATGGGGGAGACGAGTGGACACAGATTGCCATATATAATAATAATAATTGATAATAATAATTACTATTATGGTATTTAAGCGCTTACTGCGTGCCAGGCACAATAGGTAAAGATGGAGGGGATACAATTATAAACACCTGTGAACTAGCAAATGCCCAATAAGTAGCTATGGACATGGGATGCTAATGGTGGCATAACCAGGAAGGAGCAGGGGAGAGGAGGAGTGGTTAGGGCGTGCCCCTGTGAGGTGGCTCATTCATTCATTCGCTCATATTTATTGAGCGCTTACCGTGTGCAGAGCACTGTACTAAGTGAAGTACCTCCAATGATAACAATAATAATAATTGTGATATTTGTTAAGGGCTTAATATGTGCCAAGCACCGTACTAAGTGCCGGGGTGGAGACAAGCAAATCAGGTTAGACACAGTCCCTGTCCCATGTGGGGCTCACAGTCTCAATCCCCATTTTACAGATGAGGTAACTGAGGCCAGGAGAAGTGATGAAGCAACTTGCCCAAGGTCACACAGCAGTCAACTGGCTGAGCCGAGATTAGAACCCAGGACCTTCTGATGCCTAGGCCCATGCTCTATCCACTGTGTCATGCTGCTTCCCAATGGTTTGAGAGCCACCAGTTGAAAAGCACTGCTTTAGCGATCCTCAATCGAGAGTGAGGCTATAAAACAGGTTATGCCATTACTAAGTTAGATCAACAGTCCAGCCCAGCACTGCTTCCAAAATGGCCAGGATGTTTAGAAGAACCAGGTAATGGCTACCCTCTTTTCCATCCTTCCTAATGATTGGGAATTTCCTCTCCAACATCCCAAACATCCCATCTACATCCCTACCTTTCCCCCTACTCAGCCATCACAGACATCTTGCCGACAAATTTAACTTAGCCCTTCTCGAATCTCCTGATGCTTTCTGCCCATACGACTTCCTGTGATTACAAACTATATTTACCACTGGCTGGGTAGAGATGTACTTCCTCTTCCTTATTTTGAACCTTGATGAAGGTAACTAGGTCTACGTTTAGGATAAGGACCAGGGCTTCCAACCATCTGTAAATTCGCGGCTGGTCCGTAAAAATGAGCTTAATTGACAGTGTCCGTGAACCCCATAAAAATATTTCAAACATCCATTAAATACTGATGCAGACTTGAGCGTGCTATTGCTCCAGTTCTTACGGCAGCAGCTGTGATGGGCACAGATGTATGAATTTAAGGATGGTTGGCAACCATGATAAGGACACCCCAGTTAGAGCTCTTAATTAGTTCCATGAAAATAGAGTGTTCAGCAAAAGAGTGCTAAGCGAAGTACAGTTTCCCATAGGAAATAATGTAAAGTGTGTTGATACATTCCCAAGACGCAAAAAATTGGCTCAAAATAATAAATATATTTAAAAAGAGATAAACACATTATGAAGTTACATGATCAAATAGCAATGTACCAAAGGAGGCAGTGCGGCCTAGTGAGTAGAGCACGGGCCTGGGAAACAGAAGGACCTGGGTTCTGATCCCAGTTCTGCCACTTGTCGGCTGTGTGATCTTGGGCAACTCATTTCAATTCTCTGGGCCTCAGCTACCTCATCTGTAAAATGGGGACTGTTTCTGTGAGCCCTACGTGGGACAGGGACTGCGTCTGGCCCAATTAGCTTGTACCTAATTAGCTTGTACCAGTGCTTAGTACAGTGCCTGGTACATAGTAAATGCTTAAATACCACAATTATAATTATTATTATTGGAAAGAGCATGTGGACTGGGAGTCAGGAGAACTGGGTTCTAGTTCCAGGGTGACCTTGGGTAAGTCATTTCACCTTTCGGGGCTTCAGTTTCCTCGTCTGCAAAGTGGGGATGAAATAGACTGGTGGGGCCTGTGTGGTACATAGATTGTGTCCATTATGACTGTGTCACATCAACCTCAACATTTAGCACGTGGTAAGTGCTTCATTCCATAGCGATTAAATGTGTACCCATAAGATTTTGAATTATGCACACGTATGTAAATATTTAATTTAATCTTCACATCCTATTCAGCAAGGACACCATGTGTTAATGTACTAAAGAGCTATCATTAATCTAATGCCAGACAACAAACAGCTGTTGGCATGGGTTTATAATCGCTCTACTCGAGTTGGTTAAAGTACCTTTGTGGTTGAGGAGGTAGAAAAGAAGACAAAAGGTTGGAAGGAGACAGGTGTTTGAGCTGAGCTAAACTTTGCACTAAGTCACAAAAGCGGGACCTTATGGTGAAGTAAGGGAAAACTCCAAGAAAAACCAGCACTGAAATTCAATACGGTCATTGCAAAAGAGCACAAAGGAAGAAATTTTAATCGAGAAATAGCTATACCTGTCGGCTAAGACCAGATATGACTTGGTTAGGAAGGAATTCTTTAGATTTTCCTGACAGAGCCTTTGTTTTTAGATCTTGAAGATTATGGTTGGAGCTGCATACTGAACTATGCAGGACATCCCGATTCTAGACACCTAATAAAGTACTTTGCTAACTGGTTAAGTCTGTTTTAGAGACAAGCCACAATTTAAATCTTTTCAGTTGCATAAGGCTTAAGTGGTCAGATGAGGCACATGAAAAAGTCCTGACATTTGGATTTTGCTCTATAGATCAATAGGAGTGCTGAGAGGAATTATACAGACAAAAAATCAATCAAGGAGAAATGTTTTAATCGAAGTGCATATTTCATGAATATGATAGCAGTCAGTGAACTCTGAAGCAATAATAATAATTATAATGGTATTTATTAAGCACTTACTATGTGCCAGGGACTATATTAAGCGCTGGGGTGAATACAAGCAAAGTATCTGTGAAGCTCTCCTCCCTCCCAAATTCACACTTTTATATGTGAATTCAAGTCCATAAAACATTTTTGTAATCCATCTGTTTTTTTTCTTGGATTTTTGCCAACATGTTTATTCATTTGAAATATGATTTACTTGCCCCTGGAGTAATGGCCATTTCTTTTTGCCACATGATTGGCTACTGCTATACAGGGAGTTATACCTTCCCTCTTGTTTTTGAATTTACCAAATTTTAAAATATGACCATGGTGTAAAGTCTAAGAATGAGACGATAAGACAATTCCATGTCCTCTGATAATAATAATAATAATAAGTGGCATTTGTTAAGCGCTTACTGTATGCCAGGCACTATATTAAGCGCTGGGGTGGATACGAGCAAATCAGGTTGGATGTAGTCCCTGTCCCACAAGGGTCTCATAGTCTCAATCCCCATTTGACAGAGGAGGGAACTGAGGCACAGAGATGTGAAGTGACTTGTCCAAGGTCAAGGTCACTCAGCAGATAAGTGGCGGAGCCAGGATTAGAACCCACATCCTTCCGATTCCCAGGCCCATGCTCTATCCACTACACCATGCTGTTCTGACCCCTCATGGGGACCTCCGATTCTTTTTGCAAAGGGAGCAATCCCTTTTTTTTTTGAGAAGAGTGGAGGGAGCTGGAGAAATCCACACATTAGCCAAATGATAGAGATTGCATCTAGTTGAGGATTACAGGCAGGAGGCTCTTTTAAAGAAATTCCAATAGAGGATCAACCGCACGGATTACGTTACATAAGAGTCCAACTATACACTGATTTAATCATAAAACCCGAGAACTTGAATCAAGTGTTACATAAAGCCTTTAGCGTAACCACCAGTATGCCTCTACTTGACTATGCAGACAACCTAGTATAGGCCACCTAAAGCTGAGAGACTCAAGTCCAGAGACCTTAATAAAGGTTTCAACACCATTTCCCAAGAGTATAACATCAGCTTCTTTTTCATCGAGGACAAAAACATTACAAACTTAATACTTGTGTGTAAATGGCCAGAAGACTGGAGTTACATTTAGCTCTCTCATACTGCTACATAATGGGAACAGAAAACCATACTGCCTAGCAAATGCCAAGCTTCTTTGCATGACATAACCAGGAATTCAGGCCAAAAAAGTGAACAGAGCCCCTGAAAAAAATTCTGCATTTGATTTCTCAGAAACGCTCTAAGATTACCCTGGGCATTTCCACGCCAAGTGAAAAGACACATAATCCTAGCACTCTGCTGATGGGCAGAAAAAAAAGCTACAGATTAGTTCAAGGCAGGGCTATCTTACAGACCCATGGGCACAGAGTTAATGGATTTCACCGGGGCCCCCAATGACGCATGCCATCATTATGTCAACACAGCATAGGATGACATTGGAGCCGCTTCCCTGGCTTCACTGATGAACACCTGGTGAGGACTCTCTCCCATCCCCACACTGGCTACTCAACTTCCAACCCAGAGGGGACTAATAGGCTCCAACAGCCACGGTCTGGGACTTGTGGCGTCCACCATTAATATTCTTTAATCTGTCCTCACTCCACTGCCCAAGTTATGAACTAATTCACGTTAATAGCTGAGACTCTTATCTACCTCACGGATGGGGCTATTATGCCCTCATCTTCTAGACCAGGCTTTCTTAGTGTCACAGATAGTGTGGCTCAGCCCAGGCGAGTTATCTTGCAGTCCAGGGTTTTGGGGGTGAACTGGCAGGAGGGGGAGCGGGGGAGGAGAAGGTAAGTGAGGGGGTTGATTCTCTCTGTCCCAGATTCTCTCCCTGCAGATCTGGGGGCTCTCTCTTCACTTTCCAACTGACTGAAATGATAATTCAAGAAGAAGCAGCAGCATGGTGTAGTGGAAACAGGACGGGCCCAGGAGTCAGGAGGTCATGGTTTCTAATCCCGGCTTGGCCACTTGTCTGCTGTGTGACCTTGGGCAAGTCATTTTGGGAGAAGCAGAGTGGCTCAGCGGAAAGAGCACAGGCTTTGGAGCCAGAACTTATGGGTTCAAATCCCAGCTCTGCCAATTGTCAGCTGTGTGGCTTTGGGCAAGTCACTTAACTTCTCTGGGCCTCAGTTTCCTCATCTGTAAAATGGGGATTAATGTGAGCCCCCCGTGGGACAACCTGATCACCTGGTAACCTCCCCAGCACTTAGAACAGTGCCTGGCACATAGTTAGCGCTTAATAAATGCCATTATTATTATTATTATTATTATTATTATTTTCACTTCTCTGGGCCTCAGTTACCTTGTCTGTAAAATGAGGATTGAGACTGTGAGCCCCACGTGGAACAGGAACTGTGTCCAACCCGATTTGCTCGTATCAACCCCAGCACTTAGTACAGTGCCGGGCACATAGTTAAGCGCTTAACAAACACCATTATTATTATTATTATTATTATTATTATTATTATTGTTGTTGTTGTATTTGTTAGGTGTTTACTATGTGCCAGGCACCATACTAAGTGCTGGGGTAATCGGGTTGGACACAGTCCCTGTCCCACACAGGGCTTACAGTCTTAATCTCCACTTCACAGATGAGGGAACTGAGGCATAGAGGAGTTAGGCGACTTGCCCAAGGTCACACAGCCGACAAGTGGCACAGCCAAGATTAGAACCCAGCCGGGGCTATCTAAGCCAAGTTGGCTAGTGCCTCGGGGCTGCTGGACAGATAGAGGGGGGCGCAATTGTGAGGGAAAAGCACACTGCACCAAACAGCGCTTGAGGAAGGTGGCAATAGCTTAAATGGCTGGTGGCCTCATTCTGGGGAGCTTGGGGGGGGGGGTCAATCAATCAATCATGCAATCAACCGATCGTATTTATTGAGTGCTTACTGTGTGCAGAGCACTGTATTAAGCACTTGGGAGAGCACAATACAACAATGTAACAGAGCTGGTAGACACATTCCCTGCCCGTGATGAGCTTACAGTCTAAAGGGGAAGGTGGACATTAATAGAAATAAATAAATTATGGCTATGTACATAAGTGCTCTGGGGCTGAGCAGGGTGGTGAATAAAGGGAGCAAATCAGGGCGACACAGAAGGGAATGGGAAAAGAGGATATGAGGGAAGGTCTCGGAGAAGATGTACCTTCGATAAGGCTCTGAAGGTGGGGAGAGCAATTCTCTGTCAGGTACGAAAAGGGAGGGCATTCCAGGCCAGAGGCAGGATGTAGGCAAGGGGTCAGCAGTGAGACGGACGAGATAGAGATACGGTGAGTAGGTTGGCATTAGAAGAGTGAAGTGTGTGGGCTGGGTTGCAATAGGAGAGTAATGAGGTGAGGTAGGAGGGGGCAAGGTGATCAAGTGCTTTTAAAACCTATGGTAAGGAATTTCTGTTTGATGCAAAGGTGGATGGACAATTGCTGGAGGTTCCTGAGGAGTGGGGAAACACGGAGTGAGCATTTTTATAGAAGAATGATCCGGGCAGCAGAGTGAAGTATGGACTGGAGAGGGGAGAGATGGGATGCTGGGAGGTCAGCGAGGAGGCTGATGCAGTAATCAAGGTGGGATAGGATATATACTTGGATTAACGCAGTGACCATTTGGATGGAGAGGAAATGACGGATTTTAGCAATGTCGTGAAGGTGGAACCCACAGGGCTGAATAATAAGTTGAATATGTGGGTTGAATGAGATAATGCCCAAATTACGGGCTTGTGAGACAGGAAGGATGGAGGTGCTGTCTAGAGTGATGGAAAAGTCGGGGGAGGACAGGGTTTGGGTGGGAAGATAAGGAGTTCTGTTTTGGACATGTTAAGTCTGAGGTGACGAAGGACATTCAAGTAGAGATGTCTTGAAGGCAGGAGGAAATGCGAGACTGCAGAGGGGGAGAGAGACCAGGGTGAAGATATAGATTTGGGAATCATCTGCAGAGAGGTGGTAGTTGAAGCCACGGGATCGAATGAGTTCTCCAAGAGAATGGGTGCAGATGGAGACTAGAAGGGGACCCAGAACTGAACCTTGAGAGACAACCCCAGTTAGGGGGGGGGGAGGAAGAGGAGGAGCCCATGAAAGAGAATGAGCAGCCAAAGAGATAGGAGGAGAACCAGGAGAGGATAGTGTCAGTAAAGCCATGCTTGGATAATGTTTCCAGGAGAAGGGAATGGTCAACAGTGTCAAAGGCAGCCGAGAGGTCGAGTGGGGTCAGGATGGAGTACAGGCTGTTGGATTTGGCAAGAAGGAGATCATCTGTCACCTTTGAGAAGGTGGTTTCTGTGGAGTATTCATTCATTCAATCATATTTATTGAGTGCTTACTGTGTGCAGAGCACTGTACTAAGCGCTTGGGAAGTACAAGTTGGCAACATATAGAGACGGACAGCACCACCATCCTTCCTGTCCCACGAGCCCGTACCCTTGGCGTTATCCCCAGCTCATCTTTCTCATTCACCTCACGTAGTCAATCTGTCACCAAATCCAGTCGGTTCAACCTTCACAACATCGCTAAAATCCGTCCTCTCCTCTCCAAACTGCTACCACATGGATCCAAGCATTTATCCTACCCTGCCTTGATTTCTTCATCCGCCCTCTCTGACCTCCATGCCTCCTGTCTCCTCCAACTCCAATCCATACTTCACTCTGCTGTCTGGATCATTTTTCTTAAAAACCACTCAGTCCATGTTTCCCCACTCCTCAAGAACCTCCAGTGGTTGTCCATCCACCGCCACATCAAAGAGAAACTCCTTACCATAAGCTCTAAAGCACTCAATCGCCTTGTCCCCTTCTACCTTACCTCATAGCTTTCCTCCTACAACCCAGACCGCATCACTCCTCTACTGCCAACCTACTCGCTGTACCTCGATCTCGTCTACCCCGCCACTGACCTCTCACCCACATCCTGCCTGTGGTCTTGAATGTCCTCCCTCTTCACATCAGATGGACAATCACTCTCCCCAGCTTCCACATCTCCTCCAAGGTGCTTTCCCCTACGAAGCCCTCATTTCCTCTTACCCCACTCCCTTCTGCAGCTCCCTTGCATTTGGATTTGCACCTTTTTTCACCTCTTCCTCAACCCCACAGCACTTATGTACAATATCCATCATTTATTTATTTATTTATATTAATTTCTGTCTCTCTCTCAAGACTGTAAACTAACTGTGGGCAGGGAACGTGCCTACCAACTCTATTATATTGTACTCTCCCAAGCATTTAGTACAGTGCTCTGCACACAGTAGGCACTCAATAAATCTGATTGATAGTAAGGCCTTAACAAATACCACAATTATTATTAGCAGGATTAACACAGCCTTGTGGAAAGAGCATGTACCTGGGAGTCAGAGGACTTAATCGTAATCTAAACCTGGCTCTGCCGCTTGCTTGTCGTGTGACTTCGGAAGTGGCGTTTAACATCTCTGTTCCTCAGTTTCCTCATCAGTAAAATTCTTAGATGGTGTTTCATTTGATTATTCTATATTTACCCTGGTGCTTGGCACATCGTAAGAGCTTAACGAATACCACAACTATCATTACCAGTATTAATATAAGACAAATGTTTTGGGAAGGAATTAACCACTGCATTCAAATTTGGGGCTTTCATTTCTCAAAGCTAGCTTAATCTTCTTTTTCTTTCTAAATGCAGTGTTCTGTCAATATCAAGGATAATTTTTCCTACAAAAGCCTCAGGACTGGTGCCGATATGCCACAAACACTTAGGTACCCACCCAACTTTTCTTTTCATTAACTCCCTCCCTAACTCCATGCAAACAACACAGAGGAAGAAGATATCTGGGACTCCCAAATACTTTGAAACCGAACTTTTAGCACCTTCTCACCCCAATTGATGGATTAGTTTTTCTGAAGAAATACCAGTGTATATCTGATCTTTATTGTCTGCCAACAAGTTGGAAGTGCTCAGTAGATTCCCTAAATCCATAGAATTCACCATTTGCTGGCCCAGGCGGAAAGTCTCTTTGCCAAGAAATACCAACCACCAAGGGAGTTAGAATTCTCTTCTCTGTGCAATGTGAATCACAAGTCAAATGCACTAACTTCGAGGAAGGAGATAAACGAATTCTCTTTTTACCTGAAGTTTACCAATTAGAATTTATAAATTTTGGAAGGCCCAAACTCCTGTTTCCCGTGACTCTCCTAAGGCTACTGCTATCTGTTTTAGGAGCGTTAGTCTAATAACTATCACAGAACGAGTTTGAAACAGTATGCGGGTAAGTGCTGCATGGAAATAGTTGAAGAATATACTTTCTCTGCTTAACCTCAGTTTATATACTAAAATACACTGACAAATAAACAAGAGCATACAACATTCAGCTGCAGAGCCAAGTTGTCTGAGGTTGTACTTTCTTATGTTAAGCTGAAACGAATTATATTCCCCTCCCTGAATCCCCTGAAATATGAGAAAAATATTCCACCAAGTTTTACATTGCCAGTATTATACAAACAATCTGTTGGCTGGCTAGTCTAGGGGAAAACACATGAAGCTGAGAGTCCAGGAGACCTGAGATCTATTCTGGGTTCTACCCCAGGCCATCTGGATAATCTCGGGCAAGTCATTTAACTTGCTCATTTGGGACTCATCTGTAAAATGGGAATACTAATATTTGTCTCTCCCTACCTGGAAGGGATGGGAAGATAAAGTGAGATAACTGATGCAAAAGCACTTTGGAAATATGAAAGCACAATATAAAAAACAAGGTATTCGTCTGCTGCTTTTTATTACTGTCACTTTGCCTTGTGGGCTAACTGATGGCTTTGCACACAGTTAAGCCATCCCATCTCTCTTTGCTACACACCATTTTGATTTGTCTGCTAGCTCATTGTGGACGGGGAATGTGTCTGTTTATACTGGACTCTCCCAAGCGCTGGATACAGTGCTTTGCACACGGTAAGCTCTCAATACAGTTGAATGAACGAATGAATGAATAAACTTTTCCTCCAACATCAATACTGCTCTCCTTGAAGTTCTTGAGCATTTCCTCTGCTCTCCCTGCCTGTGGCAACCCTAATGTAATTCATTATCCAAGACCTATTGGGCTATCTACTACCACACATCCTCCACACAAGTCTGGTCCAGAGAGATGTTATGCTATAGTCTTCATATTGTCAATGTGGGTGAACTAGCTACCTTTGGGAACTTTCCTGTGGCTATCTGGTTTGGTCAGTTGATGTTCAGGATTTAAGCCCTGCCACATGGCAAAAGCAGAGTGACCAAGAATGCCTCACTTTGCATGCTTGCATGGTAGAGGCATGGCGTGGCCTAGTGGAAAGAGCATGGGCCTGGGAGGATCTGGGTTCTAATCCCGGCTCCGCCACTTGTCTGCTGTGTGACCTTGGACAAGTCACTGCACTTCCTCTGCGCTTCAGTTTCCTCATCTATAAAATGAGGATTCACTGCCTGTTCTCCCTCCTACTTGGACTGTGTGCCCCATGTGGGTCAGGGGCTGTGTCTGACCTGATTGGCTTGAATCTACCCTAGCGTTTAGAACCATGCTCAACCCATAATGAGTGCTTAACACAGTAAGAGTAATAATAATGCCGATAACAATAATGTTTGGAAAAGGACTGCTGCAATCGATGAGCCATCTGATTTAGTCTAGGTCAACAGATTGATATCAGGGACAACATGACAACCCCCACACACCCAAATGCTGCGACTTGACAGGCAAAAACAAAAAAAAAGTAATCAGAACCAGGTCAATTACAAGATGAAGGACAAGAAAAACACTCATTTGGTGCCTCGACAATAAGCAAAAGCAACATTCGCCCTGGCTCATCTACCAGATCCTGAGATCCAAGTTAAAAATAATCACTGCTTAAGAACCCTCAATTAAAAGAACTCAAAATTCAACACTAAAGTATCGGTTAAGTGAAGAAGTGTTTGTTGATGAATTGAATGCATCTAGAACCTGGGAAACAGGTAATGAATGGTTTATGATGTACTCCTTCCATATATAACTTCATCGGCAAATAAAGCAAAAGGAAATGGCAAAGGGCCAGGGAGATGCTAAAAAGGATGGTAAGAGGGTCATGCATAAAAACCTAAGAGGAATACAGGATGTTTTATGACATCTGAAAGATAATTTTAAAAGGCTGAAGGATTCAGAAAAAAAGAATTTGAGAGCAGCAACACAAATAAGGAGGAGTTGGAAGAGAATCGTAAGACAGGCTGAAACAAAATAACCTGATGGTACTGAAAGATGGAAATGGAGGGACCAATAAAGAGGAATAAATTGAACAAAATTGGTATAAAACATTATTCATCTAAATCTCAATTAGTTGCATCTAGCCAAGAATCAACCAAGGAAAAAGGCCCGAACTTCATCTTGGAAGAAGTTGACTATTCTGTTTGGAATAAGAAACTTGGGAAATCCCCAGGTAGGGATTACACGTAATAATGATGGCAGTATTTGTTCAATCATGTACCACACACTGTACAAAGTACCAGGGCAGATACAAGACAACCAGGTTTAACACTGTACCAGTCCCACGTGGGGCTCACAATCTAAGGGGCAGGAGAACAGGCTATTTTAAAGCAGAAGGTCAATTTCTACTTAAAACCCCAGAACAATGAAATAACATTCATATAGTAAACACTCCACCTGGTGGAAAAGAAGAAAAGATGATACAGTAGCGTTGATGAATTAAAAGAAATGCTGAAGACTCTTTCAAACTATCAAATAGTTGGTAAGTGCCTTTCATTCACTTATTCATTCATTCATTCGATTGTGTTTACTGAGTGCTTGTGGGGAGGGATCGCATCATGTAAATAGTGCAACTTTATGGTATTGTACTCTCCCAAGTGCTGTTCGGTGCTCAGTAAGCACTCAGTAAGTACTACTGATCGATCCAATCGCTAATAGCAGCATGGCTTAGTGGAAAGAGCATGGGTTTGGGAGTCAGAGGTTGTGGGTTCTAATCCCAGCTCTGCCACTTGTCTGCTGTGTGACCTTGAATAAGTCACTTAACTTCTCTATGCCTAAGTTACCTCACCTGTAAAATGGGGATTAAGTCTGTGAGCCCCATATGGGACAACCTGATTACCTTGTATCTACTCTAGTGCTTAGAACAGTGCTTGGCCCATAGTAAGCACTTAACAAATGCCATCATTATTAATAAATACCTTTACGTAAGTCATATTAGAATGTTTGTTAATAATGACCTTAAATTGCATTCCAACAGAAAACAAGTTGAATTCTATTTGGAATACTCAACGATTGACTGCAATCACTCCCTCCCACTAACAGGAAAATGTCAAATATATAAAATCCCAGCTTGCTTCACTTTGGATTGCAAGAAAGTGAGGGATTCAATGGTGTTAGACATTGTTTCGCTGCATTTATTGAAACTGGGTTCAACTCAATATGCACGTCAATTAGGCACCACAGAAATGATAATGTTCAACAACCCGTGTGGTATAGGGGTTTCAAACAGGGTCACACGAGCTTGCCAGAACAGTTTCAAGCCATTCTAGAATGGCTTTTCAACAAACTCACCTCAGGAACTATTATCGCTGGCGACAGACTGACGACCGGATTATATTTCTCCATGATGCGGCAGAGTTGCAAAGGAAATCCAAGATTTTCAGATATTCGTCACATGACTAGGCTAGAGATGAATATCCTGAAGCCAAATGATGCACAATAAATATAGCCTGGAAGTAGTGGTGGTCTCTGGGGTAATAATTCAAATTCCTCAACACCAACTTTCTCCTTGACCCCCTCCAATCTGGCTTCCATCCCCTACACTCCACCGAAACTACCCTCTCAAAGGTCACCAATGACCTCCTGCTTGCCAAATCCAATGGCGTCTACTCTATCCTAATCCTCCTCGACCGCTCAGCTGCCTTTGACACTGTGGATCACCCCCTTCTGCTCAATATTCATTCAATTATTCAATCGTATTTATTGAGTGCTTACGGTGTGCAGAGCACTGTACTAAGCACTTGGGAAGTACAAGTTGGCAACATATAGAGACGGTCCCTACTGAACAACGGGCTCACAGTCTAGAAGGGGGAGACACGCTATCCAACCTTGGCTTCACAGACTCTGTCCTCTCCTGGTTCTCCTCTTATCTTTCTGGCCGTTCATTCTCAGTCTCCTTTGCAGGCTCCTCCTCCCCTCCCATGCCCTTACTGTAGGGGTTCCTCAAGGGTCAGTTCTTTGTCCCCTTCTGTTTTCTATCTACACTCACTCCCTTGGTGAACTCATTCGCTCCCACGGCTTCAACTATCATCTCTATGCTGATGCTGAGGCCCGCCATCACACCGCGTGGCCCCTGCTGCTCCTGGAAGGATCCTCTCCTCAGAGCGCCAGAGAGGCCCGCCATAGACGCCCGGGACTCCGTTCCCAAGAGGCCCGCCCGCCATCACACCTCGTGGCCCCCGCTGCTCCTGGAAGGATCCTCTTCTCAGAGCGCCGCCACAGACGCCCGGGACTCCGTTCCCTAGAGGCCCGGCCGCCCGCCATCACACTGCGCGGCCTTACTGCTCCTGGAGTGATCCTCTCCTCAGAGCGCCCCCATAGACGCCCGGGACTCCATTCCCGATAGGCCCGCCCGCCATCACACCGCATGGACCCCGCTGCTCCCAGAAGGATCCTCTCCTCAGAGCGCCAGAGAGGCCCGCCATAGACGCCGGGGACTCCGTTCCCAAAAGGCCCGCCTGCCATCACACCGCATGGACCCCACTGCTCCCGGAAGGATCCTCTCTTCAGAGCGCCAGAGAGGCCCGCCATAGACGCCGGGGACTCCGTTCCCGAAAGGCCCGCCTGCCATCACACCGCGCGGCCTTGCTGCTCCCAGAAGGATCCTCTCCTCAGAGCGCCGCCATAGACGCCCGGGACTCCGTTCCCGAGAAGCCCGCCCGGCATCACACTGCGCGGCCTTGCTGCTCCCGGAAGGATCCTCTCCTCAGAGCTCCGCCACAGACGCCCGGGACTCCGTTCCCGAGAGGCCCGCCCGCTCGCCCGCCATCACACCGCGCGGCCTTGCTGCTCCCGGAACGATCCTCTCCTCAGAGCGCGCAGCCATGGACGCCCAGGACTCCGTTCCCGAGAGGCTCGCCCGTCCGCCATCACACCGCATGGCCTTGCTGCTCCGGGAAGGATCCTCTCCTCAGAGCGTGCTGCCATAGACGCCCGGGACTCCATTCCCGAGAGGCCCGCCCGCCATCACACCACGTGGCCCCCGCTGCTCCCGGAAGGCTCCTCTCCTCCGAGCGCCGCCATAGACGCTCCCTGCTTCCACCCCCGCCCCCCCCCAACTTAAGCGACCTTCCTTCTAGTGCCCCCCAACCCCCCTTCCCAGTCCGGTCCTGACTGACTCCCCCCCCCCGCCCCCCCCCCCCACCCCGGGAAAAAGGCCCTTGTTATCACCAAGTTACATTAATGACAACCTCATTCGCACCTACTCAGCCTTCCTGTCCCGCCATCGACCTCCGGCCCACGTCCTCCCCGGGGCCTGGAATACCCTCCCTCTGCCCATCCGCCAAGCTACCTCTCTTCCTCCCTTCAAGGCCCTACTGAGAGCTCATCTCCTCTAGGAGGCCTTCCCAGACTGAGCCCCTTCCTTCCTCTCCCCCTCGTCCCCCTCTCCATCCCCCGCATCTTACCTCCTTCCCTTCCCCGCAGCACCTGTATATATGTATATGTTTGTACATATTTATTACTTTATTTATTTATTTATTTTACTTGTACCTATCTATTCTATTTATTTTATTTTGTTAGTATGTTTGGTTTTGTTCTCTGTCTCCCCCTTCTAGACTGTGAGCCCACTGTTGGGTAGGGACTGTCTCTGTATGTTGCCAACTTGTACTTCCCAAGCGCTTAGTACAGTGCTCTGCACACAGTAAGCGCTCAATAAATACGATTGATTGATTGATTGATTGACACCCAAATCTGCATCTCCGCCCCTGCTCTCTCTCCCTCCCTCCAGACTCATATCTCCTCCTGCCTTCAGGTCATCTCCATCTGGATGTCTGCCCACTATCTAAAACTCAATATGTCCAAAACTGAGCTTGTTATCTTCCCTCCCAAACCCTGCCCTCTCCCTGACTTTCCCATCACTGTAGGTGGCACTACCATCCTTCCTGTCTCACAAGCCAGCAACCTTGTTGTCATCCTCGACTCTGCTCTCTCGTTCATCCCACACATCCAATCCATCACCAAAACCTGCCAGTCTCACCTCCACAACATCACCAAGATCCACCCTTTCCTCTCCATCCAAACTGCTATCTTGCTGGTTCAATCCCTCAACCTATCACAACTGGATTACTGCATCAGCCTCCTCTCTGATCTCCCATCCTCCTGTCTCTCCCCACTTCAGTCTATACTTCACTCTGCTGCCCAGATTATCTTTGTGCAGAAACACTCTAGGCATGTCACTCCCCTGCTCAAAAAGCAAAAACTCCTCACTCTCGGCTTCAAGGCTGTCCATCCCCTCGCCCCCTCCTACCTCACCTCCCTTCTCTCCTTCTACAGCCCAGCCTGCATCCTCCGCTCCTCTGCCGCTCACCTCCTCACTGTACCTTGTTCTCGCCTGTCCCGCCATTGACCCCTGGCCCATGTCCTTCCCCTGGCCTGGAATGCCCTCCCTCCACACATCCGCCAAACTACCTCTCTTCCTCCCTTCAAAGCCCTAATAAGAGTTCATCTCCTCCAGGAGGCCTTCCCAGACTGAGCCCCCTTTTCCTCTCCTCCTCTCCATCCTCTCCCACCCTACCTCTTTCCCCGCCCCACAGCACTTGTATATATTTGTACTGATTTATTACTCTATGTATTTTACTTGTACATATGTACTATTCTATTCATTTTGTTAATGATGTGCATATAGCCTTAATTCTATTTGTTCTGACCATTCTGACACCTGTCTACATGTTGTGTTTTGTTGTCTGTCTCCCCTTCTAGACTGTGAGCCCGTTGTTGGGTAGGGACTGTATATGTTTCCTACTTGTACTTCCCAAGTGCTTAGTACAGTGCTCTGCACACAGTAAGTGCTCAGTAAATATGATTGATTGAATGAATGAATGAATAATAATTGTGGTATTTATTAAGCACTTACTGTGTGCCAGGCACTGTACTAAGCACTGGGGTGGATACAAGCAAAACCGGTTGGGCACAGTCCCTGTCCCACATGGGGCTCACAGTTTCAATCCCTATTTTACAGATGAGGGAACTGAGGCACAGAGACGTGAAGTGACTTGCCCAAGGTCACACAGGATGTTAGCAGCCCGGGCAAAAGAGTTGTTTGGGGCTCCGTGTAAGCTTACTTTTGCTTGGATATTTTTTATCTCAAGTTCACTGTGCCCTCCATCCTTTTTAAATCAATCGTATTTATTGAGCATTTACTGCATGCAGGGCACTGTACCAAGCGCTTGGAAGAGTATTCATTCATTCATTCAATCTCATTTACTGAGCGCTTACTGTGTGCAGAGCACTGTACTAAGCGCTTGGGTGAGTTCAACAACAAGCAGAAACATTCCCTGTCCACAATGAGCTCACAGTCTAGAGGACGAGCTTACAGTCTGAGGACGAGGAAAAAGGGAACCCCTTTTTATGGTAACTCGGTGATAGAGGTTTTACAGTGGAGCTGTACTCTAGGCTTGTTGCCATTGTGTCAATGGTGAAGAAACAGAAGAAGCAGAAAGCTGCATCTACAGCCGAAGAACACAGCATAGTGGATAGAGGACAGGCCAGGGAGTCAGAAGGTCATGGGTTCTAATCCTAGCTTCACCATTTGTCTTCTGTGTGACCTAGGGAGAGTCATTTTACTTCTCTGTGCCTCAGTTTTCTCATCTGTAAAATGGGGGTTGAGACTGCGAGCCCCACAAGGGATGGGGAATGTGTTTAACTTGATTTGCTTGTATCCACCCCAGCGCTTAGTACAGTGCCTGGCACATAATACACACTTAACAGATACCATCATTATCATTAACAAAGGCAGCATGGATTGGTTTCCATAAAATCAGAATGTCGCTCAATCAGTCAATCAGTGGTATTTATTGAGCACCTAGGAGAGTATGACACAACAGAATTGGCAGACATGCTACCTGAGTTTGAAGAAGAAGGAATTTTTTGACTTCACTGTTTTGCCATCAATGACACATGGATCAAAATAAGTGCTTCCACTTGCCCACTGAGGTGTTGGGGGCTTTCATTTCTGCGGCTAACCTCCCTAGCATGTGCCAAGCCTCACCTGCTCCGGGAATCAGGCCAAGTAGGATGTTTGACTGGAGCCATGAAGAACCCAGAGAAAAAGTATTGGTTGGTTGAGACAGACTACAGAACAATAATAATAACAGTGGTATTTGTTAAGCGTTTACTATGCACCAAGCACTGTTCTAAGCACTGAGGTAGATACAAGGTAATCAGGGTGGACACAGTGCAACCCCACACAACCCCCTAAGGAGTGTGCAGCAAGTCTCCTGAAAGCGGATGATGATGCCGGGCCACTGGGCCCGTACTCTGCCGTCACCAGCAGTGGAGAGCTGAGGTGATGAGGGGGAGGGAAAGGAGGCACCGAGGTGTGCTTTAGAGCCCGGGGGATGTCAATCAATGGCACCTGTGGAGGAAGCAAAAATGACAAACCCAAAAGATCCACGGAGAGACCTGGGTACAGAAATCTCACTTCGGGAAACGTACAGGAGTCGGAGGAATGGCGTAAGACCTGTATGGAGCACAATGGAAATGGGAAAGCCATGTAGCTCACAGACGTTACAACTGCAGGGCTTCCCGCTTAATTGGCTGGACCCCAATAAGCAGAAAAGGCCCACGAGGAAGACTGAGAATGCGCTGGGTTGGTCCGATGGCAAAATTACTAAGCAGAGATGGCCGTGATGTGCTCAAGAGTGAATGAAATGGTGGGCCATCGATTCGTGTTCACAGAGGAATGAACAAGGTCGGATCAGAGGCAAGAGTAGAGTAAAAGATGAGATGGAGAAAACTGAGCAGAAAGAGGTAAGTTAGGATGATTAAACTAATCAATTCATCTTCTACTAATGAGAACTTGGGTAGTAAAAAAATCAGGATCAGGGAACTTCAGAAGATGCGGAACTTTGGATGAACTACTGTAGAGGTAGGCTGCAAGCTGAAACACTAGAACCTGGGTCTTCAAAAATCATCTGTGAGGCTTCTGTCTCACTGACCTTGTATTACATTCCCATTTTATCATCAGCGGGAGGTGGAATGAATCCTTTCATCAATTCGTAAGTAACACTGGGACTCTGTAACGCCATCTCATTAAAAAGGCCCCACTGGTACCAGTGAGGCTCAAATTTACCTTTCCTTTCCATACAGCGGGACAAGTTCCAGTGAAAACAGGATGCATTGAAAGCAACATTGCATTAAAATAAATAGCTGCAAATTGCAGAATCTGTATCCTAAATGAGTCCCTGGAAACTTTGCTGAAATTAAAACAAGATGTTGGAATAAGAGCTTTGTTTTTTATGGTGACGTGGCAGCACTCCACCTTCTGCACTATCCTCAAGGGCCAGAACAGCATTACTCGGTGGATGGTCAGCAGGTGGGGATTTGTGGTGGATCCAGTTTGCCTGCTGCTTTCCTGAGAAGGCTGAGCAGTTTGCCACAGCTAACGCACCTGACCTCTGAGGAGCCAGAAAAGGATGTGGGGTTCCAACCATTAGGGAGTTTGAAGAAAACGCTTTCAAAAAATGATTCGGCTTCTGACCTCGACAAATGCAATTCTCTTTTAAAATTTCACCAGAAGGTCAGTGAGAACCCCCCCCCCCGCCAACAAAATGAATGTTTTCCAGCGCAGTGGTCCCTTATTATGCTCTGTTTGGACTGCAGTGTCTCCTGATACCACCCCTGTCATGGTATCTGAAGAGTCATAAATTAAAAATAAAAAAAACCTCCAGAAAATGTCAACTCTTCCCAAGAATATTAGATGGCTTTCAACTTTATTCATTGAAGTGTAAGATTTCCTGGGGCTTACCAAATTGTCAAAGCTTTCTAATTTTGTTCTTTATTCTTCCAGTGTTGCCCGAGATTTCCACAATAATCTAAGAGATACGTTCAAAAAGAAAAATGACTTCAGAAGGTACTGTTGCTCACGGAAATAGTCCTGCTTTAAACGCCTATTTGAATTCTGCTCATGACTCCCTCACCAGCACGGCCAACTTGTTCTGGTGGACAATAAGATATTACCCAGCTGTTTTAATACATTTAGGAGTAAAACATTACAAAACCTGGCACATCTCTGTGAAATCATGAATCACTGCTTTCAAAACACAGAGTTGGATGGAGGTCATATGGAGCAGAGCACAACTGAAACTTTTCAACCCCCAAAAATGCAATCCGCTTTTTAAACTTTCTAAATCGAATTAGTGGAATGCTTGAACAGAAAGTTTCGGTAATGAATCTGCATTAGAGTTAATAAGAAATGTTAATTAAGGTTTAGAATGGCTAGGAGCTGCATCTAGGAGGAAAACTCCCGGAGTGCTGTTCTTCAAAGAACTAATACGATTTCTTCAAACGTATCTTCTAACTGGAATTTAAACAGTTCGGTATCACAGGGAGATGAATCTCTGAAGTCAAAAATATAGCATTCACAATTGAAAGGAAGTTCTTCAATTAGCGACTACAAGAAACATGATGGTTTAAGACTGGCTGGTCAAACACACCTCAAGGTTAACCAGAGGTTTCCCGAGTGACCTGCGGCTGTAAAACAAACACCTTTCACAACTAATGGGGTGAGCAGAAATAGCTAACTTGCAGGAGGACTGAGGTCGACAACGAGAATTCACATTTTTAGGTTTTTCTGCAGTCAGTCAATCATTTCGATTGTGCACAGATTACTGTACTAGGTGCTTGGGAGATTACAATAAAACAATAAACAGGCACATGGCTACCCACAAAAAGTGTATCTCTCAAAAAGGGAAACAGATTCACATATTCGGACCTCCTGGCTTATGATGTTCATAAAAGGGCAGCAGCCTGGCGTAGTGGACAGAGCACGGGACTGGAAGTCAGAAGTCATGGGTTCTAATCCCGGCTCCACCACTTGTCTGCTGTGTGACCTTAGGCAAGTCACTTCCCTTCTCTGTGCTGCTTACCCTCATCTGTAAAATGGGGAATAAGACCGTGAGCCCTGTGTGGGACAAGGACTGTGTCCAGCCCGATTTGCTTGTATCCACCCCAGCACTTAGTACAGCGCCTGGCCCATAGTAAGCGCTTAACAAATACCATAATTATTATTATTATAAAATAAAACATGCATACGCCTGCTCCAAACGCAAAAGAAAGCCTCCAAAATCGGAGACTGTGAGCCCTTTGTGGGACAAGGACTGTGTCCAACCCGCTGTGCTCGTATCCGCCCCAGCGCTTAGTACAGTGCCTGGCACACAGTAAGCACTTACCAAATATTAGAATTCTTATTATTATAATAAAAGAAAACACGCATACACCCGCTCCCACCGCAGATGAAAGCCTCCAAAATCAGAGATGGGGCAACGCATTCCTATTTGTTGCTGAAGTGGAGTTCTCCAGCGCTTAGGGGAGCGCTGTGCACACAGCAAGCGCTCAATGAATACGAATGAATGGATGCATCCCTCGTGAGCTAAGGGTTGGGATCTGCTGGGGATTGAAATCTGGAACGCCCCCCCGCCCCCTCCAGAGGTCAGGGGTCCGAAGGGGGTTCGGTGTCTCCCCCAACACACACTCACGCCCGATTTACCGAAGGTTTGCAAACTTCCCCGCTCTGGCCGGGCTCCGCTGGCCGCTTTTTTTCGGGAGACGTGGCTCCTGCTGCGTCTTGGAAACCTGACCGGAGGGGGAATGGGCCAGATGAGCCGGCCCGCTTTCTTTGGCAACTTGCAACAGATAGAGGAGCAAGAGGCTGCCCAGGCAGAGCAGGCCGGCCCCGACTTTATGGTAGAGTTTCATGGTGCTCAGCACAGTGCTCGGCACATAGTGAACGCTGCATAAATACCATAATTCTTAGGGTGCGCAATGGGGAGCCTGAGCTGACTTTCCCGAGCTGCCTCCGGCTCCTTTGGCTTCTCGGCGGCAGGACGAGGGGGCGGGGGGAGGGAAGGAAGGGAGGGAGGCGGGAATGCTACTCCAGGGAGGGAAGGAAGGGAGGGAGGCGGGAATGCTACTCCGGGAGGAATACCGTACAGTATGGAATACCGGCTCTCCGCTCCGATCGCCCACCGACGGAGATAGGGGCAACGGCTGGGAGCTCCTTGGGGGCAGGGAACCCGTCCTCTTGCTACCATGCTGGGCTTTCCCAAGCGCTTAGCACAGGGCTTGGCACACAGTAACTGCTCAGTAAAGACGATTCGACTCCCGCTCGCCCCTTCCCGCCATCGGCTTGATAAGGCAACAGAGGGGGACGGTCCAGTGATCCGTACTCGTCTGCAGCCTTTCATGCATTCAATCGTGTTGAGTGTACTAAGCGCTTGGAAAGTACAATTCAGCAACAAAGACAATCCCTGCCCAAGACGGGCTCACAGTCTAGAAGTGGGGAGACGGGCATCAAAACAAGTAAACAGGCATCAATATCAATAGAATTACAGATATATGCATTTCATTAATATCAATAAATAGAATTATAGATATGTACATATATACACAAGTGCTGGGGGTGGGGGGGTAGAGCAAAGGGAGCGAGTCGGGGAGATGGGGAGGGGAAAGGGGGGCTCAGTCTGGGCTTAGCCTTTCTGGCCCAATCTCAAAATTAGCCCTGCCATCTGGAAGGCCCTAAAGAGACAGGGGTGAGACCATTCATGTATATAATCTGAAGGTTTGTTTATTTTTATTGATATCTGCTTTCCCTCCTCTAGACTGTGAGCTCCTTGTGGGGCAGGGAATGGCACTGTTTATTGTCATATTGTTCTTTCCCAAGGGCTTAGTACAGTGCTCTGCACACAGTAATTGCTTAATACATACAATTGAACAAATGAACGAATTCATTCGACGTGGCCTGGGAGTCAGAAGGTCAGGGGTTCGAATCCTGGCTCCGCTGCTTGTCTGCTGGGTGACCTTAGGCGAGTCACTTTGCTTCTCTGGGCCTCGGTTCCCACATCTGTAAAATGGGGATTGAGACTGTGTGGGACAGGGACTGTGTCCAACCCTATTATCTCGTATCTACCTCAGCATTTAGAACAGAGCCTGGCACATAGTAAGCACTTAGTAAATACCATAATTATTACCCCAGAGGCCACCACTTCACAAACTGAGCTCTTCGCGGACACCATAATTATTATTATTCATTCAGTCATCTTTATTGAGCCCTTACTATGTGCCAAGCACCGTAATAAGCGCTTGGGGGAGTACGCTATAACAACAAATAGACACATTCCCTGCCCACAACGAGCTCACCGTTTAGATACCCATGCCCAAATCCCACTTGGTTTCGAGAGAGTCCAGCTCCTGAGAAGGAAAAATTTAAAAAAAGCTTTAGTCTGTTGGTGTTTATAAATTTACCCCTGCTGGAGTCACCAAAGTGATTGATTTCTGGACTGGGAACAGATAGGCAGGACTCCTGGATAATAATTATGGCATTTGTTAAGCACTTACTATGTGCCAGGCACTGTACTAAGCACCTGGGTGGATCTCACCTGCCCAGTGTTTCTGATGCTGACTTGGGTTAAAATTTCCCTGGTCCCAAGGCAGCCTCCCTTCCAGCCCATCTGAGGGTCAGAAACTGGCACCTCCCAGCTGCCGAGGTGCCTGGGATCAATCAATCAATCAATCAATCGTATTTATTGAGCGCTTACTGTGTGCAGAGCACTGTACTAAGCACTTGGGAAGTACAAGTTGGCAACATATAGAGACAGTCCCTAGCCAACAGTGGGCTCATAGTCTAAAAGGGGGAGACAGAGAACAAAACCAAACATACTAACAAAATAAAATAAATAGAATAGATATGTACAAGTAAAATAAATAAATAAATAGAGTAATAAATATGTACAAATATATATACATATATACAGGTGCTGTGGGGAAGGGAAGGAGGTAAGATGAGGGGGATGGAGAGGGAGACGAGGGGGAGAGGAAGGAAGGGGCTTAGTCTGGGAAGGCCTCCTGGAGGAGGTGAGCTCTCAGTAGGGCCTTGAAGGGAGGAAGAGAGCTAGCTTGGGGGATGGGCAGAGGGAGGGCATTCCAGGCCCGGGGGATGACGTGGGCCGGGGGTTGATGGTGGGACAGGCGAGAACGAGGCACGGTGAGGAGATTAGCGGCAGAGGATACGGGGTGGGCTGTAGAAGGAGACAAGGGAGGTGAAGTAGGAGGGGGCAAGGTGATGGAGAGCCTTGAAGCCCAGGGTGAGGAGTTTCTGGCTGATGTGCAGGTTGATTGGTAGCCACTGGAGATTTTTGAGGAGTGGAGTAACATGCCCAGAGCGTTTCTGGACAAAGACAATCCGGGCAGCCACATGAAGTATGGATTGAAGTGGGGAGAGACACGAGGATGGGAGATCAGAGAGAAGGCTGGTGCAGTAGTCCAGACAGGATAGGATGAGTGCTTGAATGAGCAGGGTAGCGGTTTGGATGGAGAGGAAAGGGCGGATCTTGGCAATGTTGCGGAGCTGAGACCGGCAGATTTTGGTGACGGCTTGGATGGGAGGGGTGAATGAGAGAGCGGAGTCGAGGATGACATCAAGGTTGCGGGCTTGTGAGACGGGAAGGATGGTAGTGCCGTCAACAGAGATGGCAGGGAGAGGGCAGGGTTTGGGAGGGAAGACAAGGAGTTCAGTCTTGGACATGTCTCCTGGAGTCCACCTCCAGGTCAGTTATGGAACCCAGGAGTCCCTTGCCTTCCCTGCAGCCTCCCACTCCCTACAGGAATTTAGTTATTTCTAGACTGTGGCAGCAAGCGTCAATCAATGGTATTTATTGAGCACCTACTACTATGTGCAGAGCCCCTGGGAGAGTCCAAAAGAACAGAATTAGTGGGCGTGTTCCCAGTTCATAACAATCTTACAGTTTAGTGGAAAGATCACGGGGCTGGGAGTCTGGGAACCTGGGTTCTAATCCCAGCTCCACCGCTTGCCCGTGGGACCTTAGGCAGGTCACTTAACTCCTCTGGGCCACCGTTTCCTCATCTGTAAAATGGGGATGAAATGTCAGTTCTCCCTCCCCCTTAGACTATGAGCCCCATGTGGGACAGAGACTGACACCCTTGATCTACCTCAGGGCTTAGTACACACTGCTTGGCATATAGTAAATATCCAATGGATCCCACAGTGATTACTGTTGTTATTATCAACTGGAGTTTAAGGTTGTGGAGAAAGCTGGACACCTCTGAATTCTGTTTCCAATCCTGAGAAGGGCTTTGGGGAGGTTCTCCTCAAGCCCTTTCCTATCCTGACCTTTGGAAAGTGGACACAGAAATCCCCTGACTTCCTTGCAGGCAAGTTAAACCCCGGGATGAGTTCCTGGCAGCATGGGAGACGAGAGCTCTTTGGGGTCCTATTACTAATCAATCCTGGGTGGCTTCCAGCGTTCAGAACAGTACTTAGCGCATAGTAAGCGTCTTAACAAGTACCGTAATTATTATTCAAAGTGGAGGAGCCCTTGGAACCCAAGTCAGGGTAGGCAGTGGAACCCAGGAGTTACCTAACTCTCCTGTAGTTACGAATGACCTGATTCTAGTTCTTCAAGAAACCAGCCAGGACACTGGAGCAGCCCCCAGATTTGAGATTCTCCACATGTGTGGTGCCCGACATCAATCAATCAATCAATCAATCGTATTTATTGAGCACTTACTGTGTGCAGAGCACTGTACTAAGCGCTTGGGAAGTACAATCAATCAATCGTATTTATTGAGCGCTTACTGTGTGCAGAGCACTGTACTAAGCGCTTGGGAAGTACGAGTTGGCAACATATAGAGACAGTCCCTACCCAACAGTGGGCTCACAGTCTAGCAGGGGGAGACAGAGAACAAAACCAAACATATTAACAAAATAAAATAAATAGAATAGATATGTACAAGTAAAATAAATAAATAAATAGAGTAATAAATATGTACAAACATATATACATATCTGGGTCCGATTGCACCTTCACTTGGCATCTCCCCCAGTTTTTAATTCTTAAACACACAAGATGTTCCCATCATTTGGCAGAGGTTTTTGGATACAGTGCTGAATTCTAGGTCAGATGATATGGACTACATTCCGTATTTCACCTGTCACAGCCCTAAAATATTGGGGAACTTCTTGAAGAATTTCCAAAAAGTGACTTGAGTTCCTTACACACAGGCATTTTACATGCATGACAACTATAGATAAATCTGTCATGCATGATGACTAGGAATAAATCTGTAGTTGATGATGATGAAGATGGTGAATTCAGCTTTCCCAAAGTTCCTTTTCTCCCTACTCCGACCCTAAGAGTTAGGAATCATTTTCTTACATCGGAGTCACAGACATTTAAAAATAACTTGACCAAAGTGAGATTGACAGTATGGAATTAATGAGCCTTCCCAATCAAGAGTGGCCCGCTTTAATGTTCTTATTTGATTGCGTTGTGGCACTTTCTAATCTTTTCAAAACTCAGCTATCTCTTTAATGGCATTAAGGAGTAATTGGTGGATCTAGGACATTTTCTCGGGAACATGTGAGAATCAGTTTAAGAAGTGATAAAACATGTCTGCTATCAGAGAATTCTTTGGGGAACTCCGCAAGTTATGTAAGTGATTGTGACCACTGTTTTCTTGGTCACGTATGTCATAACTGAACTCTCTTGCATACTCTAATAATTCCATTTATTTTTCTCCTCTGGCACATGCATCCTAATGTTTCCCCAAAAAGGGATTTAAAAACATACTTAGGAACTGATTTTCCTGGTACAAATAAGAAGTGTAATTTTCAAAAGTAAAAATGAAATGCTTAAAGATCAGAGAGTGATCATTTAAAGGGATTCATTAGGTTTTCTTTGCCTTTTTTTTAAAAAAAAATGGCCTTTGTGAAGTGCTTACTATATGCCATGCACAGTCCTAAGCCCTGGGATAGATACAAGCAAATCAGGTTGGAGACACTCCCTGTCCCACATGGGGCTCACAGTCTTAATCTCCATTTTACAGATGAGGTCATTGAGGCCCAGAGAAGTGCAGTGACTTGTCCGAGGTCACACAGCAGACAAGCGGCGGAGCTGGGATTAGGTTCTCTGACTCCCAGGCCCGTGCTTTTACTGGATGTGATTTGATTAGCTCAACTTCAAAGACATTTTCAACATCCATACTAAGTGAAATACCCCACGTTATGTGGGATTCTAGCATTACCTGGACCTCCCTCAGTGATGTCTCAAAGACTCCTTATTTCTGTTCCCAGACATCAGCACTAATCAGATGGGTAGGATTTGTTATGTATATATGAGAACAGTGCCGTTCCTGAGTCACATCTACTACATCCTTAGCACTCTTGGGTCTCTAAGCAAAGTGGATTTAGCAAACTGAGGAGGTTAAGCTGCTGGTGGAACGGCCACAAGTTACAGGTGTTCAGGGAAGGTGGTGCTGCTTGCTCTCTGTTATCCATTCAGGGTGGCTGAATGGATTAGTCAGGGTTTAGAAATATACAATGTTTTCTTAATTTGGGTAAAGTAAGTTTTACATTTTTTTAAATGTGCAATTTTTAGCCTCAAGTTTCATAATTCACATGTAACAAGAAATACGTGGCAAGACTTTGGTAATGTTATTCCTCTGCGGTGGTTGCAAATGAGGTAGACAGTTAAATGAACACTCAACCTTACAGTTATACTTAGCCTTTACCTCAAGTTCAGGCAACATTGCATAATTTAGGCCCTTGGACTCCAGTATTTAATTCCCAAATCAACAATACCTAAATTTTGGTTTTGAGGTGAGAGCTCTCTGTTGGTGCCCAAAGAATGATGACATACAAAAGATCAGCAAAAACTGACCATGGGTATCAATTATCCAGTGGAAAAAAAAATTGAAAATGATTAAGCCTTCCAGATAGCGCATTCCAAAATACAGATTCATTTTTATTGGCATCAGTGGAGATGCTGACAACTCATAAAATAATGATGGTATTTGTTAAGTGCTTACTATGTGCTAAGCACTGTTCTAAGCACTGAGGTAGGTACAAGGTAATCAGGTTGTCCCATGTGAGGCTCAGTCTTAATCCCTATTTTACAGATGAGGTAACTGAGGCACAGAGAAATGAAGTGATTTGCCCAAAGTCACACAGCTTTTAAGCAGCGGAGCTGGGATTAGAACCCACAACCTCTGACTCCCAAGTCCATGCTCTTTCCACTAAGCTTCTCAGCCGCAGATAACATTGACATAACCTGACAAAAGTAGATTTAGAATGGTTTCATCATATCTATTTTAGCAGTGAAAAACAGATTTTAAGAAGTACAATTTTTAAAAGATGGGATAGGTTTTGAGTGAAATTGGGGAAAATGAGTAGCAGTTCCCACCTCAATGTTTATTCATTCATTCATTCAATCGTATTAATTGAGCACTTACTGTGTGCAGAGCACTGTACTAAGCGCTTGGGAAGTACAAGTTGGCAAAATATAGAGCCGGTCCCTACCCAACAGTGGGCTCACAGTCTAGAAGGGGGAGACAGAGAACAAAACAAAACATATTAACAAAATAAAATAAATAGAATAAATATGCACAAAATAAATAGAGTAATAAATGCATACAAACATATATACAGGTGCTGTGGGGAGGGGAAGGAGGTAAGGCGGGGGGGATGGGGAGGAGGGGGAGAGGAAGGAGGGGGCTCAGTCTGGGAAGGCCTCCTGGAGGAGATGAGCTCTCAGTAGGGCCTTGAAGGGAGGAAGAGAGCTAGCTTGGCGGATGTGCGGAGGGAGGGCATTCCAGGCCAGGGGGATGACGTGGGCCGGGGGTCAACTGCGGGACAGGCGAGAACGAGGCACGGTGAGGAGATTAGCAGCAGAGGAGCGGAGGGTACGGGCTGGGCTGCAGAAGGAGAGAAGGGAGGTGAGGTAGGAGGGGGCGAGGTGATGGAGAGCCTTGAAGCCGAGGGTGAGGAGTTTCTGCCTGATGCGTAGGTTGATTGGTAGCCACTGGGTTTAGTAATGGGGCTTCAAAAACATACCTCCTCCTCTTCCTTTCCTGTAAACTGTGTTAGCTCCTTTGGGCAATGATCACCTCTCCCAACTCTATTGTACTTTCCCAAGCACTTAAGTATAATAATAATGATGGCATTTGTTAAGTGCTTACTATGTGCAAAGCACTTTTCTAAGTGCTGGGGAGGATACAAGGTGATCAAGCTGTCCCACATGGGGCTCACAGTCTTAATCCCCATTTTACAACTCTCTCCTCGACCCCCTCCAGTCTGGCTTCTGTCTGTCCCCTACATTCCACGGAAACTGCCCTCTCAAAGGTCACCAATGACCTCCTGCTTGCCAAATCCAACGGCTCATACTCTGTCCTAATCCTGCTCGACCTCTCAGCTGCCTTCGACACTGTGGACCACCCCCTTCTCCTCAACACGCTATCTGACCTTGGCTTCACAGACTCTGTCCTCTCCTGGTTCTCCTCTTACCTCTCCGGTCGTTCATTCTCAGTCTCTTTTGCAGTCTCCTCCTTCCCCTCCCATCCTCTTACTGTGGGGGTTCCCCAAGGTTCAGTTCTTGGTCCCCTTCTGTTCTCGATCTACACTCTTGGTGTACACCCTTGGTGACCTTCATTCCACGGAAACTGCCCTCTCAAAGGTCACCAATGACCTCCTGCTTGCCAAATCCAACGGCTCATACTCTGTCCTAATCCTGCTCGACCTCTCAGCTGCCTTCGACACTGTGGACCACCCCCTTCTCCTCAACACGCTATCTGACCTTGGCTTCACAGACTCCGTCCTCTCCTGGTTCTCCTCTTATCTCTCCAGTCATTCTTTCTCAGTCTCTTTTGCAGGCTCCTCCTCCCCCTCCCATCCTCTTACTGTGGGGGTTCCCCAAGGTTCAGTGCTTGGTCCCCTTCTGTTCTTAATCTACACGCACTCCCTTGGTGACCTCATTCACTCCCACGGCTTCAACTATCATCTCTACGCTGATGACACCCAGATCTACATCTCTGCCCCTGCTCTCTCCCCCTCTCTCCAGGCTCGCATCTCCTCCTGCCTTCAGGACATCTCCATCTGGATGTCTGCCCGCCACCTAAGGCTCAACATGTCGAAGACTGAACTCCTTGTCTTCCCTCCCAAACCTTGTCCTCTCCCTGACTTTCCCATCTCTGTTGACGGCACTACCATCCTTCCCGTCTCACAAGCCCGCAACCTTGGTGTCATCCTCGACTCCGCTCTCTCATTCACCCCTCACATCCAAGCCGTCACCAAAACCTGCCGGTCTCAGCTCCGCAACATTGCCAAGATCCGCCCTTTCCTCTCCATCCAAACTGCTACCCTGCTCATTCAAGCTCTCATCCTATCCCATCTGGACTACTGCACCAGCCTTCTCTCTGATCTCCCATCCTCGTGTCTCTCTCCACTTCAATCCATACTTCATGCTGCTGCCCGGATTATCTTTGTCCAGAAACGCTCTGGGCATATTACTCCCCTCCTCAAAAATCTCCAGTGGCTACCAATCAATCTGCGCATCAGGCAGAAACTCCTCACCCTGGGCTTCAAGGCTCTCCATCACCTCGCCCCCTCCTACCTCACCTCCCTTCTCTCCTTCTACAGCCCAGCCCGCACCCTCTGCTCCTCCACCGCTAATCTCCTCACCGTACCTCGTTCTCGCCTGTCCCGCCATTGACCCCCGGCCCACGTCATCCCCCTGGCCTGGAATGCCCTCCCTCTGCCCATCCGCCAAGCTAGCTCTCTTCCTCCCTTCAAGGCCCTACTGAGAGCTCACCTCCTCCAGGAGGCCTTCCCAGACTGAGCCCCTTCCTTCCTCTCCCCCTCGTCCCCCTCTCCATCCCCCCATCTTACCTCCTTCCCTTCCCCACAGCACCTGTATATATGTATATATGTTTGTACATATTTATTACTCTATTTATTTATTTATTTTACTTGTACATATCTATCCTATTTATTTTATTTTGTTAGTATGTTTGGTTTTATTCTCTGTCTCCCCCTTTTCAACTGTGAGCCCACTGTTGGGTAGGGACTGTCTCTATATGTTGCCAATTTGTACTTCCCAAGCGCTTAGTACAGTGCTCTGCACATAGTAAGCGCTCAATAAATACGATTGATGATGATGATGATGACCTCATTCGCTCCCATGGCTTCAACTATCATCTCTACGCTGATGACACCCAGATCTACATCTCTGCCCCTGCTCTCTCCCCCTCTCTCCAGGCTCGCATCTCCTCCTGCCTTCAGGACATCTCCATCTGGATGTCTGCCCGCCACCTAAAGCTCAACATGTCGAAGACTGAACTCCTTGTGTTCCCTCCCAAACCTTGCCCTCTCCCTGACTTTCCCATCTCTGTTGACGGCACTACCATCCTTCCCGTCTCACAAGCCCGCAACCTTGGTGTCATCCTCGACTCCGCTCTCTCATTCACCCCTCACATCCAAGCCGTCACCAAAACCTGCTGGTGTCAGCTCCGCAACATTGCCAAGATCCGCCCTTTCCTCTCCATCCATACCACTACCCTGCTCATTCAAGCTCTCATCCTATCCCGTCTGGACTACTGCATCAGCCTTCTCTCTGATCTCCCATCCTCGTGTCTCTCTCCACTTCAATCCATACTTCATGCTGCTGCCCGGATTATCTTTGTCCAGAACTCCCCTCCTCAAAAATCTCCAGTGGCTACCAATCAATCTGCGCATCAGGCAGAAACTCCTCACCCTGGGCTTCAAGGCTGTCCATCACCTTGCCCCCTCCTACCTCACCCCACTTCTCTCCTTCTACAGCCCACCCCGCACCCTCCGCTCCTCCGCCGCTAATCTCCTCACCATACCTCGTTCTCGCCTGTCCCGCCATCGACCCCTGGCCCACGTCATCCCCCGGGCCTGGAATGCCCTCCCTCTGCCCATCCGCCAAGCTAGCTCTCTTCCTCCCTTCAAGGCCCTACTGAGAGCTCACCTCCTCCAGGAGGCCTTCCCAGACTGAGCCCCTTCCTTCCTCTCCCCCTCGTCCCCCTCTCCATCCCCCCATCTTACCTCCTTCCCTTCCCCACAGCACCTGTATATATGTGTATATGTTTGTACATATTTATTACTCTATTTATTTATTTATTTATTTTACTTGTACATATCTATTCTATTTATTTTATTTTGTTAGTATGTTTGGTTTGTTCTCTGTCTCCCCCTTTTAGACTGTGAGCCCACCGTTGGGTAGGGACTGTCTCTATATGTTGCCAATTTGTACTTCCCAAGCGCTTAGTACAGTGCTCTGCACATAGTAAGCGCTCAATAAATAGGATTGATGATGATGATGAGGGAACTGAGGCACAGAGAAGTAACTTGCCGAAAGTCACACAGCTAAGTGGCAGAGTTGGGATTTGAACTCATGACCCCTGACTCCCAAGCCCATGCTCTTTCCACTGAGCCACGCTGCTTCTCTATTGTGCTGCATGCAATAATTGCTAAAGAAATACTGTTAATTGATTAATTGATTTCCCAGCTGCTCTAGCACATAAGTGGCAGTATGGATCTGTTAGTCCCTCAATAACAGGGCAGGAGAGATGAGGTGGGTTAGAGACCTCCCCACTTTCTAACCAGTGTAAGCAGATTCCCTAGACCACTTCACAACATTAAACTGCTAAACTTGGAGATGCTACCACATGAGTTAGGGAGAGGAGCTGGGGCTTGTGCAGTCACCTGGGATTTTACAGGGCCAATGTGTAGACCCCCCACAAAACTGGGAAGGAGATTGGCCTAGTGGATAAAGAAGGACCTGGGAACCAGAGAACGTGGATTCTATTCCTGGCTCTACCACTAACCTGCTGTGTGACCTCAGGCAAGCCACTTAACTTCTCTGAGCCTCGGCTTCCTCAAGTAAGCAATGGGGATGCAATGCCCATTCTCCCTCCTGCTTAGACTGTGAGCCCCATGGAGGACAGGGACCGTGTCTGACCTGATTAATTTGTATCTACCCCAGCACTTAGAATGGTGTTGACCCAAAAACATGTGCCAAGCTGAAAGCATGTGCTGCTTGTTGTCAAATAAAGTCAATTTAATCAAGGAATCTGTCAGTAGCATTTGAGAGGCTAGTGTGTGCAGAGCACTGTAATACGTTTGGGAGACAACAATAGAGTTAGGAGACATGGATCTTCCGATCTAGTCAGGGAGACAGCTGAATTACTAAAATAGAGTATAAAGATGTGAATAAATGGTTTTGATGTGTGTGGCCAAGTGCTTAGATGGTCTGGAAGTTCTTAGTGGTAATAAGAGAAATATAAAGTGGGTTAATTAGAAGTTAATCAGGGAAGGCCTCCTGGAGGAGTTTATGGTTTCAGAAAGGTTTTGAAAATAGAGGCGTTTCATTCAATTGTATTTAACACTTACTGTGTGCAGAGCACTGTACTAAGCGCTTGGGAAGTACAATTCAGCAACAATCCCTGCCCACAATGGGCTTACAAGAGTCTTTGGGTGTACAGGGAACCTGTGCTGTAGATGTTTAGGAATGTTTTTATTAAAGCATTTGTTTTTAAGAGAAAGTGTAGGTATTGGGGTTTTAGATATCTTGTCTAAAAACTCAGAAATCATTATGTAAAACCATAAGACCTTTAGGCTACTAGGGAGAAAGTTAAGGATGTAGAGTCGGGGAAGACCAGGGATGTTAGTAATACCGTGTACCCATAACTATTAGGAGGATGGATGGGTGTAAGTGAGCAACAATCAAGCATCCTGTTGTCACTGTCAGAGGCAGATAACTCAGCTGAATGAACCCTGGGTTTTAGTAATATAAAGTTTCTTTTATGGTATTTGGGAGAAGCTTACTACATGTTGGGCACAATACTTCTAATACGTGATTCCCTACCTTGAGTTGGATGGGCTGGGAGTCAGAGGACCTGGGTTCTAATTCTGACCCCACCACCTGTCCCCGCGAGGGACTCACAGTCTTCATCCCCATTTTACAGATGAGTTCACTGAGACCCAGAAAAATGAAATGACTTGCCCAAGGTCACACAGCAGACAGGTGGTGGGGTCAGAATTAGAACCCAGGTCCTCTAACTCCCAGCCCATCCAACTCGAGGTAGGGAATCACATATTAGAAGCAGCGTGGCACAGTGGAAAGAGCCTGGGCTTGGGAGTCAGAGGTCGTGGGTTCTAATCCCGACTCTGCCACTTTCATTCAATCGTATTTATTGAGCGCTTACTGTGTGCAGAGCACTGTACTAATCACCTAAGCACTTGTCTGCTGTATGACCTTGGGCAAGCCACTTAACTTCTCTGTGCCTCACATACCTCAGCTGTAAAATGGGGATGAAGACTGTGAGCCCCACGCGGCCCAACCTGATCACCTTGTATCGCCCCCAGCGCTTAGAACAGTGCTTGGCACATAGTAAGCGCTTAACAAATACCAACATTATCATTATGTAAAGAAGGGAGGAGGGAGAGGAAAAGGTGACCACATCTGCAAGTTCCGGGTCCGCGGCAACAAGTGAATGCTTCATCGAGCCCCCCAACATCTTCCCCTCTTGTCCACCCCCCCGCCCCCTTTTTAACCTTATCCCCTTCTTTTCTGCCCCTCTCTGGGCTCACTCCCCTTCTAAGGTAACTTGGTGCCCGATCACTTGACAATAACGCCCTGTTCGCACTGTCTTCCAGTCGGTTCTAGTTTCCCTGATTCGTTTTTGCTTTCTTTCGGGGGGTCAAGGGCGCACCTAGGCCAGTCACCTTAACCTCTTTGGGGGGAGAGGGCAGCCCTTCCTGCTCAGTACTACGAGAGGAAAAGAGGCGCAAGCCAGGGCGCATGCGCAGTTGTATTTTCCCAGCTCCCTTGGCGGCCCCGGAAGTCTGCTCGCCGCTCCATACGGACAGCACAGCAAGGTAGGAGCTGCTGAGCGGAGCGTTGTGTTAATACAGCGGTGGGCTTAGTGGGGAGGGGCAGGAGAACCTCTTGTGCCGTAGCTCTGACAACGGCGATCCCCACGTGGGCCAGGGACTGTGCCCAACCTGACCGTTTTCTAATAACGCCAATAATTGTGGCATATATTAAGTCCTTGCTCTGTGCCAGGCACTGTACCAAGCGCTGGGGAGGATCCAAGCAAATCGAGTTGGACACAGTCTCTGTCCCTATTTTAGCACTTAGTGCAGTGCCCTGTATATAGTAAGCGTTCCATAAATGCGATGGATTGAATTTTACAGATGGGGTAACAGGTGAGTCCCAGTGAAGTGACTTGCCTAAGGTCACAGCAGACAAGTGGCGGAGCTGGGATTAGAACCGGGCCCGGGCTCTGTCTTTTCTCTCTTCTATCCACCCTAGAGTTTAGAACAATGCCTGGCACATAGTAAGCGTTTAATAAATATCACTGTTGCTGGTAACTCGGATCGCCGTCTGTCTCAACGCTTCTTCCCACTATCACCGGTTTCTAATAATAATGATTTGTTAAGCGCTTATTATGTGCCAAGCATTGTTCTAAGAGCTGGAGTGAGGGGGTCGGGGGTGCGGGCGAATCTGCAGAGCAAGGAGGAAGTAGAAGGTAGTGAATTGATCTGCCACGTTTGTTCACTTATTCAATCGTATTGAGCGCTTATTGTGCGCAGAACACTGTATTAAGCGATGGGGAAAGTTTTGGACCCCTACTGGGTGCAGAGCAATGTGCTAAGCGCCGGGGCAGGTGATGGACGCGTCCCGTGCCCTCCAAGAGCTTCCAGTTGAAAGGGATAGGCAGACATAAGTTACAGGTGGGAGGAAGTAATAGGTCTAGAAGATATTCATTCAGTCGTATTTGTGGAGCACTTACTGTGTGCAGAGCACTGTACTAAGCACTTGGAAAGTACAATTCAACAACAGACAATCCCTGCCCACAACGGGCTCACAGTCTAGAAGGAGACAGACATCAAAACAAGTAAACAAGCATCAATAGTATCAAGATAAATAGAATTATAGATATATACACATCTTTAGTAAAATAAACAGAATTATAAATACGTACATATAAACACACAAGTGCTGTGGCGGGGGTAGAGCAAGAGGGAGTGAGTGGCAGTGATGGGGAAGGGAGCGATGGGGAAGGGAGCGGGAGCAGAGGAAGATACATACCTAAGTGCTGCATTGGCGCTGTGAGTGATGCAGAAGGTGTGAAATGGCATTTGGGAAGTAAAAGGGGGAGATGAGCAATCATCCTGAAGGAGATGTGATTTCAGAAAGTTAAGGAGAGCAGGGGTCTTGCATTTGCAAAGGGGAAAGCAGTGGGACAAAGGACAGGGTGTTTGAGCAAGGGATGAACAGGTGGGGAGGGAGAAAATTAAACACAGTGATTGACCTAGAGAGGAAGAAGCTGGGATTTAGTGGGAGGGGAGAGTGCTGATGTTTAGGAGTTTGATGTGGAGAGGAATGGGTAGCATTTTAATATTATTGGTTGCCTATGTCGGTCTTGTTTTTCCTGCTAAATTGAGTACAAGGATTCTCATATCCTCACTATTCCCCCCCTCCCCCATAGCCCCCAGGAGTTATCTTCCCCAGTGCATGCTCAAAAAAATGTTGCTGATCTTAAATTTCATCCCCTAATTAAACTTTGTGGGTTTTTTTCAAATATATCACAAGGCTTCAGCCTCCTTGCTGAGCTCCCTCCTTCCAATCTTAATAATAATAATAATAATAATAATAATGTATTTGGTAAGCATGTGCCAGACACTGTTCTAAGTTCTGGAGTAGATAGAAGATAATTGGGTTGGACACGGTCCCAGTCCCACATAGGGCTCACAGTCTTAATCCCCATTTTACAGATGAGGGAACTGAGGTCCAGAGAAATGACTTGCCCAAAGTCACACAGCAGACAAGTGGTGGAGCTGGGATTAATACCCAGATCCTTCTGTCTCCCAGGCTCATGCTTTATCCACTAGGCTATGCTGCTTCTTTACTAAGTACTGACTCATGCACATACCTTTTTTTTTTCTTTGTCAGAAAACTTATTTTAGTGTCAACCTCCCCTGGTAGAATGTCAATTTTTTGAGGGCCTATTATAGTTTACTGAGCGCTTAGTACAGTGCCCTGCAAATGGACACTCAGCAAATGCTATTAGTTGATAAATTGAATTAAGGTATTGGTGGAAAGTTACTCATATTTTAAAATTTGGTAAATGTGGCTACACCTAAAACTAAATATTCTTAATAAAATATTGTTCTATAAATTAAGAACACTGATTAACTTTGTAGAAAAATGCTAGTCTTTATGTTGTAATCAACTATTTTTCTTTCAGAATTTAATAATCCCTCTGATTAAGTCCGTGGTGTGGTTCATCATGATAACTCCAGCATTTGAATTGAGCCAAGATCCAGATTTCCTCACTATAACCATCAGTGTGCCTTATGCAAGAGTTTCTGAATTTGATGTGTACTTTGAAGGGTCAGATTTCAAATTTTATGCTAAACCTTATTTTCTCAGGTAAGTTATTACCGGATGATTTCTCATACAGGGTGTAGATTGTTCTGGTTTAAAAATGTAATTTGGGGGATAATCTGGTTTTTTTAAGAAATTCACATACAAATCAAGGTTAAATGTCATAAGTCTGAAAAATTTACCAATTTCAAGATCTGCATGGTAAGTATTTATATGGTAAAACTGTTACCATCCTGTGCTTAGCAAGTGAACCACTTGGCTAGAACCCCTTGGACAGTTACAGCTATCTATTGGCCTGTATAACAATGTTAAGGCAGTTTTGCTATACTTAGGTTATGATATGTATCCAACTCCAGCATCAGTAAAACTTAGCAAAATCTAAATCTTGGTTTGTGAGGTGAAGATACTATATTTGGGAGAGAAGAATGCTGTCTCAAGGCATGAGCAAGGACTCACAACGTATTCCAGTTAACCAAATTAACTCCAGATTCTACGAGTGGCAAGAGAAATCCCCTGGGGGAAAGGGATGGCCATACTCCATATGCGTGGCTTCTATTGACCACTGTGGACATACCCTCTAGACTTCAAGCTCATTGTGGGCAGGGAATATGTCTGTTACATTGTTATATTGTACTCTCCCAACTGCTTACCACAGTGCTCTGCACACAGTAAGTGGTCCGTGAATGGTTGGTACATTAAATCAACTGAAATCAGCCAGGGCATAATTAAGATGGATTCCTAGATTGATTTAAGTCCATTTTGGGAGGGATGGGGAAAAAAAGATGTGGGGAATGGGTGTAGAAATTAAAGAAGCATGGCCCTGGGAGTGGACCTGGATTTTAATCCCGGCTCTGCTACTCGTCTGCTGTGTGACCGTGGGCAAGTCGCTTAAATTCTGTGCCTGTTACCTTATCGGTAAAATGAGAATTGACTGAGCCCTATGTGGGACAGGGATTGTGTCCAACCTGATTAGCTTGTATCTACCCCAGTGCTTCGTATAGTGCCCGGCCCATAACAGATACCATAACAAATTGGATTAAATGATGATGATCTGAATAATCCAAAAATTTTATCAGAGTACAGATGTTTATGGTTTCACCTCATTTAAGCAGCTCGTCAAGAGAAGCAGCATGGCTCAGTGGAAAGAGCCCGGGCTTTGGAGTCAGAGGTCATGGGTTCGAATTCCAGCTCCACCACATGTCTGCTGTGTGATCTTGGGCAAGTCACTTAACTTCTCTGACCCTCAGTTACCTCATCTGTAAAATGGGAATGATTACTGTGAGCCCCACGTGGGTCAACCTGATCATCTTGTATCCCCCAGGCGCTTAAACAGTGCTTTACACATAGTAAGCGCTTAACAAATGCCATCATTATTATTATGATGATGATGGCATTTATTAAGCGCTTACTATGTGCAAAGCACTGTTCTGAGCGCTGCAGAGGTTTCAAGGTGATCAGGTTGTCCCACGGGGGACTCACAGTCTTAATCCCCATTTTACAGATGAGGGAACTGAGGCACAGAGAAGTTGTGACTTGCCCAAAGTCACACAGCTGACAATTGGCGGAGCTGGGATTTGAACTCATGACCTCTGACTCCAAAGCCTGGGCTCTTTCCACTGAGCCACGCTGCTTCTCTTGATGAACTGCTTAAATGAGGTGAAACCATAAACATCTGTACTCTGCTACAATTTTTGGATTATTCAGATCTACTCTCGTTTCTCCTTTTCCTTATTGCTCACTAGCAATACCAGAGAGGGGAGAGGAAACTCAAATCAATGTTTATAATTGGTACGATTCGATGGGGGAAAAAGTTTGAAACTGCAGTGAGGTTTTTGGATTATTCATTTGTCTTGTGTGTTCTTGCTGGGCAGTCAAGGTTTAGCTGTGTGTGTGTGTGTGTGTGTGTGTGTGTGTGTGTGTGTGTGCGCGCTGCCAAATCTTTTGACCTATGATGAGGTTAAAAATAAAATGCCAGGATGTATATTAGTCCTTTGAAATTAGCCTGTATTGTGCTCCTCCTTCCTGTTGCTCAACTGGCCTGAGTTACTTTTTAAGTTTTCCACTGTGCACCCATGTGTGCCCCATTCACACTCCATTCCATCCCCGCCCTCATAGTTGTATGGTGGTATTGAGCAGGGGGATCAGTAAATCATAAATCAAGCATTTATTGAATGTTTCCTGTGTGCAGAGCACTGTACTAAGCACTTGGGAGAGTACAATACAACAATAAACGGTGACATTTCCTGCCCACAATGACCTTATAGTCTAGAGAGAGACAGACGTGTTTATAAATAACGTACAGTTACGGTCATAAGTGTGGTTGGCAGGGGGAAGGGATGAATTAAAAGAACAAGTCAAGGGGACAGAAGGGAGGGGGAGAAGAGGAAAGGAGGGCTTATTCAGGGAAGACCGCTTGAAGGAGATGTGCCTTCAACAAGGCTTTGAAGGTGGGGAGAGCAATTGTAAGCTGTTCTTCGGCTCCCCCGTATAGTCATGATTTTACTCATTTTCAAATGTGTTTCCATGCTAGTAATGTAGGCACCTGACAGTTTTTTTTTTCAATCCACAGGCTAACTCTTCCTGGAAGGATTGTGGAAAATGGAAGAGAAGCAGCATCCTATGATGCAGATAAAGGTACTGCTGTTGAATTTTTCATGTTAATTGCATGAATATTCTTGTAGAAGTAGCTCTCCTACAACACAGTGGTTTCACCTCGGCAAATCAGTGCTGAAAGTAATCGAGAATGGACTGAACCTCGGCTCCAGTTAAGGAAGATGGCCTGGAACGGTCATTGCCGTGTGAATATTCATCACAGTAGCAGCGGCTGTTGGTCAGCAGAGAACCATGGCCTGGTGGAGAGAACATGGACTTTGGAGTCAGAGGACCTGGGTTCTAATTCTGGCTCTGCCTGCTGTGACTTCAGGCAAATCACTTCTCTATGCTTCAGTTAACTGTAAAATGGGGTTTCAAAACCAGTTCTTCCTCCTACTTAAACTGCGAGCTCCCGTGTGGGTCAAGGGACTGCATCCAATCTCATTAACTTGTATCTTCCCAAGCGCTTAAATCAGTGCTTGACACAAAGTAGGCACTTAAATACTATTAAAAAAAACCCCCATCTCTCCCATCTCTGTCCCACCAGAAGCTAGAAGGGGCAGGAGTAGGAGCTAAGGGGGTGTTTCCTCTCGATGCCTTGCTGTTAGGACATGATGCTGAACCCTGGCCTGGGAATTTGCCAGGGAATGATCCTGTCTCTTTGCTTGGTGGCAGACTGTCTCTGTACTCTTTTACTTCCCTTCCTTCCTCTCCTCATACAGTGCCCTTTTCCCTCCAAAGCGGGTACGTCTGGTGAGAAGTTTTTGCTTTCAGCACACCCCTGTAGGTATCTAAATATTGTGCCACCAACAATGGCGTCATTGGGAATTAAGGGAGGGAGATGGTCCAAAAGCAATCAAAATAGTATGGGGCTTCTGTCGCATTGGGTGAAACTCAAGGTTGTTGAGGATGAAAAAGCCATGTAAATCCAAGATTAAGGCTAAAGTGTACTGTTGTACTTCATTTGTTTTTCAGACACTTATTGGTAGTCATTAACACTTCAGAGGAACCAATTTGCACTGCTTTAAAAGTAGTTTCTGGTAAACAATTTTCAATAGGTGCAATGCTAATGAACTACTGATTGCGGTCACCTTGTTTAAAAAAAACTCTCCTGGCAAAGCCACATCTTGTTATAACCAACCATTTTACAGCCATGCTGTGGTAACTGTTTCCTTGTTCCATCGTGCTCTATCCAAACTGTGCTTTAAAAAAAAAAGTTACAGTGCAGGGCCATTTTCTATTTATGTTGCAATATCTCAGTTGTATTTGAGTGCTTACTATGTGAAGAGCACTTCAAAGCACTTGAGAGAGTACAATATAACAGCATTGGTGGACACATTCCCTGCCCATGATTTTACAGTCTAGAGGGGGAGACAGATGTTAATATGAAAAGAACCCCAATATTTACACAAGTGCTGTGGGGCTGAGGGAGTTTTGACTAAAGGGTGCAAATCCAAGTACGAGGGCCACGCAGTAGGGAATGGGAGAAGAAGAAATGAGAGGGCTTAGTCAGGGAAGGCCTCTTGGTTATTGTGCCTTCAATAAGGTGGGTCGAGTGATTGCCAAATATGAAGAGGGAGGGCGTTCCAGGTCAGAGGCAGGACACGGGCAAGAGGTTGGCAGTGAATACTTCACTCTGCTGCCTGGATTATCTTTCTACAGAAATGTTCTGGGCATGTCGCCCCGCTCCTCAAAAATCTCCAGTGGTTGCCTGTCAACCTCTGTATCAAGCAAAAACTCCTCACTATTGGCTTCAAAGCTCTCCATCACTTTGCCCCCTCCTACTTCACCTCCCTTCTCTCCTTCTACAGCCCAGCCTGCATACTCTGCTCCTCTGGTGCTGACCACTTCCCTGTGCCTCGTTCTTGCCTGTCCCGCTGTCGACCCCGGCCCATGTCCTACCCCTGGCCTGGAATGCCCTCCCTCCTCAAATCTGCCAAACAATCACAGTTCCTCCCTTCAAAGTCCTACTGAAGGCTCACCTCCTCCAGGAGGCCTTCCCAGACTAAGCCCCCCCTTTCCTCAGCTCCCCCTCTCCATTGCCCCTACTCGCTCCCTTTGCTCTATCCCTTCCCTGCCCCACAGCACTTCTGTGTATATGTATGTACGTATTTATAATTCTATTTACATTAATGCCTGTTTACTTGTTTTGATGTGTATATATATATATCTGTAATTCTATTTATATTGATACTATTGATGCCTATTTGCTTGTTTTGATGTCTCTCCCCCCTTCTAGACTGTGAGCCCATTGAGGGCAGGGATTGCCTCTCTGTTACTGAATTGTACTTTCTGCTTACAGTGCTCAATTAATACAGTTGAATGAATGAATGTATGAAATTGCGGTACAGTGAGTAGGTTGGCATCAGAGGAGTGAAGTATGTGGGCTGGATTGTAGTAGGAAATCAGGGGGTGGTTGCTACAGATTTTGATCTATTGGAAAAAGCAACAGGCTTGGAATTGGGAGATCAGGATTCTGATCTTGGTTCTGCCAGTAACCATGGGCCATAGGGAAGTCAGTTAACACTTCTGGGCATCTGCTTCTCCATCTATAATACAGGAGTGTAATGCCCATCCCTCAGCCTTCAGTGTTATGAGGAAATCTAAAATTCTCCCCTCTAGCCATTATTGCTCCAGTCATCAATATAAATAAATAGAATTATAGATATGTACATATATACACAAGTGCTGTGGGTTGGGGAGAGTGGGGTAGAACAAAGGGAGTGAGTTGGGGCAACGTGGAGGGGAGGGGGAGCTGAGGAAAAGGGGGGCATAGTCTGGGAAGGCCTCTTGGAGGAGGTGAGCCTTCAGTAGGGCTTTGAAGGGGGGAAGTGTGATTGGTGGATTTGAGGAGGGAGGGCGTTCCAGGCTAGAGGTAGGATGTGGGCCAGGGGCCTATGGTGGGGCAGATGAGAATGTTAGCACCAGAGGAGCGGAGTGTGCAGGCTGGGCTGTAGAAGGAGAGAAAGGGAGGGTAGGTAAGAAGGGGCAAGGTGATGGAGAGCTTTTAAGCCAATAGTGAGGAGTTTTTGCTTCATGCAAAGGTTGATAGGCAACCACTGGAGATTTTTGAGGAGGGGGATGACATGCCCAGAACATTTCTGTGGAAAGATAAATTTGGGCAGCAGAGTGAAGTATGGGCTGAAGTGGGGAGAGACAGGAAGTTGGGAGGTAAGAAAGGAGGCTGATGCAGTAATCCAGTCGGGATAGGATGAGTGATTGTACCAATGTGGTAGCAGTTTGGATGGAGAGGAAAGGGTGGATCTTGGCGATGTAAAGGTGAGACCAGCAGGCTTTGGAGATGGATTGGATATGTGGGGTGAATGAGAGAGCAGAGTCGAGGATGACACCAAGGTTGTGGGCTTGTAAGACGGGAAGGCTGGTAGTGCCATCCACAGTGATGGGAAAGTCAGGGAGAGGACAGGGTTTGGGAGGGAAGATAAGGAGCTCAGTCTTGAACATGTTGAGTTTTAGGTGGTGGGTGGACATCCAGGTGGAGATGTCCTGAAGGCAGGAGGAGATGGGAGCTGGGAGGGAGAGAACAGTTGTAGCAACCCAACCCAATAAATTTATCTGTTTATTTATACCCATCCTCAGCACTTGTGTATATCGGTATTTTCAACTGTAGAGGCAACTATTCAAATTTCTCTGTTTACAAACATCTATCTTCCCTGATTGAGTGGGCAGGGGAGTATTTTGTGTTCCTGATACATATTAAAGCAGGAACATCACACACACTCACATCTATTAAGCACTTACTATATGTCAAACACTGTTTAAGCACTGGGGTAGATACAAGTTAATCAGGTTGGACACAGTCTCTGTCCCACATGGGACTCACAGTCTTTAGGAGGAAGGGCAGATATAGAATCCCCATTTACAGTTGAGGAAATTGAGGTACAGAGAAGTTGCAGTGACCTGTGACAGGCAGGTGGCAGAGCCAGCATCAGAAACCAGGTCCTCTGCCTCCCAGACATGTGCTCTTTCCATTTGGCTGTTCTGGTTCTGTTCTTTTCTAAGCGCTAGTATGATGTACTGCATCTGGTGGGTGCTCAGATAGCAGTACCACCCCCTCAAAAAGAACCTATGAACTAGAGACTAAACCTAAGAAACAAGAAAGATGAGACTGTCCAACAGGAACATTTTTCTGCCTTAAAGATTTGGGGATTTTTCTCTTACAGTAGAAACTTGTTAAGCTTATATGGGCTTATTCAAATTACTTTGTATTTTGATGCAACCACTGTTTTCTGCCCGATTAGATGCCACCTTGTTCTGTAATAAAAATATTGGCATGAACCAATCCTGGTTAATACTGTCTATTCACTCCTTTGTGATATGAATGAATCTTTGTTGTAGCCCTGATTTAAAAAAAGAAGTTTTTAGACCCTATCAATCCATAGGAAAATATTCTTTAAATTCGGTAAGGTTTTCCTTTGTAGGCTTTTTCTGAAGGTGTGCAGCATATAAAGTGGGTTGTCTAATTATGAGTGAAAAATAGTTGGAAAATCCTGAAGCTTTTTTCCTTCATTTTCTGACACCAAATATAGTCCTATGTCAGTGCCAGGCATCTTCAGGAAGATGTTACTTGAGCTCTACAAACTGGGCAGATAATGCGGAAGAACACATGATTCTTAAAAAATGACCTAATTAGGGAATAGTTGAACTCAGTATATTAAGTGCAAACTTATAACTTATTTTCAAGGAGTTTTTACAGTTCGAATGCCCAAAGAGACTCCTGCCCAGCATTTTGAAGGACTCAATATGCTGACAGCACTTCTGGCACCAAAGAAATCAAGGTCTGCAAAACCTCTTGTGGAGGAGATAGGTATGTTCACTGTGGTTAGAAATCAATAATGAAAAATAAAAGCTTCTCAGTATATGTACAGATCGTTTAATATGTGTAATTTTGTCCGTGATGCCTGGCAAACTCCAGCCCTGAATACATTATAAGAAAATCATGGTCAAATTATCTTGTTTTCCGGAATCTGTCTATGAACTATGTATTCCGTGTTCTTAACCAGAATGAGGGGTTTTTGCAACTGTTTTGACATATTCTTTAAAATACACCATAAATTAGACTATGGTCTGTGTAATTTAAAAGTCCAGTATTGAACAAATGGTTTAACAGAAATATTTGAAGGGGCTGTATTAACTTTCTGGGCACAGTGATGATCAAGTCATAAGAATCTCCATACTGGACCATTCAGCCCCAAATTCTCTCTCCAGCAGCAGTGCCAAAGTTTGCTATGTTCATGGTTAGAGCTTCTCTCAAACATCCCCAACTTTTCTCTCTAAGAAAGAACAGTGTTCAGGGCTCAATATTGAACATTCTGAACTTCTGAAGGTGCAGTCTTCTCCCCCTCCATTGCTTTGTGAATTGAGGGGTCGCAAAAAGTTACTTCAGAAATAAAATAATAACAATGGTAATCCTGTTTGCTTCATGGTATCCAACATATTTAGGCACTTCTGAGCTTTCTGAGCAAGAGCAGGAAGAAGAAGAATTTGATTGGGAAATTGAGCAGGTTCCCTATGAAGCACCTACAGAAAACGCTTTAAATATACAGTGTCAGTATGGATTTGGAAATTTACGATCAGGAGTGTTTCAACGACTTCAGGTACTAATAACTACAAATATATTGGGGCTTCTCTGGCCAGTATTTGTATTTCAGGGATGCCAAAATGTAGAATCCTTCTTTACACTGTAGAACTACTTTCTTTCCTTTTAACTCTTATGTATTCATGAGCAGTACATTAACAACCTGCTATTCATACAGCCAGGTTCCAGATTCCACCTCTACAAAAGCCCTGGTAACTATAGCTGAAATGGACAGAATAATGGCCAGATTCAATGGTGAATATTATAGTTTGTGGGGACAAATATGAACAGGGTCAAACGGAGATTCAGAGACTGAGATTTGCAGCTATAGATTCAGGGATGACAGAGGTGCTTAAGTTAAGGCAAAAAGAGCACATATGCACAGGCCTTTATTTGGAAAAGGCATGGGATCATAAATCCTTATGTTCCTCGTGTGTGTTTAGTTGTCAAGAAGAAGGAGGAAAAACTTCACCACATGGAAATTCATCTGGCAGTGTTCAGAGCTGGTAGGAACAGATCAGAAAGCTTGTTTTGTTGTCCGTCTCCCCCTTCTAGACTGCGAGCCCATTGTTGGGTAGGGATTGTCTCTGTTGCCGAATTGTACTTTCCCAGCGCTTAGTACAGTGCTCTGCACACAGTAAGCGCTCAATAAATATAATTGAATGAATAAAAGCAAGAGGGACAGCGAGCCATAACACTAACTTTAATGGTTTAGGTTTTTAAACACTGACTTGGGTTAAGCATTGAATATTTGTTTTTATGGATTAGTCATTTTCTTTTATTAAGAGATGAGCACAAACAAAATAGCTATTTGGGCATATGAATATTTTATTAAGGCACTATTTGTAAACAGTTTTTTTTAAATGTTGGGATAGGGAACCACAAGTGATTACTAGCTCTCAGAGTTGGTGTCTTGAAAATATTAATGTTCCATCGAAAAGGGATCAGTTTGTAGTTCATTCATCGATAATTCAGGTAGTCTGTCTTCTAAAAGTAAATCCTGCTCTTTTGGGTATATTGCTCAAGTGTAATTTCTCTGCTAAAATGAGTGATTTTTTTCAGATGGTGTAACACATTATTTCTGATTATTTCCATAGGATGAATTGAATGATGTTGTTGACGTTAAAAACCCTGACTTAACTCCTGTCATTGAACGCAGACAGAAACGCTTGGCTGCTGAAGAGGCCAAATTTGATCCCGATCATTACTTGTAAGTATAACATTTAATTTTCTGACTTATTGAAGCTGTAGGAGGTGAAAAGTTCATTTTACTAAATGAATGTATTTTAAAATGCTTTGAGAAAATTTGCTCTTATTGGCTAATATTGTGCTCTAATTGTAAAACCTAAGTAAGTTTATTTAGCTTCCAGTGGCTGGAATCATTTTAAAATACTTTGAGAAAATGTGCTCTTATTGGCTAATACTATCCTGTAATTGTAAAGCATAACTAAGTTTATTTAGCTACCAGTGGCTGGAATCACTGATGATCCATTACAAGCTTACTTGATTGCCGAATTACTTTTTTAGAGCCACCCTGGCATTGCCCCTTTTAACAGTGAGACCGTTACTCTCCCCACCTTCAAAGCCTTATTTAAATCCCATCTCCTCCAGGAGGCCTTCCCCAACTAAGCCCTTATTTCCTCTACTCCCTCTCCATTCAGTGTCACCCTTGCACTTGGATTTTATTCGCCCTCCCCCCATATGCATATCTGTAACTTATTTATTAATGTCTGTCTCCCCCTCTAGACTGTAAGCTCCTTGTGGGCAGGAAGTATGTCTACCAGCTCTGTTGTAATAATAATAATGATGGTATTTGTTAAGTGCTTACTATGTGCCAAGCACTGTTCTAAGCAATGGGGTAGATACAAGATGATCAGGTTGTTCCACGTGGGGCTCACACTTTTAATCCCCATTTTACAGATGAGGTAACTGAGGCACAGAGAAGTTAAGTGACTTGCCCAAGGTCACACAGCAGTCAAGTGTCGGAACAGGGATAAGAACCCACATCCTCTGACTTCCAAGCCCAGGCTCTTTCCACTAACCCACACTGCTTGTACTCTCCCAGGTGCTTAGCACAGTGCTCCATACACATTTAGCGCTCAAATAGGATTGATTAATTGAGTGCCTTTTTATAGCCTTGAGTTATAATTATTCCAGTCCCTTTTCTTTCTTTCTATTTTTTTTTGTTAGCAATTGATGGATATCCAGGTAAATATTCCCTTAGTGCAGGATTGGGTATTTCCGCCCTCATCAGACATGAGTTTTTAGGATCCAGCCCTTATCCATACCAACAGATGTGTGTGCATTTCTCCACTATACAGTATTATTTGGTGCCACAGCTTACCCTTTGGAATGTTCTACACAAATGTAACTGGAATTTGTGATATGCTTAATACAGTTGTTTAATAAAGAACTCCTTTGGGGAAAATCTGTGCATTTACTTGGAGTTTGCAAAAGAGGTTTGGCTTTTTAATTAAATCTGAAAATCAAGAAAGCACCGGTTCTTTCCTCGAAAATTTATAATGCCGTAATTTCAGTTTTAAGTTTTAATAGACAAATTTAAATGTATAACTTTAGTGTTTCTGATTAACTCTATCCTGAGTATGTTTGAACTGCTTCTCAAGAAAAACATTTGCCCCTTTGAAAAATATAATTTTTGAGTGGCGAGACCCTGGAAATGGATAAAGGAAATATATTTTTTTTCTTTTTCATCTTCCTGTTTATGAGTGTGACTGCTGTTCATTCTTGGGTTGTTGCTTCTCTTTCCTTGTAGGATATCAGCAATGGTAAATACAGAAGTTTAGTATGGAAATTAAAGTTAATTTTAACATGACTCCCCCACCCCCCCAAAAAAATAGGGAGGGTGTCAGTAAGTAGGACAGAATGGCCAAGTACATTCCAAGTCGTCTACACCCGCTGCCTCAAATTCCTCAGTGCTAGCTCTCTCCTCGACCCCCTCCAATCTGGCTTCCGTCCCCTACATTCCACCGAAACTGCCCTCACAAAGGTAACCAATGACCTCCTGCTTGCCAAATGCAATGGCTCCTACTCTATCCTAATCCTCCTCGACCTCTCAGCTGCCTTCGACACTGTGGACCACCCGCTTCTCCTCAACACGTTATCCAACCTTGGCTTCACAGACTCCGTCCTCTCCTGGTTCTCCTCATCTCTCCGGCCGTTCATTCTCAGTCTCTTTTGCGGGCTCCTCCTCCCCCTCCCGTCCCCTTAACGTAGGGGTTCCTCAAGTGTCAGTTCTTGGTCCCCTTCTGTTCTCTATCTACACTCACTCCCTTGGTGAACTCATTCGCTCCCACGGCTCCAACTATCATCTCTACGCTGATGACACCCAAGTCTACATCTCTGCCCCTGCTCTCTCTCCCTCCCTTCAGGCTTGTGTCTCCTCCTGCCTTCAAGACATCTCCATCTGGATGTCTGCCCGCCATCTAAAACTCAGTATGTCCAAGACTGAACTCCTTATCTTCCCTCCCGAACCCTGCCCTCTTCCTGACTTTCCCATCACTGTTGATGGCACTACCATCCTTCCCGTCTCACAAGCCTGCAACCTTGGTGTCATCCTCGACTCTGCTCTCTCGTTCACCCCTCACATCCATTCCATCACCAAAAACTGCCGGTCTCACCTTCGCAACGTAGCCAAGTTCCACCCTTTCCTCTCCATCCAAACCGCTACCCTGCTGGTTCAGTCTCTCATCCTGTCCCGACTGGATGACTGTATCAGCCTCCTCTCTGATCTCCCATCCTCCTGTCTCTCCCCACTTCAATCTATACTTCACTGTGCTGCCAGGATCATCTTTGTGCAGAAACGCTCTGGGCATGTTACTCCCCTCCTCAAAAATCTCCAGTGGCTACCAGTCAACCTACGCATCAGGCAAAAACTCCTCACTCTCAGCTTCAAGGCTGTCCATCCCCTCGCCCCCTCCTACCTCACTTCCCTTCTTTCCTTCTACAGCCCAGCCCGCACCCTCCGCTCCTCTGCCACTAACCTCCTCACTGTGTCTCATTCTCGCCTGTCCCGCCGTTGACCCCTGGCCCACGTCCTCCTCATGGCCCGGAATGCCCTTCCTCTGCACATCCGCCTCTCTTCCTCCCTTCAAAGCCCTACTAAGAGCTCGCCTCCTCCAGGAGGCCTTCCCAGACTGAGCCCCCTCCTTCCTCTCCCCCTCCCCATCCCCCCGCCCTACCTCCTTCCCCTCCCCACAGCACCTGTATATATGTTTGTACAGATTTATTACTCTATTTTACTTGTACATATTTACTATTCTATTTTATTTTGTTAATATATTTTGTTTTGTTGTCTGTCTCCCCTTTTTAGACTGTGAGCCGGTTGTTGGGTAGGGACCGTATCTATATGTTGCTAACTTGTACTTCCCAAGTGCTTAGTACAGTGCTCTGCACACAGTAAGTGCTCAATAAATACGATTGATTGAATGAATGAATTCATGAATTCAGTCGTATTTATTGAGTGCTTACTGTGTGCAAAGCACTGTACTAAGCACTTGGAAAGTACAATTCAGCAATCGAGAGACAATCCCTGCCCACACTGGGCTTACAGTCTAAGCGGGGTGGCGGGGAGATAGACATCTAAACAACTAAACAGGCATCAATATAAATAAATAGAATTATAGATATTTACATACATAAGTGCTGTGGGGCGGGGAGCGGGGGAAGAGCAAAGGGAGCGAGTTGAGGTGATGTGGAAGGGAGGGGTAGCTGAGGAAGGGGGGGGCTTAGTCTGGGAGGCCTCTTGGAGGAGGTGGACCTTCAGTACGGGAAGAGTGATTGGCGTATTTGAGGAGGTAGGGCATTCCAGGCCAGACGTAGGACAGGGGCCAGGGGTCCGCGGCGAGACAGGTGAGATTGAGGCAGGTCATTGTGGCCTCAGAAAGAGATCAGAGTGCTTTACCAAAGCCAACAAGTACCTGTGGAAGCCGAACCTGGATATGTGGTCAGATGCAGTTGAACCAGTCTCAGAGCATGCCCCGCGGCTGGCTCGACCTCAGAATCTGCCTGGAGAGTTGCCTCCCAGTGTCACCCCTGGCAAATGTCCACCCTCCTGGAGGTTAACATTGTTGAAATGATGCTTGACTAGGGAAGAAAGTGTGGGAAAGGGACTCTGGGGTTTTTTGGTTTGGTGGAACATGAGTAGCAAGCTTAGGGCATTCACCACTGAACATTAAGGAACTAATTGGAAGGAAAGAACCCTAAAAAGATATTAAATACCTGTGATTTAAGGTTATGATAAGCAGGTGATTCAGACATCACAGGGGAAGCATACTGGAAACAAGATGTCTTTCATTTTCTAAAGATCTGAGAGGTTATGCCCCATTTGTATTGCAGTTTCTAATTACATTTATCTTAGCAATTGGCGTCTTTAAAGGACTATTGAAGAACAATTTGAAGATACTAATATAAATTTCATGTTAAGTATTTGAAGCAGAAATTTAATCATCTTCAGTGTCTTTAGGCAAGCACAAAAGCCAAAGACATTTCGAGGCTGACATTTGAAGGGGAAGGGAGCTTAATTGGGAGAACCACCTGGCTCTCCTGCTTGGATTAAAAGTGGAGGAGGAGCTGCTTGGGTTCTTGGAGATGTACTTTTGTTACAAGAAACTTCAGAGACAGGCTTATTTTTCTCCTTGCATCCATTTTCTTTCCAGGAAGAAGCCCATTGTCTTGTAGGGAAGAAACTTGTATTTTCTATTCAGTTCCATCATTTCCCCCCAAAAAGTATTTCTAAGATGCTATTTCTAATATTTCTAATTAAGACCACTGCCATTGTGGGAATGGGAGCTAGGAAGTTTCCAAACCTAAGCTACCCAGAATGAGTCTGAGCTGGGTTTATTTTAGCTATTTTAACCATTTGGCACTATCGCAGAATTTAAATGAATTAACAATGAAATCTTTTGTAAACTTTTCTCCATTAGATAGTAAGTTCCTTGAGGGTAGGAATCCTGTTGTTTACTCATGTTTCCTAGGTATCCAGGGCTGGGTACACAGGCTCTTAAATACTGCCTTTAAAAAAAATCACAAGTATGATTTTTTTGGACCAAATGTTCATTTTTGGCAACATTAATAAGTTCACGGATGAGATGTAGGGGGGAAAAGGTGTTTGTCCCTCTTAGATCTAATCTGCTTTGTAAAATGTTTCAATACTCATTGTTTTGAAATGTATTTTGATTTCTTTTTTTTTTTTGAGCAGGAGCTCTTCCAGATACTCTTGCTAGAAACTTGTGCTAAAGTTGTTTTCAGTCAATATTCTCTCCCTCAAAACCAGTTGCCAAACCCACTATTTTAAAAGCAAAGAAAAACCCTTTCAAAAACACACACCCTTTTTCTGAAAGATGACTGTGACCCACCGTCGCCTCTCAACAACAGGAAAAGGTTTTAAATAGCTATGTCAGTCTTTTCTCTCTGCTGTTAATTTTGAAAAGGAGTGACCGTCTGCAGAAATGGATAGATCACCTCTTTGAAGATCCTTAGAGTTTTTTGGGTGATGCCCAAGACAGAGAGGGAGGAGGGTTTATATCCGTCTATACCCACCAGATGTCACTAAACTATAGAGTTCACTGCACTTATCGAGTGAACGGCAAGAACCAAAGCCTGGAAAAGCTGCCTGGGGATACCATGGCCAAGCAGCGAAGAGCACCGCCTAAAGAACCACCCTGAAGATATCAGCTGAAACCTGAATAAAAGCATGGACCGAAGCAGCGTATCGAAAAGCAACTCAGTTGCAGCACAGGCTAAAAAATATGCATAAAGAGAATGAAAAATGTGTTTTAATCAAAATACCCCTTTAACTTTCAGAGCTGATTTTTTTGAAGATGAGGCAATTCAGGGTTTGTTGAAGTATAACGCCTGGTGGACCAATCTTTACACAAAAAGGATGGCTTCCGTGGAAGAGAGTCAGGAGCCCGGTAATCAAACTGAATTAGGTGAGAAATTGGAAATTAAATTCATTTGTAATTGGTTTTAGTCCCATTTACCATGTTAGCTCTCTTTGCCTTTGGTTTCTGTTCCATTGAATATGAAGTCATGTCCCTGTGATTCAGAGGAATGACTTTAATATTTATGGGGTTGGAATATTTTCCTCCATTCTGGTTAGTCCCTACTCAGTCTTTATTCTTGTCAATCAATCGTGTATTTATTGAGCGCTTAGTGTGTGCAGAGCACTGTACTAAGCACTTGGGAGAGCACACTATAGCAGGGTTGGTAGACCTGTTCCCTGTCCACGCTGAGCTTACTCACTAGAAACTAGATTTCTAAAGATACTTTTCTCTTTGGGGTCACTGAAGTGCAGGTTTGGTTAAGAATAGAGACACTTGTACCCTACAGTAACTCAAGTTATTTTCTGATGCGGTCTGGGTGTTTGCCACAAATGGCAGTGCAGTGCTAATAGCAGTGGAAACAAATTGGTTCTTATTCTTAGGCATTTTGAATGGATCGTCCAAAGCAGTTCACAGGTGGATTCAAAGGGATATGTCTTGACTGCAGAGGTCATGGGTGCAGCTTCTGTCACAGAAACAGGCTAGTAGGACGTCTTTATTTCAATCAAAGTAAGCCCGGATATATCTGCTCTTGGATTTTAGGATACCAGCTCACCCATGTAGAGGAAAATTTCAACTCTGAAATTCTAATTGCTCCCTTCCCCTACCTCATTTTGCTCTTGCATCAATATGAACTGGTCCAGTATTGGCATTAAATTTAATAATTATGGCACCTGAAGTGTTTACTGTGTGTCAAGTGCTGGGGTAAAGTTAATCAAGTGGGACATAGTTGCTGTCTTTCATTAGACTCAAGGTCTAGGTAGTGGGGAGAACAGATATTGAATTCCTACTTTTGCAAATGAGGAAACTGAGGCACGGAGAAGTTAAGTTACTTGTTCAAGATAACACAGCAGGCAAATAGCAGAGCCCATGCCTTTTCCTCTAGACCATGCTGGTTCTCAAGCTTGTGTTGTGCCAGTGTTTCAAACTAGCACATATTTTTAGGGCAAGTCCATATGACAAGCCACTCAGTTATATAATTCAGTAAGGGCATTTTCTTCTTGCTCGTTTGAAATTGGTCAGTAGATTTTGTCTTGTCTTATGCCATTGAGTCGTCTCCGACCCATAGTGACACCACGGACACATCTCTCCCAGAACGCCCCGTGCTCCATCTGCAGTCATTCTGGTAGTGTATCCATAGAGTTTTCTTGGTTAGGAGACAGAAGTGGATGGCCATTGCCTCCTTCTGCTCAGTAAACTTGAGTCTTCGCCCTTGACTCTCTCCCACGCTGCTGCTGCCCAACAGAGATGAGTTTTGACTTGTACCAGATGGCCTTCCACTTGCTAGCCACTGCCCAAGCCAGGAATGGAATGGGTATGCCTCTTTTTGCCTCTCCCTCCCGTAGCTGAGACCGGTAGAATACTGGAAACTCTCCAGGTGTGACCCCGAGAGGGGGTTCAATGGATTGGAAGCTTTGAAAAAGTTATACTTTTCCCAGTCTTGTTCCTGTTGGGATCTGACAGTGCTCTGCACACAGTAAGCACTCAATAAATACGATTGAATGAGTGAATTAATTACCGTGAGATGGCGGCAGGGATTGCGGGCAGTGCAAGCAAGGACAGGGGCCAGTAGAGCAGGAGAAGCTGTGGTCAGGGTGGCTCCGAAGGGCTATCACCAGCCTTTCTTTTGTCCCCCTGTGCTTTCAATTGCTATCCTGTCCCTATTCCTTCCCTCTCCTACTCCTTCCCCTGCTATGGCTTGGGTTTTGCTCCTCTGCCTGTTGCACTCCCTGTTGGTGAGGTCACATTGTAGAAGCAGCACGGCATAGAGGAAAGAGCACAGGCCCGAGAGTCAGAAGGTCATGGGTTCTAATCACGGCTCTGCCACTTGTCTGCTATGTGACCTTGGGCAAGTTACTTCACTTCTCTGGGCCTCAGTTCCCTCATCTGTAGAATGGGGATTGAGACTGAGCCCCATGTGGGACAGGGACTGTGTCCAACCCAATCTGCTTGTATCCACCCCAGTGCTTAGTTCAGTGGCTGGCATATAGTTAAGCACTTAACAAATACCTTAATTATTAATTATAATAATAATTATTAAGGTCCCATTGCCAAGAGGCCTTCCTAATTTTAATAATGATTGTGGTATCTAAGTGCTTAATATGTGCTGAGCACTGTTCTAAGCACTGGGGTAGATACAAGGTAATCAGATGGGACACAGTCCCTGTGGAGGATGGGACAGAAGCAAAATGACTTGTCCAAGGTCACACAGCAGACAAGTGGCAGAGCTAGGATTAGAACCCAAGACTTTCTGGATCCCAGGCCCACTCTCTGTCCACTACACCATGCTGCTTCCCTAACACCAGAAAACCCGAGTGCTTCTCTGGTGTCCTGTTTCATACAGGTGCCCACTTGGCTTAATCATTTGTCCTCCCCGACACAATTGAAGGTAATGTGAGTTCCTGCTAAAAAATGTCATGTTTTATTGTTAGGAAGGGAGGTGATTGCAGTTCAGGTTCAATGGTAATTTTGGAAAAACCAACCTGCAGCTTGTTCAGACCCGTTTCAGGTGAGCTGTTCACCGGGCACCTTTCACATGATCTGAGAATTGAAGGACAGCACAGGTGGAAGGGAGAAGGTAGGATTTCATGAAAACTTTTGGGGAGTGGATAAATGCCAGGAACCAGAAGAATGACCTTTTGATAAAGAGGAGTAGTAGCAAGAGCTATTCACGGTAACCAAGCAATAATATTTACTAAGTGCCTACTGTGTGCAGAACACAGCACATGAGAGAGCAAGCTCATTGTGGACAGGGAACGTGTCTACCAACTCTGTTGTATTGTACTTTCCCAAGTGCTTAGTACAGTTTATTTATTTATTTATTTATTTAATGGCATTTATTAAGTGCTTACTATGTGCAAAGCACTGTTCTAAGCGCTGGGAAGGTTACAAGGTGATCAGGTTGTCCCACGAGGGGCTCACAGTCAATCCCCATTTTACAGATGTGGGAACTGAGGCACAGAGAAGTTAAGTGACTTGCCCAAAGTCACACAGCTGACAAGCGATGGAGCCGGGATTTGAACCCATGACCTCTGACTCCAAAGCCCAGGCTCTTTCCATTGAGCCACGCCAAACTGCTGCCACGTTAATCCAACCACTCATCCTATCTTACCTTGATGACTGTATCAGCCTCCTTGCTGAATTCCCTGCCTCCTGTGTCTACCCACTCCAGTCCATACTTCACTCCATTGCCTGGATCATTTTCCTATGGAAACATTCAGGCCATGTTTCCCCACTTCTCAAGGAACTCCAGTGGTTGCCCATCCACCTCTGCATCAAACAAAAACTCCTCACCATTGGCTTTAAAGCACTCAATCACCTTTCCCCCTTCTACCTCACCTTGCTACTCTCCTTCTATAAGCCAGCCTCCCCTTTGCTCCTCTAATGCTAACCTTCTTACTGTACCTCCATCTCATCCATCTTGCCACTGACCCCTCACCCACGTCCTGCCTGGTCTGGAATGCCTTCCCTCCTCAAATCTGACAGACAATTCCTCTTTCCCCATCTTCAAAGCTTTATTGAAGGCATATCTCCTCTGAGAGGCCTTCTCTGACTAATCCCTCCTTTCTTCTTCCCCCCCACTCCCTTCTGTGGTGTCCTGACTTGCGCCCTTTATTCATCCCCCCTCCCAGCCCCACAGCACGGACTTACATGTGTGTAATTTATTTGTATTAATGTCTGTCTCCAGTTCTAGCTGTAAGCTCATTGTGAGCAGGGAATGTCTCTTCATTGTTATATTGTACTTTCTCAAGTGCTTAGTACAGTGCTCTGCACACAGTAAGCGCTCCAGTATGATTAAACGACTTCTCTGCATACAGTAAGTGCTCAGTAAATTACATTTGTTGAGCAGGTACATTAGGTAGATACGATCCCTTGCCCATGACTTTATAATCTGTGGGAGGAGACAGACACTGAAAGAATTTCCTGGTAGGAGGACAAAAGAAAGTGGATATGTGAGTAAGTGCTTTAGAAAGAGGGTATGTACCAAAGTGCAACGGGTGCTGTAAGTATGCTTTCTGATTACAGTGGACTGAAATGACCTACAGCCTAGATTTTTATAAAGCAGATAATAATAATAATGATGGTCAAGCATTGTTCTAAGCACTGCGGCGGTTACAAGGTGATCAGGTTGTCCCATGGGGGCCTCACAGTCTTAATCCTTATTTTACAGATGAGGTAACTGAGGCACAGAGAAGTTAAGTGACTTGCCCAAAGTCACGTAGCTGACAAGTGGCGGAGCCGGGATTTGAACTCATGACCTCTGACTCCAAAGCCCAGCCTCTTTCCACTTAACCACGCTGCTTCTCTAAGTTAAGACTTAGTTAAGTCTTAGTTAACTTAGTTAAGCCTTCTCTTAGTTAAGACTAAGCTTTTGTACTTACAAGAATGCCACCGGGGCCCATCATATTGTATTCTCCCAAGTGCTTAGTAGAGTGCTTTGCACACAGTAAGCGCATAATACATACGAATGAATGAATGAATATCCCAGGAAAGGGACCCTTCTAGACTGTAAGCTCGTTGTGGGCAGGGAAAGTGTCTACCAACTCTGTTGTACTGGCCTCTCCCAAGCGCTTAGTACAGTGCTCTGCACAGAGTGAGTGCTCAAATACCATTGATGATGATGAATAATAATAATTGTGTTATTTGTTAAGCTCTTGCTGTGTGCCAAGCACTGCACTGAAAAGTGGGGTAGATACAGGATAATCAGGTCCCACACAGAGCTCTCAGTCTAAGAGGAAGGAAGAATGGATATTGAATCCCCATTTTGCAGGTGAGGGAACTGAGCCCCAATGAAGTGACTTGTCCAAGGTCTCAGCAGATAGTGGCGGAGCCGAGATTAGAACCCAGGTCCTCTGACTCGCAGGCCTGTGCTGTTTCGACTAAGCCACCCTGGTATCTTATTTAACTCATTCAAATGTAAATTTCTCATCAACAGGGATCTCTCAGGCATATCTGGTATTTGACCAATACTTAATACGGTGCATTGTTTGCCAGTGGGCCCTCAGAAAATACTTTTTACTACTAGTTGACATTTTCTGACCCCTTGGCCATTTGAAAAAATTGAGAGGGGAAAACCTTGCCCCTCTGCTAGCAGGGTTTACGTGCTTATTATTATGATAGTATTTGTTAAGCTTTCAATATGTGCCAAGCACTGTTCTAAGCGCTGGGATAGATACAAGGTTATCAGGTTGTCCCACGTGGGGCTCACAGTCTCATTCCCCATTTTACAGATGAGGTAACTGAGGCCCAGAGAAGTGAAGCAACTTGCCCAAAGTCACACAGCTGACAAGTGGTGGAGCCAGGATTAGGACTCACGACCTCTGACTCCCAAACCCATGCTTTTGCCATAGGCAGGCTGCATGTGCTTGAATCCCTGTCCCACTTGGGACTCACAGCTCTGTAGGAGGGAATAGGATCTAATCTCCATTTTACAGATGAGGTAGCAAACAGAAGAGCGACATGACTTGTCCAAGGTCACAAGGCAGATGATCGGCAGAGTCACGATTAGAACCCGAGTCTTCTGACTCCCAGGCCCGTGCTGTTTCCACTGGGCCATCCTACTAATTTAAGGGATGCCGCCTTTTTTTTTATCTTCAAGAAGAAAGGGGAGAGGGTTAAATGTGGACCAGAGCGTGAGTTCTCACTGCTCTCTATTCAAGAGCATGAGTGCTCACTGCTGTCCATTGTTGGCAAGATCTTAAGTCATAGTCCTCTTGGACAATATCAGTAACCACGCCTTCCTAAAATCGTAATATAGAGTCCTCCCATCACAGCATGGCAGAGCAGGTGCGATCTCTGCTGACAGTTCATTCATTCATTCAATCGTATTTGAGCGCTTACTGTGTGCAGAGCACTGTACCAAGCACTTGGAAAGTACAATTCAGCAACAAATAGAGACAATCCCTGCCCACAACGGGCTCACAGTCTACAAGGGGGGAGGAAACATTTTAAGACAGTGAAGGTAAAGGGGCAAATCATGGGCTTCGGAAATGATCAGGTTGAGACGCATAGAAACTGGTGCCAGGTGTTGGTAGAGCAAATCCAGATTTGTAATTAATCGATGATTTTGCCTTTCCAAATGAAGAGTCATTTTTTCTAACCTTAAATTCTGGAGTTAGTACTGTATAGGCCTTAATGAAAAGAAAAAAAAAAACGGCAACTTGCGAGCCCGTTGTTGATTGTCTCTATCCGTTGCCGAATTGTACTTTCCGAGCGCTTAGTGTAGTGCTCTGCACACAGTAAGCGCTCAATAAATACGATTGAATGAATGAATTGTCTCCCCAGTTTTGGCTATGTGATGAAGAAATTGATCCAGCACTGGACACATGTCCTTTTTTCCTTCTCAAAATCTTTGAGTTGAGGGAGCATCAAGACCTAGATAGTGTTCATTGATAACATCTTAAAAAAACATTTGATGCCAGTAGTAGACTTAGGCTACTACTAAATGTTTGGCTTCTCTGAGAAGAACCTAGATTGCTCCTCAACAGAATTGGCTGCGTGCGCACGGTATGTGCCTAATAAATACCAACATTATTAAATACAACTGATCGATCAGAAGTGGAGGGCATTCATTCAGTTGTGTTTATTGAGCGCTTACTGTGTGCAAAAGCTCTGTACTAAGTGCTTGGGAGAGTACAGTATTACAGCAGACATGTTCCTGCCCACAATGAGTCACAGTCTAGAGGGGAAAACAGACATTAATATAAATAAATAGATAAATTACAACTACACAGATATATGTATGTGCTGTGGGGATGGGAGGGAGGATGAATGAAGGAGCAAATAAGAGCAGAGCTGAAGGGAGTGGGAGAAGAGGAAAGGAGGGCTTACGGAAGGCTTCGTGGAGGAGATGTGACTTCAATAAGGTTTTGAAGTGGGGGAGGGCAATTATCTATCTCATGAAGAGGGAGGGCATTCTGGACGAGAGGTAGGATGTGGACAAGAGGTTGGCGGCGAGATTGACGAGATGGAGGTACAGTGAGAAGGGTAGCATTAGAGGAGCTAAGTGTGAGAGCTGGGTTATAGTAAGAGAGTAGCGAGGTGAGGTAGGAAGGGACAAGGTGATGAAGTACTTTAAAGCCAATGGTGAGGAGTTTTTGCTGGATGTGGAGGTGGATGGGCAACCACTGGAGTTTCTTGAGGAGTGGGGAAACGTGGTCTGAACGTTTTTGAAGGAAAATGACCTGGGCAGCTGGATGGAGTATGGATTGGAGTGGGGAGAGACAGGAGGCAGTGAGGTCAGCAAGGAGGCTGATTCACTAATCAAGGCGGGATAGGATATGTGCTTGCAAGAATGTGGTAGCAGTTTGGATGGAGAGGAAGGGGTGGATTTTGGTGATGTTGTGAAGGTAGAACTCGTCTGATCCTTTCCCCTTCACCAATTGAGCAAAGCAGGGCTCTGGTTTCATTCAACCTCTTCTGCTCACCCACGTTTGAGGATGCAAAAGGGAATCTAAGAAGCTTGTGCCACAGTATCAATCAGTGGTATTTATTGAGTGCTTACTGTAGGCAGAGCACTGTACGAGACATTTGGCAAAGCACAACAGAGTTGGTAGCTGCGGGTCTAATAATAATAGTAATATTGGTAATAATGGCATTTGCTAGGCATTTCCTTTGAGCCAGGCACTGTACTAAGCGATGGGCTAGATACATAATAATCGGGTCAGACACAGCCCCTATCCCACATAGGGCTCAAAGTTTTACAAATGAGGGAACTGAGGCACAGAGAAATTAAGTGACTTGCCCAAGGTCACTCAGCAGACAAGTGGCGGAGCCGGAATTAGAACCCAGGTCTTCTGGCTCCCAGGCCAGTCCTCTTCCCATTAGACCATACTGCTTCTCTAGAGAGGGAGAGATGGACATTAAAATAGATTATGGATAGGTGAAATAGTAGAATATAACACAATCCTCTGGGAAACAACAAACTGGGAACATCATCAAAAATTCCTGAATCACTCAGAAAGGAGCTCCTATATACTGCTGATAAAGAAGACACATTCCCTGCCCCCAAAGCTTACACTCTAAAGGGGAGGCAGACATAAAAATATTTACAAATAGGGCAGTCAGAATAAATAGACCATGGATTTGATTATACATATATTCACAAGTGCCAGAGGAGGGTATAAACAAACAGGTAGGTGCTAGAGGTGACATGATTGGGTTTATGTGACTTGAGCTTTGGGAGTTAATTAACAGAAGCTTGTTGGTGGAGGTGGAATTTTAAGGGGGCTTTGAAAATGGGGCGAGCAAGGAGTCTGAGGCAGGCAAGGTGGGAGTAGGATTCAGCCTGAACACTTCTTGTGTGCAGAGCAATGTACTAAGCACTTGGGAGAGTCCCTTATAACAAGCAGACATATTCTTGCTTACAGTCTAGGGGGGAGGCAGACATTAATATAAATAAATACAGCTATAGACATATGTGCTGTAGGGAGGAGCATGGAGTGCAGGCAGGGTGAGTAGAAGGTTTGAGTTGTTAAGGGGCAGGGTAGTGGTGGAAAGCCTTAGAGCCAATGGAAAGGAGTCTGCTTGATATGGAGGGAGTTGGAGAATCATTGAACTTGGCTACTAGGTCATAGGTGACCTTAGGGAATGCAGTTTTGGTGATGATGAGAGAGGACAGGTTTAAAACCTGATGCTGGTCAGTCAAGAGAGCTGGTGGAAAAGAAGCTAAGGAATTAAGGAATTAGAACAGTGCTTCACACGTAGTAAGCACTTAACAAATACCATCATTATTATTATTATTAAAGAACACAGGCCTGGGAGTCAGAGGACCTGGGTTTAATCTTGACTCTGATACTTGCCTGCTGAGTGACCTTGGGTAAGTCACTTCACTTCTCTGTGCATCGGTTTCCTCAACTGTAAAATGGGGATTCAGTACCAGTTCTCCCTCCTACTTAGACTGGTCTCATGTGAGACAAGGACTGTGACCAACTTAATTAACTTGTATCTACCCCAGTGCTTAGAACAGTATTTAACAAGTAACATTTTTTTTTTTTAAAGATAGAGGGCCTATCTAGTCCATTCCAGGAATTGGGATAGGGATTGGAGCAGGGAGATGGAGTCATAGCCAGAGCAAGCTGTGGGATCGAGAGAGGGTTTTTTTCAGAACGGGAAGACTTCAGCCTGTTTGAAGGCAGGAGGGAAGGAAACAGCAAAACTCTTCATCTCTCTCCTCCACCTCACTTTCCTTTCACATTTCATCATCATCATCTGCTGTTCTCAAGTCTGTAACCTTGGCATTATTTTTGACTCTTCCATCACTTATAATGCCCATATTCTATCAGTAAATCCTATCCATTTTTCCTTCCTTCCTTCCACGCTGAGAAGCAGCGTGGCTTAGTGGATAATACACGGGCCTGGGAGTCAGAAGGACCTGAGTTCTAATCCCAGCTCCTCCACATAATAATAACTAATAATAATTATGGTATTTGTTAAGCACTTACTATGTGCCTAGCACTGTTATACGTGCTGGGGTAGATACAAAGTAATCAGGTTGCCCACGTGAAGCTCACAGTCTTAATCCCCATTGTACAGATGAGGTAATTTAGGCACAGAGAAGTGAAGTGACTTGCCCAAGGTCACACAGCAGACAAGTGGAGGAGCTAGGATTAGAAACCATGTCCTTGGACTCCCAAGCACATGCTCTTTCCACTAAACCGTGATGTCAGTTGTGTGACCTTGGGCAAGTCACTTCATTTCTCTGTGCTTTAGTTCCCTCATCTGTAAAATGGGGATTAAGAGTGTGAGCCCCCATGTGGGACAGGGACTGTATCCAACCTGATTAACTCATATGTACCCCACCACTTAGAACAGTGCTTGGCAAATAGTAAGCACGTAACAAGTGCCATAATTATTATTATGATTGTTTCCAGAATCCACCCCTTCTTCCTAAGCCACAAGGCCACCACACTGGTCCAGGCACTTGTCATGCATATTCCAGCTTGTCTACTTGTCGGCCTCCTTGTTGATTATCCTCCATTATCTCCCCTCTCCAGTCCAGACTCTGCTCTGCTGCCGGGATCATCTTTCTAAAACCTTGATCTGCACATCTCTCTTGATGCCTTATAACCCCATTCCTCTCAGAACTTCCTGAATGTTGACTTTAAGGCATTCGGTCAGCTCTGTCTTGTCTTGTATTATGCTGTCAAGTCGTCTCCAATGCATAGTGAGTCCATGGACACATCTTCCCCAGAATGCTCCACCTCCATCTGCAGTTGTTCTGGGAGTGTTTCCATAGAGTTTCCTTGGTAAAGACACGGAAATGGTTTACCAGTGCCTCCTTCCGTCCAGTCAACTTGAGTCTCTACCCTCGACAATCTCCCATGCCGCTGCTGCCCAGCACAGGTGACTTTTGACTTGTAGCAGATTGCCTTCCACTCGCTAGCCACTGGCCAAGCTAGGAATGGAATGGGTATGCCTCTGCTTGACTCTCCCTCCCATAGCAGAGACCAGTAGAGTACTGTTAACTCTCCAGCTGCAACCCTGGGAGGGGAAATCAGCTCTGTACCTCCTACTTATCCACTCTCTTCTCCCACTTCACCATAGTTCACACTCTTGATTCTGCTCCAGATTAACCTATTCACTCTGCCTACCTCTTGCCCTTCCTTCCCTCTTCAAATCTAACCAACCACACACATCTCTCCATGTTCAAAAGCTTTCTGAAAGCCTGTCTCTTTCAGGACATCTTTCCTAACTGTCACTTGGGCTCTTTGGGGAGTTTACGCCCAAGGGTTTCAGTTTTAATGTGGAGTAGTTGGCAAGAACATCAGGAATTAGGGAAAGAGGTGGTGGGAGCGCTGGAGGTTGCAGGGGAGAGTTGTGGGGTTGCGGGCATAGGACTCCATCAGTGGTATTTATTGAGCGCGTACTATTCATTCAGTCGTATTTGAGTGCTTACTATGTGCAGAGCACTGTACTAAGTGCTTGGGAAGTACAAGTCGGCAGCATATAGAGATGGGATGGGGACTGTGTCCAGCCTGATTAATTAATGTCTATCCCAGTGCTTAGAACAGTGCTTAACACATAGTAAATGCTTCAAAAATGCCATCATTACTGTTCTTTTGCATGCCAAATAGTAAAGACTAAGCACACATCTGGTCATGAGTCCAAGATGTACTTATTCTGAACACAATGTCAAGTTCAGCCCTTTTTTTATCATTCTGCAAATGATAAATGAAGTCCAGTATAAATGATAGTCCAGTATTTAGCTCAATTTGTTTGTAGGTGATTTTCTTCCAGTAATTTTACTCTTAAATGACATTTTGGCATGCTTATTCAAGGCTAGCTCTGTTGAGCCAGAGTTGATGAACCACTTGATGGGCTATGTCCTATTTTATGCAGATTCATGTGGGTCACTTGTTCCTTCATTTATGATGTCTGCCTTCTTGGGGTCTTGAGAAAGCAGCATGGCATAGTGGATAGAGCACGGGCCTGAGAGTCTGAAGGTCATGGGTTCTAATCCTGGCTCCACCACTCAGTTACCGTATGACCTTGAGCAAGTAACTTAACTTCTCCAGGCCTCGGTTACCTCATCTAGAAAATGGGGATTGAGGCTGTGAGCCCCACAGGGCAGGGACTGGATTAGCTTGTATCTGCCTCAGCGCTTAGTACAGTGCCTGGCACATGGTAAGTGCTTAACAAATGCCATTATTATTATTGCTGGTTAGTCCAATATTCCGGAATATTATGTTGTTATGTTATAATATATGTTGCGTAATATTTCGTAGTAATAGTGTTAAGCGCTTACCATGTGCAGAGCACTGTACTAAGTCTGGGGAAAGAATACACAAATGGGAATTAGATGCAGTCCCTCTAATAATAGTAATAATGTTGAATGAGTACTTACTGCGTGAAGAGCGCTGGGATGGAATACACAGGTGGGATTAGAGATGCTTAGAACGGTGCTTGACACATGGTAAGCGCTTAGCAAATACCTTAAAAGAAACTTAGACATGGTCCTTGCCACCTGGAGTGTTCACGATCTAAAAGTAAGGAACCCTTCTACACTGTGAGCCCGTTGTTGGGTAGGGATCATCTCTATGTGTTGCCCATTTGTACTTCCCAAGCACTTAGTACAGTGCTCTGCACACAGTAAGCGCTCCAGTGGCTCCTACTCTATCCTAATCCTCCTCAACCTCTCAGCTGCCTTCGACACTGTGGACCACCCCCTTCTCCTCAACATGCTATCCAACGTTGGCTTCACAGACTCCGTCGTCTCCTGGTTCTCCTCTTATTTCTCTAGCTGTTCGTTCTCAGTCTCCTTTGTGGGCTCCCCCCCCCCCCATCCCCTTAATGTAGGGGTTCCCCAAGGTTCAGTTCTTGGTCCCCTTCTGTTCTCTATCTACACTGACTCCCTTGGTGAACTCATTCGCTTCCACGACTTCAACTATCATCTCTACGCTCATGACACCCAAATCTACATCTCCGCCCCTCCTCTCTCTCTCTCTCCCTTCCTTCAGGCTCGCATCTCCTCCTGCCTTCAGAGCATCTCCATCTGGATGTCTGCCTGCCATCTAAAACTCAGTATGTCCAAGACTGTGAGCTCCTTATCTTCCCTCCCAAACCCTGTCCTCTCCCTGACATTCCTGTCACTGTAGATGGCACTACCATCCTTCCCATCTCACAAGCCCGCAACCTTGGCGTCATCCTCGACCCCGCTCTCTCATTAACCCCACATATCCAATCCATCCCCCAATCCTGCCAGTCTCACCTCCACAACATTGCCAAGATCTGCCCTTTCCTCTCCATCCAAACCGCTACCTTGCTGGTTCAATCTCTTATCCTATCCCGACTGGATGACTGCATCAGCCTCCTCTCTTATCTCCCATCCTCCTGTCTCTCCCCGCTTCTGTCTATAGTTCATTCTGCTGCCCGGATTATCTTTGTACAGAAACACTTTGGGCATGTCACTCTCCTCCTCAAAAATCTCCAGTGATTGCCCGTCAGCTTACGAATCAAGCGAAAACTCCTCACTTTCGGCTTCAAGGCTCTCCATCCCCACTCCCCCTCCTCTTCACCTCCCTTCTCTCCTTCTACAGCCCAGCCCGCACCCTCTGCTCCTCTGCTGCTCACCTCCTCACTGTGCCTCGTTCTCACCTGTCCCACCATCGACCCCCGGCCCACGTCCTTCCCCTGGCTGGAATTCCCTCTCTCCACACATCCACCAAACTAGCTCTCTTCCTCCCTTCAAAGCCCTACTGAGAGCTCACCTACTCCAGGAGGCTTTCTCAGACTGAGCCCCCTTTTCCTCTCCTCCTCCCCATTGCCCCCCCCCCCCACCCTACTTCCTTCCTCTCCCCACAGCACTTGTATATATTTGTACATATTTATTACTCTATTTATTTTACTTGTACATATTTACTACTCTATTAATGATGTGCATATAGGTATAATTCTATTTTTCTAATGGTTTTGACACCTATCTACATGTTTTGTTTTGTTGTCTGTCTCCCCCTTCTAGACTGTGAGCCTGTTGTTGGGTAGGGACTGTCTCTACATATTGCCGACTTGTACTTCCCTAGCGCTTAGTACAGTGCTCTGCACACAGTAAGTGCTCAATAATACGATCGAATGAATGAAAGGGAAGGAAGGAGTGGGAGAAGAAATGAGGGCTTAGTCAGGGAAGACTTCTTGGAGGAGATGTGATTTTAATCAGGTTATGAGGGTGGGGAGGGTGGCTGTGTGTCTGATGTGAAAAGGGAGGGCGTTCCAAGCCAGAGAAACGATGTGGGTGAGGGGCTGGTGGCGAGATAGATGAGAAATTGGTACCGTGAGTAGGTTGGCATTAGAGGAGCCAAGTGTGTGGGCTGGGCTGTGGTAGGAGAGTAGCGAGGTGAGGTAGGAGGTGGCAAAGTGATTGAGTGCTTTTAAAGCCTATGGTGAGGAATTTCTGTTTGAGGGGGTAGATGGGCAACTACTGGAGGTTCTTGAGGAGTGGGGAAATATGAACTGAATGTTTCTGTAGGAAAATGATCCAGGCATCAGAGTGAAGTTTAGACTGGAGTGGGGAGAGGCAGAGGGAGGGAGATCTGCAAGGAGGCTGATGCAGTAATCAAGGTGGGATAGGATGAGTGATTGGATTATTGTGGTAGCGGTTTGGAAAGGAAAGGGCAGATTTTAGCAATGTCGTGAAGGTTGAACTGACAGGATTTGGTGACGTTGAATGATAGCACTTACATATCTGTAATTATTCATTTATAATAATGTTTGTCACCCCCTTTAGACTATGAGCTCGTTGTGGGCAGAAAATGTATCTGTTATATTGTACTCTCCCAAGTACAGTGCTTTGCAAACAGTAAGCCCTCAATAAATGCGAATGAATGAATGAAAGAAACAAATCAATCAATCAATCAATCAATCGTATTTATTGAGCGCTTACTATGTGCAGAGCACTGTACTAAGCGCTTGGGAAGTACAAATTGGCATCACATAGAGACAGTCCCTACCCGATAGTGGGCTCACAGTCTAAAAGGGGGAGACAGAGAACAGAACCAAACATACCAACAAAATAAAATAAGTAGGATAGAAATGTACAAGTAAAATAAATAAATAAATAAATAAACAGAGTAATAAATATGTACAACCATATATACATATATACAGGTGCTGTGGGGAGGGGAAGGCGGTAAGGCGGGGGGATGGAGAGGGGGACGAGGGGGAGAGGAAAGAAGGGGCTCAGTCTGGGAAGGCCTCCTGGAGGAGGTGAGCTCTCAGCAGGGCCTTGAAGGAAGGAAGAGAGCTAGCTTGGCGGATGGGCAGAGGGAGGGCATTCCAGGCCCGGGGGATGACGTGGGCCGGGGGTCGATGGCGGGACAGGCGAGAGCGAGGTACAGTGAGGAGATTAGTGGTGGAGGAGCGGAGGGTGCGGGCTGGGCAGTAGAAGGAGAGAAGGGAGGTGAGGTAGGAGGGGGCGAGGTGATGGAGAGCCTTGAAGCCCAGGGTGAGGAGTTTCTGCCTGATGCGCAGATTGATTGGTAGCCATTGGAGGTTTTTGAGGAGGGGAGTGATATGTCCAGAGCGTTTCTGGACAAAGATAATCCGGGCAGCAGCATGAAGTATGGATTGAAGTGGAGAGAGACACGAGGATGGGAGATCAGAGAGAAGGCTAGTGCAGTAGTCCAGACGGGATAGGATGAGAGCTTGAATTAGCAGGGTAGCGGTTTGGATGGAGAGGAAAGGGCGGATCTTGGCAATGTTGCGGAGCTGAGACCGGCAGGTTTTGGTGATGGCTTGGATGTGAGGGGTGAATGAGAGAGCGGAGTCGAGGATGACACCAAGGTTGCGGGCTTGTGAGACGGGAAGGATGGTAGTGCCGTCAACAGAGATGGGAAAGTCAGGGAGAGGACAAGGTTTGGGAGGGAAGACAAGGAGCAAATCAAAGATATCAAGGCAATTGGCTTGTGAGACATGAAGGATGGTGGTGCTGTCTTCAGTTATGGGAAATTCATGAGGAGGGCAGAGTTTGGGTGGGAAGGTGAGGGGTCCTGTTTTGGGCATGTTAAGTTTGAGGTGTCAGCAGGACATCCAAGAAGAGATGTCCTGAAGGCAAGAGGAAATGGGAGACTACAAAGGAGAGAGGTCAGGGCTGGAGAGGTAGATTTGGGGATCATCTGTGTAAAGATGGTAGTTGAAGCCATGGGAGCGAATGAGTTCTCCAAGGGAGTGGGTGTAGATGGAGAATAGAAGGGGACCCAGAACTGAGCTTTGAGAGGCTCCTGCAGTTACGAGGTGGAAGGCAGAGGAGCCCACAGAAGGAATGCTTTAGAGAAGCAGCATGGTTTAGTGGAAAAGAGCCTGGGCTTTGGAGTCAGAGGTCATGGGTTCAAATCCCGGCTCCGCCACTTGTCAGCTGTGTGACTTGGGCAAGTCACTTAACTTCTCTGGGCCTCAGTTTCCTCATCTGTAAAATGGGGATTAAGACTGTGAGCCCACCGTGGGACAACCTGATCACCTTGTAACCTCCCCAGTGCTTAGAACAGTGCTTTGCACATAGTAAGTGCTTAATAAATGCCATTAAAAAAAAAAGGAATTGAGAAGGTAAGAGACGAGACAGTGAAACAGCATAAAAACAAAAGCCCAGATCAGTAGGGTGCAGAGGCTAGAGGAGCAGACTTTCAGGCTCCTCGGAGATCAAAGGCCACAGTGACCGCTGTGGCGGCAGACATCTCATTCTTTCCGAGATCTCCTGGAGATGGCATTGTGCTGCGACTGCTTTTCCCGCCGAGGTTGAGGAAGGCAGGTGGGGATGGAGGACCCTGGCATCATCAACAGCAGTCCAAGTTGATTCATTCATTCAGTCATATTCATTGAGCGCATACTGTATGCAAAGTACTGTACCGAGCGCTTGGTAGAGTACAGTATAACAATAGACACATTCCCTGCCCACCACAAGCTCACAGTCCACACAGTCAATCAATCAATCAATCGTATTTATTGAGCACTTACTGTGTGCAGAGCACTGTACTAAGCACTTGGGAAGTACAAGTTGGCAACATATAGAGATAGTCCCTACCCAACAGTGGGCTCACAGTCTAAAAGTCACACAGTCACACAGCCCTAAAGAAGCCTCTTTTGGAATATCGGTTGAGATTTTTGGTGTGTTCTGTTTAACAGCATAGTGTAGGAGTAAATCCTGACACATTCATTTCAGCCATCTTTGTGGAGGAATTCCATAGGAGTCCTGAAGATAGTGCGCCATTATTTTATTATAGATCTAACCACTTTGCTTATGAAGGTCTGTAGCGAACCCTCTCCAGTTCGCCTTGCTCAAAATTGAAGCTTCTTCACACTGCTACTAAATTGAGGTGGTAATTGCTGGCACGGGAATTGCCCCTTACGCAGGAAAGAGAAGGGGACTAGATTCTTATGTCAGCTTTACTAATAGCATCTATTTACTGTCAGCACAGGCTAGAAGGATTATAGCCTCTTCTCCATTCTGAACTGTTAATTCCGAGGTGGATTTAAGAAGTAGCCCAGGCTATGACCAAATTTTCAATCTGATTATTTTTGTTATACTTCAGGTGACATTGTTGGTATTAATGTAGTCCATGGAGCCAGCATGCGCTCTTGATCTAGATTCTCTGAATGTATAAAAGCAAAATTTCCTCCCGGAGTGCTTGTATGCTTTTGGATTTTTTTTTGTTGTCATTTTTCATTTTTGGGGGCGGTTTTGGTGGTTTTCCTCTCCCCTGTTTTTTGCAAGGAAATGGAAAAGACATTCCCAACCCTGAATAAGTCAGTCTAAGCATCATACTCAATTATGGTTTACTATAAGCGTTGAGATCTCAGAGATATCCCATTCTTTAATCACAGATACTTCCTTCCAGCCAAGTTGCAATGTGTGCTGTTGGGTACCGTTGAAAGGCAGAAGTGAAGTATATTTGGTTCAGTGGAAACCTCACTGCCACTCCAAAGACAACCCAAATACATATCCTCACCTGCTGGGACCCAACTTTCCCATCAGCCATTGGTGTCTGAGCAGTGCCCACCCCAAATGGTGAAGGGCCAAAAAAGGTGGATGAATTGTCCAAGAGGTCCTCAGTGTGATACCCGTGGGTACAATCTTCCTGTCAGAGGTGTCTTCTTTGCAGTGCTGTAGCGTACAGTTCTTAGGGTTTTGGCAAGTTGATGGTACTGAATACAGCACAATAACAATGACTGGCAAGTGTTGAAAGTGTTTTGCTGGTCCCCATATAAATGCCATCTTAGGGCTGTGCTCCTGGCTTGCCTCACCTTATCATGGCAGGTAAGGACTTAAGAAATAGCAGCAGCAGCACTTGGGCTGTTGGCGTAGTAGCCATTGAACTCTGGACAGCCCTCACTGTATGATAAGGGGGCTGTAAGTGGCTCCTTCAACCAAATGTTCTTGAAGTTTTATTGTGTTCATCAGTATTCTTATGGGGGGAAGTAGCATGGCCTAGTGGATAGAGCATGGGCCTGGAAGTCAGAAGGACCTGGGTTCTAATCTCGGCTCCTCCACTTGTTCATTCATTCGATTGAATTTATTTTATTGAGTGCTTTTTTTTGTGCAGAACACTGTACTAAGCGCTCGGGAGAGTACAGTACAACAATAAACGGACACATTCCCTGCCCACAACGCGCTTACAGTCTAGAGGTGTGAAGACAGACATTAAAATAAACTACACGTATGTACATAAGTGCTGTGGGGCCAAAAGGAGGGGAGATGAACAAAGGGAGCAAGTCAGGGCGACGCAGAAGGGAGTGGGAGAAGAGGAAAGGAGGGCTGAGTCAGGGAAGGCCTCTTGGAGGAGATGTGCCTTCAGTGAGGCTCTGAAGGTGGGGGAGAGTAATTGTCAGATTTGAGGAGCGAGGGTGAGGGGTCGGCGGCAAGATAAATGAGATCCAGGCACAGTGAGAAGGTTAGCATTAGAGGACTTAAGTGTTCATTCATTCATTCATTCAATCGTATTTATTGAGTGCTTACTGTGTGCAGAGCACTGTACTAAGCGCTTGGAAAGTACAAGTTGGCAACATATAGAGATGGTCCCTACCCAACAGCGGGCTCACAGTCTAGAAGAGGGAGACAGACAACGAAACGAGACATAATAACAAAATAAAATAAATAGAATAAATATGTTGCTTGATCCAGTTCTGAAGCTCTGATCCTTTCAGCACAGTGATCCTTGGCATTATCATGTTTTCACCTAGATCATGCCATTAAATAATAATAACAATAATAATAATGGTATTTGTTAAGGACTTACTATGTGCCAAGCACTGTTCTAAGCGCTGGTGTAGATATGAGGTTAGCAGGTTGCCCCACGTGGGGCTCACAGTCTTAATCCCCATCAGGCAAAAACTCCTCACCCTCGGCTTCAAGGCTCTCCATCACCTCGTCCCCTCCTACCACACCTCCCTTCTCTCCTTCTACAGCCCAGCCCGCACCCTCCGCTCCTCTGCCGCTAATCTCCTCACCGTGCCTCGTTCTCGCCTGTCCCGCCATTGACCCCCGGCCCACGTCATCCCCCTGGCCTGGAATGCCCTCCCTCCCAACATCCGCCAAGCTAGCTCTCTTCCTCCCTTCAAGGCCCTACTGAGAGCTCACCTCCTCCAGGAGGCCTTCCCAGACTGAGCCCCCTCCTTCCTCTCCCCCTTGCCCCCCTCTCCATCCCCCTGCCTTACCTCCTTCCCCTCCCCACAGCACCTGTATATATGTATATATGTTTGTATGTATTTATTACTCTACTTATTTATTTTATTTGTACATGTTTATTCTATTTTATTTTGTAGAGACCGTCTCTATATGTTGCCAACTTGTACTTCCCAAGCTCTTAGTAGTGCTCTGCACACAGTAAGCGCTCAATAAATACGATTGAATGAATGAATGTACAAATAAAATAAATAAATAAATAGAGTAATAAATACGTACAAACATATATACATATATACAGGTGCTGTGGGGAGGGGAAGGAGGTAAGGTGGGGTGGATGGGGAAGGGGGGAGAAAGGAGGGGGCTCAGTCTGGGAAGGCCTCTTGGAGGAGGTGAGCTCTCAGTAGGGCCTGGAAGGGTGGAAGAGAGCTAGCTTGGCGGATGTGGGGAGGGAGGGCATTCCAGGCCAGGGGGATGACGTGGGCCGGGGGTCGATGGCGGGACAGGCGAGAACGAGGCACGGTGAGGAGATTAGCGGCAGAGGAGCAGAGGGTGCAGGCTGGGCTGTAGAAGGAGAGAAGGGAGGTGAGGTAGGAGGGGGCGAGGTGATGGAGAGCCTTGAAGCCGAGGGTGAGGAGTTTTTGCCTGATGCATAGGTTGATTGGTAGCCACTGGAGATTTTTGAGGAGGGGAGTAACATGCCCAAAGCGTTTCTGCACAGGGACGATCCGGGCAGCGGCGTGAAGTATGGATTGAAGTGGGGAGAGACAGGAGGATGGGAGATTGGAGAGGAGGCTGATGCAGTAATCCTGTTGGGATAGGATGAGAGATTGAACGAGCAGGGTGGCAGTTTGGATGGAGAGGAAAGCACAGATCTTGGCAATGTTGCGGAGGTGAGACCGGCAGGTTTTGGTGACGGATCGGATGTGAGGGGTGAATGAGAGAGCAGAGTCGAGGATGACACCAAGGTTGCGGGCTTGTGAGACAGGAAGAATGGTAGTTGCCGTCAACAGTGATGGGAAAGTCAGCGAGAGGGCAGGGTTTGGGAGGGAAGATAAGGAGTTCAGTCTTGGACATGTTGAGTTTTAGATGGCGGGCAGACATCCAGATGGAGATGTCCTGAAGGCAGGAGGAGATGCGAGCCTGGAGGGAGGGAGAGAGAGCAGGAGCAGAGATGTAGATTTGGGTGTCATCAGCGTAGAGATGATAGTAGAAGCTGTGGGAGCGAATGAGTTCACCGAGGGAGTGAGTGTAGATAGAGAACAGAAGGGGACCAAGAACTGACCCTTGAGGAACCCCTACAGTAAGGGGATGGGAGGGGGAGGAGGAACCCAAAATTGACTGAGAATGAACGGCCGGAGAGATGAGAATCAGGAGATGACGGAGTCTGTGAAGCCAAGGTTGGATAACGTGTTGAGGAGAAGGGGGTGGTCCAGTGTCGAAGGCAGCCGAGAGGTCGAGGAGGATCAGGATAGAATATGAGCCGTTGGATTTGGCAAGCAGGAGGTCATGAGTGACCTTTGAGAGGGCAGTTTCCGTGGAATGTAAGGGACGGATGCCAGATCGGAGGGGGTCGAAGAGAGAGCTGGCGTTGAGGAATTTGAAGCAGCGCGTGTAGACGACGCGTTCAAGGAGCTTGGAAAGGAATGATAGGAGGGAGATAGGGCGATAACTAGAAGGGGAGGTGGAGTGGAGAGGGTTCTTTTTAGGATGGGGGAGACATGGGCATGTTTTAGGCAGAGGGGAAGGAACCAGTAGAGAGTGATCCGTTGAAGATGGAAGTTAAGGAAGGGAGGAGGGATGGAGTGAGAGATTTCATAAGATGAGAGGGAATGGGGTCAGAAGCACAGGTGGCCGGAGTAGCACTCGAGAGATGGGAGGAGATCTCATCTGAGGATACTGCTGGGAAGGATGGGAGAGTAGCGGAGAGGGTTGAGAGCCGGGGGGTTGGAGAATGGGGAGGAGTGACTTTGGAGAGGTCAGACCTGATGGATTTAATTTTATTAATGAAGTAGGAGGCCAGATGGGAGTGAGGGAAGGAGGAGGGGGAGGAACAGGGGGCCTGAGAAGGGAGTTAAATGTACAGAAGAGCTGACGGGGATGATGGGCATGGGTGTCAATAAGGGAGGAGAAATAGTTTTGTCTGGCAGAGGAGAGGGTAGAGTTAAGGCAGGAAAGGATAAACTTGAAGTGAACGAGGTTGGCATGGTGTTAGACTTTCACCAGCAGTGTTCATCAGCTCGAGCATAAGAGCGAAGGAGGTGGACAGTGGCAGTGATCTGGGGCTGTGGGTTAGTGGTACGAGAGCGGCGAAGGGAAAGGGGAGCGAGGGAGTCGAGCTGAATAGAGAGGGTAGTGTTGAGAGCAGTAATCTGATCATCAAGATTGGGTAGAGAGGAAAGGGAGGCGAGGTGGGGTATGAGGCGCTCAGAAAGGTGAATGGGGTCGAGAGAGTGGAGGTCTCTGTGAGGTAGTAGTATAGATTTACAGGGGAGAGGAGTGTGAGTGAGGAGGCAGGTGAGAAGGTTATGATCAGAGAGGGATTTCAGAGTTGGTGAGGGTGGAGATAGTGCAGCGGTAGGAGATGATGAGGTTGAGGGTGTGACCAAGTTGGTGAGTGGGCGAGGTGGGGTGGAGCAAGAAGTTGGCAGCGTCAAGGAAAGATAGAAGGCGGGTGGCAGAGGAGTCACCAGGGATATCCATGTGGATGTTGAAGTCTCCGAGGATCAGAGTGGGCATGGAAAAGGAGAGAAGGAAGGTGAGGAAGGGGTCAAAATCGTTAAAGAAGTTGGAGGTGGGGCCGGGGTGGGTTGGGGGGGGGGGGGCGGTAGATGATGGCTACAAGAATCTGGAGGGGGTGGTAGAGGCGAATAATGTGGGCTTCAAAGGAAGGGAAGGAAAGGGAAGGGGGAGGAGGGATAGTGCGAAAGCGACATTGTGGGGCGAGAAGGAAACTGACACCTCCTCCTTTTCCGGTGAGTCTGGGGGAATGGGAGAAGAAGAGGCCTCCACTGGAGAGAGCAGCAGAAGAGACCGTGCCGTCCGGAAACAGCCATGTTAGGGCGAGGAGGAGTAGAGAGCTGGAAAGGAATAGGTCCAGGGTGTAAGGGAGCTTATAACGGAGTGGGGGTTCCAGCTGTGGAGGGAGGGGAGGGAGGGGGAAGGGTGCGAGGAGTGGGGAGGGTTTGGATTGGGATGAGTTGGCAGGGGCCTTAGGCGGGGAGAGTGGGAAGAGGGGTGGCGATGAGAATGGAGAACTGGGATGGGATGGGGGTAGGGAGGGGGGAAGGGAGGGGGCTGGGAGGGAGGAATTGAGAGTTGGCGCTGGTACAGAGGGATCCTGGGTAGGGGGTGGGGGGGAGGGGAGGTGAGGGGGAGGGGTGGTGGTGGGGGAAAGGATGGGAAAAAGCTGGGTGGGAGAGGGGAAGGGGAAGGTGAGGAATGGGAATGGCAGTTGGGAGCAAGGGAATTGATAGTTCCTGGTGAGGTCAGCAAGGTAAATGACAGCACAGCAGGAGGTTAACAATTGAAATGCAGAAGCAATAACAGAGTAGCAATGATATAAGTAGGTGGTGGCATCACAGAGGGTAGTTAACAATTAACATGCTATGGCAATAATAAAATAGGCAGATGATGCTGTCACAGAGCAGATAACTGCTATGTGATGGCAAAAAATAAGCAGATGATGACATCGCAGACAGCAGTTAACAATTAACATACAATGGCAGCAAAATAAGCAGGTGATGACATCATCGAGAGACATTAGCAATTAACATTCGAGGGGAATAATAAAATAAGCAGACGATGACATCGCAGAGAGCAGTTAATAATTAACATGCAGAAGTGACCATGAATTGTCCATAGGTCAGCCAAATCAGGTCAAAGAGGTTAATGGCAAGCAGAATCCTGGGGCTCACGTCCTGAATTCTTTAGTAGAAAAATGATCCAGGCATTCTTCCCCTGCTTTTAAATACAGTGCTTTATACACAGTATGCGCTCCATAAATACCAGGGAATGAATGAATGAATGATGGTCATTAATTCAGTCGTATTTATTGAGTGCTTACTGTGTGCAGAGCACTGTACTAAGCGCTTGGGAAGTACAAGTTGGCAACATATAGAGACGGTCCCTACCCAACAGTGGGCTCACAGTCTATCAGGGGGAGACAGAGAACAAAACAAAACATATTAACAAAATAAAATAAGTAGAATAAATATGTACAAGTAAAATAGAGTAATAAATATGTACAAACATATATACAGGTGCTGTGGGGAAGGGAAGGAGGTAAGGCTGGGGGGATGGAGGGGGGAGGAGGGGAAGAGGAAGGAGGGGGCTTAGTCTGGGAAGGCCTCCTGGAGAAGGTGAGCTCTCAGTAGGGCCTTGAAGGGGGGAAGAGAGCTAGCTTGGCGGCTGTGGGGAGGGAGGGCATTCCAGGCCAGGGGGATGATGTGAGCTGGGGTTCGAGAACGAGGCACGGTGAGGAGATTAGCAGCAGAGGAGCGGAGGGTGCGGGCTGGGCTGTAGAAGGAGAGAAGGGAGTTGAGGTAGGAGGGGGCGAGGTGATGGAGAGCCTTGAATCCGAGGGTGAGGAGTTTCTGCCTGATGCATCATATGTGGGACAGGGATTGTGTCCAACCTGATTACCTTGTATCTACCCCAGCACTTAGAACAGTGCTGACACATAGTAAGCGCTTAACTAATCAATTGTATTTATTGATCACTTACTGTGTGCAGAGCACTGTACTAAGCACTTGGGAGAGTACAGTATAACAGTAACGCATTCCCTGCCCACACCAAGCTTACAGTCTAAAGGGGGAGACAGACATTAATATGAATAAATTATGGATATATACAGAAGTGCTAGGGGGCTGAGGGAGGGGTGAATAAACGTTGCAAGTGCAAGGGCAAATACCATGATTTATTAATTATTATAGGTATTTGTATCAGAAAATAGCAGTCATGGTGTCTTTGAATCATCCACCCCCTAACCAGGCATTCACTTTCATCAAGTCAGTGGTTACTCTAACATGTTCTTCCCTTAATACGATGTTCTTCAAGAACACCACTTCCACAATTCAAGAAAATTTCCTGTAATTAATACGTGCAAATCAAATATATTCAGCATACACTGTACTCAGAAAGGTGTTTAAAATCCCCCCATTGAAATGTTTCATAAATGAAATACCATGTAAAAGTGTATGAGCTTTTCTAAAAAAAGATGCTATGACTCATTAATATTATGCAGTGCTCAGTTTGCACAGGGCACCGGGGGTGTTGAAAATGGAAAAAGTTATGCATATTGATTCAGGAAACATTTGAGAACTCCAAGCTGTTTGAATGAAATTGAGAGAAATTCAAGATATTGTCCATCATAAATGTTTCCAAAGTGTCTCATATTTAAATTACAGAAGCAGCTTCATTGTAGAAATGCAGTGCAACTTTATTGTCTAGGGTATGTCATATCACAAATCACATTAGTGATCAGGAAGGCTGTAGCTATGGACAAATGAGGGGGTGTCTTCGTTGCATCCCAAAAGCTTATACTCAATCCTTAGCTTTCATAATGCTTCCCAGTTTTAAGATTTTATATCCTCAGAACCTGAATGGAATGGGGATATATTTTAACACTGGGTTTCGGAGATTTTAAGTATTGCGGCAACAAAATATTTTCATTCTTTCTTTTGGTCTTGATGAGACTGGAAATAGTCCCTTTCTACAGGTTAACTTTCTCCTTTATTATGACTTTAGCAATCTTTTACATTTGCCTAAGTATGTAGAATTAATAGAGTAAAGCATGGAGTATAAATTGAGAAAATTATTGAGATCCCCAGGGAAATCATAGTTTGGGTTTCCTTATTAGAGTGTTAATCTTTGTGAAATTACTAATTAAGTCATTCACCAATTTGAATGTTCTAATGAGATGAGTATTCTCTTTTGAGGTAAATCCTTGAATTTTTAATGTTTTTTTATTTTTTAGTTTCTTTTTCTGAAGAGGAGAAATATCAGCTGAGAAATTTCACAAATAAATCTCATCTGTTGGATAAGGGAGCACATCATCAAGTATACCTTAGTTTGGTTGACATTCTTTTGGCATATTCCTATGAAATGTGTATAACTGAAGGAGAGAAGAATGTAAGTATATACAGATTCTAAATGAAGTTTTAGTAAGACGTATAGTCATGTGGGTAGTTCATAAAAGTGCAAACAGAAAGGCCCCAACTAAGAAAGTAGCCTAGTGATCTTATGACTCCTCTTAGCTTCCAGTATTGAGTAGACATCTGGTGGGTAATCTGAGGTAACGGAGGATGATGGCAGACCACAACAAAAACTGGTATGACTATGCTCCTTTCATTCATGCACTTAGTACAGTGTTCTGCGCACAGTAAGTGCTCAATAAATACGATTGAATTCATTCAGTTGTATTAAGTGCTTAATAATAATAATGATAATAATTATGGTATTAAGCGCTTGCTATGTGCTGTTGTAAGCTTACTGTTGTAAGCGCTGGGGTAGATATAGGGTAATCAGATTGTCCCACCTGGGGCTCACAGTCTTAATCCCCATTTTACAGATGAGGTAACTGAGGCACAGAGAAGCTAAGTAACTTGCCCAAAGTCATACAGCTGACAAGTGCTGGAGCTGGCATTAGAACCCATGACCTCTGACTCCCAAGCCCGTGCTTTTTCCGCAAAGCTATGCTGCTTCTCATAATGCTTCTCATAATCTTTTAATGTGTGCAGAGCACTGTACTAAGAGTTTGGGAAAGACAGCACAGCAATAAACAGTGACAATTCTTGCCCACAACAAGCTAACTCTTCCAGAGGTATAGATCATCTAATGCATCCTGCTAGGAGACACATAACCAACCCTCCACTGTAGGCATTCCACCCATACCGCAGAGAATCTGCCTACTTGGGTAGAACCCATATTTTTGCTGTGGATACTCAGACCTTGTGTCAAGTACCTTTTGGCTATGCAGGTCTCTACGGAACTTTCCAGTGGCAAACTAACATTCTCTCGCTTTGTGACTCTTCTAAATATTGTCCAGTAGGTTCAGATAACTTTTATGTCTCCAGGCAGTTACATGATAAAAGATGAACAGTGACAAACCTGTGGTATAATTTTTTTCAGTGGGCGACAGAAACTTAAAGGAAATGTTTTCAGCCTTTCATAAGGTTTTTCCCTTTCAGGATACACAGCCTATCTCAGCTCTTCTGGTGTTGGAAGTGGCTATCATGGCTCAAAAAGGGACCTCTGTGACTTAATAATAATTCTGGTGCTTGTTACGTACTTACTATGTGCCAAGCACTGTTCTAAGGTCTGGGGTAGATACAAGTTAATTACAAGTCCCTGTCCCACATGGAGCGAACACTCTTAACCCCTATTTGTCAGATGAAGTAACTGAGGCCCAGAGAAGTTAAGTGACTTGTCCAAAGTCACACAGCAGACATGGGTTGGAGCCAGGATTAGAACTCAAGTCCTTCTGACTACCGGGCCCGGGCTCTAACCATTTAGCCACGCTGCTTCTGCTGACTTTGGCAACCACCCTAATCCGGCACCTGTAGGCATTGAGAGGATGAGGCTGTCCCACCAGTGTAGGGGAGAGAGGGGAAGTTGACCCCACCACTGCCAAGGTCATTGTGGCCAGAGCTTTTCCCTCCCAAGAGACAGAGCTGTGGGCGATGGGAGTGAGGTGGCATCCTGGGTAGCGGAAGCCGCTGCCTCGCGGCTAATCTGGTTTTGTCAGAGCAACCAGATGGTGACCCTGTCTTCTGTCCACTTCACCACCTGGAGATCCACCCTCCTCCTCCCATTCCTTCCCTTAAAGGAGCTGAGACTGCAGTAGTTATGAGCTGAACTACCCAAGGGAAGGAGGAACTTGTGCTAGTGGTCTGCCCTCTCTTCTCTGCCTCCTCCGCTGCCCCATCTCGCTCCTATTTCCTCTGATCTTCCTCCTAGATCTTCCATTCCCCCCAAAACACTATTTGGCATCTCACAGCTATCCTTTATGTCTTCATTCCTGTCTCTTCTCTCCCTCATCTCCCACAACTCTGTTCTTCTGTGGTCTGTGGAATCCTCCCTCCCTCATGGGCGAACATCCTCATGGGTGATAATCTTTGATCGCCTCCTCACCAGCTCACTCTGTCTCCTCACCATCAATCACCAAGATCAAGCTCTTGCCTGACCACTTTCTCCCCACTAAACTCTCTCAAGCGGGACCTCATCTTCTCTCGTTCTTCTCAGCTCACTGGGAAATGGGGAGGAGTTGGCCTGTTCCTCAAGGCCCCATTCCTTTTTTCTCTTTCTCCTCTTTTGAATCCCATGTCATTGATTTTTACCAGCCTCTACAACTACTCATAGCCATAATCCACCATCCTCCTCATCCCGCCTCTGCATTTCCATCTGATTTGGATGGTGCCTTTCTTTCCTTCCTTCTCTTACTGTGATCCCTCGAGAGAGCGGTTTCAGAGCGAAAGGGGAAGAAATGGGATTGTAGAGGATCAAGAAGGGAGTTGGAGGAGAGAAAGTGCAGACAGCAGGCACATACAGCTCATGCAAGGAGTTCGGATAGGAAGAGGTGATAGTTGGAGCATGCAGTGGGATCCGTTGCAGTTTTTTGTTTTGTGTAAGGATTGGGGAGACCTGGGGGTGTTTTTGGGCAGAGGGGAAAGTGCACTCAGTGATGAGTGGTTAAAAATTGAAGTTGCAGGGTAGGGGAAGAAGAGTGGGTGCAGTTGTCTTTAGAAGGTGAGAAGTGGTGGAAATAGATGCTGAAGGCAGGTGGGAGATCTTTTGAGAGAAAACTGAGAGGGATGAGCGTTATATTGGGGATTGAAGTGAGTTGGGAAGCTCATGCCTTATGGTTTCGACTTTGTCAAAATATTTGGCAGGGTAATCGGGCCAAGAAGGACACTGGGCACCTCAGAAGAGAGTTAAAGGTCCAGGGGTCATGGATGCGGGAGTCCGAGGGAGGAGATGTAACATGGCTGTCCCGGAAGAGAGGGCAGAGATATAGTTAGGATGAATTTGAAGAGGCTGAATTTGAATTTTTGGATTTGGATTTCCACCAACAGTGCTTGGCAGCAAAAGCCCGTGAATGAAGGAAGGGTGCTGTACTAAGTGCTTAGTACAGTGCTCTGCACACAGTAAGCGCTCAATAAATACAATTGAATGAATGAATGAATGCTGTCAAAGTGACCCAGGCCTGGGCATTATCCACAACTGGGGTTGGAGGTGGGAGATCAACGGAGGAAGAAGTGGGCAAAGGAATGGGGTTCAGAGGAGATGGGGGTGTTGACTAAGTGCATTTGTCCATCGTTGGAGGGGAGGTTGAGAAGGGAGTCAGCCGTATTGAGCACTTGCTGTGCACAGAGCACTGTACGAGCGCTCAAGAGAGTACACTGTAGCAGTAAACGGACATAATTCCCTGTTCGCAAGGAGCTTAGTCTTGGGTCATGATGGCCTGGGAGAGGTAGGGGGTCTAGAGATTGGGGTTCTGTCTGGGAAAGAGATCAGTTTTGCAGGCTTTGTGTGCAGTGGGGAGAGAAGCCAGATTAGGAGGTTGTGGTTGTAGTATTCAAGGGTTGATGAGGTTAGAAATGGCCCAGTGACGAGTGATGATGAAATCTGGCATGCATCCAAGTTGGTTAGTGACTGAGGTGAGGTGGAACAGGAGGTCTGCAGAGTTGAGAAGTTAGAGGAAGCAAGTGACTAAAGGGGTCATGGGGAACATCTATTTGGATGTCGAAATGCCCCGAGGACCAGTATAAGGAAACAGGAAAGCGTGAAAGCTGTGAGAGTTCCACCCATAAATGCCAAGGTGGAGCAGGGAAGCCGTAGATGACCATAACTGGTAATTGGAATGGGTTGTAGGGATGGATGACACGGATTTCAAAAAAAAAAAAAAATGAAGGTTAGGGATGGAGGGATTTGGGGATGATAACCTTGGACTCCAATTCTCTTTTGCCATGACTTTCAGGCCCCCACATTCTTCTTCTGTCTGGAAACTAAGCCATGCCCCAGAACTTGGCCTAGCTTTGTGCTCTGTCCCACACTCCAAATGTCCCCAGGTCCCTCCCCCCGTGGGCCCACGCACTTCTTTCCAATCTCTCGACCTCACACACTTCCCCAACCTTTAAGGTCAGAGGTCCAGCCTCTCAACCCTGTCTCATCCAGGCCTTGGTGTTTTCACTGTCAATGAAGCCTAGGTGCTGGGGGCCTATTTTTTTAGACAGATGTGGAAGGATATTGCCCAAGGAATAAGCCGTTCATGCTGGACTGTTGTGTTCTTGTAATTGTTCGCTCTTATATATTAAAACTTAAATTTGCTTTGGGTTTAAAAGATTACATACAAGACCAAAACTATTTATCTTCCCCAACTTCATAAAGGTTGAATCCTCATGGAACATCAGAAAACTGAGTTCAACATTGAGTTGGCTTGAGGTAAGATCTTTAGGTCTTTCAACACATTCCTTAAACTTTTTTGTAGTAGTCTTATTTTATAAACTCCATGTTTTTACCATGGAAATTTGCCAGACAGAAAGTGTTTGTTTGAAATGCTCATTTTCAGAACACTGTGTGCATGAAATGGAATGGAGAGTTAAAGAAATATAGAAGATGGGGTCTCTGTCTTCAAGCCGCCAACAATTATGTGAGACGGGGCAGGCACAAATAGACTTGACATACATACAGGCAAGAGCTGTAGAGCAAGTGTTAAGAATTCTAGGTAATGGGAAAAATGAAGGATGATGAACGATTACTGGAGTCCTTGGGGCATCTGGAACTAGATTGGATTGGGCTCAAAAGTTTTGCTGGGGGAGGCACAACTTGAGCGAGGTTTTAAGCGGGTCCAAGGGGTGGGGAGTGGGAGATGATCATAGGTTTTTTGGAAAGGATTGGGAAGATATTGCAGTGTGAAAGAATGTGTTGTTGGAGGTAGGGGAGAGTTAATCCTGGGTGGGTAATGGTCATTAGTCCAGAATTTGAGTGCTCACTGAGAGAGCACTGCACCAGCTGTGATGGAGAACACAAAGATGACACAGCCCCTACTTTCCAGGGATTTACAGTTGAAATAGTGAAACAAGACCATCACAATCGCCACACAATGCTGAGTAAGTGGGGAAAGCTGAATGGCCAGGCATTACATGGGACAGGTTGGTTGACTTGGAGTGGAATATCTAAACAAAGGTGCAGCAGGGGATCAGGGCAATTTAGGTAACGAAGGAGCTGATTGTCAGAAGACCTCAGAGCCCGTGATCAGAAATTTTAGGATGATTTGATAGACAGTTGGGAACCTTTCAACAGTTATAGAAGCAGAGTGACCTGATTGATTGATCAATCAATTAGTGGTATTGATAAGTGCTTATTGTGTGCAGAGCACTGTACTAAGCCCTTGGGAGAGTACAGTCCACCAGTGTGGCAATCCACCTTCTAAAAGGTGGAAGAGATAAGCGGTCGGGAAACTGGAAAAAAATTTTTTTAATCAATATCAGCGGGATTGAGTGCTTACTGTGTGCAGAACTTTGCATTAGGCCCTTGGGGAATGTACCAGCACCCCCGACCCCTCCAAAAAAAGAAAAAATGATTCTAGCCCTTGAAAAAATTCTAATCTGGTTATGGTATTTGTAACCCAATATTAAATTGTTAGGTCCTGTGATTGGGAGAGAATAGGGGACAGATGTGAAAAATCCCTTAACAGTATGAATTGTGTGACTTTGTAAGTATTACTCAGCATACGTAGATCGTATAATTTGTTCTGTGGAAAATTACAGAAAATATTTGTGTAGGATACTTCAGCAGAAATCCTGAGACTATTTTTACACTGGCCAACTGAATGAAGAAATGGGCATTGAGATGACTTGCTCATCAAAAGCGTTTGAAAGCACTTTTGTGAATTGCTTGGAAAATGACCAAGAAACCTCTAGTTTTGGGGCTGCTGTTTAAGAAAAATTAAAATCTTCAACAGACCTCATCTGCAGTTTATTTTCCTGTTCAAAGCATGCTTAGATGATCATCATACAGTAGGTTTAAAATCACCTGTGTGTTTGTGATCTTTTTGGGCCCCAAAAGTAAAAAAAACAAAACTAAAACTTTTACCAAAGGAAATTCAGGTTGCTAAATTCACCCACTAAATTTTGTAGTAGCCATTGGGACTTTTTATTGCTCTTTGTAAGCATCGAGTCATAAGTAATTAAAAACAACTATTTCACAACTTAGAGGGTTATAAAGTCCAAAAGCCTTTTATGGCAGTGGGTGAAAATTCAACAGCCACTTTTTCATGACTGCATTCTGCCGAGTTTAGTCATTGTCACTGAAATTACTTTGCAATATCAAACTTCTCATTAAGTTGATCTAGCCTTTTAAAGGTATTTAATATTGTCATTACCATTTGCACAACTTTTAATTCTCTACACAAATTTTCAGTAGGTTTAAAATATATATGTCTTTGTCCATTATACTCACATGATGCTACTAACTGTGAGGTTCTATCTATATGTGCAAATGAGTGTCTTTATGAGAATGTAAAGATTTAAATAATTTGTAAGACATTTTTCTCAAATGCATTTCTTTCCATGGTTATAGAAATGCAGACATGCTTTGCAAATATAGCTTAGTACTATTGTTTCTAAAATGAGATGATTTTTTGTGTTTTGCTCATCATATTGTATCACTAGCAAATCACTGCAACCAAAGGGAATTCATAGTTCATAAAATTGTGTTCTATTCATGTCTAGGTCAGTATTTTATTAGATTTTTTTTTAAAGCCGTATACCAGTGTACAAGCCAGTTTAAAATGAAACACGTTTCCTAAAAGACAGTAATGTAGTTTCTTTTAAAAAGTAAATCACTTTTAAGAATGCCTTAAATGACCCACGCCTGCATCATTAAACAAATGATGGGTTTTCTTTTCTCATAAAGGGGGACAATGAACATTCTTCGCTAGAGAGATCTTTATCCTCATCCATAATATTCAATATCCTGAAAGCCAAAAAAAGTCATTTTTGTTCTCATATATACACATGCAATCTATTAATACCATGTGCTTTTACTTTGTATTATTCTTTAAAGGCTTTTTAAGGCTCTTATATACATATAGTATTAAGGGATGGGTGTAATATATTGCTCTTGTATGGGGAACAATAGAGGCTGAAATTATTTCACTGTAATATGCATGCAAATGTTTCACCTCAAAACTTCTAATAAAATTTCTCATGAACTTAGATTTCTAAAAAGATATATGGTTCTGCACACAACTATGTATTGCATATATTCTCTATACATACGTGTGTGTGTGTGTGTGTGTGTGTGTGTGTGTGTGTGTGAGATAATATCTGCGAGTCAGGATGTCCCATTTCTGATCCAGGTGGACACTTCGGACCAGAAACAAGACTGTCTGAATCGGAGTAGAGCCAGGCTAAATAATAATAATAATTATGATGGTATTTAAGTGCTTATTATGTGCCAAGCAATGTAGTAAGCGCTGGGGAGCAAATCATGATGGACACAGTCCCTGTCCCATGTGGGGCTCAGATTCTCGTTTCCCATTTTACAGATGAGGTAACTGAGGCACAGAGAAGTTGAGTGATCTGCCCAAGGTCAAGCAGCAGACAAGTGGCAGAGCCGGGATTAGAACCCATGACCTTCTGACTCCCAGGCCTGTGCTTTATCCAATTCACCATCCATCACTGTGGTCCCAGCACAGAGTACCTCGTGAACCCACCTCATAGTAATAAAGGGAACTCTGGCATTCTTTTCCCACCTCCCACCCACTCCTTGCCTTCCTCCACAGCCCTGGACTCAAGGCAGAAGGTGGATTATTTTTAACCTTGACCACACCTGTCTGGTGTAGAGCTGAAAAGATGTTGAATTGCTGATCTTTGGATCTCTGAGTTTTCTGTATTTTTGAGGCACGTTCCACAATTCTGGAGAAGCTCTCCTTTAAAACTACCCTTTATTTTATTCGAGGGCTCATTGTAGTTATGTTATCAAGTGTTTTATCTGGTAATAATTTTAATCACCTTTTACAGAGTTGGACTAGTGTTCACGATGTCCTCGTTGCCTTTGGAAGAAGAGTTTTATGTTATCCACTTTACCGACACTTCAAGCTAGTGACCAAGGCCCAAAGGGATACGATCCAGATATTGCAGCTAGGTAAGGCACTTCCAGGGTATGTTAATTTGGGTGCTGGAGAATTCCAAGTCCGTACTGTGAGAAATGGAGAAGCCTGATAAGATCTTTGTGCTTGTGAACAGTGAAAATATTTGTAGTATTCTTGATCCTTTGGCAAAATGTTAGTTTATTTTCTTAAATGGTATTTTAAAGCAAGGTACCCCTTGAACTAGCATTGTTAGACATTAGAAACACAGTGCATTAAACTGAAATTCCATTGTCACATACTGTCCTATTTTACCCCAATGGCACTCACTCCATGACCTTCTTAGAGCAGGGATTTTCAACATTTTGTGGAAACTGGGCGCAGCTAGGTTGAGCTCCTTGTGGGCTGGGAATGTTTGACAAGTCTGTTGTACTCTCCCAAGCGCTTGGTTCAGTGCTCTGCACACAGGAAGTGCTCAGTAAATACAATTGATTGATTTGACTAAGCTAAGGGCTCATGGTTTCACCTAAAATATCCCTTTTGCCCTCCACCACCCTTCTGGGGGAGCTGAGAGCCTAGGGGCAATCAATCAATCAATCAGTAATGATGGTATTTGTTAAGCACTTACTATATGCCAGGCACTGTACTAAGCGCTGGGGTGGATACAGTCTGTATCCCACATGGGACAGTCTCGGTTCCCATTTTCTAGATGTGGTGACTGAGGCACAGAGAAGTTGTGACTTGCCCAAGGTCACACAGCAGACAAGTGGCAGAGCTGGGATTAGAACTCATGACCTTTTGACTCAAGGGTGTTGACTGAGCGCTTACTCTCCCAAGTACATTTGTACATTGCTGTACAAAGCACTTAAGAGAGTACAGTAAATTTAGAGTTGGTAGATGCATGCCTGCTCTCACGGAGCATACAATTATTAGAAAGCCTTTGAAAATGGGGAGAGCTGGGTCTGATGGAATTGAAGGAGTTCCAAGGGGACAGTAATCTAATCCCCTGGCATTGCTGAATTCCCACTATCTGCTGCCATTGTTTGCCATCCTGGTCCTACACTCTGCAGTACTTGGAGGTTTCCAGGGTTCGAGGTGATAGGATGCCAATAATAATAATAATTATGGTATTTGTTAAGCGCTTACTACGTGCCAAGCACTGTTCTAAGTACTGGGGTAGATACAAGGTAAAGTCAGGTTGTCCCACGTGGGGCTCACAGTCTTAATCCCCAGATAATTGAGGCACAGAGAAGTTGTTACTTGCCCCAGGTCACATAGCAGACAAGTGGCAGACAAATGCCAAGCACTCCCTCTCTTTTGTGCTCTGGTATTTATTAGCAAATCCGGGTTTTCGCTTCCGGAGAATCGCTTTCTGAACCCGGTAGTCACCTGAGCAGCTGGAGAACTCATTTGCTCACATGGCTTCAACTTCCATCATATTGAAATCTACATCTTCTCCCTTGATCTCTTTCCCTGTCTCTAGGCTCACATCTCCTCCTGCCCTCAAGACATCTCTACTTGGGTGTCCTCCCATCACCCTAAACTTAACATGTCCAAAACAGAGCTTCCTCATCTTCCCACCCAAACCCTGTCCTCTCTCTGACTTTCCCATCACTGAGGATGGCACCATCATCCTTCCTGTCTCACAAGCCCTTAACCTTGGAGTTATCCTTGACTCCTGTCTCTCATTCAACCCACATATTCAATCCGTCACCAATCCTATCTGTCCCACCTTCACAACATTGCTGAAATCCACCCTTTCCTCTCAGTTCATTCATTCATTCATTCAATCGTATTTATTGAGCGCTTACTGTGTGCAGAGCACTGTACTAAGCGCTTGGGAAGTACAAGTTGGCAACATATAGAGACGGTCCCTACCCAACAACGGGCTCACACTACCACGTTAATACAATCACTCATCCTATCCCTCCTAGATTACTACATCAGTCTCCTTGCTGACCTCCCAACCTCCTGTCTCTCCCGACTCCAGTCCATACTTCACTTCCTGGATTAGAGAATCAGCATGGCTTAGTGGACAGAGCACGGGCTTGGGAATCAGAGGTTCCAGCTCCGCCACTTAACAGCTGTGTGACTTTGGGCAAGTTATTTAACTTCTCTCTGCCTCAGTTACCTCATCTGTAAAATGAGGATTAAAATTGTGAGCTCCACATGGGACAACCTGATTACCCTGTATCTACCCCAGCGCCTAGAACAATGCTTGGCACATAGTAAGTGCTTAACAGATACCATCATTATTCAGCGCTTAGAACAGTACTTGGCACATAGTAAGCACTTAACAAATACTATTATTACTATTATCTTTCTACAGAAACTTTCAGGACATGTCACCCTCCTCAAAAATCTTCAGTGGTTGCCCATCCACCTGCATAGCAAACATAAACTCCTCACCATTGTGCTTAAAGCACTCAGTCACCTTGCCCCCTCCTACCTCACCTTGCTTCTCTCCTTCTACAACCCAGCCCCCATACTTCGCTCCTCTGGTGCTAACCTTCTCACTGTGCCTCCATCTCGCCTGTCTCGCCACCAATCCCTGGCGCACATCAATCAATCAATCAATCGTATTTATTGAGCGCTTACTGTATGCAGAGCACTGTACTCAGCGCTTGGGAAGTACAAGTTGGCAACATATAGAGACGGTCCCTACCCAACAGTGGGTTCACAGTCTAGAAGGGGGAGACAGATAACAAAACCAAACATATTAATAAAATAAATAGAATAGATATGTGCAAGTAAAATAGAGTAATAAATATGTACAAACATATATACATATATACAGGTGCTGTGGGGAAGGGAAGGAGGTAAGGCAGGGGGGATGGGGGGGAGGGGGGAGAGGAAGGAGGGGGCTCAGTCTGGGAAGGCCTCCTGGAGGAGGTGAGCTCTCAGTAGGGCCTTGAAGGGAGGAAGAGAGCAAGCTTGGCGGATGTTGGGAGGGAGGGCATTCCAGTCCAGGGGGATGACGTGGGCCGGGGATCGGCGACAGGGCAGGCGAGAACGAGGCACGGTGAGGAGATTAGCGGCAGAGGAACGGAGGGTGTGGGCTGGGCTGTAGAAGGAGAGAAGGGAGGTGAGGTAGGAGGGGGCAAGGTGATGGAGAGCCTTGAAGCCGAGGGTGAGGAGTTTCTCCCTGATGCGTAGGTTGATTGATAGCCACTGGAGATTTTTGAGGAGGGGAGTAATATGTCCAGAGCGTTTCTGGACAAAGACAATCCGGGCAGTGGCGTGAAGTATGGATTGAAGTGGGGAGAGACAAGAGGAGAGAGGCACAGACAAGACAAGAGAGGCACATCTTGCCTCTGGCCTGGAATGGCCTCCCTCCTCAAATCTGACAGACAATTAGTCTCCCCCCTTTCAAAGGCCTATTGAAGGCACATCTCCAAGAGGCCTTTCCACACTAAGCCCCACCTTTCCTCATCACCCACTCCATTTGCTCTTCCCACCTGACTCCCTGCACCACGGTACTTGTGTATATATCAATAATTTTATTTGTATTGATGTCTGTCTCCCCCCCCACCCCCACTCCCCAAGACTGTGAGCTCATTGTGGGCAGGGAATGTATCTGTTGATTGTTGTATTGTACTTTCCCAAGCACTTAGTACAGTGCTCTGCACACAGAAAACGCTTAATCAGGCAGAAACTCCTCACCCTCGGCTTCAAGGCTCTCCATCACCTCGCCCCCTCCTACCTCACCTCCCTTCTCTCCTTCTACAGTCCAGCCCGCACCCCCCACTCCTCTGCCGCTAATCTCCTCACTGTGCCTCATTCTCGCCTGTCCCGCCGTCGACTCCCGGCCCACGTCATCCCCCTGGCCTGGAATGCCCTCCCTCTGCCCATCCGCCAAGTTAGCTCTCTTCCTCCCTTCAAGGCTCTACTGAGAGCTCACCTCCTCCAGGAGGCCTTCCCAGACTGAGCACCCTCCTTCCTCTCCCCCTCGTCCCCCCTCCACCCTCCCCGTCTTACCTCCTTCCCTTCCCCACAGCACTGTATATATGTATATATGTTTGTACATATTTATTACTCTGTTTATTTTACTTGTACATATCTATTCTATTTATTTTATTTTGTTAATATGTTTGGTTTTGTTCTCTGTCTCCCCCTTCTAGACTGTGAGCCCACTGTTGGGTAGGGACTGTCTCTATATGTTGCCAACTTGTACTTCCCAAGCGCTTAGTACAGTGCTCTGCACACAGCGCTCAATAAATACGATTGATTGATTGATTGATTAATAAATACGATTGAATGAATGAATTCTGCGGGATCCTTTTGGTAACTGTTGGCAGTGGAAAACAGGTTGCACCTATGCTTATGACGGAATTGGTGGGAATATGTGACCAGTGCAGAAGATGCCCAGAGGTGGGGGGACTGATGGAGGAAGGCGTAATAACACACATTATCTCCCCCTCTCCCCCCACCATCCTCATTGATTCACAGAGATCAATCGCTTTTGTGCTGCCTTTGCTTCCTTGCTTTTTTCATCCCCGTTCCCAGCCCCAAGACACTTATGTATATGTAATTTCATTTATTTATATTAATGTCTGTCTCCCTTTCTAGACAGCAAGCTCATTCTGGGCAGGCAATTTGTCTGTTATATCCACGGAGATAGTTTCATGCAGGTTTAGGACAGTGCATGCTTACACTGATGCTCAAAATGTTTACTAAAGATGTCCTTGAGGAATTTTTAAATTTTGTATTTGAATCAGGTGAAAGGTTATGTTGACTTTGTAGGTTTAAGAAGAAATGTCAAGGTGACTATGAGCAGAGACGAAGAAATAGGTATTTTTTAAAGTTCTGGTAAGAAAAAAGAGATGTATTCAGTGAACATGCATATGATATAAGCATACTTCTTTAAGATGTGAGGAAATAAATTCCACAAAATAAATCTTCCGATTTTAAGATTTGGGTGGGTTCACAGTGCTTTTTTGATGCTGAAAAGTAGCTCATAGTCATCTGCATTATCTTTGTGTTGGGGGGGTATTTCTGGAGTAGCTCCCATGTATGAGTAATTCAAGGACTTTCAATGACACTCTTAGCCTTTTGAGTTGGAAGAATGTCTCAAGATCAGACTTGTTTTCTGATTTTAGATTCTTTGTTGCATCTTCAAGCATGGCTGAGTAGAATAGATTGAACAAGACTACATCCTGTATCCTGCTTTCCTGCATTTGTGATAGGCGGAGGGGAGAATCAGGATTAGGTGTTGAATCCCCACTTTACAGATGAGGAAACTTGAGGAACAGAGAAGTGACTTGCCCAAGATCACACAGCAGACAAGTGGCCTAGCTGGGATAAGAACCCAGGTCCTCCAAATCCCAGACCAGTGCTCCTTCCACTAGGCCATGCTGTGACTCATGGTTAATAATCAATCAGTCGATGGTATTTATTGAGCACGTACTGTTTAGAACACTGTACTAAGCACTTAGGAGGGTTGAGTACAATAGAGTCTAGAGACGTGATCCCTGCCCATAGTGAGTTTACAGTCTGCAATGGGAGACAGACATTAAAATAAATTACCATAAGGAAAGTAGTAGAGTCTAAGAATATGTATGTAACTTCTGGAGGGAATATCAGGTGCTGAAGGGTTACACAGCCAAGTGCATAGGTGCCTCAGAGGGGAATCACCTTGACCCCTCTTACCTCACCTTGCTACTCTCCTGCAAAAACCCAACCCATACATTTAGCTTCTCTAATGCCAACCTTCTCATTGTACCTAAATCTTGCCTATGTCACCGCCGACATCTCACCCACGCCCTACCTCTGGCCTGGAATGTCTTCCCTCTTAACATCTGACAGACACTCTCCTCTGCTTCAAAATCTTATTGAAGGTACATCTCCTCCAGGAGACCTTCCTTGACTAAGCCCCCTCTTTCCGCTTCTCCTACTCATTTCTGTGCTGCCTTTTCTTCCTTGCTTTTTTAATCCTCCTTCCCAGCCCCATTACACTTATGTACATATATATAATTTTATTTATATTGTCTGTCTCCCTCTCTAGACAGCAAGCTCATTCTTGGCAGGCAATATGTCTGTAATACCGTTATACTGTAATAATAAATAATAATAATGGTATTTAAGTGCTTACAATGTGCCAAGCACTGTTCTAAGCACTGGGGTAGATAGAGGGTAATCAGGTTGTCCCACATGAGGCTCACACTTCCATTTTACAGATGAAGTAACTGAGGCACAGAGAAGTTGTAACTTGCCCAAGGTCACACAGCAGACAAGTGGCAGAGCCGGGATCAGAACCCACGTCATCCGACTCCCAAGCCCTTGCTCTTTCCACTAAGCCATGCTGTTTCTCTAAACAACTACTCAGTACAGTACTCTGCACACAGCGCCAAATAAATTCAATTGGCTGACTGAGCTTACATTCTAGAGGGGGATCCAAGACATTACTCTGCCTGTTAGAAAGTGGCAAAAGTGGGCACAAGGCAATCCTTCTACCCAATACTTGGAGCTCATTACTCCTTTAGGGAAGGAATAAGCTTGGCTGGAGAGAATACAGGAAAGCTGGTGTGTGTGGGGGCGGGTGGGGGGCTGCGGGGCAGGCAGGTTTCTTAACTGGAAGCTCAGCTGTGGGCTATGTCAACTCATTCCTGTGAGTGCTGTGAGTTCCATGTGTTGGGGCTAAATGTGACTTCTCGAGATTCCTTGAGCTCAATAAGTCTGTGAACCATTCATATGTTCTTAGAATTCAAGAATTAGAAGTTGGCTACTTATTTAATCTGTTTTGTTTTAAGTGATTCCGGATTTGTGCTGTTAATTGGCTGATCTCAGTGCTGCACTCCTTCCTCTAATAAGCCATTATGAGCCAATCTCCCTCAAATTCATCTAGACCCTTCTTGAACATATTAAGATTTTTCAGCCTGCACAATTTACTGTGATTATCATTTCCCCGCTTGACCACTGCATCAGCCTGCCTGCATCCAATCTCTCCCCTCCCCAGTCGTATTTCACTCTGCTGTCTGGATCATTCTTCTGAAAAATCATTCGGTCCATACCTCCCCACTCCTCAGAAAGCTTCAACGGTTGCCTATCCATTTCTGCATTAAGCAGAAACTCCTCACCATCGGCTTTAAGGTGGTCAGTCAGCTCTCTCCTACCTAACCTTGCTGATTTCCTGCTTCAACCCAGCCTGCACATTTTGCTTCTCTAATGCCAAACTACTCACTCTACCTCGATCTCATATATCCTATCACCGACCCCCACCCTCACATTCTTCCTCAGGCCTGGAACACCCTTTCCGTTTATATCTGCCATTCCTCCGCTCTTCCCATCTTCAAAACCCTCCTAAAATCACATCTCCAAGAGGCTTTCTCAGATTAAACCATTGTTTTCCTCCTCTGTGCACCCTCACTTCTGCATCCACTATGAACTTGGCTGTGTTCTTCTTATGCACCTTGATACCCCAGCCTCACAACAGTTATGTAAATATTGTTATACTGTACTATTTCCCCTTTCCCAAATCTCTTTTAATGACTGTCTCCCCCTTTACTTTTGTAAGCTCCTTCTGGATAGGGATTGTACTTTCCCAAGCACTTAGTACAGTACTGTGCACACAGTAAGCACTCAATAAATGCCATTGATTGATTGAGAGATTTCTGTACCTGTTGCATCTTTGACATAGTGGGAAATTTCTCCACATTGTGTTTCCATGCTTTTCTCTCCCTTCTGTGCTAGTATTTTTTTTATGGTATTTGTTAAGCAGTTAATGTGTCCCAGGCACTGTACCAAGCGCTGGGGTAGATACAAGCTAATAAGGTTGGACAGTCCGTGTCCCACATGGGGCTCACAGTATTAATCCCCATTTTACAGATGAGGACACTGGGGCACAGAGAATTAAAGTGTCTTGCCCAAGGTCACACAGCAGCCAAGTGGTGAAGCCGGGATTAGGACCCAGGTCCTAAAGTGCTAAAGGTGTCAAAAAAAAAAAGCCTCATATAAATGTCAGTATAAATTACTGAAGTCGAGTCCTCAGTTCCCTAATACAGTTTATTCCTAAATAATAATAATAATGAGCTATTTTAGATTATTTTTAGGTTGTTCATAGTTGAACAGTGAGATTCTACCTTTCCCAAGACACTATGGCCCCCAACTAGAAAAAGATGGCCATTTTGCATTCAAAAGAAATGATTAGTTTCTTGGATTTTTTTCTGAAAAATAATTAACAGTGATTGTATAACTAAAAGGAAATTGGAGTCAATCACTTCAACCATTTGAGCTTTCAGGATTGAAATTCAGTATTACATTTCTTCAATACAGATTTGAATGTAATTGCCATCCTTCAAGAGTGAAATTGGATTTATTCCCATGAGAGAAAATAGGTATCAGAAACCCTAAATTAACAAATTTTTATATAGCATTTGGAATGATGAAAAATATGTTGCAGTTCTTGTTACTCTTTCTTTAGACTTCTAGTGATTTATAGGCCCTGGGTCCACTGCTTGGTATATTAAGAAAGAATTTTGATAACGAAGCGGCCGGACCTTTTGTAGAATGCATAATCATTTTTAACTGATAGGAAAATTATCTTGCTTGATCCAGTTCTGAAGCTCTGATCCTTTCAGCACAGCGATCCTTGGCATGATCATGTTTTCACCTAGATAATGCCATTTAATAATAATAACAATAATAATAATTATGGTATTTGTTAAGCGCTTACTATGTGCCAAGCACTGTTCTAAGCGCTGGTGTAGATATGAGGTTAGCAGGTTGTCCCACGCGGGGTTCACAGTCTTAATCCCCATTAGGCAAAAACTCCTCACCCTCGGCTTCAAGGCTCTCCATCACCTCGCCCCCTCCTACCTCACCTCCCTTCTCTCCTTCTACAGCCCAACCCGCACCCTCCGCTCCTCTGCCGCTAATCTCCTCACCATGCCTCGTTCTCGCCTGTCCCGCCGTCGACCCCCCGGCCCACATCATCCCCCTGGCCTGGAATGCCCTCCCTCTGCACATCCGTCAAGCTAGCTCTCTTCCTCCCTTCAAGGCCCTACTGAGAGCTCACCTCCTCCAGGAGGCCTTCCCAGACTGAGCCCCTTCCTTCCTCTCCCCCTTGCCCCCCTCTCCATCCCCCTGCCTTACCTCCTTCCCCTCCCCACAGCACCTGTATATATGTATATATGTTTGTACGTATTTATTGCTCTATTTACTTATTTATTTTATTTGTACATGTTTATTCTATTTATTTTATTTTGTAGGGACCGTCTCTATATGTTGCTAACTTGTACTTCCCAAGCGCTTAGTACAGTACTCTGCACACAGTAAGTGCTCAATAAATACAATTGAATGAGGCACAGAGAAGTTAAGTGACTTGCCCAAAGTCACATAGCTGACAAGTGGCAGAGTTGGGATTCAAACCCACAACCTCTGACTTCCAAACCCGTGCTCTTTCCACTAAGCCACACTGCTTGTCTAATTTATCCTCCCATAGGCACTGTCTTCTTTGCTCTGCATATAGGCACTTAATAACTACTACTTGACTACTGCATTAGCCTCCTTGCTGACCTCCCCGCCTCCTATCTCTCCCCACTCCAGCCCATACTTCTGTCACTGGGCAGAATCAGCTGCTGGGTACCTCGCGAGCTTGCGGATTGGAGGGCTGGAAATGGATTCACAGACTCGAGGCAGGTTTAGCAAGATGATAGCACAAAGAACCCGCGACATGTAACCCTCAGGAGCAAAGTTATTCCTAGGCTAATAAGCAGTAAGTGCACTGGTCAGCATGGTACCCCACTTCTAGCACTTGGTAAAACTGGGAAGGAGACACCTCACAAACGCCCCAAATGGGCTTAGCCACCCCAAACTGGCTTCTTTTCAAGTAATACCAAACGGGCTACCTCATCCATTCATTAAATTGTATTTATTGAGTGCTTACTGTGTGCAGAGCATTGTACTAAGTGCTTGGAAAGTACAATTCAGCAACAAGTAGAGAAAATCCCTGCCCACAATGGGCTCACAGTCTAGAAAGGGGGAGACAGGCATCAAAACAAATAAACAGGCATCAATAGCATCAATATGAATAAATAGAATTATAGATATGTACACATCATTAATATAAATAAATATAATTATAAATACGTACATGCATGCACAAGTGCTGTGAGGGCGGGTAGAGCAAATGGAGCAAGTCAGAGTGATGGAGAGGGGAGGAGGAGCAGAGGAAAAGGGGGGGCTTAGTCTGGGAAGGCCTCCTGGAGGAGGTGAGCCTTCAGTAGGGCTTTGAAGGGGGGGAAGTGGTTAAACCAAAGGGGTTAAACCATCCCAAATGGGTTTCCTTTCAAGCAATCCCAAATGGGCTACCTCTCAAACAAGTAACCCCAAGCAGGCTGTCTCTCAAACAAGTAACTCCAAATGAACTTGAACCTTTTCAAGTTTCTGGGTCAAGTTCCTAGAATACTCACTCCTCCTAGCTCTAATGAGATGGCTCGATCGGTCTCTCGGTGCCACACAATCTCTGACAGAGTGGGCGTCCCCACCTCTTGGTAGAGGCGACAGCCCACCTCGGTGTGACGTTCCAACGTACTACAAAGAGTTCATGGAGATCCCCTCCCCAGATAGGCCTTGCTACTTCCCGATCCCCTTCCCTTCCGCTGGCCATATTTGGGGTGAAAAAGGATCGTGAGACATGACCCATAGCAATTTTCTCATTCCCGGTCTTATTGTTCAACCTTATTGCTCAGCCAGCCTCTCCAGGGTTGGTAGCGCCAGGAGCTATGGGAAGCATTAAGCCCATCAGCCTGGCCAGGGTGTGACTGGTCCCGACTTCACTCTGCTACCCGGATCACTGTGGTAAAAAAAAAAAAGTTCAGTCCAAGTTTCCCCACTCCTCAAGAAGCTCCAGTGGTTGCCCATCCACCTCAGCATTAAACTCCTTACCATCGGCATTAAAACACTCAATCACCTTGCCCACTGCTACCTTACCTCGCTTCTTTCCAATTCCAACCCAGTCCACAAACTTGGTTCCTCTATCACCAACCTACCCCCTGTTCCTTGATCTCGTCTATCTCGCCACCAACCCCTAACCCACATGGAACTTACTTACCCTTCCCCTTCATATCTGACAGACCATCACTCTCCCCACCTTTAAAGCCTTATTAAAATCCCATCTCCTCCAAGAGGCCTTCAACTAAACCCTCATTTCCCCTACTTCCTTTCCCTTCTGCATCACCCTTGCACTTGGATTTGTACCCTATATTCACCCCACTCACAGCCCCATACCACTTATGTACATATCTGCACTTGATTTTAATGTCTATCTCCCCTTCTAGGCTATAAACTTGTTGTGGGCGGGGAATGTGCCTACCAACTCTGTTATATAGTACTCTCCCAAGCACTTAGGAAGCACTCAGTAAATATCACTGATTAATTAGTAGATAATTATTTCCATATTTCATATGGAATTTCAATCAAAAGTGCAGCCAGGTCTAGAGAGGTTTTTTTTTTAACCCAGAGAAAGTACTTGTAGACTTCCATAGCGCAGAAGACCTTCATTTTTGATTCCCTGTATTTGCAGTGAACTAATAATATCTTTAATAATAATTGTGGCATTCATTAAGTGTATGTGCCAAGCACTGTATTGAGGGCTAAGGTGTGTAAAATACAATCAGATCAGATACAGACTGAGAGCCCTATATGGGACAAGGAGGAGCAAAGAGAACAGGTATTCAGTCCTTATTTTGCAGATGAGGAACTGGGCCCCCAAGAAGGTTGTGACTGGCCCAAGGTCACACAGCAGACAAGGAGAAACAGCGTGGCTCAGTGGAAAGAGCCTGGGCTTGGGAGTCAGAGGCCATGGGTTCAAATCCCGGCTCCACTGATTGTCAGCTGTGAGACTTTGGGCAAGTCACTTAACTTCTCTGTGCCTGTTACCTCATCTGGGGGATTAAGACTGTGAGCCCCCCGTGGGACAACCTGATCACCTTGTTACTTCCCCAGTGCTTAGAACAGTGCTTTGCACATTGTAAGCGCTTAATAAATGCCATTTTTATTATTATTATTTTTATTAAGTGGTGGAACTACTTGGTATTAAAATCCAGGTTTCCAGATTCCCAGACCAGTGCTCTTTCCAATAGGCCACATTGCAAATTCCTTCATTCAGTCGTATTTATCGAGCGCTTACTGTGCCCAGAGCACTGTACTAAGAGCTTGGAAAGTACAATTCAGCAATAAAGGGAGACAGTCCCTACCCACAGGGTAGAAACAGTTGAGTGATATGCAGTTACAGTCATTTCTCTTTCATTTTAGCTTATCTAATTGAAGGGAACAAACCTCACTTGCTGACTCATAACAAGGGTTATAGGTGGGGAATAGATCACCTACTGTGTCCCCTCTGTTCTGATGGCCATATTTTAGCCCTGAAAGCCAGTTATGCAACTTCATGCATAATCTTTAATCACCACTTTATTTCCAAGAAGGCACTTTATCTCTGTGCCAGCCATCAGCTTAGGGTAGGTTAGTCAGCAGCAGCGTGGCCTGGTGGAAAGAATATGGGCCCAGGAGTCAGAGGACTTGGGTTCTAATGCCAGGTCCACCACTTGTCTGTTGGGTGAATTTGAATGTCACTTTGCCTCAGTTTCCTCATCTATAAAATGGGGATTCAATCCTACTCCTACTTAAACTGGGATCCCCATGTGGGGCATGGACTTTGTCTAATCTAGATATCCTGTATCTACCTCAATGCTTAGTACAGTGCTTGGCACATGGTAAGCACTTAGCAACTGCCATTATTATTATAAGCTTTTTGCTCTTAGCCTTCAAAGCTGATTTATAGAACCAGTAAACTCTAAATTACTCATGGACAGCCTATCTTCAAAGCCCTTCTGAAATCCTACCTCCTCCAGGAAGCTTTATCTGATTTAATTTTCCTTTTCCACTGGCCATTAAGCACCAACTCATGGACAAATCCACTTTTCCTTCTCTTTTATCTGTATTTTACTTTAGCGTCCGTCTCCTCCCCTCGATTGTTCATTTCTCAAGGGCAGGGATCATGTCTCTTAATTCTGTTGTACTCTCCCAAATGTCTATTGCAATGCTCTGCTAAGAGAAGGCACTCAGTAAACACTCAGTAAGTATTTGCACAATAAATATGATTATAATTGGGAGAGTTTGATAGAAAACATAATCCCTGCCCTCAGGAACTTACAGTCTAACAATCAATCAATCAATCATATTTATTGAGCGCTTACTGTGTGCAGAGCACTGTACTAAGCGCTTGGGAAGTACAAGTTGGCAACATATAGAGACAGTCCCTACCCAACAGTGGGCTCACAGTCTAGAAGGGGGAGACAGAGAACAAAACAAAACATATTAACAAAATAAAATAGAATAGATATGTACAAGTAAAATAGAGTAATAAATATATACATATATATAGGTGCTGTGGGGAAGGGAAGGAGGAAAGACTGGGGGGATGGAGAGGGGGACGAGGGGGAGAGGAAGGAGGGGGCTCAGTCTGGGAAGGCCTCCTGGAGGAGGTGAGCTCTCAGTAGGACCTTGAAGGGGGGAAGAGAGCTAGCTTGGTGGATGTTGGGAGGGAGGGTATTCCAGGCCATGGGGATGATGTGGGCCGGGGGTCGACGGCGGGACAGGCGAGAACGAGGCACGGTGAGGAGATTAGCAGCAGAGGAACGGAGGGTGTGGGCTGGGCTGTAGAAGGAGAGAAGGGAGGTGAGGAAGGAGGGGGCGAGGTGATGGAGAGCCTTGAAGCCGAGGGTGAGGAGTTTCTGCCTGATGTGCAGATTGATTGGTAGCCACTGGAGATTTTTGAGGAGGGGAGTAACATGCCCAGAGCGTTTCTGGACAAAGACAATCCGGGCAGCGGCATGAAGTATGGATTGAAGTGGGGAGAGACACGAGGATGGGAGATCAGAGAGGAGGCTGATGCAGTAGTCCAGACGGGATAGGATGAGAGCTTGAACGAGCAGGGTAGCGGTTTGGATGGAGAGGAGAGGGTGGATCTTGGCAATGTTGCGGAGCTGAGACCGGCAGGTTTTGGTGATGGCTTGGATGTGAGGGGTGAATGAGAGAGTGGAGTCGAGGATGACACCAAGGTTGCGGGCTTGTGAGACGGGAAGGATGGTAGTGCCGTCAACAGTGATGGGAAAGTCAGGGAGAGGGCAGGGTTTGGGAGGGAAGACAAGGAGTTCAGTCTTGGACAGGTTGAGTTTTAGGTGGTGGGCAGACATCCAAATGGAGATGTCCTGAAGGCAGGAGGAGATGCGAGCCTGGAGGGAGGGGGAGAGAGCAGGGGCAGAGATGTAGATTTGGGTGTCATCAGCGTAGAGATGATAGTTGAAGCCATGGGAGCGAATGAGGTCACTAAGGGAGTGAGTGTAGATCGAGAACAGAAGGGGACCGAGAACTGAACCTTGGGGAACCCCCACAGTAAGGGGATGGGAGATGAAGACCCAAAATATTTGCAAATGAGGAAAAATGGATAGTTGGATAGGTAAGTGTTTAACGCAATGATTGTATGTACAGAAGTACTATGAGTGTGCATTAGTGATAATTACAAGAAGAAAAAATAACTGGGGAAGGCCTAAAGGAGATAAGATTTCAGAAGGGCTGTAAAGATAGGGAGAACTATGGTCTGGTGGGTTTGAAGGAGAAGGGATTTCCAAGCGTGAGGTGGGGTGTGAGCAGGAGATTGGTTGTGGGGGTTAATGAGAGTGAGGCACAGCCAGGTGCTGAACTTTGGAGAAGAGCGTGAGCTGAGGTGCAGTGGAAGAAGTGGATAAATAAGGGAAAGAGCTGATTGAGAGTCTTAAAGGCAAATGCTTGGAGTTTTTGCTTGAAGCAGAGAGATAAGTGGCCAGTAGAGGTTTTTGAGGCATGGGGAGATGTATGCATGATTCATCAGTTGGTGGTATTTGAGTGGTTACTGTGTCCAGAGCGCTATACTGCTTTGGAGAGTACTGTACAACACTTGGTAGTTGGTAGTTGCACTCCCTACCCACAAGGAGTTTATAGATAATATTTTAGAAAAATGTTTGGGCTAGGGTTGGAGATCAGGAGCCGGGAACGGAACTGATGTTAGGGGAAACGGGGAAGGACTGATCACTGCTTACCTGTTCTTTTTTCCTCTTCTTACTCCTTGTCTTCCCTTTCTCTCTTCCTATTTTCTGTCTTCTTTAATTATCCTCTTTTCTCCCCATCACCCCCTCCCCCTTCTCTCGCTCACTCATCAATTGGGCTCTCTCGTCAGTTATTCAGTCATATTTATTGAGCACTTACTGGGTGCAGAGCACTGTACTAAGTGCTTGGGAGAGTACAATATAATAATAAACAGATACCTTCCCTGCCCACAATGAGCTTACAGTCTAGAGGGGGGAGACAGACATTAATATACATAAATAAATGACAGATATGTTTATAGGTACTGTGGGGCTGGGAGGGGGATGAATAAAGGGAGCAAGTCAGGGTGATGCAGAAGGGAGTGGGAAAAGAGGAAAGGAGGGCTTAGGCAGGGAAGGCCTCTTGGAGGAGATGGGCCTTTAATAAGGCTTTGAAGTGGGGGAAGAGTCATTGTCTGTCTGGGAGGGCATCCCAGGCCAGAGGTAGGACATGGGCGAGAGGTCTGCCACAAGATAGACAAGCTTGATGTACAGTGAGAAGATTGGCATTAGAGGGGCAAAGTGTGCGGGCTGTGTTGTAGTAGGAGAGTAGCAAGATGAGGTAGGAGGGGGCAAGGTGATTGAGTGCTTTAAAGCCAGTGGTGAGGAACTTCTCTTGTTACTGTCTTTCTTGGTAGGGTGAGTAGGCTATATCCAGTGTATGTCTCATACGGGAGTTTATGGGATCAAACAGTGAGGTGTATTATGGCTAGGCTTTCATCTTAAGCTTGTTTAACCCAGATTCTACTCTATGATGATGTATATTAAGTTGTACCTTTTTGGGGGGAAACTTATAGTCATGCTTGCAATATATGTTAGGTCTCCAGTATCCTTTTTGTATTTAAAGGTTATTTGGATATTTTGCTGTATTCTTCTTTTAATTGGATAGCAAATCTATGTAGAAGAACTTCACTTTTGCAATGATCATGGTGTTTGTAGTTTTTTCTTTGAGATAAGGCTATTTGAAACTGTTTTGACTAGATGTTTCATGAAGGTTGATGAGTAATAGCTGGGCAGCAGCTTGATATGGTGAAAGTTATTTGGTGACAATGACTGGTTTCCTGAAGGCTGTTTTCGCAATTAAAAAATGGGTTTGTCACTCTTACCTCTGACAATTAGTAGTCCTATAGATCAGTCATTAACTGGGTTAATAGCCAATTTTTCACAGCCTATTGCTTTTCTAAATTATTCTGTAGATAGAATAGCATAATTAACACAAAAGAAAGGAGCTATGCCAGGATATTAAGTGGTGACTTGTGAATTTTTATTAAAAACATGGAGTCCATGTTCAAGAAATTGTAAGATTGAAAGTGCTTGTCAAAGAGTTTGTGAGTGCAATGTGGGGTTTTTTTGTGCATTTGTCTTTCCATAGACCTCTGCAAATGTTCTTTGGTCCCCAACATTCCATCTTCCTTGAGAAACACTTTTCTCAGCCAAACCAGATCGAGATTAGTTTGGATGAGTTTTAGGGCGAGAGGACAAGACCAAATTGAAAACTTCATTGTAGCAAAGCCACCAGAGATGAAAAGCCAGGTGTGCCAATTCCTAACTATAAATCCACTCCGCCTCCTAATTTCTTTCCTTCTCAGTCAGTAATATCACCGTCCTCCCTGTTGCAGAAACCCACCATTTTGGAGGTCCTCATTGACTCCTCACTGTCCTTCAGCTCTCACATTTGATCAACTGCTAAATAATAATAATAATAATAATAATGGTATTTTTAAGTGCTTACTAAGTGCCAAGCACTGTTCTAAGCATTGGGTGGGGTAGATACAAGGTAATCAAGTTGTCCCATGTGGGGCTCACAGTCTTAATCCCCATTTTACAGATGAGGTAACTGAGGCCCAGAGAAGTTAAGTGACTGGCCCAAAGTCACACAGTTGACAATCCCTCCCTGGATCCACTTCCTTCTCTCCAGCTCACAGCCACCTTAATTCATGCCTCCCCACCGGCAGTCTTTCCCCATTTCAGTCTTTGCTTAATGCTGCTGGCTGGATCACCTTCCTAAAATGAGGAATTTATGTGTTAATCTGTCACATTATCCTCTGAAAGAGTGCTCTTATTTCCTTGTTTCCTAGCTCCTCCCACAGGTGTGCTTTTTCACTTTCCAGTTGACTTCTCTCACCGATCCGTAAAGAGTCCGTGAAAATTGAGGTGGGAATATTGCTTGCTAAAAAAAGCCGAGGTAAACCTAGTAGAATTTCAGTTCAGTTCAGCTTGTCCTCTTTGATGTCTCCTTTGCTGATCACTTGGCTGAACAGCATGAAGTTTCTGAACATCTCTTCAGAGCATGTCAGAGTACTCAGAACTACTGTGTGACTGTAAAGGAGAAAACTGTCCTGCTATACACAGGGTAGCCGACTGAGCTAATGGAGTAATTAACTCACTACCACCACAAATGCTGCTACCTACTGGCCCCCCCTGCCAGGGCACAGAGCAACTTCCCTCTAGTCCTTAGTTCTACCAAAGCCTAAATCTTTGTTCTCCAAACAGTCTAGCTTTTCCTATCTTATGCCACTTAAGCATGTGAGAACAATAATCCATAATCCTGTAAGGCTTCTATAAGTCCTCCTTGAATAATATTCTGTGCAAATGTTCTGTAGACACACACCAGTCCAGAGATGGTTGATGAATTCAACACCGCTGAATATTAAGAGGAAAAGTCTAGGCCTCTTCAACTTAGCCCTGCATTAGGAAAACTTTTTCAGCATTTCACACGATGAAACTGAGCATGACATGTAGAAGGGCTAGTATTTGAAACGGTTCCTCTTTTTCCCTCGACCCCTAAAAAAGCCACTTCCTAGTATAGTAAAAACCCACTTAACACTGTGATGTTAATGGAAATTTGAATCAATGGAAATTTGGAAGGTTTCAAGAGCTTCCATAATTTAAAGGCGAGAAAGGGTGTATGTGTTGGTGTGCCTTTATCTGCTTGTTTTTTCTGCCCTTTTTTGTGTCTGAGATTGTATGTCACCCTCTGTGGGGGATTGTGGGTTTGTGTCTGTGTGCTCGCCTTCTCTCTGCTTGTTTGTTCCTTTAAGTCTGAATGGAGAAACAGGAGATGTACCCTATTCATGCCTGTGCCTCTCCCCCTCAGTCTCCCCCTCACACACACAATCACACACCCCGTGCCTCTGTCCTCCTTCACAGCGGGAGTGATTTATTATTAATTCAGGCTTTTGTTAACCGCAATGAAAAGTAAAACCTACTGTCATTTGGAGGATCTTGGGCAAAAGGAGTGAGCATCAGAGGGGGAGTAATCGTTACTGAATAGTTGGATCATGGCCAAGTTTAAATTTAGAGATTGGTGGGAATGCAATCTCTGGAAATCCTGCCATCCAGCAGCACAGAAACTGTTTGCCTATCAGAACTCCTCAATGCTTGCCCATCTTCCTGCCCAAGATGGCCCTAGTAAGACTCCTGAGAAAAGTTTCATGGGAACGCTGCAGGTGAGATCATTAATATACCATCCAGATGCACTTAGTTCCTCCTGGGGGAGAATTTAGGCATATACCTATCTTTGTAAACTTCTCCTGGGTGGGGGCTTTCCCATAAAATATTACTCCTCTTGTGAGGAGGGTATCTATTAGTGAATTTATTTATTGAGTGCTTACTGTGCTCAGAGCACTGTACTAAGCACCCGGGAGAGTACAGTACAGTAGAGTTGGTAGACATGTTCCCTGTCCACAAGGAGCTTACAGACTAGAAGTATCAAAAATGTCAGAACATTCTGGGTAGTAAGGTGCCAGTTGGCCCAACATTTTCCCTAGAGCAGCAGCGTGGCCTTGTGGAAAGACTATGGGCCTGGGAGTCAGAGGACCTGGGTTCTAATGGTGCCGCTTATCTACTGTGTGACCATGGGCAAGTCACTTCTCTGTGCCTCAGCTTCCTCATCTGCAAAATGGGCATTCAGTACCTGTTCTTTCTCCTACTAAAACGGTGAGCCTGAGCCCATGTGGGACCAGATTATCTTGTATCTACCCCAGCGCTTAGTACAGTGCGTGGCACATAATACTTAACAGATACCGCTATTGTTATTTTTTCTTGTGTGGGGTGTGTGTGTGTGTAAGCACTTTGCCTGACAGAAATAAAACTGAACTATTGCAGATTAAAATCTACTGCTAGGTAGAGGGGGTGAGCAGTTTTTCATTATAGTGGTAGTAATTATAACAATAATAAATATGGTATTTTTAAAACATTTACTATGTGCCAGGCACTGTTCTAAGCCCTGGGGTACATACTTGCAAATGGGGTTGACCACAGTCCCCGTCCCACATGGGACTCACAGTCTTAATCCCCATTTTACAGATGAAGGCCCAGAGAAGTTAAGTGACTTGCCCAAGGGCACACACAGCAGACAAGTGGCAGAACTGAGATTAGGTTCGCAGGACTCCCAGGCCCATGCTCTATTCATTAGTCCACGCTGTTTCTCAAATGTTTGATAAACCAAACATTACCTGAGAAGGATCCCTTTGGATTATATTAAACTTCTAGTAGTAGTAATCACTTCTCTACTGGAGAATCAGTTAAATTTCAGGGGCATCACTGCCCCTTAAAGAGTGCCAGGAAATATAAATGGAATGAAATGAGAAGCATCGTGGCATAGTGGATAGAGCACAGACTTGGGAGTCAGAAGGTCATGGATTCTAATCCCGGCTTTGCCACTTGTCTGCTGTGTGACCTTGGTCAAGTCACTTCACTTCTACTTCACTTCTCTGTTCCCCAGTTACCTCACTGTGGACTATGGGTTGGACTGTGTCCAACCAGATTTGCTTGTATCCACCCCAGTGTTCAGTACAGTGCCTGGCTTACAGTAAGGGCTTAACAAACGCCACAATTATTATTATTATTATTATTATGAAACCTTGGAGGCATGTCCTCTCCGCTACTTTCTCCTACTCGTGCCACATAGTGCCCCCTCCGGCTTTGTGACCCCACTTATTTCCCAGAGACCAGCATCGTAGAAAATAGGCAGAGGAGAAGGCTCGATGTCTCCTGTTTGCCATCCACTGAGGTGGCATACATACCTGTTTCTCCCCTATGGCATAGCTCCCTGGGCAACCTCATGGTGCCTCAGTCCTGGATATAATCCAGAATTGGTGCTGTGTGGAGAACTGGAGATTTCTCTGTGTCACCAACTGGGGCATGATTCCAAGCACCATACTAAGCGCTGAAATAGATACAAGGTAATCAGGTTAGACACAGTTCTGTTCCTCTTGGGGTTCACAGTCTATGTATCATCAATCGTATTTATTGAGCACTTACTATGTGCAGAGTACTGTATTAAGCGCTTGGGAGAGTACAGTATAATAATGGTATTTGTTAAGCGCTTACTATGCGCCTAGCACTCTTTTAAGCACTGGGGTAGATACAAGGTAATAGGTTGTCCCACATGAGGCTCACAGATTTAATCCCCATTTTACAGATGAGGTAACTGAGGCACAGAGAAGTTAGGCGACTCACCCAAAGCCACACAGCTGGTAAGTGGCATAGCCAGGATAAGAACCCACCACCCCTGACTCCGAGGCCCGTGCTCCTGCCATTGAGCCATGCTGCTTCTTATAAACAGAGATGGCAGACACGTTCCACGCCCACACGAGCTGACAGTCTAGAGGAACAGAACTTTTAGGCCAATGACTTGCAGTACGTATTAAGCGCTTACTTTGTACCAAGGCACTGTGCTAACCACGGGAGTAGTGACAAGATATTCAGATTGGACACAGCCCCTGTTAAATAAGGTTTTTCTGATCTAAAAGGTAGTGAGACCAAGTGTCTTATTTCCAGGAAAGTGAGTGACAGAGAGATTAAGCAACTTTGCCCTTGCTCACCTAGTGGCAGAGCCGGGATTCAAACCCTGATCTCTCACGTTCTCCCCCCAGACCTTGCAGCCTCCACATGTTCTCTATTTTGTCCGCATGTTACCAATGAGAAAACTGAGGCCCAGAGAGGTTAAGGGACTTATCCAAGGTAGATATAAGGTTGTAAAATCAGATATGGTCCGTGCCCCACGTGTGGCTCAAAATCTACCTTAGCCCCATTTTACAGATAAGGAATTGAGGTTCAGAGAAGTTAAGTGATTTGCCCTAAGTCATACAGTAGGCTTGTGGTGGAGCAGGAACTCAAATTTGTCTTTTTAAATGTTTTTAAATATTTATGGTGCCAGGTGCTTACTGTATGCCAGGCATCATCATCATCATCATCAATCGTATTTATTGAGCGCTTACTATGTGCAGAGCACTGTACTAAGCGCTTGGGAAGTACAAATTGGCAACAAATAGAGACAGTCCTTACCCAACAGTGGGCTCACAGTCTAAAAGGGGGAGACAGAGAACAAAACCAAACATACTAACAAAATAAAATAAATAGAATAGATATGTACAAATAAAATAAATAAATAGAGTAATAAATATGTACAAACATATATACATATATACAGGTGCTGTGGGGAAGGGAAGGAGGTAAGATGGGGGGGATGGAGAGGGGGACGAGGGGGAGAGGAAGGAAGGGGCTCAGTCTGGGAAGGCCTCCTGGAGGAGGTGAGCTCTCAGCAGGGCCTTGAAGGGAGGAAGAGAGCTAGCTTGGCGGATGGGCAGAGGGAGGGCATTCCAGGCCCAGGGGAGGACGTGGGCCGGGGGTCGATGGCGGGACAGGCGAGAACGAGGTACGGTGAGGAGATCAGCGGTGGAGGAGCGGAGGGTGCGGGCTGGGCTGTAGAAGGAGAGAAGGGAGGTGAGGTAGGAGGGGGCGAGGTGATGGAGAGCCTTGAAGCCCAGGGTGAGGAGTTTCTGCCTGATGCGCAGATTGATTGGTAGCCACTGGAGATTTTTGAGGAGGGGAGTAATATGCCCAGAGCGTTTCTGGACAAAGATAATCCGGGCAGCAGCATGAAGTATGGATTGAAGTGGAGAGAGACACGAGGATGGGAGATCAGAGAGAAGGCTGATGCAGTAGTCCAGACGGGATAGGATGAGAGCTTGAATGAACAGGGTAGCGGTTTGGATGGAGAGGAAAGGGCGGATCTTGGTGATGTTGCGGAGGTGAGACCGGCAGTTTTTGGTGACGGATTGGATGTGAGGGGTGAATGAGAGATCGGAGTCGAGGATGACACCAAGGTTGCGGGCTTGTGAGACGGGAAGGATGGTAGTGCCGTCAACAGAGATGGGAAAGTCAGGGAGAGGGCAAGGTTTGGGAGGGAAGACAAGGAGTTCAGTCTTCGACATGTTGAGCTTTAGGTGGCGGGCAGACATCCAAATGGAGATGTCCTGAAGGCAGGAGGAGATGCGAGCCTGGAGAGAGGGGGAGAGAGCAGGGGCAGAGATGTAGATCTGGGTGTAAGCAGCGTAGAGATGATAGTTGAAGGTACTGGCAGGCACTGTACTAAGTGCTGCAGTAGATACAGGATAATCAGGTTGGACACTGTCCGTGTCACACATGGGGCTCCGAATCTTAATCCCCGTAACTGAGGCACAGAAAAGGGAAGTGACTTATCCAAGGTCACACAGCAGACAAGTGGCAGAGCTGGGATTAGAATCCAGGTCCTTCTGACTCCCAGGCCCGTGCGGTATCCACTGCGCCAAGCTGCTTCCTGTGTTGGTGCTTTCTGCTTGGTTAACTTTTGATATTTTTCTATTAAATGAAGAATAGGATGGGTAATGGAAAAACACCTTTCCCACTATGTCATCTGAAATATACTGGTCCTTTTCACCCAAGAGGGCTTAATCTTTAGAGGCTCGTAGTTCCAACTCTCAGTTCTGTGTTCTTTAGCGTGAGGATCCTCTAGACTGTAAGTTTGCTGTGGGCAGGGAATGTGTCTGTTATTATATTGTACTCTTCCTAGCGCTTAGTACAGTGCTCTGCAAATAACAAGCACTCAGTAAATACAAGAGAAGCAGCATGGCTTAGTGGAAAGAGCACGAGCTTGGGAGTCAGAAGAAATGGATTCTGATTTTGGCTCCACCACTTGTCTGTTGTGTGACCTTGGGCAAGTCACTTAACTTCTCCATGCCTGTTACCTCATCTGTAAAATGGGGATTAAAAGTGTGAGCCCCATGTGGGACAACCTGATTACCCTGTATCTACCCCAGCACTTAGAACAGTGCTTGGCACATAGTGAGTGCTCAACAAATACTGTAATAATAATAACAATTATTACAAGTGATTGAAAGAAAAGATGAATTTACATCATTAGACTGTGAACCCAATGTTGGGTAGGGCCTGTCTCTATATGTTGCCAATTTGTACTTCCCAAGCGCTTAGTACAGTGCTCTGCACATAGTAAGCACTCAATAAATATGATTGATTGATTGACTGATTGATTGATTGATCTAGATTTGGGACTGAATGTTAATAGTCAGCCATCAATATTCCTCCAGTCCTCCCTTAATTTTGATGCAGCTGAAAGCTGTATATATGTAAGGTGTTCATTCATTCAGTCATATTTATTGAGCACTAACTGTGTGCAGTGCAGAGCTTCTAGACTGTGAGCCCGCTATTGGGTAGGGACCATCTCTATATGTTACCAACTTGTACTTCCCAAGCGCTTAGTACAGTGCTCTGCACAGAGTAAGCACTCAATAAATACAATTGAATGAATGAATACAGTACAACAATAAACAATCACATTCCCTGCCCACAACAAGCTTACAGCCTATGGCTGGGGAGACAGACATCAATACAAATAAATAAAATTACAGATATGTACAAAAGTGCTGTGGGGCTGGGAGGGGGGAAGAGCAAAGGAAGCAAGTCAGGGCGATGCAGAAGGGAGTGGGAGATGAGGAAAAGTGGGGCTTAGTCTGGGAAGGCCTCTCAGAGGACGTACCTTTAATAAGACTTTGTAAGAGGGGAGAGTAATTGTCGGATTTGAGGAAGGAGTGCGTTCCCGGCCAGAGGCAGGACATGGGCTAGGGTTCAGCGGTGAGACAGGTGAGGTGGACAGACAGTGAAAAGGTTAGCACTAGAGGAGCGAAGTGTGTGGACTGGGTCATAGAAGGAAAGAAGCGAGGTGAGGTAGTAGGGGGCAAGGTGGTGGAGTGTTTTAAAGCCAGTGGCAAGGAGCTTTTGTTTGACGTGGAGGTGGATGGGCAACCACTGAAGTCTTTTGAGGAGCAGGGTGACATGTCCTGAACGTTTCTTTAGAAAAATGATCTGGGCAGCAGAGTGAAGTATGACTGGAGTGGGGAGAGACAGGAGATTGGGACGTCAGGAAGGAGGCTGATGCAGTAATCCATATGGGATAGGATGTGTGATTGTATTAGCATGGTAGCAGTTTGGATGGAGAGGAAAGGGTGTTGAAGTATAAACACACAGAGTATACCCCCTTTATCTGGACACAGATCATCCATTTTGCCAACTATCTGTCCATTCTTAGCTCCCTTTCCTCTTCTTTCCCTTGGTGGACTACCAAGATCTCTTGAATGTCTTGCTGCCTAGCTGCTCTGAGGTCTTTTCTTCCTTCCCTGCTACCCTGCACGCCCTGGTATCTTCCCAGTTATTTTCAGAGCTCCTGTCCCCTTCCCTATTTACTGTGCTTCCAGGCCACTTAGCCCACAGTAAGCAGAGGGTGGAAATGGGTCCAGAGTAAATGGAGGGGCTGTGAAAGCTGTCAGAGATCTTGGTGAGCAGCTGTGGAATGCTTTCTGGGGCCTCTAGAAGAGGGGAGACTTACATTGATTGGGGCAGAAGTCTCTTGGGGCCATGGTGGGTGAGGTAGTGGGCAGATAATTTAATGGTACTAGAGTTTTTCCAAGTAAATACTTTCCATTTCTGTCACTGATTTGATAAGCAAGTCAATACTTAAGCCGGTAGTTCACTAGAAATGAGTCACCGGGCCTCTCAATTGTATTTATTGAATGTTTATGGCATGCAGAGTGCTGTACTAAGTTCTCTTTTCAGACTGTGGTAAATGAAATACAAATAAAAAGTGGACTTCGTCATTATTTCAAATGAATGTCGTTCAAGCGTGTGTTCTAATTTTCAAGTCCTGCAAAAGCATTTTTGTAGTGGTTCTCTAGCTTCACTTAGAAGGCTAAGTGACAGACAAGCCTCGGACCATTCCCGAAGACTTTGGGATCAAGAGCCTGTGTGAAAGGATTGATTAAAGTGCCAGTGATATGGGCAGCACCCACTTACACTCTGGACGCCACCCTCTGGGCATGTTACTCCCCTCCTCAAAAATCTCCAGTGGCTACCAATCAATCTGTGCATCAGGCAGAAACTCCTCACCCTCGGCTTCAAGGCTCTCCATCACCTCGCCCCCTCCTACCTCACCTCCCTTCTCTCCTTCTACAGCCCAGCCCGCACCCTCCGCTCCTCTGCCGCTAATCTCACCGTGCCTCATTCTCGCCTGTCCTGCCGTCGACCCCCGGCCCACGTCATCCCCCTGGCCTGGAATGCCCTCCCTCCGCACATCCGCCAAGCTAGCTCTCTTCCTCCCTTCAAGGCCCTGCTGAGAGCTCACCTCCTCCAGGAGGCCTTCCCAGACTGAGCCCCCTCCTTCCTCTCCCCCTTGCCCCCCTCTCAATCCCCCGTTTTACCTCCTTCCCTTCCCCACAGCACCTGTATATATGTTTGTACATATTTATTACTCTATTTATTTTACTTCTACATATCTATTCTATTTTATTTTGTTAATATATTTGGTTTTGTTCTCTATCTCCCCCTTCTAGACTGTGAGCCCACTGTTGGGTAGGGACTGTCTCTATATGTTGCCAACTTGTACTTCCCAAGCGCTTAGTACAGTGCTTTGCACACAGTAAGCGCTCAATAAATACGATTGATTACACTCTTTCTCCCTGGCCAGCCATGTTCCTGCAAAGTGGGAAACAGCAAACGAGAATTTTACTGACCAACTCTAGTTCTTCTAGTCTGTAAGCTCGTTACGGGCAGGGGATGTGTCTGCTATATTATGTCATACTCTCCCAAGCACTCAGTACAGTGCTGTGCACACAGAGCTCAATGAATACAGTTGACTGACCTGCAGTTCTGACTGCATTATGGTGCCAATGCTCTGTCATCAATCTGTTGTATTTATTGAGCGCTTACTGTATGCGAAGTACTATACTTAGGGGGACTACAAATTAACAGAGTTGGTAGACATGTTCACTGTCCACAGGAGCGTATGGTCTAGAGGGGGAAACAGACAGTAATATAAATAAATTATGGATATGTACATAAGTGCTGTGGGGCTGAAGGTGGGGTGAATAAAGAGTGCAAATCCAAGGGCAAGATGTAATTTTAATAAGACTTTGAAGGTGGGGGGAGTGATCTTCTGTCGGATATGAAGGGGGAAGGAGTTTGAGGCCAGAGGCAGGACATGGGCAAGGGGTTGGCGGTGAAATAGACGAGATGGGGGGACAGTGAATATGGTGGCATTAGAGTAGTGAAATGGCAAGCTGGATTGTAATAGGAACTCAGCAAAGTAAGGTAAGAGGCGGCAAGATGATTGATACTTTAAAGCCAGTGGTAAAGAGTTTGATGCCAAAGTGGATGGGCAATGAGTAGAGGTTCTTGAGGAGTGGGGAAAAATGGACTGAATGTTTGTTTTGTTTTTTGTTTTTTTGTTGTTGTTTGTTTTTACCAAAATGATCTGGGCAACAGAGTGAAGTAAGGACTGGAGTGGGGAGAGACAGCAGGAGGCAGGGAGGTCAATGAGGAGGCTGATGCAGAAATCAAGGTGGTTTAGGATGTGCTTGGACTAACATGGTATGTTTCGATCGAGAGGATAGGGTGAATTCTAGTGATGCTGTGAACATTGAACCAACGGATTTGGTGACAGATGGAATATGTGGGTTGAATGAGAAAGATGAATCTAGGATAATGCCATGGTTATAGGCTTGTGAGACAGGGAGAATAGTAGTGTTGTCTAGCATGATGGGAAAGTCATGGGGAGCACAGGGTTTGGGTGGGAAGAAGATGGGTTCTGTTTTGGACATGTTTCATTTGAGGTGTTGGAGGGGCATCCAGGTAGAGATATCCTGAAGACAGGAGGAAATGCGAGACTGCAGAGAAGGAGAGAGCTCAGGGTCGGAAAAGTAAATTTGGGAATCATCTGTGTGGAGATGGTAGTAGAGACCATGGGAGTGAATGGGTTCTCCAAGGAAGTGGGTGTAGATGGAGAATAGAAGGGGACCTAGCACTGAGCCATGAGGGACATCCACAGATAGGTGGTGGGAGGCAGAGTAAGAGCCTGCAAAAGAGACTGAGATGAGTGGCCAGAGAGGTAGTGGCATAGACAGCTGGCGACTGCCAGGATAACTTCTATAGTCTTTGCTGTGCATGTTAGCCAGGGATTTTCAGGATTCCTACTGAGCCTCTTCCCTTCACAGGGTGCTCTAGGTGGTTCTTTGGTCAGAAATCCTCACTGCTGAATGCATAATCCCAGCAGACAACTCTCACTCTCTCTAACTTCTGCCCATCCCTGACCATGGTGATGTGTGGGTCAGATAATAATAATGGTGTTTGTTAAGCACTTGCTATGTGTCAAACCCTATTCTAAGTGCTGGGGTAGATACAAGATCATAAGGTTGGACACAGTCCCTGTCCCACATGGAGTTCACAATCTAAATTCCCATTTTACAGATGAGGTAAGTGAGGTTTGGAGAAATTGTGACTTTCCCAGGGTCACACAGCAGATAACTAGCAGAGCCAGGATTAGAACTCACGTCCTTCTGACTCCCAGGCCCGTGCTGTCATCCACTAGGCCATGGGGGAGTCAAAATTACCCACATAGCCCTTTATACGCACCTGTCCTTAAAAATCACTTTAGATCATCTCTCTTCATGTTGTATGGTTCTCTAGCTGCTGTTGCAATGAAGTGTTATTTATTCATTGCTGTTGCAATGAATTTTTGTTATTTTAGTAAATTGACTGGGACATATAAAAAAACAAAAGTAACCTTTGAGTGAAGATTTATTACCCCAGAGCTCTCTGGTTTCTTAATCTTTCCTTATTTTGAACTGGCTATGAGATACATGAGTTCTTTGTTCTACTTGGAATTTAAGAATTTTACTTCTTTGAGCAATGCACAGAACTCGCAGTTGGCCTTGTCAGAATTTTGTAATGCAGTCATCCAGTCATGTGTTTCTAAATTGTAAGATAATGTCAAGTGACAAGTGACTAAGTCATGGCTGTTCTCTTCATGGGTCAGCAATTTGCACACTTGATAAAATGAGTGTCAGGAAAGGTCCTTGGTCAGAATTAATTATTTGACTTTCTCAGAGTTAACGGGACTACATAATTCTCCACAGGTAGTTAAGCATCCCTTCCCAAAGAGATGGTGTTTGGATGGTCAGAGGATTCAGAGCTAGTATACTTCAGTGTTGCCTGCCCAGATCTGCTTTTTTTTTTTTTAAATGGTATTTGTTAAGCACTTACTATGTGCTAGGCACTGTACTAAGTACTGGGGTAGATACAAGCTAATCAGGTTGGACACAGCCCTGGGGGCTCATAATCTTAATCCCCATTTTACAGCTGAGGTAACTGAGGCACAAGGAAGTGAAGTGACTTGCCCAAAGTCACACAGCAGGCAAGTGGTGGAGCCCAGCTCCTTCTGTGCTGTATCCACTAGGCCATGCTGCTTCTCAGCTTCTCCCTTCTGTTAGACTGTTTGCTTTCATCTCCCAGAGGGGACGGTTGGTCTTCTAACAGTGGATCTCCTTGTTTCCTTTGTCTTTTTTTTTTTAATGGCATTTGTTAAGCGCTTACCATGTGTCAAACAGTGTACAAAGTACTAGGAAAGATACAAGTTGAGTAGGTTGGACAGTCCCTGTCTTTCATTCATTCATTTATTCAATCACATTTATTGAGCGCTTACTGTGTGCAGAGCACTGTACTAAGCTCTTGGAAAGTAAAGTTCAGCAGCAGAGACAATCCCTACTCACAGTCTGTTGCCAAGAGACACAGTTTATCAAACAAAGCAGCGTGGCTCAGTGGAAAGAGCATGGACTTGGGAGTCAGAGGTCATGGATTCTAATCCCAGCTCTGTCACATGTCTGCTGTGTGACCTTGGGCAAGTCACTTAACTTCTCTGAGCCTCAGTTCCCTCATCTGTAAAATGGGGATTAAGACTGTGAGCCCCACGTGGGACAACCTGATCACCTTATATCCCCCCCAGCACTTAGAACAGTGTTGATGGCACTACCATTCTTCCCGTCTCACAGGCCCGCAACCTTGGTGTCATCCTCGACTCCGCTCTCTCGTTCACCCCTCACATCCAAGCCGTCACCAAAACCTGCCGGTCTCAGCTTCGCAACATTGCCAAGATCCGCCCTTTCCCCTCCATCCAAACCACTACCCTGCTCGTTCAAGCTCTCATCCTATCCCGTCTGGACTACTGTATCAGCCTCCTCTCCTATCTCCCCTCCTCTTGTCTCTCCCCACTTCAATCCATACTTCATGGCGCTGCCCGGATTGTCTTTGTCCAGAAACGCTCTGGGCATGTTACTCCCCTCCTCAAAAATCTCCAGTGGCTACCAATCAACCTACGCATCAGGCAGAAACTCCTCACCCTCGGCTTCAAGGCTCTCCATCACCTCGCCCCCTCCTACCTCACCTCCCTTCTCTCCTTCTACAGCCCAGCCCGCACCCTCCACTCCTCTGCCGCTAATCTCCTCACTGTGCCTCGTTCTCGCCTGTCCTGCCGTCGACCCCTGGCCCACATCATCCCCCCGGCCTGGAATGCCCTCCCTCCCCACATTCGCCAAGTTAGCTCTCTTCCTCCCTTCAAGGTCCTACTGAGAGCTCACCTCCTCCAGGAAGCCTTCCCAGACTGAGCCCTCTCCTTCCTCTCCCTCTCTTCATCCTCTGCACCCTCCCCGCCTTACCTCTTTCCCTTCCCCACAGCTCCTGTATATATGTATATATGTTTGTACGTATTTATTACTCTATTTTACTTGTACATATCTATTCTATTTATTTTATTTTGTTAATATGTTTTGTTTTGTTCTCTGTCTCCCCCTTCTAGACTGTGAGCCCACTGTTGGGTAGGGACTGTCTCTATGTGTTGCCAACTTGTACTTCCCAAGTGCTTAGTACAGTGCTCTGCACACAGTAAGCACTCAATAAATGTGATTGATTGATTGCTTTGCACATAGTAAGTGCTTAAATGCCATTATTATTATTATTTTTTGAGTGCTTATTCAGTGCAGAGCACTGTACTATGCTCTTGGAAGCATTCAGTAGAATTAGTAGACATGATCCCTGCCCTCAAGGAGTTTACTGGTCTTAAGATTCCTTTTTTCAAGATAGATTTGTTTTTCTACCTCTTCCATGGCCTCTCTCTCCTCCTCCTCTCCATCTACCACTCCTTGGGGAAATTCAGCTCCTATCATTCATTCTCCTTGAGCCAAACCAAATCTGTGCTATTAAAGGGACAACTGCTGGGGAACCAGATTTGCTACCCCTGCCAGATCAAGTCCCAAAGCGGGAATCCATGTCAGGGCAAGGAGACAGCCCTTAACGACCTCAAATCTCTCCTTGAATCTATTCTGAAGGAAACAGCTGGTATTGGAAGAATTAGTATTATCTTTGGAAGATTTGGAGCTCATGGCTCTCCTTTTCCCCTTCGTTGGCCCTGCTGCATTCCTGAGTGCACTTTTTACTTCTCTTGTGAGATCCCGAGATCGGTGTCACTCCGGGCAGGGAGGATGATGGTGTTACGTCGGAAAAGTTTCCAGAAGAGGTTTTAGGGGAAGGGTGAGGAGTTCTGTTTCGACATGTTATTGCGTTTTGACATGGTAAGGGAACATCCAAGAGATGTTCCGGAGGCAAGAGAGCATGCAGCATTGCAGAACAGATTCATTCACTCATATTTATTGAACGCTTACTGTGTGCAGAGCACTGTACTAAGCACTTGGGAAGTACAAGTTGAAGGTCAGGGCTAGAGAGGCAAATTTGGAAGTCCTTCACGTAGAAGGGGTAGCTGAAATCTGTGAGCAAATGAGCTCCTCAAGAGAGCAAGTGTAGAATGAGAAGAGTTCTATTAATCAATGAAGTGAATCAATCAATGGCAGTTATTGAGCACTTACTGTGTGCAGAGCACTGCACTAGGCACTTGAAAGAATACAGTGCAAGAGAGATGGTAGACGTTCTCTGCATTAAATGGGCAGTTTGGTCCTCTGCACACTGTAATAATAAAAATAATTATCATACTTGTTAAGCATTTACTGTGCACCAACACTGTTCTAAGCACTGGGGTAGATCCAAGTTAATCAGGTTGGACACTGTCCCTGTCCTATTTGGGGCTCACAGTCTAAGTAGGAGGGAGTAAGACTCAATCCCCATTATTCAGATGATGTAACTGAGATACAGAGAAGTGAAGTAGCTTGCCCAGGGTCGGGCGGCGGGCATGTGGCAGATCCGGGATTGGAGTCCAGGTCATTCTGAATCCCAGGCCCGTGCTCTTTCCACTAAGCCAGGCTGTTTCTTAGTCCAGCTCTGGGTAGATGGCCAGTGCTCTCTCTCAGTTCTTCTATAATGTGAGAATTATATTCCTGAAGAGCTCTAGGAAATTGGCATTCTAGGAGGCTTACTTTTGCACAACCGTTTCTTCTGGCATCACCTCATTTTTTCTCCAGAGGGACATTCATTGTTGGAAGAAGGTTTCATAATTCATATCCAAAGTGCATAGTAAAAACACATATTTTGAATGAGTCAGTTGATCATATTTATTGAGCCCTTACCACATTCAGAGCACTGAGCTAAGATCTTGGAAGAGTACAAGGTAGCAGTTTAACAGATACATGAGTGTAGAGTGCTCCACTCAGAGCAGGTGCTCAGAACAGTGCTCTGCATTCAGTCGGGACTCAGAACTATCGAATGAGAGTGCTGTCAACTGTCTCTTCCTTAAGGCATGAACATTTTCATTTTTCTTTATAATAAGAATGATAATTGTGGTATTTTGTTTAAGCTCTTACTCTGTGCCAAACACTTTACTAAGCAGTGGGATGAAGACAACACATCAGATCTGTGCCACATGAGACTTCCAGTCTAACAGGGATGGAGAACAGGAATTTAATTCCCATTTTGCAAATGAGAAAACTGAGGTACAGAGAAGTGAAGTGGTGTGCCTAAGTTCACAGAGCAGGAAAGCAGCAGAGCCGGGATGAGAATCCAGGTCCCGTGACTGCCAGGCTCAGGCTAGCTCTCTCTGGGCAGGGAATGCGTCTGTGATACTGTTATATTGTTACATTGTACTCTCTCTAGCTCAGTTAGCAAAGTGCTTTACCCGCAGTAAGTTCTCAGTAAATACAATTGGCTGACTGACTGACTCTTTCCATTCTACCACACTGCTTCTCTGTTGTTTCTTTTTAATCACTCATCCCAGGCAGAGGGAGGAAGGTGAAAAGCAGTGTGGCCTAGTGGATAGAGCGTAGGCCTGGAATCACTTCTCTGCTGTGTGACCTTGGGAAACTCAGTTCACTGCTCTGTGCCCCAATTGGCTGATCTGTAAAATGGGGATTGATTCAGTGAGTCTCATATGGGACATGGACTGTGTCCAACATGAACAGGCTAGACTAAGGGATGAGCCAAACAAAATCTTCCTTTCACAAAGGGCAGCTCGGCACACACAAAGGCCCAGCCGTTTTTAATCAGTCAATCGATGGTATTTATCGAACACTTACTATGTGCAGAGCACTGTACTAAGCACTTGGGAGAGTACAGTCCAACAGAATTAGCAGACACGTTCCCTGCCCATACTGAGCTTACAGTCCAAACCTCTACTGTAGGGCAGGCCTGGGATCAGAATTTCCCAAGGGAGGTAGCCCCTGACTTTGGCTGTCCGGTCCTCCAGAGTTGAAGAAATCTTTCCGCATGTTGGAGCAGCTCTTCCCATGCCATGGCAATCGCCAGATTGTGAAGGATCTCCAGGAGCCTCGGGCGGGGGTTGGCGGCAGGGGCAGTGCCCAGAATGAACAAAGGTAGTTCCTGGACAGATAATAATAATGGTTTTTGTTCAGTGCTTGCTATGTGTTAGGTTACTGTTCTAAGTGCTGGGGTAGTGCCTGTCCCTGTCCCTGTCCCACATGGAGCTCACAGTCTTAATCAGGACAGGATTTTATTTGGAGATCTGTCTTAATTCTCTCTCTCCATTTTTAGCTGAAACCTCCAGGGACATAGTCCATGGGGCTGGGAGGAATCAGAGCCTTGCCCAGAAGGGAGGGTGTCGCCTCTTTTTGCCCTCCGCAGGGGAATGAACAGGCGCCTCAGCAGTAATGTCTCCAGCTCCACTGCCTTGAATCAGCCTTAGCAACACTTTCCTTCACCCTCGTTCTCATCTTCCCGATGACGGTCATCCGAGGGCTGAAGGAAATCATGAGGGGTCATCTAGTCCATCCTCCAGCTTCCAGGCACGAATTTTCTCAAGTGGTCATGTCATTAGCTCTGTCTCTGCTACTTATCTTCAGTCCTCTCCCTATCTCAAATGCTTGGCTTCCCTCAAGCCAATCTACTCTCTTTGCCTCATTCTCTTCTCTCCCGGCAGTGACTCTCTGGGCCTCAGTTCCCTCATCTGTAAAATGGGGATTAAGACTGTGAGCCCCACGTGGGACAACCTGTTAACCTTGTATCTACCCCAGTGCTTAGAACGGTGCTCGGCACATAGCGCTTAACAAAAACCATCGTTATTATTATTATTATTATCCTCCTTTCTGCCTGGAATTGCCTTCCTATCTGGCAGACCACAGCTCTCCCCACTTTTAAGGCCCAAGTCACATCTCCTGCAAGAGACCTTCCCTGATGAATCGCTCATATCCCCACCCTATTTCTACCCCTGACTGCCATTTGAGCACACTTGGGTACTCACTACCCTCCCATTGCATTTATGTCCAAATCTTTATTCTCTACTGTTTCCTCAACCCTGAAATATATGTCAGTGTCTGCTACCCTATAAGCTCCTTGTAGGCAGGGATCATGTCTACTAACTATTGTACTCTTCCAAGTGCATAGTAATAGTAACTATTATTATTATTAACACTACTGTTAATGATAATTATACTTGTTAAGTGTTTACTGTGTGCCGGGAACTATTCATTCATTAATTCAATCGTATTTATTGAGCGCTTACTGTGTGCAGAGCACTGTACTAAGTGCTTGGGAAATACAAGTTGGCAACTGTTCTAGGTGCTGGGGTAGATGCAGGTTAATCAGGTTGTACACAGTCCCTGTCCCATGTGGGGTTCACATTCGTATCCCCAATTTGCAGATGAGGTAACTGAGGCACAGAGAAGTGAAGTGATTTGCCCAAGATCACACAGCAGACATATAGTAGTACAGTGCTCCTGCAATAATAATAATAACAATAATAATGGTATTTGTTAAGTGCTTACTATGTGCAAAGCACTGTTCTAAGTGCTGGGGGGAATGCAAGGTGATCAGGTTGTCCCACGTGGGTCTCACAGTCCTAATACCCATTTTACAGATAGGTAACTGAGGCACAGAGAAGTTAAGTGACTTCCCCAAAGTCACACAGCTGATAAGTGGTGGAGCTGGGATTAGAACCCATGACCTCTGACTCCCAAGCCCGTGCTCTTTCCACTGAGCCATGCTGCTTCTCTACAGAGTAAGTGCTCAGTGAATACGATCGCTCGATTGATTAGATACCAATTGCTCCTATTTTCAAATAACAGAGAGAGTCTGAAGACTGAGGTCTCTAAGGTAGCTTAACAGTTCCTCCACCCTTAGAACATCAAAAGAGAGAATAAAATGGTGTCCAGCACTCATTCATTCTGCTGGTATTGTAAGCCATAAAAAAATTGGATTTATTGTAGGTAGCGCTTTTCTTGGCCTAGTGGATAGAGCACGGGCATAGGAGTCAGAAGGACCTAGGTTCTAATCCTGGCTCCACCACTTGTCTGCTGGGTGACCCTGGGAAAACTCACTTCACTTCTCTGTGCCTCAGTTACCTCATCTGTAAAATGGAAATTAAGACTGTGAGCCCCAAGTGGGACAGGGACTGTGTCCAACCTGATTTGCTTGTACCTACCCCAGTGCTCAGTACAATCCCTGGCACATAGTAAGCGCTTAATAAATACCACAATTATCATTATTAGGAATCCATGCTTCTACCACAATTTCTCCATCCCGGTTCCTCCTCTGACTTGTTGGAAGGTCTAAAAAGAGGCTGTCTCATTACCCATCAGTTCTTAATGGCAGTAACACTTGGTCTCTGTTCCCCTACTCTCATGGGTAGCTTTTTTGTGGCTTCTGGAAATGGGAGAGTTAATCATCAAAGTGGTATAGCATACTTGGCAGTGAGCAACTCTGCTTATGTGTTTCTGGACTGCAGAAATGCTCTAAAGAACATGGTCTCACCAGCAAACCAGAGCTTTCGGAAGTTGGTTAGTGATGAAGGGAATTGTACAACTTTCCCACAATCCTCGTCGATGTTCTCAGCGAACTTATCCAGATTCAGCCAGACAAGTGACTGGCAGTGTTTTGTGTTAGCCAGCCGAGAGGTACTCGTTCAAGGTCACTGTGCCTAAAAAAGATGATTAACTGTGGATACTGGATGCTTCTGGGCAGCATTGGTTTTTTTTATGTGAATGAATCCAGTCTGTCACTTGTTGGTGAGGGCTGGAATTGAGGTGGTGACCATAAGGGTGGCGAGGAAGGTGCAGATGCAGGAAACACTGTGGAGAAAGAACCAGTGGGATTTAGAGACCGACTGAATATGGGAAGTGAGAGAAGAGGTTGCCAGGTTCTGGGACAGGGATAGGAAAGGTGCGTAGATTTTGGAGAGAAGACGCATTCAGTTTCGAACACAGTGAGTTTAAAGCATTGACCGCTTTAGCCTCAAGCTTAACGTGTCCAAAATAGAACTCCTCATCTTCTCACCCAAACCTTGGCCTGCCCCTGACTTTCCCATCACTGTAGATGGCACCACCATCCTTTCTGTAACCTTGGCGTTAACCTTGACTCCTCTCATTCAACCCACATATTCAATCCATCACTAAATCCTGTTGGTCTCACCTTCACAACATCGCTAAAAATTCACCCTTTTCTCTCCATCAAATTGCTAACACGTTAATACAGTCACTCATCCTGACCCTCCTGGATTACTGCATCAATTTCCTTGCTGACCTCCCATTCTCCTGTCTCTCCCCACTCCAGTCTATACTTACCTCTGCCGCCCAGATCATTTTTCTACAAAAATGTTCAGGACATGTTTCCCCAATCCTCAAGAAACTCCGGCGGTTGCCCAACCACCTCTGCATCAAACAAAAACTCCTCACCCTTGACTTTAAACACTCAATCACCTTGTCCCCTCCTACCTCAGCTGACTACTCTCCTTCTATAACCAGCCTGCACACTTTGCTCCTCTAATGCTAACCTTCTCACTCTGCCTCAATCTCCTCTATCTCACCACCGACCCCTTGCCCACATCCTGCCCCTGGCCTGGAATGCCCTACCCCTTCAAATCTGCCATACAATTACTCTCCCCCCTTTCAAAGCCTTATTGAAGGCACATCTCCTCCAAGAGGCCTTCTCTGACTAAACCCTCCTTTCCTCTTCCACTCCCTTCTGCGTCACCCTGACTTGCCCCCTCTGTTCTTCCCCCGTTCCCAGTTCCACATCACTTATGTACATATCTGCAATTTATTTCTAGACTGTAAGCTCTTGTGGGCAGGGAATGTGCTTGTTGTTTTGCTCTCCAAAGTGCTTAGTACAATGCTCCGCACACAATAAGTGCTCAATAAATATGATTGAATGAATGAATGACCAGTTATCCATGTGAAGATACCAGGAAGGTAGGAATAAGTAGGAGATTGTAAAGCCGATGAAAAGTTGGGGCTGGAGAAGTCGATTTGGGAGTCACCTGCATAGAAGTGGTTGCTGAAACCATGTGTGTGGGTCATCTTCCCAGTGAATAAATGTAGAGTAAGAAGAGTAGGGGACCCAAAACAGAGCTTTGAGAGACAACCAGTGTTAAAGGGTGAGGGGAGGACAAAATTCCAGCAGAGGAGCCAGGGGAGGAATGATCAGAAGGAAAACTGTGTGTCAGTAAAACTTGGGAATGGTCAGGAGTTGCCAAGGCAGTCAGCAGCAGCAGCAGTGGTATTTATTGAGTGCTTACTATGTGCAGAGCACTGTACTAAGCACTTGGGAGAGTAAAGTACAACAGAGTTAGTAGACAAGTTCCCTGCCCACAATGAGCTTACAATCCAGAGGGGGAGACAGTCATTAGTATAATTTACAATATATGTTATAGATATGTACATGAGTGCTGTGGGGTTGAGGGTGGGGTAAATATCCAGTGCCCAAAGGTCACAGATCTAAGTGCCTAGGTGATGTACAAGGGAGAGGGAATTGGGGCTGGGGGAGGTCCTAATCAGGGAAGGTGTTTTCACAGAGATGTGATTTTCATAAGGCTTTGAAGTTAGGAGAGTGGTGGTCTGGTGTATGTGGAGGGATAGGGAGTTCCAAGCCAAAGGGAGTATGTGGGAATGGGGTTGGTGGCAAGATAGATGAAATTGAAGTACAGTGAGTACGTTGGCATCAGAGAAATGCAGTATGCAGACTGGGTTGTAGTAGGAGACTGTGGAGATGAAGTAGGAGACGGCAAGGTGATTGAGTGCTTTAAAGCTAATGGTAAGGCGTTTCTGTGTGTGATGGTGGATGGGCAACCACTTGAGGTTCTTGAGGAGTGGGGAGATGAGGACCAAAGGGTTTTTTTTTTTTGATGTTCTTTTTTTAAAAGAAAATTGATCCAGGCAGCAGAGTGATATATGGACCATAGTGGGGAAAGACAGAAGGCGGGGGTCAGTGAGAAGGCAGATGCAGTAATCCAGGGATAGGATAAGTGCTTGGATCAGTGTAGTAGCAGTTTGGATGGAGAGGAAAGGACAGATTTTAGAGATGTTGTGAAGGTAGAACTGACAGGATTTGGTGACTGAATAATGTCAATCTGTAGCGAGGATGAAAATGATTAAGGCAGAGCAGCACCCATTAGACCTGGCTACAGGAGGTCACTGGAGACGTTGGGGAGTGTGTTCTCTGTAGAGGAGAGTGAAAACTTGATTGCAAGAGATCAAGAGAGTTGATGGAAATGATGTGCAAGTAACAAGTCATTCAGAGAGTTCAGGCAAGGAAAGGGGAGCAAAGAGCTATGGGTAAGGAAGCCAGTGAGGGAGGTATAGTATCGTGGTGGAGGAGATAAAAGGGTGGATGAAAGCAGAAGAAAGAGTAGCATGAAAAGAAAAATTTTTAGTGGCAGAGGTGGACTAGGTTTTTGGATTTCTACTGGGAATGCTTAGCTGCATAAGTTCAGGAGCAGACTGCGGGAGTTGACTGAGAGACGCAGAGACACGTGGGAGTTGGGTTTTGTACATAACGGGGGGCCCTTGTGCTAGGGATGTGGGAGTTGTTGAGAAGTCTGGGAGAGGCACTTTAAATTGGGGCAGGTACTGGATATTTTGACGAGAGAGGAGGATAGTTTTGGAGGCTGAGTGCATGGGAGTGAGATGGCAGAATAAAAGGTTATGATTAGAAATGGGTCATTCAGGTTTGTCAAGGTAGGGAACAGAGTTGGAGAAGTGGCTGAAGTGGGTAGGAAGTGCTGAGAGTAGCAAGGCATTGTGTTAAGAGGTAGGAGAAGCAGCATGGTGTAGTGGATAGAGCACAGGCCTGGGAGTCAGAAGGTTATGAGTTCTAATGTCGGCTCTGCCACTTGTCTGCTGCGTGACCTTGGGCAAGTCACTCCAGTGCTTAGAACAGTGCTTGGCACATCATAAGCGCTTAACAAATCCCATTATTGTTATTACTTGCTGTGCCTCAGTTACCTCATCTGTCAAATGGGGATTGAAACTGTGAGCCCCAAGTGGAACAGGAACTGCATCCAACCTGAATTGCTATATCCACCCCGGCGCTTAGTACAGTGCGTGGAACATAGCGCTTAACAAATACCATAATGATGATGATTATTATTTTGGTAGACTGTTTTGTGGTGAGAGGTTTGGGACAAGGGCGGTGAGAGGTTTGGGACAAGGGTGGTGAGAGAGGAACAGGGATATGCTGAAGCGTGTGCCAGGTGATAAAGTGGCGGCAGGGTGGAGTAAGCTGGATCTACCACCAGGTGGCAGACCTGCAGAATAGTCGGCTTTGTGGCGGGAGAATAATGTATTCCCAATGAGCTTGGTGATCATTAAGGACTGGATAGACATCCCGGTTGAGAGTTAATGGGAAAGCAGGGAAGAATTTGTTAGGGTCAGGGATAGCTGGGGAGGGGGGCCGCCGTGGGAAGAGGAGCAGGCAACCCCAGAGGGAAGAAGAGGAACACACAGCGACTAGACAGGCTTGCGGGGAATTGGCAGCACCCAGACATTTATTCACATTAGTTTCCCCGGGCATTCAAATATTCCTTCACAGTCAAACTGAGAGACACAGGTAGAAGCCAAGGGCATCAGTGGAGGTAGCCAGGAGACATGTGTGCTCTGAAACTTAACTGTTGGCTAGTTCCTCTCTCGCACCTCATACTGAATTTCAGCTGGGCCCCAGAGCCGTGCTTCCTCCACATCTTGTAATTCCCCCCTAGTCTTTTCCATTGCCACCGTGCCACAGATGAATCTAGGTGGCCCCCTGCCCCTCAATAAACACAGAGGCATTTTGTCATTTCTTCTCCATCACTGTGCCTCTTTCCTTCTCACATTCTCCAGAAGAATCCAATCCGAATGGTTATTGGCTTGAATTTCTTTTTGTAATACAAAAGGAGGCATTTAGTACCTGGAAAAGTAATGACACATTCTTTTAGAGTTTGCTTAACTACCAAAGCCAATATTTGCTCTGTCTGCCTAGGTAGAAATCTGCAGGAAAGATCCTGTATCTTTGTTTAACATTATTGCCTAGTTCCGGGCTGAGCCTAGAGGTGTACTTCGCAGTATTACATTCAAAGCATCTTTTTCAATAGAACACCTGAATCCTCCTTCCTTTTTGAAGCCAGTTATGCAGTTTACTTAATTGCGCAGTTTACTTAATTAGTCTCCATTGCAGGGGTAAAAAAAAAATCCCTCTTTTGCCAAAGGGAGTCTCTGAAGGTGATTAGCCACCCCGGGTCACACCCCAACTGGGTATTTAATAGTAACCTGTGATGGAGTGAAAAGTCATCCCTCTTTTAAATATCATGGAACAATTAAGTTAAAGTTGATTGTAGAATTCAGTCGCATGCTGAAATATTTCTGGGTATAAAATACAGCTGCCCAGAAATGTTATGAGGATTGATCAGTTTCTATAAATTGGAAAATTTGGCCATCTACTGGGTAATTCTGAATATTGGTTCTGAATCTTTGTGAAATTGCTCGAAGCTGGTGGTATGAATGGGTGTTACGTTCCAAAAGCAAGAGAAAAATTAATAATAAGTACTCAAAGGAGCAAGTTCTAAGCTTCAAGGACCTGCTTTCCTTAATACAGTGCAGAAATATAAGAGCATAGAAGGTATTTTGGGAATTTTGAAAGTTGTAAATATGTGACTACAGAAGCTTTTCAAATGCCTTAACATCCACTTGTTTTTAATTGCGTTTTGAATCGTGTAATTTCCGATCAAGGCAAACAACTCCCTTTGGCTAATCTGACTCTGACTTCCCCCGGTTTTCATTTTGTGTACTTAAATGATAAAACTTGATGCTTCTCTGACTCCTTTCATAAGGATCGCCGAAGAATTGGGAAGCATTCTGCCGAGCAAAGTGTGGCAAAGATAATGAAGCTAGCTCAGGACCTCTGAAGAGATCCTTTATTTCAGTGATCATTTCCCAGATTTCAGTGATCATTTCCCAGAAGTGAGAATATTATTAAGAGTAAAGTTAAAATAATTCCTAGTGCCTCCAACTGGCAATATCATCTAAGCTTGTTTCCATCTAGGCTAAAAGCCATATTTTCAGCATCCACAGTAGGAGACCTGTCATCCAGGCCATTGCGGTCTTTATGTAGATATGGAAATTATTTCACAAGGAGAGGCCAAATTTGTCTGTCAAATCAATTCTAGTAATCCTCGTTGGTCCATCGTATTTACTGAGCTCTCACCCTGTGCAGAGGACTGTACTAAACGCTTGGGATAGTACTGAAGAACAATATAACAGACACATTCCCTGCTGACAGTGAGCTTACAGTCTAGCATTGAGCACTTACTGTGTTCAGTGCATTGTACCAAGTGCTTGAGAGAGTACTATTCAAGAAAGTTGGTAGATGTGACCCCTGCCCACAGGGAGCTTACTGTTTAGTAGGGTAGACAGATGTTAGAATAAATTACAGGTGGGGGAAGCAGCAGATATAAGGATATGGGCATCTTACCTCCTTCCCTTCCCCACAGCACCTGTATATATGTATATATGGTTGTACATATTTATTACTCTATTTATTTATTTATTTATTTATTTTGCTCGTACATATCTATCCTATTTATTTTATTTTGTTGGTATGTTTGGTTTTGTTCTCTGTCTCCCCCTTTTAGACTGTGAGCCCACTGTTGGGTAGGGACTGTCTCTATGTGTTGCCAATTTGTACTTCCCAAGCGCTTAGTACAGTGCTCTGCACATAGTAAGCGCTCAATAAATGCGATTGATGATGATGATGAAGTGCTGACGGGAGATGAAGTGGCCATCAAAGTGTTTAGGTTGCATAGGTGACAAGGATAGTCAGGGAAAGCCTCTTGAAGGAGATGCGATTTCAGTAGGTCTTTGAAGATGGGGAGACTGGTGGTCTGTCAGGATATGAAGGGGGAGGAAGTTCCAGACAGGAGGCAGAGTGTGAGCAAAGTGTCAACGGCGAGAGAGATAAGATTGAAGCACAGTAAGTAGATTGGTGTTAGAGAAGTATAATGTGCCAACTGAGCTATAGTGAGAGATGAATGAGGATGATCAGATTACTGCTCTCAACTCTACCCTTTCTACTCAGCTAGACTCGCTTGCTCCCCTTCTCAACACACTATCCAACCTTGGCTTCACAGACTCTGTCCTCTCCTGGTTCTCCTCTTATCTCTCCGGCCATTCATTCTCAGTCTCTTTTGCTGGCTCCTCCTCCCCCTCCCATTCCCTTACTGTAGGGGTTCCTCAAGGTTCAGTTCTTGGTCCCCTTCTGTTCCCGATCTACACTCACTCCCTTGATGACCTCATTCGCTCCCACGGCTTCAACTATCATCTCAACGCTGATGACACCCAAATCTACATCTCTACCCCTGCTCTCTCTCCCTCCCTCCAGGCTCGCATCTCCTCCTGCCTTCAGGACATCTCCATCTGGATGTCTGCCCGCCACCTAAAACTCAACATGTCCAAGACTGAACTCCTTGTCTTCCCTCCCAAACCCTGCCCTGTCCCTGACTTTCCCATCACTGTTGACAGCACTACCATCCTTCCTGTCTCACAAGCCCGCAACCTTGGTGTCATCCTCGACTCCGCTCTCTCGTTCACCCCTGACATCCAATCCGTCACCAAAACCTGCCGGTCTCACCACCGCAACATTGCCAAGATCCGCCCTTTCCTCTCCATCCAAACCGCTACCCTGCTCGTTCAAGCTCTCATCCTATCCCGTCTGGATTACTGTATCAGCTTCCTCTCTGATCTCCCATCGTCTTGTCTCTCCCCACTTCAATCCATACTTCACGCCGCTGCCCGGATTGTCTTTGTCCAGAAACGCTTTGGGCATGTTACTCCCCTCCTCAAAAATCTCCAGTGGCTACCAATCAACCTATGCATCAGGCAAAAACTCCTCACCCTCGGCTTCAAGGCTCTCCATCACCTCACCCCCTCCTACCTCACCTCCCTTCTCTCCTTCTACAGCCCAGCCTGCACCCTCCGCTCCTCTACCGCTAATCTCCTCACTGTGCCTCGTTCTCGCCTGTCCTGCCATCAACCCCCGGCCCAAGTCATCCCCCTGGCCTGGAATGCCCTCCCTCCCCACATCTGCCAAGCTAGCTCTCTTCCTCCCTTCAAGGCCCTACTGAGAGCTCACCTCCTCCAGGAGGTCTTCCCAGAGTGTGCCCCCTCCTTCCCCCCTCCTCGCCCCCCTCTCCATTCCCCCGTCTTACCTCCTTCCCCTCCCCACAGCACCTGTATATATGTATATATGTTTGTACGTATTTATTACTCTATTTATTTTATTTGTACATATTCTATTTTATTTTGTTAATATGTTTTGTTTTGTTCTGTGTCTCCCCCTTCTAGACTGTGAGCCCACTATTGGGTAGGGATCGTCTCTATGTGTTGCCAACTTGTACTTCCCAAGCTCTTAGTACAGTGCTCTGCACACAGTAAGCACTCAATAAATATGATTGAATGAGTAAGTAGGAGGGAGAGCACTGTTCGAGTGCTTTAAAGCCTATGGTGAGGAGTGTTTCATTGCAGTCAGTTGATTGTACTTATTGGGTGCTTACTGTGTGCAGAGCACTGTACTAAGTGCTTGGGAGAGTACACTAAAACAGAGTTGGTTGACATGTTCTGTGCCCACAGTGAGCTTACAGTCTAGGGGTATTCATTCATTCAGTTGTATTGATCACTTACTGTGTGCAGAGCACTCTACTAAGCACTTGGAAAGTACAATTCAGCAACAAATAGAGACAATCCCTACCCAACAACGGGCTCACAGTCTAGAAGGGGGCGGGGAGGGAGACAGACATCGAAACAACATGCGGAGAGGCTTTTGAGGTGTGGGAAGATGTGTGCAGAATGATTATTCAGAAAAATGGTTTGGACATCAGAGTGAAGTATGGACTGGGGTGGGGAGAGACAGGAGGCAGGAAGGTCAGCGAGGAGGCTGATGCACTAATGAAGGTGGGATAGGATAAGTACTCGGATCAATGTGGTAGTGTTTTGGATGGAGAGAAGGTGGTGGATTAGGGTGGATTTTAGTGATGTGAAGGTAGAACTGACAGGATTTCGTGACTGACTAAATATGTAGGTTGAATGAGAGAGATGAGTTGAGGATAATGCCAGGTTACAGGCCTATGAGACTGGGAGGATGGTAGTGGTGTCTAGAGTGATGGGAAAGTCAGTGGGAAGGCAATATGTGTGTTGAATGAGAGCGATGAGACAAGGATAATGCTAAGGTTACAGGTTTGTGAGACAAGGAAGTTGGTAGTGCCATCTACAGTGACAGGAAAGTCATTGAGAGGACAAGGTTTCTATGGGAAGATAAGGAGTTCTGTTTTGGACCTGTTAAGTTTGAGATGTTGGTGGGACATCCAAGTAGAGTTGTCCTGAAGTCAGGAGGAAATGTGAGACTGCAGAAGATGAGAGAAGTTGGGGCTAGAGATGTACATTTAGGGAGTCCTAATAATAATTTTGGTATTTAAGCATTTACTATGTGCAAAGCAGTGTACTAAGCACTGGGGTTGATACACTATAAGGAGATGGGATCAATTCACTGTCCAATATGGGGCTCACAGTATAAGAGGGAGGAAGAACAGACACAAGCGGGTGTGAATAGCTTGCTTGAGGAGTTTGGAAAGGAATGGTGGTAGGGAGATGGGGAGATAAGTGGAGGTGCCATGGGGTCAAGGTAGGGTTTTTTTTTTAAGGATAGGGGATTCGTGGACATGTTGGAAAGCAGTGGGGCAAGGAGCCATTGAAGAGTGAAGCAGCTTGACCTAGTGGATAAAGCACAGGCCTGGGAGTAGGAGGACCTGGATCCTAATCCCAGCCCCGCCACTTGTCTGCTCTGAGACCATGGGCAGGTCACTTACCTTCTCTGTGCCTCAGTTACCTCCTCTTGTCAAATGGGGATTGAGACTGAGCCCCATGGGACATGGACTGTCCAACTGGATTAGCTTGCATTCATTTATCCATTCATTCAATCCCTAGTGCTCAGTACAATGGCTGGAAGACTGAGCTCCTTATCTTCCCTCCCAAACTCTGTCCTCTCCCTGACTTTCCCATCACTGTGGACGGCACTACCATCCTTCCCGTCCCACAAGCCCGCAACCTTGGTGTCATCCTTGACTCCGCTCTCTCATTCACCCTGCATATCCAATCCATCACTAAACCTGCTGGTGTCACCTCTACAACATCGCCAAGGTCCTCCCTTTCCTCTCCAACCAAACCGCTACCTTGTTGGTACAGTCTCTCATCCTATCCTGACTGGATTACTGCATCGGCCTCCTTTCTGATCTTCCATCCTCCTGTCTCTCCCCGCTTCAGTCCATACTTCACTCTATTGCCCGGATTATCTTTCTACAGCCTATCAACCTTCGCTTGAAGCAAAACCTCCTCACTATTGACTTCAAAGCTCTCCATCCCCTCAGCCCCTCCTACCTCATCTCCCTTCTCTCCTTCTACAGCCCAACGTGCACACTCCACTCCTGTGCCGCTAACCTCCTCACTGGGCCTCATTTTCGCCTGTCCTTCCATCGACCCCTGGCCCACATCCTACCTCTGGCCTGGAATGCTCTCCCTCCACACATCCGCCAAACTAGCTCTTATCCTCCCTTCAAAGCCCTACCGAGAACTCCCCTTCTCCAGGAGGCCTTCCCAGACTGAGCCCCCCTTTTCCTCTGCTCCTCCTCCCCTCCCCATCGCCCCCACTCCCTCCCTCTGCACTACCTCCTTCCCCTTCCCACAGCACTTGTGTATATTTGTACATATTTATTACTCTATTCATTTTCTTAGATGTGTATATATCTATAATTCTATTTGTTTTGATGGTATTGACACCTGTCTACTTGTTTTGTTTTGTTGTCTGTCTCCCCCTTCTAGACTGTGAGCCTGTTGCTGGGTAGGGATTGTCTCTATCTGTTGCCAAATTGTACTTTCCAAGCGCATAGTACAGTGATCTGCACACAGTAAGGGCTCAATAAGTATGATTGATTGAATGAATGAATAGTAAGTACTTAACATATACCATAAATATAAAAAATGGAACAGTTGAAGGTGGCAGTCAGGGAGGGGAGAAGGAAGGAGGCAAGTACAACAGCATTTATTAAGAGCCTGCTACCTAGGGTTCTGTACTAGGTATTTGGGAACATCGGTGAACCTAAGTTTCCAACAACTCCAAATGATTATTCTTGACTTGTTTGATGGAATCTCAGGCGAGCAGTGAGCGAGAGAGAGAGAGAGAGAGAAGCAGAAATTCAGAAAAAAAGTTGTCAATATATGAAGTTAATCTCAAAGGTATAATGCTAAATCATTTTGCTTCTCCTGCCTCTGGCCAGAATTATCTAAGGCAGGCGTTGGGAGATAATATTAGCCAAGTTATATTCTTCCATTCAACTTAATACACTGGCAACTTGCTCCAGGGATTGGGAACAAGGAGAGTGACAGACCAGCTTATGCATCCCCCATTGGTCGGGTATCTCTCCCTACCCTCTCCCTACCTGCTTGAGAAGCAGTGTGGCTCAGTGGAAAGAGCCCGGGCTTGGGAGTCAGAGGTTGTGGGTTCTAATCCCGGCTCCACCACTTCTCTGCTGTGTGACTTTGGGCAAGTCACTTAACTTCTCTTTGCCTGAGTTACCTCATCTGTAAAATGGGGATTAAGACTGTGAGCCACATATGGGACAACCTGATTACCTTGTATCTCCCCCAGAGCTTAACAAATACCATCATTATTATTATTATTACCCTCTATTCCCCTGTTCAAACTGGGTGCTTAGTTTTGCCCTCTTCAGGCAGTAGGCAGTAGGAGGCATCACCTCCTTATCCAACTGAAATTGGTGCTTGAACAGCTGAAGTTGAGATCCATCTCTCACCTGTTTCTGATTACTGTTGAGCTGCCTCCAAGATGAACTATGTGGTCTCAACCCCCCCCCCCCCCCCCCGCCGGTTAACGCTAACCCCCCATTGGTTAACGCGAACCCCACCAAAGAGCCTCCTGATCGTAATCTAGAACAGACTGAAGATCATTCCGAACTTGGCTACAACTCCGAAACATAACCACAGGTCAGACTGAAATTAGTGAATGATGTCTTGGCTCTTTTGGAAAGTTGAAAGAAAAAAAAACCTCCTTGATCACAGTCACATTCATGAATATTTATAGAGCATCTCCCATGTATGTAAAATTACAAGTAAAAGACGTGGCCTCTGCTCGCAAGGAGTTGATGACCTAATGGTGGAGACAAGCAGATGGAATTAGGTACAGTGGGAACAGGAGGAAAATATATATGTAACTGATAAAAGTCGAAGTCTGGAAAAATGGAAAGAATGGATAAATGGAGTGTATAAATTGATGTATAAAAGGGCGCTAAGGGTGGACATTGATAATAATAATAATAATGGTGGTATTTAAGTGCTTACTATGTGCCAAGCACTGTTCTAAGCGCTGGGGGAGATACAAAGTAATCAGGTTGTCCCACTTGGGGCTCACAGTCTTAATCCCCATTTTACAGATGTGGGAACTGAGGCACAGAGAAGTGAAGTGACTTGCCCAATGTCACACAGCAGACAAGTGGCCGAGCCAGGATTAGAACCCACAACCTCTGACTCCCAAGCCCGTACTCTTTCCACTGAGCAACGCTGCTTTTCTCAGGAGTTTCTAGAAACTCCCTCCCTTCTTGAGCTGCTACATTCCGGTTTCTGCTCTCTTCCCTCCATTGAGGCAGCTGTCTCCAAGGTCACCAGTGACCTCTTCCTTGCTACATCTGACAGACTCCAGTCCAACTGCATCCTCCTTAACCTCTCAGTTGCCTTGGACACGAGGGACCACTCCTTCCCCCTGTATTTTTACTGATACAGTTCTCCTTATCCTCTGGCTACCCTTCTCAGTCTCTTTTTCCAATTCTTCCCCTACCACTCCCCCGTCAGTTTGAACGCCCCCCACCAGAGCACCTTTCTATGTTCTCTTTTCTTCTTGCCTTCTCCTCTCTTAAGCCTCACTCTCTCAGAGGAGCTCATCTGCTCCTGTGGTTTCAACTACCGCTTCTGTGAAGGTGACTCCGAAATCGGTCACACTAACCTGGCCATTTGTGTCCTCTTGCCGCCAGTGTATTTCTACTTGCATGGGAAGCATCATGGCCTAGTGGAAAACGCATGGGCCTCGAAGTCAGGGGTCCTAGGTTCTATCCCACTTCTGCCACTTGCCTGCTCTGTGACTTGGGGCAAGTCACTTAACTTCTTGGTGCTTCCTCTGGAAAATGGGGATTAAGACTGTGAGCCCCATGTGGGACAGGGACTTTGTCCAACCTGATTATCTTGTTTCTACTCCAGTGCTTAATACAGTGTCTGGCAAATGGTAAACACTTAAAAAAAAAAAAAAGTACCACGTTGAAAATGGAACTTTTCACTTTTCTCCACCTAACTTTCCCATTAGAGTTGATAACACTCCCAACCTGTCTCTGAAGCCTGTAATTCAAGATTATCTTTGACTCCTCTTTGTCCTTTTATAATCTCCTATCTGTAAACTACTTTTGTGTCTCTCCCCTGACAGATTGTTGACTCCCTTTTGGCAGGGATTGAGTTTACTAAGTCTATTGTACTTTGCCAAACACTTAGTGCAATGCTCTGCACACAGTAGAACAAGCCATTGATTGTCACAGACTATGCAGTGATGTGTATAAATTATTTCTTCATGGACCAAATGAGAGTCACTTAGGTCCAGGAAATTCATTGAAATTATGTAGCCTTCTTAATCCTTCAGTTATTGTCTGATTTTTCCCATCCTTTAGCTGCAATAAGATCCCCCGGCGTTCCATTAGAAGATTGTCAGTTGTTTACAGTGCCTCTATTACAGAGCAGTAGTTCCCTTGTCCTATTTATTGCTTGTATGTGTAAAATCTGTAAGGAGTTCATGGCCAAATTTGGGGGAGGACCTGGAAGTCACTTAAATTCTGGATGGCCACACTTCAATAGCAGTGATTTCTGAGTGTATGAAATAAAAGCTCGGGAGACAAGCCTTTCTCAGAATTGCTGATAATAGTAACGGCTTCTCCAAGAGGCCTTCCCCAATTAAGCCGTCATTTCCCCTACTCCCTCTCCCTTCTGCATTTGCACTTGGATTTTTTTTTAATGGTATTTGTTAAGTGTTTACTCTGTGCCAGGCACTGTACTAAGCACTGGGATAGGTACAGGCTAATCAGGATGGACACAGTCCATGTCCCACATGGGGCTCCAGTCTTAATTCCCATTTTACAGATGAGGTAACTGAGGCACAGAGAAGCGAAGCAACTTGCCCAAGGTCACACAGCAGACAAGTGGCGGAGCTGGGTTTAGAACCCAGATCATTTTTTTATATTTTTTATGGTAGTTGTTAAATGCTTACTCTGTGCCAGGCACTGTACTAAGTGTTGGGTAGGTACAAGGTTATCAGGTTGGACACAGTCCTTGTCCCGCATAGGGCTCACAGTCTTAATCCCCATCTTACAGATGAGGGAACTGAATCACAGAGAAGTGGTGACTTGCCCAAGGTCACACAGCAGACCAGTGGTGAAGCTGAGATTAGAACCCAGGTCCGTCTGACTCCCAGGCCCGTGTTCTGTCCTTGAGTCAAGCTGCTTCTCTTGCATCCTACAGTCACCCGACCCTGAGCACCACGGAACTTATGGTACATGTCCATGATTTATTTGTATTTATGTCTGTATTCGCTTTTACACTGTAAACTCTTTGTGGGCAGGGAATGTTTCTACCAATTCTGTTGCATTGTACTCTCTCAAGCACTTAGCACAGTGCTGTGCACACACTAAGTGCTCAGTCAATACAATTGATTGATTGACAGCCTGCCTGAAAGAGGACATCATTAATAACCTCTCCAGGGCAGACATCAAGCTTCCTCATTCTGTGATTCTATTGTACGTAGGATGGTGATCTGCAGATAGTAGGTGCTCAGTAATATTAATAAGCGTTTATGGGCCAAGCACTGTACTGAGCACTGGAGTAGATACAAGCTAATCAGGTCCCACATGGGGCTCACAGTCTAAGTAGATGGGGGAACAGGTGTTGAATCCCCATTTTGCGGATGAGGGACTACGAGAGATTGAAAGGGAGCAGCCAGGTTGAGGGAAGGGGAGATGGGATTTTTTTATTTCTTCTTCTTAGGAAGATGCCTGATGGCTGGCTTGTGCTTCAAGCAGGCTGGGTGATGTTGGGGAGATGACTCTTGCCCTGTTGGCTCAGTCGGTCACTGCAGCCTTCAAGGCATAGTGGATGGAGCGTGGGCCCAGGGGTCAGAAGATCATGGGTTCTAATCCTGGCTCTGCCACGTGTCTGCTGTGTGACCTTGAGCAAGTCACTTGACTTCTCTGGGCTCAGTTACCTCATCTGTAAAATGGGGCTTGAGACTGTGAGCCCCACATGAGACAGAGACTCTTTCCAACCCGATTTGCTTGTATCCATCCCAGCTCGTAGTACAGTGCTTGGCACATAGTAAGCGCTTAACAAATACCACAATTTGCCCATTAGAAAATTTGGGTTTAGCACCCTTGCTTGGTTTAGCCAGTTCCGGCTTCCAAGGACAATAATAATGTTAATTATGTGATCTTGGGCAAATCACTTCTCTGTACCTCAGTTACCTCAGCTGTAAAATGGGGATTCAGTGCCTGCCCTTCAATTTAGACTGTGAGCCCCATGTTGGACAGGAACTGTGTCTGACCTGATTAACTTGTATCTACCCCAGAGCTTGACACAATAGTAAGTGCTTAACAAATACTGTCATTATTATAATAATGATACCACTGGGTTCTGCTGAATTGGGTAGTTCCAATTCTCAAGTACTCCATTTCTTTCCCATCTTGTTTTTCAACTTCCCACAAGTGACAATAGCTCAGGTTAATTCACCAGGATGATCTGCTTAATAAAAGCACCTGGCTTTTCAGAATTGTTTAATCAGCTTCCCTCCCTTGGTACCAGAGACAACATTTTCTGTGGTCCTTCATCCAGTTTAATTGCAGAATGCTTTTTGTTGTCTGTGTCTTTTGCTGTTTTGCATCCCTTTTTGTTGGTTTAGCTAATAAAATTTCTCACTACAAGTCTATTAATTCTTTAGTGATCTGGTGAAATTTCTACTTTTTGTAATGTTTTCCATTTTCCCTTGCGGTCTCTGATGAATTTATTCTGGGTTTCGTCAACTTGGCATTTTGTGACCCATCTTGCCTTCTACCTTTTTATGAATTAAGCCAAAGCTTTCATTGAAATGAATTTCTCTAGTACATTACATGAAGAGTAAAATGATTCTAAATTGAACCATTAAAGGTCCGATTTTACAGCTTTCAGTTTCTTCTAAAATAAGTTAATTTGAAATCTTAGAAGGATCTCTTCACTTACAGGAGGGTATTTATTGCTTACTGATAAAATGACTCTGTTTTCAAGTTTATTTGCAGAGTTAGAGATTCGACATTTAAAGTGTGTGTCTTACCTGTCTAGAAAATGAAACAAGAAATCTCCACTGTTAAAAGTATACTAATTGATGTAGATTTTATGGAATAGGTCAGGACATTAACTCAAGTTAAATCTGAACACCTTTAAATGTTCACTTTAATTTGAAATTGATTCACCATTTCTCAATTTACCTGCTGAATTTCTTATCTGGCAATCAATATCAGAATTAAATGGGTATGTAGTGTTAGGCAAGGCGTGGTTATGGGGAAAAAAGGGAAAGATTTATTTTTGAAGATTCAGCACTGGAACTTCAGGGGTTTAATAAAGACCATAGTAGTGTGCAATGAGTCAACCCTGGTGGATTATTTGTATTCATAACACTAATCTACAATTGTATTTTCTAATATTTTAGGTAAAAGTGCCATCTTAAAGTGTCTCTTGGACATTCACAAAATTTTTCAAGAAAATGATCCTGCATATATTCTCAATGACCTCTATATCTCAGACTACTGTATTTGGATTCAGAGAGCCAAGTAAGTTTGAAGTTACATTTCTTAATGCACATACACAGATGAAATGCCATTGTATTTGAGGTGTCATTTCAAGCTTCCCAGAGGAAGGGTAAGTGCAGTGACTCTATAAATGAGGGGGTGACTATTCTTTAAAAAAAAAAAAAAACCCAAATCCCCACAAAACTTGCCCTGCCCCAGGGCACATTTGATGTCTCATTATGAAGTCCTGACATCAAATGCAGCTCCAGTTTCTTGCAGAAGAATGAGAGTTGAGGAGTTTGGGGGAAGTCTTATACCTTACGTATGTTTCTGGAAACTTTAGTAGGCCTAGTTTATAGCAAGCTCAGAGGCCATCTTGTGGAAATAAGACCTGAGGGTGACCATTCCAAGAAGCACTTGGGAGTTAGAGTTTTGAGACATTCCATAAACCCCAGATAGGATGCTTGAAGAGCCGGAGTTTACAGGACTGTCCTCTTACGTAATGTAATAGGGAATAATGAAATTTAGAAGCCTGTGTCTGTTTACTAAAGGAATGAGATTCACAGGACAGGAAGGGGTTTTTCATGGCTAATAGCATTGCTATTGGGTACATATCAGCCCAATTAGTGCCTGAAACATCTTCAAATAACCAAGACAAATATGGTTCAGTTGGTCATTTCTACCTTAAACGAAGCAGTGAATTGCATGTGACCAGCCTTCATTGTTACTTCTCAGTGTCAACTCCCTCAAGGTGATAATCTGAAAATAGTTCATCCAAACAGTATTTATTTGGACATAGCAGTGGGATGTACCTTGTGCAGGTCTGTGGATGCAATAAATCATTGGAACTTTAAACCCGCAAACTTATGATTAATCGGACCCAAAAAGAAAAATATAAGCATTTCTGTCAGGGGTGCCAGCTTCCCATTTTGCATCTGGGGGTGAACTGTAGGGTTGGATTTGGAGGGTCTTGGGGCTTTGAGGGGGCATCACTTCCCAAAATGGAAGACCGTCTGCGACAAGAGAAGGCCCAAGAGACCCTACCTAGCAGACTCTGGAGTTCAAAGGGGGCTAAAGGGCCTCCAGCTCACACTCAGAGGTTCCACCTGGCTGTCTGGCCAGGACCCCAAAGCCCAGGAGAGGCAGAGCCAGTACTTGGGTAGCCGTCTGCTGACAGGCAGGCCTATAAAATGTGCAGCTCACATCTCTTGCTCTAAGTAGCATGGCCTAGTGACAAGAGCACGGAATTGGGAGTCAGAGGATGTGGGTTCTAATTCCGGCTCCACCACTTGTCTGCTGTGGGACCTTGGGCAAGTCACTTCACTTCTCCAGAGCTCCGTTACCTCATCTGTAAAATGGGAATTAAGACTGTGAACCCCATGTGGCACAACCTGATTACCTTGTACCTACCCCAGCGCTTGGTATGTAGTAAGTGCTTAACAAATACCTTAATAATAATAATAATAATAATAATTATTATTATTATTATTATTATTATTATTATTAAGGGGCAAGGAGAACTGTCTACCCTACCCAGTAAAGCTGTGAGGACCATGATAGCTTTGCCCCCACTCTCTCAATTTTGTGGGACCAGTGACACCATCCGTGTCCCTCCCCTCCCCCCCCCCCATCCCTTCATGAAGCTGGCACTGTTGAACGGTGTACATCATTTAGGGTAAGAAGAAAGCCCTATGGATTTCCAGTCAGTCGATATTTAATGAGCCCTTACCATGTGCAGAGCACTGTACTAAGTACTTGGGAGAGTATAATACCACAGAATTAACAGACATGTTCCCTGTCCCAAATGACCTTATAGTCTAGAGGGGGAAACGGACATTAATGTATCAGTATATTTGTAGTAACATTTGTTGTGGGCATGGAGCAGGTCTACCAACTCTAATGCATTGTACTTTCCCGAGCACTTAGTATAGTGCCCTGCGCACAGTAAGTGCCAGATAAATGCTGTTGTTTGAACGTATTTTAATGTTAAATCATAAAAATCACTTGCTACTGAGAATAGTATAAGGAAGGATCATGGTTAAGTACCAAGTATTTTATATTCAGCGTTTTTATGTTTTTTGGCACATTTTCTACAGAGCATATATTTCTGAAATGGGTGATTGGGGTAATAATAACAATGACAATAATAATGATACCAATAATTGGAATATTAAGTGCTTACTATGTGATAAGCACTGGGATAAATACAAGATAGGTCAGACCCAGTCCCTGTCCCACATGTTACTGATAGTATAAGGGGGAAAGAGAATGGGTGTTTAATCCCAAGAAACTGAGGTGCAGATGTTAAATCACTTGTCCAAGGTCACACAGCAGGCAAATTGGGGATCCAGGATTAGAACCCAGGCGTCCTATGCTCTTTCCACTAGGCCACGGAAGGGAAAGGCCAAATGTATTGTGGCAAATTTTGCAGCCAAGTAACCAGTGGGAGAAAAGATTTTTATTGTATGTCTACGATGTACCAGAAGCATCACAGTCAATGGCATTTATTGAGCGCTTACTATGTGCAGAGCACTGTAATAAGCGCTTGGGAGAGTTCAATACAGCAGAATTAGTGGACACGTCCCCTGCCCATAACGAGCTTACATGTACCAAGTCTCCCTGGCTTCAGTAATGTATTCCCATAAAAGAAATTGTGGAGCATATATTTGTTAGAATAGGTCATTGCTGCTACATATGTAGAAAATGCTGTGGCACTACTGATTATACTTAATGGCGAGGCTGGTTATAGTCATGCAAAAATTGAAGGTCTTTGGAGTAAAGAGAAAAGTGTGTCTTGAATAGCTTTAAGTAACTTTCAATTTTTAATTGGAGGGAGACATTATCTTACAAAATATCCCAATAAAGTGGGTTACGCTATACTGCAGAAAATGCTCAGGGAATGCCGAAGACGACTTATAGTAATGTACAGCAGGTGGTGTCAACATTTATGTTGATGAGCCAGATTCAGCCAGATGGAAAATTGTTTCTTTAACCCCTGAGGTCATAATGGCATGTCATCACTTCATTTGATCCTTCTGCTAATTGAGCTTATCAAACACCGTGCTGCCAATTCCTGTTACTGCTTTTTTATAATGAAATTAAATTTTAATTTGTCTGTTCATGCTTTCTGTTTTTAGGTCAAGGATTTTATAAATTGTCTTAATCCAGATGCGAGATAACATGCTTGTACCCTATTTAGTTTAGCCCTTGGTTCATTTGTTCGTGACTTCCCTAGTTATCTGTAGACAGGAGATCATATTTCATTAAAACAGATTGATATGTACTTTCAAATTGATGTGCAGATAATCAAGACCTACCTTTTCCATTTTTCAAAATTTCCCTTAGTTTACAAAGTGTAAGAGGGAATTAAATTCCAGGTGTCTTAAGTGTTAACAGTTGTTTCGATTAAAGGGGAGATACCTATTCCAAAAAAAAAAACCAACCCTATCAATCTGAGCGACACCCCCCCACACCCCACCAACGTTCATTTAATTGCTCGGAGCCTGGAGCATATAAATAAGGGCCCTTCCTCTCTGACAGAGAATTATTATAATTAGAGAGCAGAGTTACCGTAATCATTTTAAATCTGAATAAGGGTCTTTGACATTTCATTCTGCTTGTGCTACCATTCGTTATCAGGTATCTTCCATTCACCAACAGTTTTCAAACATGGAAACAATAGACTCTGTCCTTGTCCTTTTTTTTTCTTTCATAGTGATAGAGAGGTATGGTTGGTATTTTTTGATGAACAGGACCTGGACCCCTGAGGTCTTAAAGTTTCACCTGAAGTGCTCTCTCGCACAACATGAGCACCCTCCCGAGTCCCCGCCCCGAAATCCTCTCGGATACAAATGAGCAGAACAGTAGCAGCCAGAGCAGATGAGGGCAGAAATTGCTGCCAGTATTTGCTAACTCTTCAAAGCGTTCCTTCGGGGCCTATTTCTTACTGTACTTGGAATAATTCAGTACAACAGAATTAGCAGACACTGCCCATTTCAAGCTTACATAATAATGATGATGATGATGGTATTTGTTAAGCACTTCGTGCCAGGCACTGTACTAAGCACTGCGGGGGGATACGAGCTCGTCGGGTTGGATACAGTCTCTTGTCCCATGAGGGGCTCACAGTCTCAATCCCCATGTTAGAGATGGGGTAACTGACTTACCAAAGGTGACACAGCAGACTAGTGGCAGAGCCGGGATTAGAACCCATGACCCTCTGACTCCCAGGCCCGTGCTCTATCCACAGTACCATGCTGCTTCTCATGAACTAAGTCTCCCTGGTTTCAGTAACATGTTGCCATAAAAGAGTTTGTGAAGCAGTGGCCTGAACTCCAAGGAGCTTGGCAGCGCTAGCAGCAGCAAGATCAGTGATATTTATTGAGCTATTGCTGTGTGCAGAGCACTGTACTAAGCACTTGGGAGAGTACAATATAACAGAGTTGGTAGACACGTTCCCTGCTCACAACTTCTCTTGTACTCAGCTTTTCGGTTCTCGCCCAGTGACATTTTAAAGTGAATGCAGAGTTGTCCTCCTTTCCTTGGCTGACGATCTCGGCAGTGAAGAATCTAAGAGCTGCAGTGCTGGGGGATTTTGGCCAAGAACAGGTTGGCCTAGTGGAAAGAGCCCGGGCTTGGATGTCAGAAGGACCTGGGTTCCAATTCCGGCTCTGCCACATGTCTGCTGCATGACCTTGGGCAAGTCACTTAACTTCTCTGTACCTCAGTTACCTCATCTGTAAAATAGGGATTAAGACTCTGAGCCCCATGTGAGACAGGGACTGTGTCTGACCTGATTAACTTGTAGCTATCCCAGGGCTTAGGACACTGCTTGGCACATAGTAAGCCCTGAACAAATGCCATAATAATAAGAAGATCAATAATAATAACAAGCTAGGTCATGGGGCAGGAGCTTCTATGGCCGTAAATCCATAACTTCTCAAAGAAGAGCCATGTGGTTCTAACCTTTTTCACTGGTTTTGTTGGTAAGTCCTTTGCTTTGTAGCTGAGCAGCGTGAGCACAGTTGATTGGGAGATTAGCAACCAATCAGCCAATCGTATTCATTGAGTGCTTTCTGGGTGCAGAGCACTGTACTAAACGCTTGGGAGAGTACAGTACAACAGTGTAACAGACACGTTCCCTTCTACAATGAGCTTACAGTTTAGGGATGGAGACAGACATTAGTATAAATCAATAAATTACACATATGTATGCAAGTGCTGTGGGATGAATAAAGGAAGTATAGTGAGGATGACACATAAGAGAGTGGAAGAAAAGGGAAAAAGGGGTTAGGAAAGGCCTCTTGGAGGAGATGTGTCCTCAATAAGGCTTTGAAGGAGGGGAGAGCAATTGTCTGTTGGATAGAATCATAATAACTGTAAGTATTTAAGTGCTACTATGTGCCAGGCACTGTACTAAGTGCTGGAGTGGATACAAACAAATCAAGTTGGACACGGTTCCTGTCCCACATGGGGCTCACAGTCTCTCAATCCCCATTTTCCAGATGAGGTAACTGAGGCCCAGAGAAGTGAAGTGACTTGCCTAAGGTCACACAGCAGACAAGTGGATCAGAACCCACAACCTTCTGACTCCCAGCCCCGTGCTCTATCCAGTACGCCATGATACGTAGGGGAAGGCGCTCCCGGCCAGCAGCAGGATGTGGGTGAGAGGTTGGCGGCGAGATAGACGAGATCGAGGCACAGTGAGGAAGTGAGCACTAGAGGAGCACAGTGTGCTGGCTGGGTTGCAGTAGGACAGTAGCGAGGTGAGGTATGAGGGGCCAAGGATATAAGCTACTGCCTCGCCAACCCCTAGCTTGGGGAACCAAGCTACCTCTGCTCAGCCAGCAGCCAAATTCCCTCTAGTAAGTAAAAAAAAAAAACCCTGGTGGGGACTGTCCAGGAAGATAGCAGTCCAGATGAGTGGAAAGAACGGGACTTTTCCGAGCCTTAAACCCCTTCCTCCAATCCCTCCGAGATACCGTTTTGCTCGGGAGCCAGGGAAAGGATTCCAAGGTGGAAGTTAGATGGATATTGATGGACACGGAGAGAAGGAAGGAGACTGGGAAAAATCTTCTTTGAAAGTGACAGAGTATAAGGGAAGGAGCCAGCCTGGATCATGCTAGTGAAACAGCTGAGAGTGGCTTTTTTTTTTAATGGCATTTGTTAAGCACTTACTATATGCCAGGCACTGTACTAAGCACTGGGCAGATACAAGCTAATTAGGTTGGACACAGTCCATGTCCTACGTGGGGCTCAGAGTCTTAGTCCCCATTTTACAGATTGTTCTACAGTAGGTAACAGGCACAGAAACTAAGTGACTTGCCCAAGGTTATGAAGCGGGAAAGTGGTGGAGCTGGGATTAGAACCCAGATCCTTTTGACCCCCAAGCTTGTGCTCTATCTACTAGGTTATGATGCTTCTCCTTTACTACTTCACCCTGCACCTCTGCCGGGTGATGAGGGGAATGTGGAATTGATTCTGACTTGGAACTCCCTTCCCCTTCGTATCCAACGGACAATCTCTCTCCCCACCTTCAAAGCCTTATTAGAAGTACATCTGCAAGAGGTGTTCCCTGGCTAAGGTCTCATCTTCTACTTCTTTTCGCACTGCCCTTGTACTTACAATACACCCTTTATTCACCCCACCCTCAACCCCACAGTACTTATGTACAGATCTGTAATTCATTTATATTAATGTCTGCCTCCCCCTCTAAACTGTAAGGCTGTTGTGGGCAGGGAACGTGTCTACCAACCCTGTTCTTTTGTACTCTCGCAAGCACTTAGGACAGCGCCCTGCACACAGTAAGTGCTTAATACTGATCATTGATCGATCAGTATTGGATTTTTTAGAGATAAATAGTTCAACTCTCCTACTCTAAATTGCTGTAAATAATTTGTATGATTTCACAGTCGTGACTTTCTAGATTTTTTCACACTTTTTTCTGCTTGGAATCATTTTTGTATTAGTTGTATTGGTCACTGTTGCACAGGATTTGATAAGTAGATTTAGAAAATACCATGTTTTCTTCCTTGCTATTCTCGAATATCTTGAAGTTTATTCGTCGCTCCTCTTTGCCACAGCTCAGGGGATGTGACAGTGCCCCTCAAATTGTTAAAGGAACCAAAGAAAACCTAAAACTCCAGGTTGAAAAATAACTTGTTCCAGGCTTTAGTGAGGCTCCCAAGAGAAGGTAATGCTACCTATTCTGAGTCTAGAGCACTCCCCGGAAGTTGGAGATCAAGGGGCTTCCAGCTCTGGAAAGGGTGTTTTTGACAATGACAAAGCTGTTTTAGAAATACTTGAATCTAGAGCTGATTAGTGCTTATGTGCATTAGCAATATTGGAAAACTACCTGGAGCTGGGTTTTAATCAGGATTTTTTCTTTAATTCATCCTCATTATATGCCTGAAATGATATTGTCCATCTTTTATAGGCGTGGAAGCTGGGAATAAGCAACTTGTCCGGTTCTATAGCAGTTCATGAAAGAGCCAAAGAACTAGAACTCATTCCCTTTTGTAGTTTGTATTGTTTGCTGATTCTTTTCATTACTGCCATCGTAGTCCCCGTTTTTTTCTAGAATAATTCAGCGGTATTAAATATCAATCTGTTTTAAACGAATGGAGAGTTAACTTTAAAGGAAATTGTCAAGCATTCTGTATATGTAAAACATCAAAGACATCCCAAGTAACAGGTGTGTGTTTCAAAGTAAATGAAATTATATTTGGTAAGCCATTTATGCTGGCCTGATAGTTGGCTTTATATTTTTATTATTTTTGATGAAATCTATCAATATTAATAATAATAGTAACTGTGGAATTTGTCAAGTGCTTATTATGTGCCAGGCACTGTTCTAAGCACTGGGGTAGATACAAGATAATCGGGTAGGACTCAGTCCCTGTCGCACATGGGGCTCACAGTCTTAATCCCCATTGAGGAAACTGAGGCACAAAGAAGTTAAGCATTCATTCATTCATTAATTCAATCATATTTATTGAGCACTTACTGTGTGCAGAGCACTGTACTAAGCGCTTGGGAAGTACAAGTTGGCAACACATAGAGACGGTCCCTACCCAACTGTGGGCTCACAGTCTAGAAGGGGGAGACAGAGAACAAAACAAAACATATTAACAAAATGAAATAAATAGAATAGATATGTACAAGTAAAATAAATAAATAGAGTAATAAATACGTACAAACATATATACATATATACAGGTGCTGTGGGGAAGGGAAGGAGGTAAGGCGGGGGGAGGTGTGGAGGGGGAGAGGAAGGAGGGGGCTCAGTCTGGGAAGGCCTCCTGGAGGAGGTGAGCTCTCAGTAGGGCCTTGAAGGGAGGAAGAGAGCTAGCTTGGCAGATGTGGGGAGGGAGGGCATTCCAGGCCAGGGGGATGACGTGGGCCGGGGGTCGACGGCGGGACAGGCGAGAATGAGGCACGGTGAGGAGATTAGCGGTAGAGGAGAGGAGGGTGCGGGTTGGGATGTAGGAGGAGAGAACGGAGGTGAGGTAGGAGGGGGCGAGGTGATGGAGAGCCTTGAAGCCGAGGGTGAGGAGTTATTGCCTGATGCGTAGGTTGATTGCTAGCCATTGGAGATTTTTAAGGAGGGGAGTAACATGCCCAGAGCGTTTCTGGACAAAGACAATCCGGGCAGCGGCGTGAAGTATGGATTGCAGTGGGGAGAGACAGAAGGATGGGAGATCGGAGAGGAGGCTGATACAGTAATCCAGACGGGATAGGATGAGAGCTTGAACGTGCAGGGTAGCGGTTTGGATGGAGAGGAAAGGGCGGATCTTGGCAATGTTGCAGTGGTGAGACCGGCAGATTTTGGTGACGGATTGGATGTGAGGGGCGAACGAGAGAGCGGAGTCGAGGATGACACCAAGGTTGCGGGCTTGTGAGATGGGAAGGATGGTAGTGCCGTCAACAGTGATGGGAAAGTCAGGGAGAGGGCAGGGTTTGGGAGGGAAGACAAGGAGTTCAGTCTTGGACAGGTTGAGTTTTAGGTGGTGGGCAGACATCCAAATGGAGATGTCCTGAAGGCAGGAGGAGATGCGAGCCTGGAGGGAGGGGGAGAGAGCAGGGGCAGAGATGTAGATTTGGGTGTCATCAGCGTAGAGATGATAGTTGAAGCCATGGGAGCGAATGAGGTCACCAAGGGAGTGAATGTAGATCGAGAACAGAAGGGGACCAAGAACTGAACCTTGAGGAACCCCTACAGTAAGGGGATGGGAGGGGGAGGAGGAGCCTGCAAAGCAGGCTTGCCCAAGGTGACACAGCAGGCAAGTGGCCCCCTGTGGACCAACCTGATCACCTTATCACCTCCCCAGCACTTAGAACAGTGCTTTGCACATAGTAAGCGCTTAATAAATACCATCAAAAAAAAAAGTGGTGGAGCCAGAATTAGAACCCAGGTCCTTCTGACTTCCAGACCCGTGCTCATATCCACTAGGCCACAGGTCATTCTGGATGATGATAAGATTTTGGGAAAAGGACTCTTGGGTTATGTAAAACGTGTTATGTACATGCCAATTTGGATCTATTTGTTTGGTTGCATATACAATATAAGGGAATTACTTAGCTGTGTGCCATATCACCCATAGTTCATCAGTGCCCACCAAATATTGTACTTCATTATATTTCAATTAAGTTGTTGATTGATCTTATTAAAGGTGCTTCTGAACATTTAGAGCATATAGGCATGCTGTATATCTATCTCTCTATATATGCACACACATATATAAACTCTCTAGAGAGAGATTGGGATAGTTATGTGTATCTTTATACTTAGATGGATATAACATGCCTATCGAGATTTCTTTTGCTCAAAATACTCAGAAACACCTTTACTAAGTTAAATCAACATAGATATATATTTTGGGATACTTAGAATTCTACTGTAACCCAAAGATTTTTTTAACTTCTAAATGCCACAGTCCTTGAGACTTTTTGAATATGCAACTACTAATTACAGACCTTAGTTTTAGAATGTTATCTAAAAGCATAAATGCACCTTATACAAATGTGGTGTAATACTATTAATTGATGATGTTTTGTTGTTGTTGTCTTCTGCTGTCTAATCGTGTCCAACCCATATTGACGCCACAGACGCAACATATCTCCCCCAGAACACCCCACTTCCACCTGCAATTGTTCTGGTAGTGTATCATGATGATGATGATGGTATTTGTTAAGTGCTTACTATGTGCCAAGCACTGTTCTAAGCACTGGAGTAGATACAAGGTAATCAGGTTGTCCCACGTGGGGCTCACAGTCTTAATCCCCATTTTATTGTGCACTCTGAGCCGCAAGGAGCCAGAGATTCTCCTCCTGGCATTTGGATTGGCTCCCTTTTTCACCCTTCGCTCAGTTAAAACAGCACATATGTACGTATCCATAATTGATTTATTTCTATTAATTGCTGTCCTCAACTCTAGACTGTAAGCTCCTTGTGAGCAGGGAATGCACCTACCAACTCTGTTGTGTTGAACTCTCCCAAGTGCTTAGTATAGGGCTCTGTATACAGTAAGCACTCAGTAAATACCACAGAATGATTGATTGCTCCTCTAGCCACAGCAACCTACTGAGCTTTGGTTTTCTCCTCATGTTTCATTTCCTCTTATGTATCATGACTTAAATTCATGTGGAATCTTCTGAGAAACTTGAATCAATCAATCAATCATATTTATTGAGCGCTTACTGTATGCAGAGCACTGTACTAAGCGCTTGGGAAGTACAAGCTGGCAACATATAGAGACAGTCCCTACCCAACAGTGGGCTCACAGTCTAGAAGGGGGAGACAGAGAACAAAACCAAACATATTAGCAAAATAAAATAAATAGAATAGATATGTACAAGTAAAATAAATACATAGAGTAATAAATATGTACAAACATATATACATATATACAGGTGCTGTGGGGAAGGGAAGGAGGTAAGACGGGGGGATGGAGAGGGGAACAAGGGGGAGAGGAAGGAGGGGGCTCAGTCTGGGAAGGCCTCCTGGAGGAGGTGAGCTCTCAGTAGGGCCTTGAAGGGAGGAAGAGAGCTAACTTGGCGGATGGGCAGAGGGAGGGCGTTCCAGGCCAGGGGGATGCCGGGGGTCGACAGCGGGACAGGCGAGAATGAGGCACGGTGAGGAGATTAGCGGCAGAGGAGCGGAGGGTGCGGGCTGGGCTGTAGAAGGAGAGAAGGAAGGTGAGGTAGGAGGGGGCGAGGTGATGGAGAGCCTTGAAGCCAAGGGTGAGGAGTTTCTGCCTGAAGTATACAGAAGGCTTCTATTTGACCTTGGGCAGGTCACTTCCTTGGGCAGGTCACTTCACTTCTGTGCCTCAGTTCCCTCATCTGTAAAGTGGGGATGAAGATTGGGATGGTGCCCAACCTGATGAGTTTGTATCAACCCCAGCACTTAGTACAGTGCCTGGCACATAGTAAGCGCTTAAGAAAAATGTTTTTTTTTGTGTGTTTTTTTTGTAAAAAAAAGTTTGAAAGTTGGAGAGGGGTTTGCTTCGCTGGATCCCGTAGGTTTGGATTTGACCTGGCTGTGAGACTCTCTTGGAGGGTTAGAATCAGTCCAGTTTGGTGTGGAATCATCATGGAATAGAGATGAGATTCAGGCAGCAGCAGGGTAAGGCCTAGGCCTGCAAGGTCTTAGGGGGCCCATGTGCACATCTTTTACCACTCTCACACCTTTCCCTCGAAGCATTCATCAAAAAAAAAATTGCAGGCACGGTCTGTTGAATTGGGATGAGCTGGCAGTATTTGGGCAGTGAATAGCAGGAAGCAGGGTGACAGCAGGGTTGGGCGATGATGGACCAAGATCTAGCTGGAAATACTGCCCTGAGGTGCGACTAAGGCAACCAGGAAATAGAGGGTCCCTGCCGCTTCCCTACAGCAACCGTAATAGTGATAATAGCTGCAACCAGGACTTCCTTTCCCAGGGTGACAGTAGGTTGGATAAGGAAGGTAGCAATGAGGCCTGGGAAAAACTGTGGCCTAGTGGATAGAGCCCGGGCCCGAGAGTCAGAAGGACCTGCGTTCTAATCCTGGCTCTGCCACTTGTCTGCTCTGTGACCTTGGGCAAGTCACTTCCCTTCTCTGTGCCTCAGTTCCCTCATCTGTAAAATGGGGATGAAGAATGGGGGCTCCATGTGGGCCAGGGATGGTGCCCAACCTGATGAGTCTGTATCTGTCCCAGCGCTTAGTGCAGTGCCTGGCACTGAATTCTGTGCCTCAGTTTCCTCATTTGTAAAATGGGGGTGAAGACTGGGATCCCCCTGAGGGACATGGACTCTGTTCAACCTGATTGCCTTCTATCTACCCCAGCACTTAGAACAGTGCCTAGCATAGAGTGAGTATTTAACAAATACCATTAAAAAAAAACACCCCAAAATCTGAGCTATGATGTTATCCCAGCATGGCTCAGTGGAAAGAGCACAGGCTTTGGAGTCAGAGGTCATGGGTTCAAATCCCGGCTCCACCAATTGTCAGCTGTGTGACCTTGGGCAAGTCCCTTGGCTTCTCTGGGCCTCAGTTACCTCATCTGTAAAATGGGGATTAAGACTGTGAGCCCCCCGTGGGACAACCTGATTACCTTGTAACCTCCCCAGCACTTAGAACAGTGCTTTGCACATAGTAAGTGCTTAATAAATGCCATCATTATTATTATTATTATTATTATTATTATTATTGTCCCAGGCTTACAGGTTGTGGGAGGAGGAGGAGGAGGCAAATAGAGAGGAAAGAAGACCAGTTTACTACCCCCTCTAGACATGGGCAGGGACCATGTCCACTGACTCTCTTGTATTGTACTCTCCCAAGCGCTTAGTACAGTGCTCTGCCCACAGTAATCACTCAATAAATACTATTGATTGTTTGATGAATCCAAGGAATGGAGTAGGAAAAGTGGCTAAAACAAAGGATTTGAGTTCTGTTCAGTAACCCTGTCGTCCTAATCCTCAATGGCATTTATTGAGTGTCAACTGTGTGCAGAGCACTGTACAGGCACAGAGCAGGCACTCAGCAACCAGCAAGAGAAGTAAAGGACCTGGTCCCCACCCTTGAGGAGTTTACCATCGAAGGGGAGCCTGCTAATCTTATAAGATGTTAATGAACAAGAACTCGCCAAAGGACTGCCTCAGAAATGCCTAAGTCTTCAACAAAATTGCAATTCTGGGCCGGTCTTTATTCAGGGGGTCTTTTGAGCTTGTCCAGGCCATTCTGAGACAGTCAGGTGGAATCTGATTGGCCTCAAACTGTGAGAGGAAAATGGTGAACCATTTAGATACCATTTCCCATTGATTTTTCCCAAGCACAGCCTATTACCGGTGTGCGTTATCTTCAGGTATGTTTTTGCTAAATGGTAGAGACAGGAAAGGCAAATATTTTTTGTTGCTTAGTTTAATGAAAGTAGAAATTTGGATTTATATTTTCATATTCATTTTCTTAAAGTTAGGGAAGCTGAGTCCAGAAGGCATGATTAACTACATAGTATTTGAATTTCATGCTTCTTCTAAAAGCAGTCTTCTTGTGGTCATGAATCATGATGCAGTTCACTGCCGCTATTTGCGTCAGGTTGAGCTTTGGAGGCTATTTCCTGAGATCGGTGTTTTCCCTTGCTTCACCTGCTCTAGGCAGTATTTGATTGCTACCCACCCAAATTGGTTCGCTTTAATCCTCCTCCTAATATTTTGATACCCAGTAGTGTAGACTGTCTCAGGAGGCTTCTTTGTTTCAGTGAGTTCGGGTGTTGACTGTCCTATTTTATTGATACCAGGCCATGAGCTTGGGGTAAAATGTTCTCTTTAGGATGTAATGTTAAAGCCTTCTAATAAAGACCTGTTCAGGGACAAAGCAAAGTTTTCATGGTTTGTGTTTTGAGTATTTTAGATAACTATTTGAATTATTGCATCCTATCCTCTCTGTGTTGAAGACTGAGAAGCCCGTGTGAACTAAATGTGAGAGTCACCTGGGCCAAATGATGTCATGTTTTTTTTTTTGCCAGACATTGTACTAAGTGCTGGTGTACAAGCAAGTTAATCGGGTTGGACACAGTCCCTGTCCCACGTGACGCTCACAGTCTTAATTCCCATTTTATAGATGAGCTAAGTGAGACACAGAGAAGTGAAGTGACTTGCCCAGGGTCAAGCAGCAGACAAGTGGCAGAGCCAGGATTAGAATCCAGGTCCTTCTTAACTCCCAAGCCCATGCTCTATTCTCTACGCCACACTTTCTTCTCATTCCGTGTTTTTTAAGTACTGTGCTTGGGATGATTGCACTTAGAACAGTGCTTTACACATAGTAAGCGCTTAATAAATGCCATTATTATTATTATTATTGGACTTCTTCAAGAGTGGATGGTTTTTCTCAATTCACAAGCTTCTAGTAGAATTTTCCCTCCTTTCTCCTCACTAGAATTGAAATAAAATCCTTGTTCTAGCATAATGACCATTTTGGAAGTTAGAGTGCTTCTGCCTTAATGCGAAGGGCTTGAAGCTCCCTAAATATTTGGCAGATGAATTACATTCTCAGCAAATTTTGGGGTGATGAGGTTGATTGTGATCACTCACCTCTTCCCCTTTCATGCCCCTCCCTGGGTTTTGTGAATTAGAGGTGCCATCACCAAATATAGGCTGAAAAAAAACTGAAGGGGGACAGAGGGGAAAGAAAGATCTTGACTTATAATATGTGAAGTAGTCTGTCCAAAGTTAATAAAAAAGTAACTGTGGTCCTGGTTAGTTACTTGAAAGACACTAAATGCTGTTAACTCCAGAAACAACCTGTCCAGAAATCAGGCCTTGAAGTAAAAAATGCAAATACCAAGTTTTAACCAAAAGAACTTTCTTAAACATATATGATCTAACCCTTTAAATGTGTCATTAGTAAACGGTAAAGTTTAGGTTAGAATAAGGGCTAAATTAGCTTATTTTGCATCACCAAAGCTCTTTTTAATTAAAAAAATAAAGTGCCCTTCCAACCTTAACACAAAGGATGGTAAATATTTTCTGAAGCTGGATGATTTTGTTTTAATTACAACCAGAGAGGGGGAAAAAACTATTCCGGGAAAATTTGTGAGATGCGAGTGTTTCCAAGATCCTATCCTAGTTCTCTATAGCGTGTTTTAATTTTAAAGTCTGATTTTTAAGATGCATACACTTAATCTTAATTTTAATTTATAGTTACTTTTATGTAAAAACTGATGTCACCTTGTGGAAACAATTTAGTTTGGAAGCCTACTGATGCATTTTTTTAATACAGTTGATACTTGATACTAAGAGGTTGAACTGATTTGTTGCGGGATAAAGAATTTCCTATTTAATACCAGAAAAGTACCCTTTAGTATGAATCAAGTGTGACAAGTTGTATTTTATTATGGTGCTATTAAAGTATTTGTTTTTAGAAAAGCAGCGTGGCTCAGTGGCAAGAGCCCAGGCTTGGGAGTCAGAGGTCACAGGTTCTTATCCCAGCTCCGCCACTTGTCAGCTGTGTGACTTTGGGCAAGTCACTTCACTTCTCTGGGCCTCATCTGTAAAATGGGGATGAAGACTGTGAGCCCCACGTGGGACAACCTGATCTCCTTGTTTCTACCCCAGTGCTTAGAACTGTGCTTTGCACATAGTAAGTACTTAACAAATACCATCATTATTATTATTATCACCTTTATGCAAATGATGTGGCCTAGCAGAGACCTCCTAAAAAACCTATCTCTTCCAGATAGCTTGACTAACCTCACATCTCCCCTCCTGTCTGCACTGAATTCCATACCTCCTTTAATATTCCAGCCACGCCCACCCCAACCCTCTGTTGTTTGCAGCCTGGCCTAGTAGATAGAGCATGGGCCTGGGAGTCAGAAGGATATGGGTGTTAATCCCAGCTCTGCCTCCTGTCTGCTGCGTGACCTTGGGCAAGTCACTTCACTTCTGTGCCTCAGCTACCTCATCTGTCAAATGGGGATTGAGACTGTGAGCCTCATTTGGGACAAGGACAGGGACTGTGTCCAACCCGATCTGCTTGTATCCATTCCAGCGCTTAGTACAGTGCCTGGCACATAGTAAGTGCTTAACAAATACCATTATTATTATTACTATTATCTGTAAGCTGCTGTGTCTCCCAACTCTGTAATAATGTACTCTTCCAAACTCTTAGTATGGTGCTGTGCACACAGCACTCAATAAATATGATTGATTCAATTTATTTAAATGTATGTCTCACCACTAGATTGTAACCTCCTTGAAGGCAGCGGTCATGTCTACCAACTCTATTGTACTCTCCCAAGCTCTTAGCATAGTGCTTTGCAGACAGTAAGCACTCAGTATATGCCATTGAATATTCAGTATGCATATTCTTGTTAGGAAAAAAAACAAAAGAAAATCAGAGCACATACTTAAATATAGTAAACTGTCATACAAATATCAGCTATCAAATTTTCATCTAGCAGGGAGCCAGAGTACCTGAAATATGCAGGTATGGAGTCATTGCAGAGGTCAGAGAGGAAGGAAGGAGGGGAGATCTCTGTTCTAGTCCAAGCTCCAATTTCTATGAAATACATTACTGTATAAATGAAAGCTTTAAATAAGAATGTCCCACCTTGGAATTTGAGCAGCTTGTGTTCCAGAGAGAGACAGATTGAAAGCACCTGAGATCCCAATTCTCCAGAGAGGTGAACATGCAGTGGGATCATTTGGGTAGGAGATCACCACACAGTCAGGTTTGGGAGGTGAGGGGCAAAACAAAAAACTGTATTGTTAGAATAAAAATAAAAACCCAAGGAAGTCAGTGGCAGTCTCAGCAAACTGACCAGGATGCAGATGTCTAAGGCAGGTAAAGGAAAGAAACTAAGCAGGAACCGGAAGGACACAGAGGGGCAGGCAGGGAAGGGAGAGAAGCCAAACTGAGTCATCACTGGTGTTACATGCTGCAATTATGTCTTCAAATGAAAGTGGTAAATCTCTCTCTTCTTCAACCAGTCTCTTAAGTGTAAGTTTAATGTACTGACCTTTCCCCCAGAAGATTGCATAGTGAAAATGTATCAAACCAGGTACTAGGAAAAGTATTTTGATGCAAGGGGATAGTATTTGTGCTTCCATCATTCTTGACATTTAGATGTCAAAAGATCAGCTATTCAACTTTTTTTTATTCACCAAGTGACTCGGGGCAAATCCATTATTAATTGAAAGATGGCTATTCAGATCCAGATTTGAAATGCTTGACTTGGTGTTTTGGGAGTGGCATTCAAAGAGTCAGTCAATTCAATTTATTGAGCGTTTTGCTTTCTTTTCTTTTAATTAATGGAATTAGTGCCACTGTACACCAGTCCCTGTACTAAGCCTTGGGGTAGACACAAAATTGGTGGGACACGGTACAGTCCCTGTCCCACATAGGACTCCCTGTCTTAATCCCCATTTTGCAGTTGAGGTAACTGAGGCCCAGAGAAGTTGTGACATACCCAAGGTCACACAGCAGGCAAGCGGCAGTCCTCTGACTCTTGGGCCTGTGCTCTTTCCAGTAGACCACTCTGTTTACTGTGTACAGATCACTGTGCTAAGTGCTTGGCAGAGTTCAACATAACAGAATTGGTAGACACATTCCCTGCCCACAGTGTGCTTACAGTCTAGAGGGGATCAGTTGGTTCATCAAGCAATGGTATTTGAGTGTTCAGTGTAGTCGGGGTTTGGGAAGAGTACACCAGAAGCAAAATACACCTTCTATGCCACCAAGTAGTTTACAATCCAATAGGGGAGATGGACAGGTGGTAGTAGTGTCAGGATAAAATAACTTAATAAATATACAAATACACCTAAGTACAGAAGTGCTTGAGGATATGGTTACAGTACATAAGTGCTAAGGGTTGCTGTTGGCTTGACATGACTAAGGTGTTGTGAATTAAAGGAAGGGTTCCTAACAGAGGTAGGGTTGTTTAGGGGCTTGGAAGATCCCCTACAGGTCCTACTGTAATCCAGCCTGGGTGGGAAGGCAGAGAGAAGCATCTCTTTCCCCTAGACCACCCCTCACCCCCCTTCTCTCCCATGCCCTTCCCTTTCTTTCTGGCAGGATCTGGTTCTAGCCCTGATATCCTGGGCAAACCCTCTAGGATTCAGTTTCCCTGGCTGTACATCTCCCAGTCGCTTAGTAGAGTGTTTAACCCCAACAGTGGGTCCGAGGTGGATCCCAACCTTCCTTTCTGACTCCAAGTAGACTTCACCCTGGATCTCTGCCTCTCTCAGCCCTGAGACGTGGGTAGAGCCTGGGCCTGGAAGTCACAAGGACCTGGGTTCTAATCCCAGCTCCACCACTTGTCTAGACTTGTCCACCACTTCTAGACTGTGAGCCCACTGTTGGGTAGGGACCGTCTCTATATGTTGCCAACTTGTACTTCCCAAGTGCTTAGTACAGTGCTCTGCACACAGTAAGTGCTCAATAAATACGATTGATTGATTGATTGTCTGCTCTGTGACCTTGAGCAAGCCACTTCACTTCTGTGCACCTCAGTTCCCTCATCTGGAAAATGGGTGTTAAGATTGTGAACCTTATGTGGGACGTGGACTGTGTCCAACCTGATTTAGCTTCTTTCTACCCCAGCACTCAGTACGCTGCCTCCTGGCATGCAGCACTGAAAAAATACCATTAAAAAAAAAAACAGTCCAAGGCCACCAATCTGAATGGTACTCCTCTATCTGGGTTTTGGGCTTGGGTTTCCTGCTCCATCCCTTCTCGTCCCTCCTCTCCTCCTCTGACCACTGCCCACATTCTGCAGCTTGGCCTGTTGGGTAGAGTATGGGCCTGTGAGTCAGAGGGACCTGGGTTCTGATCCCAGCGCCGCCACTTGTCTGCTGTGTGACTTTGGGCAAGTTCATTCAGTCGTGTTTATTTAGCGCTTACTGTGTGCAGAGCACTGTACTAAGCACTTGGGAAAGTACAATACTTCAATAAACAGTGACATTTCCTTAACTTCTCTTTTCCTCAGTTACCTCATCTGCAAAATCGGGATAAATGCTGTGAGTCCCATGGGGGACATGGACTGTGTCCAACTCGATTAGCTTGTATCTCCCACAGCACTTAGAACAGTGCTTGGCACATAGCAAGTGCTTAACAAATACTGTCATTATTATTATCATCATTATTATTACCTCAGGAGACAGAAAACTTCAGGCAGGGAATGTTGTATTCTCCCAAGCACTTAGAACAATGCCCTGCATGCAGTAAGTGCTCAATAAACACAATTGATTACGGGAGGGCTGCTGAAAGGTAACACATATATTCTCCTCCCTGTCTCGCTCGCCCTTCTGTGCTTGGATCTGTGACCTCTGGACATTTGGCATTTGCCCCAACCCCACAGCACTTAACGTAGATACCTTTAAATTGTATATTATAAATTATTGATTCATTTTGATTCTGTGTCTCCTTCTAGACTGTAAGCTCATTATGGGTAGGGGATGTGCCCCTTCATTCTTTTGTATTGTACTCTCCCAATTGCTTAGTAGAGTGCTCTGCACATAGTAAGCACTCAATCAATACCATTGATTGATTGACTGATCAAGAGGCTGCCATGCAAACATGCCTATGGCCCAGGGTCAAATCTCAGTGGAGAGCTATAGTCCAGACCATTTCCTCTGGAGCCTGGCACCCCAGGAACCCCTTCTTCTCTGCCCCATGTAGACGGGGACAGTGGGAAACCCATATTTTGGTGGTTTGGGTCTCACGCCCTTGATTTTTCCAGTCCCCATGACCTCCAGTTCTTTCAGAGTCACACCTGGAGAGCTTCCAGTACTCTACCAGTCTCGACTGTGGGAGGGAGGGTCAAGCCAGAGGCATATGCATTCCATTCCTAGCTTGGGCAGTGGCTAGTGAGTGGAAGGCAGTCTGCTGCTGCTACCTCTCTTCCTCCCTTCAAGGCCCTACTGAGAGCTCACCTCCTCCAGGAGGCTTTCCCAGACTGAGCCCCTTCCTTCCTCTCCCCCTCATCCCCCTCTCCATCCCCCCCATCTTACCTCCTTCCCTTCCCCACAGCACCTGTATATATGTATATATGTTTGTACATATTTATTACTCTGTTTATTTATTTTACTTGTACATATCTATTCTATTTATTTTATTTTGTTAGTATGTTTGGTTTTGTTCTCTGTCTCCCCCTTTTAGACTGTGAGCCCACTGTTGGGTAGGGACTGTATATGTTGCCAACTTGTACTTCGCAAGTGCTTAGTACAATGCTCTGCACACAGTAAGCGCTCAATAAATACGATTGATTGATTGATTGCTGCAAGTCAAAACTCCCCTGTGCTGGGAAGCAGCGGCACAGGAGAGAGTCGAGGGCAGACGCTCAGGTTTACTGTGTGGAAGGAGGCAGTGGTAAGCCACTTCTGGATTTTTACCAAGAAAACTCTGGACACACTACCAGAATGATTGCAGATGGAGGAGGGGCACTCTGGGAGAGATGCATCCATGGTGTTGCTATGGGTCGGAGACAACTTGACGACAAAGGACAAGACATGGCCTCCATCAATAGCCTATGCTCATGTCCCATAAGCATTTGGATATTTACCTATCCCTCAGTGGCCCACAGGACTTATGTTCACATCCATCTGCGTTGTATTTAAGCGTCTGTCTCCCCTTTTAGTCTGTAAGCTCCTTGTGGGCCGGGAATCATTTGTACGTACTCTTTTGTATCGTACTCTCCCCAGTCCTTAGGACAGTGCTCTGCAGTGCTCAGCAAATACCATTGATGGACAGTGGTCTGCAGATTAGGAAGGGAGGAGGTGTTTCTGAGCCTCGGCTCATTGAAAAATCTTTTACCTTTCATTCTCAAGGTATAATCATTGGTATTTATTGAGTGCTTACTGCATCCTGAGCACTGTACTAAGTGCTTGGGAGGGTACAATACAACCGAGTTGGTAGACACGTTCCTTGCCCACAGGAGGGTGGTTCAGTGGTTGAAGGAACATCTTGGGTTCAGGCTGTTGGCTTTAGCAAGTAGGCCAAGATTATCTGATGATGTGGCTGCTGAAACACTTTCCTCCTTGATTTTTAAGCAGGGTTTGGGGAAGCAAATTTATAATCCAGATAAGACTGGTATTCATTTTTGGAATGAATTCCCCTCATCGATGGGGGCAAGCTACAGCTAAGCGTTTCAAGAATGTGGAGCAGGTGGTTGTGCTGAAATGTGCAGCAGTGATACAAAATTTCAGATTTCTTCAGCCATCATCGCTAATTTCCCCTGTCTACTGAGCCTATAAATATACCTGGCTGGACATGGACATTTTTAAAGACAGGTTCCACAGGTATTTCTGTCCTGGAGTTCGAGGGAGCCTCAGTACCACTGTCCTTTTCAAAGGCAAAATAGCACTACTCCACTTTGGTTGTCCATCCCCCTATCAGAGCTCTCTTCATGAAGCATTTTTGTGCAGTGTTTTCCTGCAAATGTTACATTCCTGATGTAATCAAAGGCTTGGGATGTCTCTAGAATATGAAGTGCCACTAAGCGTGAGGTTTTGAGGAAGGTGAGAAAACTATAAAAGGGTCTGTGCTTGTGTAGCCTGAGTAACCTGATGGTGATGGTATTGTTAAGCGCTTACTTTGTTCCAAGCACTGTTCTCCAAGCATTTAGTACAGTGTTCTGCTCACAGTAAGAGCTCTGTAAATACGATTGACTGTACTCTCCCAAGTGCTCAGGATAGTATTCTGCCCAGAGTAAGCACTCAAAAAATACTATGGATTGATTCTTGACTTAGATATCAATAAAAGATTAAGCCTTCCAAGTTATCTACAGAGATCTCAGATGTGCCACCTTTTTAGACTTAGGTATGATATTAGCCTCCAGGAAATTAAAAGAATAAGCAGATTCCCTCATTAGCAATACTTACCAGCGGATTAACCAGCCTGTAGCCATCTGCACATTTTGAAATGTCACATTGCTTTGTAGAAGTTCTCATCAAGTACTCAGCTTGACTTGGAAATGGATCCCAGGTGACGATTGGTGGGGGTGGGCACAGGATGGGTAGGCACAAGGGAGGGGGAAATGAGCAGTGGGAAACCAGAAGAATATAAGCAATGCCATTATACGTGGCTCAGTGGAAAGAGCATGGGCTTGGGAGTCAAAGGATGTGGATTCTAATCCTGGCTCTGCCATTTGTCTGCTGTGTGACCTTGAGCAGGCCACTTAACTTCTCTGTGCCTCAGTTACCTCATCTGTAAAGTGGGGATTAAGACTTTGAGCCCCATGTGGGACAACCTGATTACCTTGCATCAACCCCAATGCTTAGAACAGTGCTCGGAGTATAATAAGCTCTTAACAAATATCATTATTATTATTATTACCAGGGATTCATCCAACCTAGTATTCCAACTCTGACAGTGGCAACCGAGTCTGCTTAAGAGGAAGAGTTGATGGTTACTCTCCTTGACATCTGTCCAAATAAGTACGCGTGCACCATCTAACCTCTTTAACGTTTCCTCTTGCATCCTTACCTTTGCCTCTGCTGATCCATTATAGGCCTTTAATCCATGAATTTGTTCAAATCCCCCTCTCCAACCTGTTGATTTTTTTTTTTTTTGGCTGCACATCTTGTGTGGAAACAAATTACCTCTGTTGTCGCTCCAGTGGATGAATGGTACTAATAATGGTAATGACATTTATTAAGCACTTATTGCTTCCCCAATCCTTCTGTTTGTTTTTGAATCACCCCCCTTTCAGCACTGCCAAGTGTCCATTATTGTCATTGTTGTGGGACTTTGTAAGCAGCAATTATATGTTTGCCCTGTCATGTTTGCCCTGTCCGCGTTCTTCATGTTTTTTTTAGACTTCCATCATTTCATCTCTCAGACTAAGGTCTTTCAAGACTCGAAGTCCTATGAGAAATGCCAAGGAGATGATGTCATAGAGGCAAATAGGACTGTGGCATAGAACCCCCAGAACTACTCGAAGAGAGTTTGCGTCCTGTGAGGGCTGAGCGGGAATGGGGGACAATGTGGGTTTCTACTACTTCAGTATGAAAGTGTTTACTGGTATATTAGTAATTACAGTTAACTGTTTTTTTCAACATTCAGGAGAAAACTACAGGTTTTATTTCTTAACATTAGTTTAGTGCTATCTCTAGTTCCTAATTTGCATAGATGCATTTTTCCCTCTGAATACTATTTCATAAAAACCCTCCATAGGTATTTACTCATGGGATTATGAAGTGAAAATGAAATTAAGCATTGGGTGATTTTATAAATTGTCACTGATTTCAGTTCCCTTATCTGCAATCTCTGACTTGACAGTTTGTCTTGAAGTACAAGCGTTTCCTGTTGTTTTGGAGTTATCGCTGCATCTCCTTCTTGAAATAGCATGTTCAAATGTAAGGGGATCTCTAAAAATGGGCACTGAATGTTTTTGTTTTTGAAAGTTTGAAACCCTACAAAGTAGGACCCTCTTGATAATGCAGTTCCTAAGCTTTTACGGTCTCTTGCTTCTTTTTTTTTTAATTCTATGCCTTGTCACATTGCTTTGTAGAAGTTCTCATCAAGTACTCAGCTTGACTTGGAAATGGATCCCAGGTGACGATTGGTTGGTGGGGGTGGGCACAGGATGGGTAGGCACAAGGGAGGGGGAAATGAGCAGTGGGAAACCAGAAGAATATAAGCAATGCCATTATACGTGGCTCAGTGGAAAGAGCATGGGCTTGGGAGTCAAAGGATGTGGATTCTAATCCTGGCTCTGCCATTTGTCTGCTGTGTGACAAATTGAGTATATAACTACTTGGCGTGCTTGAAATGAAAATCAAAGTTGAGTTGTGGTGGCTGTTATAATGGTGGTCTCATTTTTAATCCTCCCACCAAAAAAAGTCCTCTGGGGCTGAAATTTGGATATTGAAGCCCAAAAAGACTCTCTTTTTTTCTCTTTCTTCAAGAACACCTTCTGTGACATAAGGTGGGATGTGTTTGTCCCACCATAAAGAAAACATGTCAAGGCTTATGATTTTGTTTTCATCCTTAAATAAGAGTACTACAAAATGACAAGAATTGAGTGCAGAGTCAAGGAAAAAAAATCCCTTCAGTATTTTCAGCACTAGGCTTAGAAATTTAAGTCTATGTATTATATGTTCCACTTTAACGAATACCTATATTAAGGACACCCCCGTTAAGGCTGCATTAGTTAAAGGCATGGAATAAAACTAATTGCAAGGAACTATATTAAATGCAACATTAAGCTTCAAAAACCAAGCACTCAGAAATAAGTATATTCTAAAATTTAAGCTCCAACAATAAAATTAACTCAGCTGCAGTGTACGTGTAATATGATCTTTGCTGTTTCAGCAGATTTTTATTACCAAGGATTTGAGGCCATGCCTGCAAAGTTGAAGTGAATTATCTAGCAGATTTAAGGCCGCTTTTGGACAAAGATTTGCATTTCTAAAATGGTGGATTCTGACTTTATCGAATCATAGTATCTGACATCTATTTGAAGCTTGCTGGTAAAACCCAAACCATTGGTATATTACACGTACAAATAGCTGCCTGAAATCATTATTGTGGGGAATAAAAAATGGGATAGCAGTGGGGCCAGAGTGGCCATATGTCCTAGTGTAGCCAGGACAGGTTTAGCATTGTCATTATCACTATTTATTTTATTGTTCATCGATCAATAGCATTGTTTGGCTGCTTACTCTGTAGAAGACATTATAGGAAGTGTTTGGGAGAGGACACTTAGTGATAGTAAACATGAACCCTGTCCTTTCAAAACACTCTTTGATGTTCCAAGCCCTGAACTAGACCCTTGAGGGAAAAAAATACAATGTGAGGAAAAAATGCAATATCAGGAAAACAGATGGGGGCCTCTACATGTGAGTGGGGGAAGACAACATACATACAGGGGGGAAGAAATCCAACTCTCTAAAACTTTTTCCATCATAATTGTGGTATTTAAGCACTTACTAGGGGCCAAGCACTGGAGTAGATACAAGATGAGAAGTTCAGACACAGTCCCTGTCCCACATGGGGCTCATAGTTTGAGGAGGAGGGAGACGAGGCATTGAATCCCCATTTTACAGATCATGCAACTGAGGCACAAAGAAGTCAAGTGACTTGCCCAAGGTCACCAAGCAGACAAGTGGCGGAGCTGATATTAGAACCCATGTCCTCTGGCTCTTTCCACCAGATCATGCTACTTCTTACGGTAACAGAGTAGTAACCAACAAAAAACCAGACTCTTGCTCCCTTCAAATGCTTTGGTTCCCACATAAACCTGTAGCATGCTCATTTCAAGTTCCTTTATGTCCTCCAGACTTTTACTATGGAGATCCTGGAGCGAGTGGGGATTTTTACACTTCACATTCCCCCAATCGCAGGCTGAAAGCAAATGGGAAAACTTGCAAGCTTGATTATTTCCTTAGGTCCCAGTTTTCACCAAAAATAATATGGCCCACTTAAGCTGAGCCCAGGTCAGCAGTGAGCAGACAGGAGCAAGGCTGAAAGAACTCGAGAGCAGCCAATCAATCAATCAGTCATGTTTATTGAGCGCCTACTGTGTGAAGAGCACTAAGCACTTGGGAGAGAAGAGCACGGGCCTGGGAGTCAGAAGGACCTGGGTTCTAATGAGGGCTCCACTGTGTGACCTTGGATAAGTCATTTCACTTGTAGTGGATAGAGATCAGACCTGGGAGTCTGCTGAGTGGCCTTGGGCAAGTCACTTCACTTCTTTGTGCCTCAGTTACCTTACCTGTAAAATGGGGATTGAGACTGTGATCCCCACTTGGGACAGGGTCTGTTGTCCAACCCAATTTCCTTGTATCCACCCCAGCACTTAGTTCAGTGCCTGGAACATAGTAAGCATTTAACAAATAAAACCATAACTATTATTATTATTATTATTATTCTCTGTGCCTCAGTTACCTCATTTGTAAAATGGGGATTAAGACTGAGCCTCATCCTGGACAGGGACTCTCTCCAACCTGATTTGCTTGTGTCCACCCCAGTTCTTCATCATCATCATCATCATCATCAATCGTATTTATTGAGCGCTTACTATGTGCAGAGCACTGTACTAAGCGCTTGGGAAGTACAAATTGGCAACATATAGAGACAGTCCGTTCTTAGTACATTGCCTGGCACATCATAAGCATTTAGCAAATAGCACAATTACCATTAGTATTATTATTACAACATAACAGGATGACACGCAAATTCGTGAAGCGTTCCATATTTTTTTCACTGCCTCAGCCTCCTCTCTGATCTCCCATCCTCCTGTCTCTCCCCGCTTCAGTCTATACTTCACTCTGCTGCCCAGATTATCTTTGTACAGAAACACTCTGAGCATGTTACTCCCCTCCTCTAAAATCTCCAGTGGCTGCCTGTCAACCTACGAATCAAGCAAAAACTCCTCACTCTCGGCTTCAAGGCTCTCCATCACCTCGCCCCCTCCTACCTCACCTGCCTTCTCTCCTTCTACAGCCCAGCCTGCACGCTCCACTCCTCTGCCGCTAACGTCCTCACTGTGCCTCATTCTTGCCTGTCCCACCGTCGACCCCCGGCCCACATCCTTCCCCTGGCCTGGAATGCCCTCCCTCCACACATCTGCCAAGCTAGCTCTCTTCCTCCCTTCAAAGCCCTATTGAGAGCTTACCTCCTCCAGGAGGCCTTCCCAGACTGAGCCCCCTTTTTCCTCTCCTCCTCCCCAATCAATCAATCGTATTTACCCCATCCTCCCCGCCCTACCTCTTCCCTTCCCCACAGCACTTGTATATATTTGTATAGATTTATTACTCTATTTATTTTACTTGTACATATTTACTATTCTATTTATTTTGTTAATGATGTGCATATTGCTATAATTCTGTTTGTTCTGACCATTTTGACACCTGTCTACATGTTTTGTTTTGTTGTCTGTCTCCCCCTTCTAGACTGTGAGCCCGTTGTTGGGTAGGAACCGTCTCTATATGTTGCCGACTTGTACTTCCCAAGCGCTTAGTACAGTGCTCAATGAATGCGATTGAATGAATGAATGAACGGAGTTGGTAGTTGCATTCCCGCCCATAGTGAGCTTACAGTCAGCAGAACAGACCTCAGAGGACAGTCTATTTGCTATGTGCTCATTCTTCATTACTGTCTCCAGCTTCAATTTCTCCTCTAGCTTTTGTGGGCTAAAGCCTACAAGGAGAGCTGCACAAAAGTGGGAAAAAGGCCTACATTCAGTTCCCACCCTCACCAACCCTCCTTTTTGGACACTAAAATATCTGTGTTCTCATTTTTAAAAAAGGTTTCTCTTCAATTTAATCCCATATTTAACAGGCTTCATTGGCCATTTAGCAAAGTACTTCCATTAAGTAGAATCTCCGTAATTTATTGAATACAACATTGTCCCTAGATTGTAGGACTATTGTAAAATGAAGCTATGTCAAGAATGTCATCCTCCCTCCAACTGCCACTTCAGCATTTTTATGCCACCTAAGCACTTAAGTACCCTCACCTTCCATAGCACTTTTGTACATATCTTATATACCATATTATTTAAGCACTGACTCGTGTACATGTCCCCTTTTTCTTCCTCCTCCTATGAGTAGTTGATTGTAGTTTCCATCTTCTCCCTCTCCACTAATTCCACTCCCCAACCCCCAGATTGTAAACTCCTTGAAGGCTGGGGCTATGTCTACTATTGTACTTTATCAAGTGCTTAAGTTCAATCAGTCAGTATTTAGTGTGCTCTTACTGCATGCAGAGTACTGTGGTAAGCATTTGAGAGTAAAACAGATTTGGCAGACACAGGTAGCTTACAGTGCTCCGCGCACAAAAGGCGTGCAAATACAGCTGTTTGAAGAAGTGTCCTTTTGAGTTGCTGAGCCCGGTAAATCTGTCTCCAACTGGCCACAAAGGATGCTGGGAGGAATGGTGTAATGATTGTCCTCCTTGACAGCTCTCCTTGTGGTTAGGTAATACCTATTCATGTGTGCCATATAATGACCCTAACTTTTTCTCCTAGTAACCAGACATTGTGAAGCAGCATGGCTTAGTGGAAAGAGCACGAGCTTGGGATTCAGAGGTCCTGAGTTCTAATCCCAGCTCCACCACTTGTCAGCTGTGTGACTTTGGGCAAGTCACTTAACTTCTCTGTGCCTCAGTTACCTCATCTGTAAAATGGGGATTAAGACTGCGAGCCCCTTGTGGGACAACCTGATAACCTTGTATCTACCCTAGCACTTTGAACAGTGCTTGACACATAGTAAGCACTTAACAAATACCATCATCATCATTCCTCTAGGCTTGTTGGTGTCATGTTTCAGCATTAGAGCTGCCCCTCCAGAGTCCAACATTGCCATTCTGGGCCTCCCCCAAGCTCTCCCGTGAGATGTGAGCCCATTTTTGGGTAGGGACCGTCTTTATATGTTGCCAATTTGTACTTCCCGAGCGCTTAGTACAGTGCTGTGCACACAGTAAGCACTCAATAACTATGATTGAATGAATGAATGAATGAACAGTAGAGCAAGACCCTGTAGAGTTGTAGTGGTCATTGATTTATTCGGAGTCAGAGACCGTCGTGGCACTCTCTCTCTTGTGGTCGGGTTTACCAACCTTTGGATTTCAATCTTATTTAGCAAGTGCCTATTCTGTGCACCACACTGTACTAAGCGCTTGGGAAAGTATAATACAACAATATAACAGAGTTGGTAGGCACATTCCCTGCCCACAGCGAGCTTACAGTCTAGAGGATTTGAGTGCTACTCTTCAGCTACCCTTAAAATATCTTAGAATTTCTGCTGGTACAAGGATTGTCTGGTTTTCCGTCTAATGAGCAGGGACTACTTGGAACAAATGATACCTTTTGAATAAATTCACATGTTATCTTTTTTCAAAACTATGATTGGTGGTTTAAAAATGGATGTATTAGGGGAATGACTGCCTTCTCACCTTAACCTGCTTCACAAGATTTTATATGCCTGGCAGAGGCTTCTTTTCTCTTCTTCTGAAGGTCATCTGAGAGTGATGAATTTCTGTGAGAGAGGGGAGCTCAGCCCTTTCTTGGTAATTCACTGAAGCCTCAATTTGCTAGTCTTCGCTTCTATTCTTCATTCCTGTGATCAAAACTATGTTTTGATAGTGATGGGCTAATTGTTTACTTGATTTATGCCTATTCGGTTCCCTGTTTGACTTAAATAAATTAGGTTTTTGTGGCAGGAAGAACATTATTTCATGTTATTCTATGTATTACTGCAGTAATTCGGGAGTAATTTTTATAAGCACCATCTGGCTGCTATGATGAAAGGATTACACAAATTAAATCTTTAATATTATTTCTGTTAAGTCTGAGCTATGAAATGTTATGATATGTATACATGAATATGTGATGCACAGTCTGGCACAGTTTGTTACAGTGGGAGCCAACCATATCATTGGAATTTCAATTTTTAAGAGTCCCACGGAAATCTTGACGTTTTATGGCATACACCATTTTTGATTTCTTGTTATGCCAATTCTACATTATCAGCAGTTATCTGATCCCATGCTATGTGTATTTATCACCCGCCAGATTAGGTGTGTGCCTGTTTTGAGAGTGCTAGCATTTGATGATTTGAATTCTACTCATTCCCCAGTTAGTTTGGAGAAATCAAAGTAGTGGATGGTAAGCACATAGAATTTATTGCTACAGGAAGTTGGACATCTTGAAAATTTCAGAGATGTGGGTAATGGGTTAGTAGAGGGAAGGTTAGAGATGTTAGCTCTTTGTAATTTTTTTTTTTACTTTGGTGCAGATTTCCAGCTTTGCCACTTCTGCTATGTGACCTTGGGCAAGTCACTTTGCTTCTCTATGGCTGAGTTATCTCATCTGTAAAATGGGCATTAAGACTGTGAGCCCCACATGGGACAAGGAATGTGTCCCAACAAGATTTGTTGGAACCACCCCAGTGCTTAGTACCGTGCCTGGCTCACAGTGAGTGCTTAACAAATGCAATTATTAGTCTAGAGTGAGGGGAAATTGAAGTTGGAGTCAGTCAGTAAAGGAGAATGAGAACATAGCAAATAGATTGTCCCCTGAGGTTTGCCTTCTCTTATGCCATCGAATCATTTCCAACCCATAGCGACACCAAGGTCACATCTCTCCCAGAGCACCCCGTTCTCCATCTGCAATAGTTCTGGTAGTGGATCCACAGAGTTTTCTTGGTAAAAATACAAAAGTGGTTTACCATTGCCGCCTTACATGCAATAAACTCGAGTCTCCTCCTTTGGCTCTCTCCCATACCGCTGCTGCCCAGCATGGGTGAGTTTTGACTTGGAGCAGATTGCCTTCCACTCGCTATCCACTGCCCAAGCTAGGAATGGAATGGGTAGGCCTCTGCTTGACTCTCCTTCCCATAGCTGAGACTGGTAGGGTACTGGAAACTCTTCAGGTGTGAGCCTGAGAGGGGGAGGTTTGCCCATGCTGCATATTATTCAATTAGCAAAAAATTGGAGATTTGACCTGCCAGATATCTAGATTATTGAGTAATTTTATCAGTCAACTTCAAGTCACACAAATAATATATGATAAAACAGCAGTACTGTTATCAGTTAGGTGTCACTGACTAACATCAGCTTCCCCATCCTTTTCAGATTCGGAAAGCAGCATGGCATAGTGGATGGAGCGCTGGCCTGGGAGTCAAAAGGTCATGGGTTCTAATGCTGGCTCCGCCACTTGTCTGCTGTGTGGCCTTGGGCAAGTCGCTTCAATTCTCTGTACCTCAGGTACCTCATCTGTAAAAGGGGCATTGAGTCTGTGAGCTCCTTGTAGTATAGGGGCTGTGTCCAACCCCAGTTCCTTGTATCCAGCCCTGTGCTTAGTACAGTGCCTGGCATAGAGGAAGTGCTTAACAAATACCACAGTTATTATTATTATCATTATTATTATTATTATTCAGCCTCCCTTCTGTGGCACCTAAACCCACCCCCACAGCACTTAGGTACATTGCCTTCCACTCTGTTACTTCCCCCTACCTGTCTGTCTTTTTATGCTTTTTATGTCCGTCTCCCCTACTAGACAGTAAGCTCCTTGAAAGCAGGGATCATGTCTACCAACTCTATTGTACTCCCCCAGTGTTTTGCACAGTGCTGTGCACACAGTAAGCACTCAGGTAAATACCACTGATTGATCAGCATTGTCAGTACTATTTATTGAGCATCTACTGTGTGCCCAGTACTGTACTAAGCTTACAATCTAGCTGGGGAGGCTGACATTAAAATCGCAGCTAAGAAGAAGAAAATGGAATGAGTTAAGCATGAGTTGATCCATTAGTAATGGGGCATATAAGATGGCTACATAAGTGCTACGAAAGGTTGTGAGTACTTAAGGGCTTAGATGACCCAGGAGTGGTGAACTGGCAGTTGCGGGGCCGGGGGGACCTAAACCAGAGTCAGGGGCAGGAGTGGGGGATTAGAAATTAATTGGGGAAGACCTCCTGAAGGAGATGTCATTTCAGAAGGACTTTAAGAAATAGGGAGAGCTGTGGTCTAGATTGTCTCCATTTGTTGCCAAATTGTACTTTCCAAGCTCTTAGTACAGTGCTCAGCACACAGTAAGCGTTCAATAAATACGACTGAATGAAGGAATGAATAATTTGTAGGGGGAGGGAGTGATGGGTAGTGGGAAGGACTTGAAAAAGAGATCAGTGGTGGAAGGGACAAGAACAAGGCACGGTGAGTAGGTTAGCTGGAGGGGAAAAATGCCAGCTTGGGTGTAGTGGGAGAAGAGAGTGAATAAATAATATTGGTGGTATTCATTAAGCGGTTCCTGTGTGCCAACCACTGTCCTAATCACTGGGGTAGATACAAGACGGTCAGGTCGGACACAGTCTCTGTCCCACATGGGGCTTATAGTCTAAGGGGGAGGGAGGAAGGGTAATTTAATCCCCATTTTACAGATGAAGAAACTGAGGCAAGGAGAAGTCACTCGCCTATCACAGAGCAAGCTATTGGCGGGGCTGAGATTCGAACCTAGGTCTCGACTCTGAGGCCTGGCATGAATAAGAGGGAGGGAGCTGGTGGAGTGTCTTATAGCCATTGATCAGGAATTTCTGCTTGGTGCAGAAAGGAATAACTAACTATTTGAGGTTTCTGAGTTGTGGGAAGGTATGTACAGATCATTTCTGAAAAGTGATCCATGTAGCAGATTGAAGTCTGTGGCCACAGAACAGAATAGCTCAAAGATTTTTCTAAGCGGCAGGCACCATCAGGCCCTTCACCTTTTTTGTGAGCCATCGTTGAGAATGACCCTCGGGCTCATTTAGTAAAGGTTGGGGGTGGTCTTTTCCACTTTCATTCCAAAACCACAGGAAGAGCCAGAGAACAAGGAATGAAACACGAAGAAACAGCAATGAAAAAATATAAAACCATCCTCCCTAAAACTAGACAGCCTGAAGTTGGAAATTGGCAGGAGTATCAGAGCCAGGACTATTCAGGCAAGGACAGTTGTTTCATGGGGCAGTGGATGGGTGTGGAAGACCTGATCCTAGTAATTATCTAAGTGTAAGGGGCTTCCAGCACCTTTCTCTGAGAGCTTTCCTTCATCAGGCCATTCAGTCAATTTGCTGCAGGCTGCCCTTTTTTCCCCGAGTGATGAGTGTTTCCGTCGTGTCACAGTGCTCTGATAAAGAGGAGAACAGTATGGAAGTGAAATTGGAAGAGAGCAAAGGAGTGGGATAGAAAAAACATAAAATTTAGCCAGGAAGCCAGGACCAGGTTTCCCCAGATGCCCTCTTTCTGGGTCAGGCCTGTGGAAGAAGACAGAGATAAATAAGCCTCCTGTCCTCATGTTGCTTGTATCTGCTTTGCACACGGTTGTGGAGTGAGGCACTCATTACCAGAACAATAATAATAATAATAATAATAGTGATATCTGTTAAGCGCTTAATGTGTGCCAGGCACTGCACTAAGCGGTGGGGTAGATACAATCAAATCAGGTGGTCACAGTCCCTGTCCCATGTGAGGGTCACAGTTTCAATCCCCATTTTACAGATGAGGTAATTGAGACACCGAGAAGTAAAGTGACTTAATAATAATGATGGTATTAAGCGCTTATTATGTGCCAGGCACTGTACTAAGCACTGGGGTGGATAAAAGCAAATCGAGTTGGACACAGTCCCTGTCCCATGTGGGGCTCCCAGTCTCAATCCCCATTTTACAGATGAGGGAACTGAGACCCAGAGGAGTGAAGTGACTTGCCCAAGGTCACACAGCAGGCTGGTGGCGGAGCTGGGATCAGAACCCACGACCTTCTGACCCCCAGGCCTGAGCTCTATCCACTATACCAGTCTGCTTCTCCGAACAAGATACTGACATGTTGGAGGGCTTCTCTATGGAAATATCAGTTGTAGGTGGTCAACGAATGGACAAGAAAAAAGCAAAATAGTTGGGGTTAGTATGCGGAACCTTGTGTTTCATTTTAGGAGGCATGAGGCAAGGGGATCAGACTTCCTGGAAGCCCACCTTTCCTGGGCTAAGCCAATACAAGGAAATGAAGATAGAAAAAAAAAACCCGAAAAACTGAGGTGGCTCAGCCTGCTTGATGCTTCCCTGTTGCCTGGATCTGCCGAACAAGTACGGAGAAGCGATAACAGGAGGAAACCCCAGAAGTCATATGGCAAGCCAGAGAAAGGCATCTTGGAGCAGATCCAGCTCATTGTGGGCAGGGAATGTGTCTGTTTAATGTTATATTGTAATCTTCCAAGTGCTTAGTGCAGTGCTGCAGACACAGTAAGTGCCAAATAAATACAAATGAATGAATGAATCCAGCAGAAGGAAGAAAGGAACCAGAATGTTTCAGAAACAGGTGAAAATGGCACACAAGTCCACCCAACTCTGGCCCAAATGAATGAGCAGAGGAGCAGCTCCTTCAGAGCAGCCAGACTATGAGGCTAAGGGAGAAATACAAAAAGCTCTGAGGCTTTGCGAATCACTGTGGGCAGGGAACTGGTCTACTGACTGTGTTGTACTCTCCCAAGCACTTAGTACAGTGCTCTGCACACAGTAAGTGCTCAATAAATACCTCTGATTAAGCGGTATTTAATCAGGCACCTCTATGCATTCCCTGGAGAAAAAATTAGTGAAGCAACAGGTCTTTCAGCCCCATATTAGAGAAGCAGCATGGCTTGGTGGATAGAGCACGGACCTGGGAGTCAGAAAGACCTGGGTTCTAATCCTGGCTCTGCCACATGTCTGCTGTGTGACCTTGGGTGAGTCACTTAACTTCTCTGGGCCTCAGTTATCTGTAAAATGGGGATTAAGACTGGGAGCCCCATGTGGGACAGCCATTGTGTCCAAACTTGTATCTACTCCAGTTATCATTAGCACTGTGCCAGAAGAGTAATACCATCAGGAGAGGGCACAGTAATTTGTAGAAAGTGAATTACTCTGGCGTAATATCAATCTATCAATGGTATTTAACACTAACTGTGTGCAGAGCATTGTACCAAAGTACCTGGAAGAGTTGGTAGGCACATTACAGGCCTGCTGTGCAGGTACGATTGGCTCAGCAAGGAAAACAGTGACCTGATATTCCGAGGTTTATTGTCAACGTGTTAACAAAACTTGAAAAAGACCCACATGACTAGGGCTGCAAACTTCTCTCCCCCAGCTGTTGGCAGCTGTTCCCTTTCGTGGTTTTGTCTTCCATCTCCCTCGAGTCCTGGTTTTGGTTATCATCCTCACAGTTTCTGTCCTTCAGGCTGTGTCTGACCCGCACCTTGCCATGGGGAGAGTTCAGGAAGAAGAAAGCCACCATGTCTCCCCTCAGGCTCAGACTATGGAAAAATCAAACTTATGTAGAGGCAGTTCTTATCTGCCTGCAGCAGGGTCACTGGTTTTTGTGATTTTTTTTTTTTTTTTCTGTCAGTGCATAACTGCGATTTCTTCAATTTTGAGTAAGGGAATGAAGAACTGTGTAGCTGCTACCTTTTTAAACAGGTGGAGCTTGCAGCTGTGATGAAAGGCAAATGTATTGCTCTCTGCAGACGACATTTTCCTGTATGCTTTTTTTAGTCTCCCTCTTTGTGGTGAAGTAATTCCACTCAAATCCACCAGTATCCATTGAAATGGAACAAAGGAAAAAGTGCTGCCTGCCAGAGATTTTTCAGTCCCTTATGAAAAGCATTTTGTTGACATTTTGCATCTTTTCACAGGTCTTTGTGTTAGGCCAGTTGTTAGTGCGGTGGTTATGTGAAATGCCATTCAGCTTTTTTTATGTTTTTACTCAACTGTTTGTACAGGTGTTTGCTGATTTTTTTTTAATTTACCAAACGTCATTAACTAGTAATGTCATTTTTATCAATCATGTGTCACGAAATAGTAATCTTGGATCAAGTATAGTTTGGGTCCAATTCTCATTTTGAAGAGCAAAGCCCAAATAAAATCTAATGAAAGGAATGTTTTTAAATAGCTACTTTGTTACATACATTATTATTATTATATTTAAGTGCTTACTGTGTGTCCAGCACTGTTCTAAGCACTGGGATAAATACAAGATAATTAAGTTGGTTACAGTCCCTATTCATTTCATTGTCGTATTTATTGAGCGCTTACTGTGTGCAGAGCATACTGTGCTAAGTGCTTGGGAAAGTAGAGTACAACAATAAACAGTGACATTTCCTGCCCACAACAAGCTCCCAGCCTTGACTCCCCATCTAAGCAGGAGGGCGACCAGGTATTATTTCTCCTATAATGTGAGGATTCTGGTCTCGTGAATGTAGGGTTCAGTATTAAGGAAAACTCATGTCATACGTGTATTCATCTGTAATGATGAACCTGGGCATGATGTGCACATTTCTATGATACGTGGCATGCCGAGAATAAGGGGGTTCACCTTTTCGGACAAACGTTACCTAAATGCATATCGAAAGTATGAGCTATGGCAGAACCTAGTGTTATTTGTTCTCTCTTCAATTTTGTCTGCTCAACTTTTATTGTTTTTTTTTTCCTTCTCCACCTACTTGAGTGAGCTATACTTAACATCTTTTGAAAACCCATTGGTACATTTCACCTTCTCTGTCCAGAAAAGGCAGGCATTAGAAATGAGATGTTGCATTTTAAACCTTTGACCTCATTCAATATTTTGAAATGTGCCTTGGCCCAAACGTAGCATGATGGGGTTTCAACAAAACTAGTTCTAGGACTCGAGAATCAACATCGAAGGTGACACTCATTTAAACTGTCACAATGTATGTAAACTTCATTCTCGGGTAAATCAGTTCAGATTATGGGCCACCAATGTCCAGATTTTCACGTGTGTGAGAAATAGCCAAAGTCAAATTTACTCTTCCACGTATCTCCCTCCCCTTTAATGGATTATGCCCACTAAAGTACACTGCAGCACTTTAATTTTTGCAGCAGTTGCAATATAGGAATACAGTAGATTGTCCTCATGATATAATTTCATATTATGTTCATTGATTCATTCATTCAATCGTACTTATTGAGCGCTTACTGTGTGCAGAGCACTGTACTAAGCGCTTGGGAAGTACAAGTTGGCAACATATAGAGACGGTCCTTACCCAACAGTGGGCTCACAGTCTAGAAGGGGGAGACAAAGAACAAAACAAAACATATTAACAAAATAAAATAAATAGAATAAATATGTACGAGTAAAATAAATAAATTTTATTATGTGTAATTCAATTGCCATTTTAGTTGGGGTGAGGGGATTTAATGTACAGTGCAACTTTTATCCTCCATTAAAATCATTATAAAGAGAAACTGGGTTTCGGGAGGATAACCATTAATGAATGTGCTAGTAGGTGGTGTGATATAATGCACAAGGTTGCTTTACAGCTTTTATGTTGTTAGCCAGATGAATAGTAACAGGCTTCCAAATGTTAATGGAAGTAAAACATAATTGATATGGTATCATCTCACCTTAAATGAAAACTAAATCCAGTAAGTGTGTAATTATGTTGAGGTACCTAATGGTCTCTATCATTCATATGAATCTTGAATTTGGTCTCCTTAAAGCTTCTGCATGGGATTTGTGTAGACCATGTTTTAACATATAAATTATTTTGAGTATCCTTTAAAATCTACCAGTGTAGCATTGAGTTGAAGGAATTTTGAATAAACAATATACATCTACAGGTGTAATTAGCAGGCTTTTCAAGCAAGTATTGAGGTTAATTTTCTGTTTGCCTAGTACATTTGCTGGCTGGACCTGCCCTGGCCAAAATCAGCCTTATGGCTTCAAATACCACCTCTATGCAGTTGGACTCCCAAATTGACCTCACTAGCTCTTACTTCTCTCCTCCTCTGCAATCTCATTTCTCTTCCAGCCTTCGGGACGTTGCTACGTGGATTTCCCACTGGCACCTCAATCACAGTATGCCCCAAACCGATCTCTCCGTCTTCCTTCCCAAATCTTCTCCCTTGACTCACTTTCCCATCCCATCCCAGTTGACCACAACTGTGGCATTATCCTCGACTCCTTTCTCTCAATCCTCAGATTCAAATTTTTCCAGCCTCTTTCCCTTCCTCTCTATCCAAACACCCATCACGCTTGTCCGGGCACTTAAAATATCTGTTTGACTAGCCTACACTGTTGGGTAGGGACCGTCTCTATATGTTGCAAACTTGTACTTCCCAAGCACTTAGTATAGTGCTCTGCACACAGTAAGCACTCAATAAATATGATTGAATGAATGAATGACTACCGCATCCTCTTCCTTGCCGATCTCTCTGCCTCTAATCTCTCCCACCTTTAGACCATATGCTGCCCAGATCATTTTTCTGCATACGTTCTTCCACTCCCTCAAATGATTGCCCATTCTTCTCCCATCAAGCAGAAACTTAACACCATCGGCTTTAAGGCACTCAATATGCACTCTTCCGCTTTTTCCACTCTCTTCTCCTAATACTCCCTAGCTCTCACCCTTCGTTCCTCTCTGTCTAATCTACCCACCGTGTCTCATTCTCGTCTCTCTCGCCACCAAACTCTTGCTTGTATCCTCCCTTCCATTTGAAACTCCCTCCCCCCTTCTTATCCGCCCATCAGTAACTCTGCCTGTGGTCCAGTGGCAAGATCATGGGCCTGGGGGTCAGAGGACCCAAGTTCTAATCTCGACTCTACCACTTGCCTGCTATGTGACCTTGGACGAGTCACTTAACTCCTCGGTGCCTCAATTTCCTCCTCTGTAAAATGAGGATTTGGTGCCTGTTCTCCCTCCTACTTAGACAGTAAGCCACGTATGGGATAGGGACTGTGTCCAAGCTGATTATCTTGTATTTATCCCCACTCCTAGTACAGTGCTTGGCACATAATATGCACTTAACAAATACCACAGTATCATTATCAGAGAAGCAGCATGGCCTAGTGGCAACAGCAAGGGCTTGGAAGTCAGAGGATGTGGGTTCTAATCCCAGGTCCACCACTTGTCTGCTGTGTGACCTTGGGCAAGTCACTTAACTTCTTTAAGCCTCAGTTACCTCATCTGTGAAATGGGGATTAAGACTGTGAGCCCCAAGTGGGACAACCTGATTACCTTGTATCTACCCCAGTACTGAGAACAGTGCTTGGCACATAGTAAGTGCTTAACAAATGCCATTATTATTAGTAGTAGTAGTGGTGGTATCATTATTATTATCATTACAGCATCCCTGTGAGTTAGGTATTATTATCCCCATTTTGCAGCTGGGATAACCGAGGCATGACGATTCTAAGTGACATACCCCAGATCACACAACAGGCAGGTGGTAGAACCAGGACTAGAACCTGGACCCTCCAACCTTATATCTATACTCGTTCCACTGCTCCAAGATGCCATCAGCCAACTGTAGCTCTGACAAACTTATTTGTCCAACCCTTAGCACTCAAAAATATGTTTGCTGATTTATTTTGACCACTCTAGTTGCTCTAGCTTTATTTCTGTTTGTTCTGACGACTTGACACCTGTCTACATGTTTTGTTTTGTTGTCTGTCTCCCCCTTCTAGACTGTGAGCCTGTTGTTGGGTAGGGACTGTCTCTATATGTTGCCAACTTGTACTTCCCAAGCGCTTAGTACAGTGCTCTGCACACAGTAAGTGCTCAGTAAATATGATTGAATGAATGAATTAATCTTTCTATGTTTGCCTCTCCGTTAGTGCATTGGCCCTTGTAGGCAGGGAACGTGCCCTGCATTAATTGGACACTCAGTAAATATTACCACTACTACTACTGCTCAGCAGTTCTCTTCGTAGCGATATCCCAAACCTGAATGCTGGTGAATTGCCCAAATGGAAGCTGCTTTATTTTCAGTCAAACGAGAGACATTTGCAACCAATTCTTTCTATTGTAGTTTTTGCAGATTAGCCGAGCCTCTTTTGCATCCTTACAACCAGGTATTTCCTAGTCTCCTGTGAGCATCTGTTCTTAGCATGGCCCCAGATGGGCCTGATTGACAGCGTTCCCATTGTCAGCTCACTGAGGTCTGTCTTGCTCTCGTTATGCGCTCCCAAGTACATAGAAGCCCAGTACTTATGCTCAGTGTAGGTTCGGTAAATACCCTTAATCAGTAGGTGACTGTTGCAAGTCTGTGTCTGTCAATTAGAAAGAATCTGCAGTGTCCTTTCATTAACTGTATTTCTTGTCTGTTAACTTTCTGAGGAAGGGAATTCTCCATCCCTTTATTTCTGCCTCTCGAGCTTCCAGTGTCTGCTCTTAGCAAGGGAATATTGTTATTTTGCTACCACTGTGAATTTTCCTTTTACTGCTCAATGAAATGCTTTTCTAATATGAAGACTTTGTGCGTGTTCCTTTTTTTTTCTCAATGACTCAACCACTGCCCATTCTTCTGTGTCCTATTTCTCCTATTCTTCGCTAAGCACCATCATGAAAAGTTTTCTCATTGCAGATGAGATAAGAACGTTGAGTCCTGAGAAGGGGATGATTTCACCGCAAAGTCTAGGGAGAAATGGGGAGCCGCCCATTCAGGTTGGATTCTGCACAAACTTAAGATGGCTGCACTTTGGTGTTACCTTTTCCTCAGGCTTACTTAGTTTGGTGACTGCTGTCTGCCCAAACTCTTCTTTCCCCCCTCCCTTTCCAACTGTACAAAGCCAAGATAGCTAGAAGTAACTTGCCAATCGAGATCCAGAAAAGCCTTTTTACAATATCATAGCTATCTCCCTCCTAGAGAGACTCTCCTGGGTCCAGATCCCTTGCTGAGTGGAGATAAGTTAAATAGCTGTCCTTGTTCAATCTGTCAGCAATACTGATTGGCACAGCATGCTGTTATTTGATACATGGAGGTCTATGGGGGCAAAGCAAGCCAATTTAAGGAGGTGGCTACTCAGCCAAGAAGATCTTTTAAAAGGTAGATGTGCTTGATTTTCTATTTTTAAAGGCTTGTTCTCCCCCCTTAAAAGCATTTATTCCTTGAGCAGAGGGGAGGAAGGGAGGCAGGAGCTTGGTGAGCATAAGAGTGCCTTGGGTCCTCTAATCACTCCTGGGTGTTCATCCATTCACGACCCTTTCCTGTGTCCAACCATTCCTCTTATACAAATCTGTGGAAATGCTTACATTTTGCAGCAGAATTTGAGGGCCAACTCTGTGGTACAACTCTAATTCTTTTTCCCATAGTCTGGTAATTTGGCATCAGTGAAGGAGGGGGGATAGGGGACTCATAAAGGATTGAAAGTGGCCCAACTTCCGTGACACTGGATGAGATTCAAGAAGGTTTGTGGGAAGGATGAAAAAAGTCAAAACCCTTTTCAAGCCAAAGCACTCTCACCTTCTCCCTCCAGCATACTCAGTTGACATTTTACTTTGCTATAACCAAATCATCCAGTAAACTTTTCAGCAGAATTAAATTCCCTATGGAATGCTAGTAAACTACTCCTACAGTAACAGAGAAACACAGTGTGATCCCAGTGCTGAAGGGAGCAAGTGAGAATGGAACTGACTTGAAGCAACAGGTAATGTTCTCTATGTTTCTGGAAATACTGTAGATCATGGAAATATTAGACTCAGGACCTCATGCTTCGTAAGATTGGTGTGGCCCCCTGGCTGATGTACATAGGACAAGGTAATCAAAGTAATTAATCATTATCAGAATAGTAATAATCAAAATCATTATCAAAATAATAATGGTACAGACTGTCATATTCAGTGCACTCCACAGGAAAAAAAATGGCAAGGAGGTTAATAAGATAATAATAAAATAATGATGGTATTTGTTAAGTGCTTACTATGTGCCAAGCACTGTTTTAAACACTGGGGTAGATACAGGGTTATCAGGTTGTCCCACTTGGGGCTCACAGTCTTAATCCCCATTTTAAAGATGAGGTAACTGAGGCACAGAGAAGTTAAGTGACTTGCCCAAAGTCACACAGCTGACAAGTGGCGGATCTGGGAGTAGAACTCATGACTTCTGATTCCCAAGCCTGTGCTCTTTCCACTAAGCCACGCTGGGTTTTCCAGCTCAACAGAAGCCCAAGTAAACATGGCTAAAATATATTTCCAAATAGAATGATAGTTAAAATCAAGTGTTAACCAATATTCTAACTTGGCGAGAATAAAACGGAACAGACGGATTCAAGGATAGAGATTTATAACTGTGAGCATTAATGTTCTTGGAGCCTTATTCATGGCTAGCCTGATGCCAAGATTTTTACCTAGGGGTGGGGGTGAAAAGGCTTAAAGCTGAAATAACCTAAAATTTGGCCCCTCTAGCCTCCTTTCCCCCAGCTCATGATTAAGCAGAAAGAAAACTGTCTCCTGTCATGGAAGTCTTCTTCTAGCAGAGTCCCAGGCAGGAACAGATTAGCGGTCATATAGGCAGTTGCCAGCAGAGAAAAAAGGAGCAACAGAAAAGAAGCCTTCCTCAGAGACAATTCCTTAAGAAAACTAAGTTCCACTCAGTTGTGGGTATAGCTTTCCATTATTAGCAGAGAAACCAACCTCCTCTTAGAAAGCCCCAGTGGCTTCTGGGAAATGCAGGCAAGCCAGCCCCTCTGTGCTCTAGGTCCTGTAGTTCTTTTTTCATTCTTTCTTGCCCTGCCATTCCCTTGCCATCTTTCCACTAGGCCTGCTTGAAGGGTTCTTAAAACATACAACTTTAGCTGGGATTTAGGGATTTTCAGGAAATCAAAATGATATAATGTTGGTACGGGTTCTTTTAAACACGAATGTACAGGCAGGCAGTCATCTTTTCTTGGCGCAACCCTAATTAGGTGGGGTGATGAGAGCTCCACCTGCTCTTCTGTCTCTTGGACCATTGCTGCCAAAGCCCTAAAGTAACTCAGGGTGTTCTCCGGAGAAGACCAAGCAGTACCACATCGTCCCTTTCTCCATAATGTTTTTGATCCTAGTGTCTGGGAAACAGCAGAGTTCACTAATTAAATAATTAGAGTATCTGTTCTGTGCATCAAGCATTTTTCTAAGCACTGGGATAAGAACAAATTAATCAGGTCAAACAACAGTCCCTGTGCTACATGGGGCTCGCAGTCTAAGTAGGAGGGAACAGGTATGTACTCTTCATTTTACAGATGAGGAAACTGAGGCACAAAGAAGTTAAGTGACTTGCCCAAAGCCATACAGCGGGCAGTTGGCGGAGCAGGGATTAGAACCCAGGCCCATCCTCTTTCTACTAAGCCATGCTGCTTCACCTGGCAAATAAGCTCATGTGGGTTAGTGTTCATTCATTCATTCATTCAATCGTATTTATTGAGCACTTACTGTGTGCAGAGCACTGTTCTAAGTGCTTGGGAAGTACAAGTTGGCAACATAGAGACGGTCCCTACCAAAAAACGGGCTCACAGTCTAGAAGGGGGAGACAGACAACAAAACAAAACATGTAGACAGGTGTCAAAGTCATCAGAACAAATAGAATTAAAGTTATATGCACATCATTAACAAAATAAATAGAATAGTAAATATGTACAAGTAAAATAAATAGAGTAATAAATCTGTACAAATATATATACAAGTGCTGTGGGGAGGAGAAGGAGGTAGGGCCAGGGGGACGGGAGGAGGAGAGGAAAAAGGGGGCTCAGTCTGGGAAGGCCTCTTGGAGGAGGTGAGCTCTCAGTAGGGCTTTGAAGGGAGGAAGAGAGCTAGCTTGGCGGATGTGTGCAGGGAGAGCATTCCAGGCCAGGGGAAGGACGTGGGCCAGGGGTCGATGGCGGGACAGGCGAGAACGAGGTACAGTGAGGAGGTTAGCGGCAGAGAAGCGGAGGGTGCGGGCTGGGCTGTAGAAGGAGAGAAGGGAGATGAGGTAGGAGGGGGCGAGGTGATGGAGAGCCTTGAAGCCGAGTGAGAAGTTTGTTAAGCGCTTACTATGTGCTAGGCGCTGTTCTAAGTGTTGGAGTAGATACAAGAAAATGGGGTTGGACACAGTCCCTGTCCTGCATAGGGCTCACAGTCTTAATCCCCATTTTAAAGATGAAGGAACTGAGGCACAGAGAAGTGAAATGACTTGCCCAAGGTCAAATAGCAGACAAATGCTGGAGCCTGGATTAGAATCCAGGTCCTTCTGACTCCCAGGCAGTGCTCTATCCACTGTCCGTGATGAGATGCATCCAATTTTTAATGTTACATTTCTTCCCCGCTCTAAAAAAAAAAAAGCCCCCTAAAACTATGTAAGACACAAAAATCAGTCAGTAATAATTGTAGTATTTATTGAGGACCATTGTTCATTCAGTCAGTCATATTTATTGAGCTCTTACTGTGTGCACAGCACTGTACTAAGCACTTGGCAGAGTACAGTGCAACAATAAACAGGAACATTCCCTGCCACAACGAGCTTACAGTCTAGAGGGGGGAGACAGACATTAATATAAATAAATTACAGATGTGTATGTAAGTGCTGTGGGGCTGGAAGGGGGAATGAATAAAGGAAGCAAGTCAAGGCAACACAGAAGAGAGAGGGAAAAGAGGAAAGGAGGGCTTTTTCAGGGAAGGCCTCTTGGAGGAGATGTGTCTTCATTAAAGCTTCGAAGCAGGAGAGAGTAATTGTCTGTCAGGTATGAGGAGGGAGGACATTCCAGGCCAGAGGTAGGACGTGACTGAGGGGTCAGTGGAGAAATAGACAAGATCGGGATACAGTGAGAAGGTTAGCATTAGAGGAGGGAAGTATGTGGGCTGAGTTGTAGTAGGAGAGTAGCAAGGTGATTGAGTGCTTTAAAGACAGTGGTGGGAAGTTTTTGTTTGATGCAGAGGTGGATGGGCAACCACTAGAGTTTCTTGAGGAGTGGGGAAACCCGGCCTGAACGTTTTTGTAGAAAAATGGTCCAGGCAACGAAGTGAAATATGGTCTGAGTTGGGGAGAGACAGGAGGCAAGGAGGTCTGCAGGGAGGCTGGTAGAGTAATCAAGTCAAGGTAGGCTGATTGGATTAATGTGGTAGCAATTTGAGTGTTGTGAAAAGGGTGGATTTTAGCAGTGTTGTGAAGATGGAATAGACAGGATTTAGTGATGTATTGAATATGTGGGTTGAATGAGAGAAAGAGGAGTCAAGGATAAAGCCAAGGTGGTTATGTTACGGGCTTGAGAGACAGGAAGGATGGTGTACTGTCTACACTGATGAGAAAGGGGGAGGACAGGGTTTGGGTGGGAAGATAAGACGTTGTCTTAGTTATCACTGTGTGCAGAGCACTTTGCTAAACCCTTGGAAGAGTATATTGGAAGTAAAAGATGTAGTTCCAGCTGTTGACAAGCATACAGTCTAGTGGAGGAGACAGACAGGCAGAAATTCTTTGAAAATAATGGGAGCAGGAGTAAAGCAAAGATACAACTGATAATGGCAAGAAAATGAATAGCATGAAAAAAATGAATGTATGTAAATCTATACATAAGTATTAAATACTTAAATACATATCCTTAATTCATTTTAATGCCTGTCTCCTCTAGACTGTAAGCTCCTTGTGGGCAGGAATCTTGTCTACCAATTCTTTTATATTGTACTCGGCCAAGGGCTTAGTACAGTGTTCTACACACAGTAAACACTCAATAAATATGATTGATTAAGGGAAGCTGGGAGGGAAAATAACCTGGGGTTGTGGAAATTGACTGGGGAGTGCCTAGTGGAGAAGATGAGTTTTCAGGAAGGTTTGAAAGATATGTGTATGGGGGGTGGTGAGGGGGATGGGGAGGTGGTCTGGCAGATTTGAATGCAGGGAATGTTATGGAGAGAGGAAAGGGCATAAGCAAGGGTTTGGAGGTAGGAGAGTCAGGAACTAGGCACAGTTAGAAAATTCACCTGGGACAAATGAAGAGAATGAGCTGGGGAGAAATGAGTCAAGAGAGCAGTTATGCAAGAGGGAAGGAACCAGTGAAGTTAGAGGTATGTTGAGGGTGGGGTGAAATGACACCTTGCCCCCTCCTACTTCACCTCGCTACTCTCCTACTACAACCCGGCCCTCACACTTCGCTCCTCTAATGCTAACTTTCTCACCATTCCTCGATCTCATCTGTCTCACCACCGACCTCTCGCCTACGTCCTGCCTCTGGCCCTCCCTCCTCATATCCGACAGACAATGACTCTCCTCCTACTTCAAAGCCTTATTGAAGGCATATCTCCTTCAAGAGGCCTTCCCTAAATCCTCCTTTCCTTTTCTCCCACTCCCTTCTGTGTCGCTCTGACTTGCTCCCTTTATTCATCACCCCCCCGCCAAGCCCTGCAACACTTTTGTTCATATCTGTAATTGATTTGTTCATATTAATGTCCATCTCCCCTTCTAGACTGTAAGCTCGTTGTGGGCAGGGAAGATATCTATTACATTGTCATATTGTACTCTCCCGAGCACCTAGTACAGTGCTGTGCATACAGTAAGCACTCAAAAAATAAGATTGACTGTTCTTGGCAGGGCAGGGGGGAGCTTTGAGAAGTGCAGTGCAATGTTTTAGAAAGGTAATGTGGTAAGCAGAGTGTCGTGCAGGCTGGAGAGTAGTCGGGTTGGATGAGTTGGAGACAACTGGATGTAATGAGTAGGCTGATGCAGTAGTCGGGAGAAAACAAAAGAATCTGAGCCAGGATGGTGGCCAATATGGGCAGAGAGGAAAGGGCAGGTCCAGGAAATTTTACAGAGGGGGAAACAACGGGATTTAGTGACACACTGGAGATGGGAGGTGAAAGACAGAGGAGTTACAGATGACACCAAGTTTGAGCTTTGGGGTTATAGAGTAGGTTGGGGGTGGTGAGGCAGATCTGGGAGTCATCCACTTAAGAGGTGGTCGCTGCGGGCCGTGTTAGCCAGTGAGCTACAAAGAGAGTGAGTGGGCCATCAGTCGCGCTAGAACGTGTGTTTTCATTGTACGGTTTGTCGAGGATTTAGAGAATGGTCTTCTGTGTGGGTTGAACAGTATCCACAAGTCAGTATGAATAGATTCTGGGTAGGAAGAAACAGGCATCAATCAAACATGAATCCTCTTAGATTTGCAGTAACATTGGGTTTGGCAAGAATATAATTACCACACTTTAGCAGAACTGACTATCCTGAGAAGGGCAGAAGACCCAAAAAAGAGACTCGAGGGACACCACAGTTTAAGGAACACCAGATGTAGACAACACACTATCTTCCCTGTCTCAGAAGCCTGTAACCTTGGCATTATTCATGACTCTCCTCTCTCATTCAATCCACATATTCAGTCTGTCATCAAATCCTATTGGTTTGACCTTCACAACATTGCTAAAATCCACCCTTTCCTCTCCATCCAAACTGCTACTTTACGTTAATCCAAGCACTTATTCTCTCCTGCTTTGATTGCTGCTTCAGCCTCCATGTTGACCTCCCTGCCTCCTGTCTCTCCCCACTCCAGTTGATACTTCGCTCTGCTGCCCAGATCATTTTTCTAAAAAAAACACTGTCAAGATCTCCCTACTCCTCAAGAACCTCTGGTGGTTGCCCATCCACCTACCCACCAGATAAACCCCTTACCATTGGCTTTAAAGCACTCAATCAGCTCACCCCCTCCTATCTTACCTTGCTTATTTCCTACTACAACCAGTCAGCACGCTTTGCTCCTCCAACACCCACCTGCTCCCTGTACCTCAGTCTTATCTATCTCGCCGCCAACCTCTGGCCTGGAACCCTCTCCGCCATCATATCTGACAGATCACCACTCTCTCCACTTTCGAAGCTTTATTAAAATCACATCCTCCAAGAAGCTTTCCCCAACTAAGCTCTCATCTCCCCTATTCCCTCTCCCTTTTGCATCACCTTTGCATTTGTATCTGTACCCTATAAGCACCTGATATTCACCCCACCCTCAGCCCCACAGTACTTACGCACACATCCATAAATGTTATGCACACATCCATAATTGTTATGCACACATCCATAATTAATTACTGTAAACTCCTGGTGGGCAGGGAACATGTCTACCAACTGTGCTGTATTACATTCTCCCAAGCACTTAGTACAGTGAGAAGCAGCATGGTGCAGTGGCTAGAGCACAGGCCTGGGAGTCAGAAGGTCATGGGTTCTTTTCCCAACTCTGCCACGTGTCTGCTGTGTGACCTTGAGCAAGTCACTTTACTTCTCTGGGCCTCAGTTCCCTCATCTGTAAAGTGGGGATTGAGACTGTGAGCCCCACGTGAGACAGGGACTGTGTCCAACCTGATTTGCTTGTATCCATCCCAGTGCTTAGTACAGGGCCTTGCACATAGTAAGCGCTTAACAAATACCATCATTATTATTATTATTATTACCGTGCTCTGCACACAGTAGTAAGCGCTCAATAAATACCATTGACTGATCAATTGAAAGGAACCCTGATAATATTTTGCAGTGAAACCAAGGCTAGAGAGAGTGACTAGGAGATGGACATGGTTAGCATCTGAGTTGAAGGAGGATTAGGACAGAGCAGAGTTTAATAGACTTATCTAGGAGGAGGTTGTTGGAGACCTTGGAGAATACAGTCTTGATAGAATGAAGGAGAAATTTATGAAGAGCATTAATGGTGAGCTAGACTGTAAGCTCATTTTGGACAGGGAATGTGTCTGTTATATTGTTATATTGTAGTCTCCCAAGTGCTTATTACAGTGCTCTGCAAACAGTAAGTCCTCAATAAATACGATTGACTGCCTGACTGATTATGATTTCAGGGATTACTGTTTGCCAGAGAAATCCATGAACAAGGGAAGGGTGATTAAATAGAAGATTGAATGGGGATCCGGGGGACCAAATAAGCTGGATGTAAGTTGGACTTCCAGATCTGGTCTTCAGAGATTTGAAATCATGAAATGTTTTCGTCTCTCATCCAAATGTATATAATAATAATAATAATAATAATGATGGCATTTATTAAGCGCTTACTCTGTATATAAGCAAATCAGTTCCCCTTTGAGTTTCTCCTGCCTCATTTCAATTTTTTCAAGCTTTTCCTGTAAGTCATTAATTGTAACAATGCTATTTGCTATTGTAATGGCTAAAGGAACAGGTGCTAGATGTGCCGGTGAGAAATAGCTCTGGCCATCTTCCTTTTAGGGGCTGAATTCAAAATGGCACATTAACACTTTTTTTTCTGGTTATTCTCACCTCTAATCCGCTAACTCTACTCGTCCCAGACGATAGAGTGCATTTAGAGACATTTCCGTCAGTAGTCAAGGGCTATACCCTTCACTCCCACCATCTGTATGGTGAATGAGGCAGCAGGCAAAATCGAAATGATGCTGAAATTTAACTCTAGGCATAATCCAGTTCCTAGCATGAAATCCTTAAGCATATATGGGAATAATTCCTCTTTCAAAGGGATAGGGAGAAAATGCTCCTTAGGAAATGGCAGAGCAGTTGATGTCTTGAGGGACCCCAGAAGAATAGAAGGCCCAGTCCAGGCAAGGAATTCTTTCGTTTGGTCTTGTCAGGCAGTAAGTAGCAGCAGTAGCAGCATCCTGGCCAAAAAGACAACTCTGTTAATTTTTGCCATCAATTAGAACTCAGCTTTCTTTCCAGTCTCTAGGAGGGAAAATACTTCCAAATGCATAGGTTTCAGGAGCAAGGTAAGTACGATTCTTTTACCCATACATAGTATGCAAAGGAGTCTCAGTTGTATGATGGTCTCTTTAGGCAAGCCTAAACACATGGCCAAAATTTCAGCCTCCTCGAACCCAAAGGGCAGATGTATACATTCGTAGTTAGCATGTGGCCAAGAACGTTATTTTGTGATAATAGGATTTGGACTGTATTAGTAAACCATGCTCTCGTCTTGTAATTTTTTCATAGTAATTATAATAATGGTATTTGTTAAGCGCTTCTTATGTCAAGCACTCTTCCAAGCACTGAGGTAATAATGATAATAATTATGGTACTTGTTAAGCGCTTACTATTTGCCAAGCACTGTTCCAGGTGCTGGGATAAATAAATGCAAGGTAATCAGTTTGGGCACAGTCCCTGCCCCACATGGGGCTCATGCTTTTAATCCCCATTTTACAGATGAGGTAACTGAGGCTCAGAGAAGTGAAGTGACTTGGTCACATGGCAGACATGTGGCAGAGCTGGGATTAGAACCCAGGTCCTTCTGGCTCCCAGGCCTGGGCTCTGTCCAGTAAGCCACACAGCTTAATTCGTTAACCAGGTAGATTCAAGTTAATAATAATAACAATGCTGGTATTTGTTAAGCGCTTACTATGTGCCAAGCACTGTTCTAAGCACTAGGGTAGATTCAAGATAGGTTGTCCCACGTGGGGCTCACAGTCTTACTCCCCATTTTACAGATGAGGTAACTGAGGCACAGAGAAGTTAAGTGGCTTGCCCAAGGTCACACAGCAGACAAGTGGCAGAGCCAGGATTAATAAAACCCAGGTCCTCCGACTCCCAAGCCCAGGCTCTTTCCACTAAGCCATGCTGCTTCTCATCAGGTAGGACACAGTCCCTGTCCCACATGGGGCTCACAGTCCAAATAGGAGGAAGAACTGGTATTGAATCCCCATTTTACAGTTGAAGAAACTGAAGCCCAGAGAAGTTCATTTTCAGTTGTATTTATTGAGCGATTACTGTGTTCAGAGCACTGTACTAAGCGCTTGGAAAGTACAGTTCAGCCATAAAGAGAGACGATCCCTGCCCACACCAGGCTCACACTCTAGAAGGGGGGAGACACACCTCAAAACAAGTGAACAGGCATCAATATAAATAAATAAAATTATAGATATGTACAGTACTGTGGGGCGGGAAGAGGGGGATAGAGCAAAGGGAGTGATTTGGGGTGATGCAGAGGGGAGGAGGAGCTGAGGAAAAGGGGGCTTAGTCTGGGAAGGGCTCTTGGAGGAGGAGAGCCTTCATTAGGGCTTTGAAGGGAGCAAGTGTGATTGGTGGATTTGAGGAGGAAGGGCATTCCAGGCCAGAGGTAGGATGTGGGACAGGGGTCAATGGTGGGATAGGCGAGAACAAGGCACAGTGAGAAGGATAGCACCAGAGGAGTGGAGTGTGCGGGCTGGGTTGTAGGAGAGAAGGGGGGTGAGGTAAGAGGGGGCAAGGTGATGGGGAGCTTTGAAGCCAATAGTGAGGAGTTTTTGTTTGATATGGAGGTTGATAGGCAACCCCTGGAGATTTTTGAGTGGGATGACATGCCCAGACAGAACGTTTCTGTAGAAAGATAATCCAAGTAGCAGAGTGAAGTATGGACTGAAGTGTCGAGAGATAGGAGGTTGGGAGGTCAGAAAGGAGGCTGATGCAGTAATCCAGTCGGGATAGGATGAGTGATTGTACTAAGGTGGTAGTGGTCTGGATGGGGAGGAAAGGGCGGATCTTGGCGATGTTGTGAAGGTGAGACCGGCAGGCTTTTGTGACGGATTGGATATGTAGGGTGAATGAGAGAGCGGAGTCAAGGATGACACCAAGCTTGCAGGATTGTGAGATGGAAAGGGTGGTTGTGCCGTCCACAGTGATGGGAAAGTCAGGGAGAGGACAGGGTATGGGAGGGAAGATAAGGAGCTCTGTTTTGGACATGTTGAGTTTTAGGCGGCAAGAGGACATCCAAGTAGAATGTCCTAAAGACAGGAGGAGATGCGAACCTGGAGGGAGGGAGAGAGAATAGGGGAGGAGATATAGATTTGGGCGTCATCCGCGTAGAGATGATAATTGAAGCTGTGGGAGCAAATGAGTTCTCCAAGGGAGTGCGTGTAGCTGGAGAATAAGTTAAGGGACTTGCCCGTGGTCACGCAGCAGAGAAATGGCAGAGCTGGGATTAGATCCCAGGTTCTCTGACTCCCAGGCCTGTGCTTTTCCCACTAGGCCACATTGCTTCTTAATTGAATTTCAAATAATATTTTTCGGTAGAAAATTAGCAGGATCATCATTTATATGTGCTTATTTTCACTGTTTTGTTTCATGGTATTTGTTGTGCTATGTGTAAAACATTGTTCTAAATGCAGGGGTAGATACAAGTTTATCAGGTTGGACACAGTCCATACACTGCTACTTACATTGCATCGAATCACTCTTTGAAGATCCTAAGCTTTTCACCCGCATCTCCACCAAATTTTCCATTTCATTCATTCATTCATTCATTCCATCGTATTTATTGCACCCTTACTGTATGCAGAGTACTGTACTAAGCTCTTAGGAAAGTACAATACAGCAATAGAGACAGTCCGTGCCCACAATGAGCTCACAGCCTGTTGGGGGCAGAGACAGGCATCCATACAAGTAAACAGACATCAATATAAATAAATAAAATTACAGATATATACATAAGTGCTGCGGGGCAGAGAGAGGGGGAAGAGCAAAGGGAATAAGTCAGGGTGACCTGCAAGGGAGTGGGAAATGAGGAAAAGTGGGGTTTAGTCTGGGAAGACCTCCTTGCAGAGATATGCCTTCAATAAAGCTTTGAAGGCAGGGAGAGTAATTGCCTGGCAGATTTGAGGAGGGAGGGTGTTCCAAGCCAGAGGTAGGACGTGGGCCAGGGGTCGGCAGTGAGGCGAGATGGAGACATAGTGAGAAGGTTAGCACCAGAGGAGTGAAGTGTGCGGGCTGGGTTGTAGAAGGAGAGAAGCGAGGTGAGGTAGGAGAGGGCAAGGTGATGAAGAGGTTTAAAGCCAATGATGAGGAGTGACACTACCGTCTTCTCTGTCTCTGAGGACCACGACCTTGGCATTATCCTGAAATCCCTTCTCTTTCAAGCCCCATATTCATTCTGTCACCAGATCATGTGGGTTATTCCTCCACAACATTTCCTGCTTTTACTCCTTCCTGTCCATCCAAGAGGCCATCGTGCTGATGTGGGCACTTGCGTAACCCATTTTGACTATTGGATCAGCCTCCTCACTACTGTCCTTTCCTTCAGTCTCCCCCTTTTCCGAGGCCGTTCTTCATTCTGCCACTGGATCGTTTCTCTAAAACATAGTGCTGTAAACATCTCACCATTCCTCAGTAGCCCCTTCTGGACTGTGAGCCCATTGTTGGGTAGGGATTCTCTCACGCTGCTGAGAGAAGCAGCTTGGCTCAGTGGGAAGAGCCCGGGCTTGGGACTCAGAGGTCATGGGTTCTAATCCCGGCTCTGCCATTTGCCAGCTGTGTGACTTTGGGCAAGTCACTTAACTTCTCTGTGCCTCAGTTCCCTCATCTGTAAAATGGGGATTGACTGTGAGCCCCACATGGGACAACGTTGATTACCTTGTACACCCCCTCCACAGTGCTTAGAACAGTGCTTGGCACATAGTAAGCACTTTAACAAATACCAACATTATTATTATTATTGTCTATTGGTTGCAGAATTCTACTTTCCAAGTGCTTAGTACAGTGCTCTGCACACAGTAAGCGCTCAATAAATATGATTGAATGAATGAATGAATGAAAGCCGCAAATGGTTACTCATTCCTCTTCACATCAAACATAAACTCCTGCTTCAAGGTACGCCATCAGCTCTCTCCTACTCAACCACTCGCTTCTCCCACTACGCTCCAGCTTGTACTTTTCTTTCCTCTCAAGCTAACCTACACACTGGGCCCCTTTATTTTCTCTCCCGCTGCTGACCTCTTGCTCACTCCCACCTCTTGCCTGGAACTTCCTCCCGCTTCTTCAAATTCAGCAGACCATAACTGTGCCCATTTTCAAAGCCCTTCTGAAATCACGTGAGTTAGACCCTCATTTCCTCTTCCTCCCACCTGCGTTGCTCTTGCCCTTGGACCTGACCCTTTATTCACCACTCCCTAAGTCCCACAGCACTTATATGTTCATTAATGTCTGTCTCCCCCTCTAGACTGCAAGCTTGTTGTGGGCACGGAATGTGCCTACCAATTCTGTTGTACCATACTCTCCCAAGCGCTAAGTACAGTGCTCTGCACATAGTGAGCACCCAATAAATATAATTGATTGATGATTGATTGATCAATAGGATTGATTAATGCCTTACCCGATTAAGGTCTAATTTCCTGGGCTTATATCCTCCTGCCTATTCAGCGTCTCTGTACCATCTTAAGCACTAGAATATTCGCCACCTCCCACAGCTCTTTTGTACTTATTTTTCATGCCATACTGCTTAAGCACCAAACTCATTTTCAACTCCCCTTTTTCTTTTTCCTCCCATCTGTAATTTATTGTGGTGTCTGTGTCTCCCACTAGATTGTAAGCTCCTGGAAGATAGGAATCAATTCTGCTGACTCTGTTGTACTCTCCCACACATTTGGCACAGTGCCCTGAACTCAGCAGGTGATCAATAAATACGATTGATGGGTTGATTTAAGGCAAATGGAGAAAGTTTGTCAGACCCCCAGTTTACATAGTTTTGCTCCAGTTCCTTTTTGCCAGCCCATTCTTGTAAATAAGATCCTCTTGGAGAAAAATGTTCTAGTTCCGTTTCCGTTTTTTTCCCCTGAGATAAAGAATATAAAGATCTTTCAAATCATCCAAGTGAGATAACACACACTTTAACTTTTGCCTTACAGGAATCGTGTATTACATTATCTGGTGTCAGCGTGTCATGCCTTGCAGGTTAGCAGGTTTTGGCAGAGGAAATGAAACCTAGTCAGTTACTGCAGGATTTATAGTAGATCTGCTGATGCAGGAAGTGGTGAAAAGTTGATTGATAGTCTGAGGCTAAACTCTACAACAAGAAACAGGATGTATGTTTTCTATTTATACCCAGTTTTCTTTTTTCCTACATTTCAAGACCCCCACTGTGCAATTGTTCTGACAGAATTTTCTGAACAGTTTACAAAGTGTCATGGGAGCTTATTGTTATTGAAGACATCCTATCAAAGTTAGATCTATTGATTGTTCACAATTGTCTCCTTTTTAACCGTTTACAATGTATTCTGGCTTTCCTAAGTGCTGTAAAATACTTGAAATACAAAAAAAGCTTAATACTTGTACTAATACTTAATACAGATAAAGAAATGAACAGAAAGAAAATTTTCTGTATCATCCAAGGTACAAATAGCACCTCCAACTTTAGAAGAGTCCTTATCAAAGGAATTTTTAAAAACTAGGATTTGACAATAATAGACAACCATTATTTCTTGTGCTAAATCCAAAATATCTCAATTGCCCAACCCAGAACGAATAGGCTGATGTAGTTTTCTCCTCCTTATATTCACGTACCATATGTTCTTGTTTTTCTAACTTGAATTTTTTCCCCTTCATTTTTCAGAGGTATAGCCAAGGGGATCCACTGCTTATTCTGAAAATGTTCATTTCTGACTTATCCATCTATTTAGCCTTTTGAGGGTCATTCAGCAACAGAAGTGGGACGAAACTCCTTGTCTAGGCCATTCCACTGTAGAAATAATGTAGAAAATAAGACACAGAACAGTTTGTAGTTTTGCATCAGTGTTCAAACTGAATTGTGTGTGATTGTGAATTTTCATTTCCTGTAAATTGGGCAACAGAGTGTCCCCAAGCAACTGTGACTTTTTCCTCTTACTAATCTGCGAATGAATATGAAACTTGTTCTCACACAGTGGGCTTAAAGTTCGTAAATTGAAGACACTAGAGCCCTCTCTCCCAGAGGAATAATGATGAAAATCAGGGTTGTGTTTCCTAAATTGCCTTTTGGGCTTTTTGTTGTTCCCAGAAAGGACTTATTTCCATAGAAGTGCTTAGAAATGGTAGTACAATAAGCGCCCGGCTCAGTGTCACTTGAAATGTTTTAAAATAAACATGGAGTGAATCCTCCTCCTTAGTGATATCTAGAATAGTTTTAGAACACTGCAACGGTCTTAGGTGCAGATGCAAATTTTGCTACAAGCATTTCATTCAGTAATTGTGTTTTTAAATTTGATCAAATGGTTGTGAGCTATATTGTGGCAATGAGTTTTTCACTCCTTTGAGAGTCAGTAATTCATTCCAGCTAATCCCACATTTTTCTCTCTTCTCACCCTGCCTCCCTTTCCCCCTTCTCCCACCCCACGACCCTCACTTGCTTGAGCTTCTGAGAGTTCTTGCACTGAAGCAAGGTTTTCTTAGACCAAAGGAAAATGAACCCCTTTCAGTTGCAGCGATTTGCTTCTAGGCAACATATCCCATCATACACTTGACCCACATTCAGTTGCTGCTTATAATAATCAGCATTTGAAGGTGACGGGGGTCTCTTAAGGAAGTCAAAATGTTTTAAATACTTTTTGGAAAGCAAAATGGAATGTGTCTGCCAACTCTGTTAGAGTGTAGTCTCCCTAGTTCTTAGCACAGTGCTCTACCCAGTCTCTACCCTCACCGAATCTGAAATCCCTCCATCTCATCACTACCTCCTCATTTGCCTCCTCTCCCGCATATCTCCTCCCTGTAAATCTGTACCATTCCCCCACAGAGACCTCTGATCTTTTGATCCCATCCAGTTTTCTCAACTCATCAAGTCCCACTTAGCCTCCACACCCGAACTACCCTCCCTGGATGACCAAATAGACGCTCTCAACACCACCCTCTCTGTGGAAGTCAACTCACTCACCCCCATATCCCTTCGTTGATCTCGTACCATTCATTCATTCATTCATTCAATCGTATTTATTGAGTGCTTACTGTGTGCAGAGCACTGTACTAAGCACTTGGGGTACAAGTTGGCAACATATAGAGATGGTCCCTACCCAACAACGGGCTCACAGTCTAGAAGGGGGAGACAGACAACAAAACAAAACATGTACACAGGTGTCAAAATCATCAGAACAAATATAATTATAGCTATATGCACACCATTAACAAAATAAATAGAATAGTAAGTATGTACAAGTAAAATAGAGTAATAAATCTGTACAAATATATACAAGTGCTGTGGGGAGGGGAAGGAGGTAGGGCGGGGGGATGGGGAGGAGGAGAGGAAAAAGGGGGCTAAGTCTGGGAAGGCCTCCTGGAGGAGGTGAGCTCTCAGTAAGGCTTTGAAGGAAGGAAGAGAGCTAGCTTGGCGGATGTATGGAGGGAGGGCATTCCAGGCCAGGGGAAGGACGTGGGCTGGGGCTCGACAGCGGGACAGGCGAGAACGAGGCACAGTGAGGAGGTGAGTGGCAGAAGAGCAGAGGCTGCGAGCTAGGCTGTAGAAGGATAGAAGGGAGGTGAGGTAGGAGAGGGCGAGGGGATGGAGAGCCTTGAAGCCGAGAGTGAGGAGTTTTTGCTTGATTCGTAGGTTGACAGGCAGCCACTGGAGATTTTTGAGGAGGGGAGTGACATGCCCAGAGTGTTTCTATACAAAGAGGAATCCGGGCAGCAGAGTGAAGTATAGACTGAAGTGGGGAGAGACAGGAGGATGGGAGAACAGAGAGGAGGCTGATGCAGTAATCCAGTCGGGATAGGATGAGAGATTGAACCAGACCACTAACCCACAGCCCTGGATCACCTTCACAGTCCGCCTTCTTCGCTCTTCTGCTCGAGCCGCAGAGCACTGCTAGTGAAAATCTAAATGTCAGGCCGACTTCATCCACTTAAAGTTTATCCTTACATGCTTTAACTCTGCCCTCTCCTCTGCCTGGCAAAATGATTACTCCACCCTTATGGACACCCATGCCCATCGCCCTCGCCAGTTGTTCCAGACATTTAACTCCCTCCTCAAGCCCCCTTGTCCCGTTGTCTCCCGCTTCCCTTGCCCCCAATGACCTGGCCGCCTACTTTATTAAGAAAATTGATGCTATCGGGCGTTAGCTCCCTAAAATCGCCCCTGCTCAGTCCCTCTCCCTTCCGGCCCCTTCTTCGACTCTCCCATCCTTCCCAGCGGCATCTCTCAAGGAGATCTCCTTCTTTCTCTCAAAAGCCACCCCCTCCACCTGTGCATTAGACTCCATCCCTTCACACCTTATCAAAACTCTCACTCCTTCCCTTCTTCCCTCCCTAACAGCCATCTTCAAACGTTCGCTCTGCAATGGCTTCTTCCCCACTGCTTTCAAACATACACATGTGTCCCCTGCCCTAAAAAAAAAACCCTCCCTTGACTCCATGGCTCCCTCCAGTTCTTGCCCCATCTCCCTCCTACCCTTCCTCTCCAAACTCCATGAGCATGTTGTCTATACCCGCTGTCTCAAATTCCTCTTCTCCAATTCTCTCCCTGACCCCCTCCTATCTGACTTCCGTCCCCTTCACTCCACAGAAACCACCCTCTGAAAGGTCACCGATGATCTCCTTCTTGCCAAATCCAACGGCCTCTACTCCATCCTGATCCTTCTCAACCTCTCAGCTGCTTTCGACACTGTGGACTACTTCCTTCTTCTTGGAAAAATTATCCAACCTTGGCTTCACTAACTCTGTCCTTTCTGGGTTCTCCTCTTATCTCTCTGGCCATTCATTCTCAATCTCCTTTGCGGGCACCTCCTCTGCCTCCCACCCCGTAACGGTGGGGGTCCCTCAAGGGTCAGTTCTGGGTCCCCTTCTATTCTCCATCTACGCCCACTCCCTTGGAGAACTCATTCACTCCCATGGCTTCAATTACCACCTCTATATGGATGATCCCCAAATCTACATCTCCAGACCGGATCTCTCTCCTTTGTAGTCTCACATTTCCTCTTGCCTTCAAGGCACCTCTACTTGGATGTCCTTCCCATCACCTCAAGCTTAACATGTCCAAAACTGAACTCCTTATCTTCCCAAACCCTGTCCTCCTCCTGACTTTCCCATCACCGTAGACGGCACCACCATCCTTCCTGTCTCACAAGCCTGTAACCTTGGTGTTGTCCTTAACTCCTCTCATTCAACCCATATAGTCTATCCATCACTAAATCTTGTCGGTCCCACCTTCACAACATTGTTAAATCTGCCCTTTCCTCTCCATCCAAACTGCTACCACATTAATACAGTCACTCATCCTATCGCGCCTGGAATACTGAATCAGCCTCCTTGCTGACCTCCCAGCCTCCTATCTCTCCCCACTCCAGTCCATACTTCACTTTGCTACCCGGATCATTTTTCTACAGTAACATTTGGGACATGTCACCCGCTTCTCAAAAAACTCCAGTGGTTGTCCATTCACTTCTGCAAACAAAAACTCCTCAACATTGGCTTTAAAGTATTCCACCACCTTGCCCCCTCCTCCCTGACCTCGCTACTGTCCTTCTACAACCTAGCCAGCACACTTCGCTCCTGTAAATGTCAGCTTTCTGAATGTGTTTCGATCACACGTATTTCGCTGCTGACCCCTAGCCCACATCCTACCTCTGACTTGGAACACCCTCCGTCCTCAAATTTGACAGGCAATTACTCTCCCCCTCTTCAAAGCCTTATTGAGAGTGCATCTTCTCCAAGAGGCCTTCCCAGGCTAAGCACTCCCCCCATCCCCCTTCCTCTTCTCCCACTCCCTTCTGCATCACCCTGACTTGCTCCCTTGGTTCTTCCCCCCTCCCAGCCCCACAGCATTATGTACATATCTGTAATTCATTTATTTGTATTGCTGTCTGTCTCCCCCCTCCTCTAGACTGTAAGCTCATTATAGGCAGGGAATGTGTCCATTAATTGTCGTATTGTACCCTCCCAGGCACTTAGTACAGTGCTCTGCACACAGTAAGTGCACAATAAATATGATTGAATGAATGCTCTGCACCAGTAAGCGCTCAGTAAATAGGATTGATTGATTGATAAGCACTTTGAGAAAATCGGAAGCAGAGTATCTTTCCTCTTTGTTACATCTCAATTCACGAGAACTCCATGAACAAATGATACTGATTTTCATTATATGATGAGACAAGTGTGTTTCTAGTTTCCAAAACAAATTGGAAGGCAGCCCACCCTTCACCCAATTTGTCTCAAACCTATTAAAGGTTATTGGGTCCTTTTTAAAAGGCTTTTCCAGGCTCATAGATGGTAAAAGACAAAGACCCATGTTAGCCTTGCAATTTTTACTTACAAGCACAATGTTCCATTTGTTCCAACTTCAAATAGAGGACACTCCTGACCATAAAATAGTTATTTTTTTTCCCAGCAACCCTACTTTCATTTATGCTGTCTTGGTTTAAATAAATCCAAATCAGTAATGAGCGTTTGCTCAATTGTACAATTTATGTTTGCAGATCAGATCAGTAATTCCCAAGAGAACAAACAGCCTTTGAAAAATATGTAAACTGTATTGCCTTTCAAATGGAAAATCTCCCTTTATGGAGTTTAACTGCCTTTTTAATTATTTTGTCCTTAATTCCTAAGGCAAAAAAAATTGGCAGCTCTTGCTGAATCTTTGCAGAAAGTCCAGATTGCCAAGGCCCATCTGAAGTTTGAACTAGAAGAACTGGAAACAGCAGCGCTCCTGGTGCAAGAGGAAGAAACTGCACTGAAAGTAGCGAGCTCAGTTTCCAGCCAACCTATCTCAGACTCGGATTTGGAGAAATCAAGTCGGACTTCATTCTCTGAGACGGAAGAATCCAGTTCAGATGAAGAGGAGGCCTCGGATTTTGAAGAAATAAACGATTTGCCAAGTGAACTGTTTAAAGAGAGGATGGTCCAGGACAATGACAATTTGACTTTAGATGCTATTCAAGAGAAAGCATTCACTTCACAATCCAGGAGTGTTCCTAGCGCTGTGATAGAGGAGTTGAAAAATCGAATACAGACTGGAATTAAACTCTCTGAGTCACCTGAGTGTTTGACAGGAAACAACAGTGCTACAGAGAATGAGTAAGCAGTTGTAACATCTAAAAACATAGTATAATCAAAAAGGAATTTGTCCTGACATGTTGAAAGTGAGAATTTTTTTTCTCTTAGCAAATAAAAATAGCTTTAATTTGTAGCATGCCTTTTATTTTTCCAGAGCTCTTCTATTTTTCCAGCTTTCATGTCACACATTGCGTTTTGCCCTCACAACGTCCCTATGAGGTAGGAAGAGGTAGGTATTATCATTCCCATTGTGCAAGTGAGGAAACTGAGGCGCAGAATAGTTGAGTTGCCCAGAGTCACACAGCAGGCCTGTGGCAGAGCCGAGGTTAGAACCCAGGTCTTGTGACTTCCAGTTCCCTGCCCTTTCTACTAGACCATGTGGCTAATTCCACCGTATTCTTTCTCTGCAAAGAGGACCTGGGTTCAAATCTCAGCCTTGGCACTGGCCTGCTGTGTGACTTTGGATAATTCACTGAAATTCTCTGTGCCTCAAGTCCCTCATCTGCAAAATGGGAATTCAATACCTGTTCTCCCTCCTACTTAGACTATAAGCTCCATGAGTGACCTGTTGTTCCTACCCCAGTGCTTATTACAGCACTTGACACTGTAAGCACTTAACAGTTACCACAATTTTTATTATATTAATAAAATTCACTTATGCAAAACATTTGATTCCTTGTGGAATCTGGTATCTTCCCCAAAGAATTTTACCATTGCTTCAAAAAAACTTGAAAAATTCTACTTTGAATCTTCATTTTGGGTTTGCAAAAAGTCTGAATGAAATCACCTATTTAGGGGTTTGCAAGAGAGAATTGGAGAAGCAGAACTGGAGACAGTAGGTGTAGACAACTTGCTCAAGGAGTTTAGAGAGGAATGGTTGGAGGGAGATGGAGCCATAACTGGAGGGAGCCTTGCGGTCAAGGGAGGGTTTTTTAAGGATAGGGGAGACATGACATATTTGAAAGCAGTGGGGGAAATGCCTTTGGAGATCGAACATCAAAGATGGCAGTCAGGGAGGAAAGAAGGGAAGGGACAAGTGGTTTGATAAGGTGTGAAGGGATGGGGTCGGAGGCGCGGGTGGAGGGGGTGGATTTTGAAAGAAGGCAGGAGATCTCCTTTGGAGATACTGCTGGGAAAGATGGGAGAGTTGAAGAAGGGGCAGGAGAAGGGAGGGACTGGGGAGGAGCAGGGGAAATTTTAGGGAGATCGCATCTGATGGCTTCAATTTTCTCAAAGTACATGGCCAGATCGATAGGGGCAAGAGATTGGGGAGGCAGGGGGACAGGGGGTTTGTGAAGGGAGTTAAAGGTCCGGAACTGACGGGGGCAATGGGCATGAGAGTCAATAAGGATGGAGAGATAATTTTGTCGGGCAGGGTTAAAGCACGCAAGGATGAACTTGAGGTGGATGAGTTCGGGCTGATATCTGGATTTCCCCCAGCGGCGCTCTGCAGCTCATCCACAGGAGCGAAGGAAACTGTGGTGATGATCCAGGGTTGTGGGTTAGTGGTTCAAGATAGACGAAGGGATAGGCAGCATCCGAATCTCTCGTTTCATTCATGAAAGGACGTGCTTAAGGCAAAGAAACTCATTAAACAATGCCCAGGAGTAGTAAAAGACAAAGTGATAATTAGGGGATGAAATGTCTGCAGTGTTTCCCTTACCCTGTTTTCGATCAGGATATCCTCAACATTTACTGACTGCCAACTCACTGCAGCCCCTCTCAGGACTGCACCTGGAGAGTTTCCTGTATTCTACCAGTCTCGGCTACAGGAGTGAGAGTCAAGCAGAAGCATACCCATTCCATTCCTAGCTTGGCCAGTGGCTAGCGAGTGGACGGTGATCTGCTACAAGTCAACACTCACCTGTGCTGAGCAGCAGTGGCTTGGGAGAGAGCTGAGGGCAGAAACTCAAGTTGACTGCGCGGAAGAAGACAATGGTAAAACACTTCCGTATTTTTATTAGCTAAACTCTGTGGATACACTACCAGGATGATTGTAGATGGAGGTGGGGTGTTCTGGGAGAGATGCGTCCATGGAGTCATTATGGGTTGAAAACGTCTCGCCAGCATAAGACAAGACTCACTGCGAAGCAGCCTTCTAAATTGGTGTTGGGGATATTAAAAGCATCATTTTGTCATGAATGTTGGAGACAGGTTATCAGGGTGTGCTTGGTGGACCTGTAGATCTCCCTAAGATAGGTTATCTTATATGTTACCCATGAGGGCATGGGATAGTGGATAGAGCATGGCCCTGGAAGCCAGAAGGTCCTGGGTTCTAATCCTGGCTCTGCCACGTGTCTGCTGTGTAATCTTGGGCAAGTCACTTCACTTCTTTGGGCCTCAGTTACCTCATCTGGAAAGTGGGGATTAAGAGTACGAGTCCCATGTGAGACAAGGGATAGGACACAGTCCTTGAACAACCTGATTAACTTATAATGATGGAAGGCCCTACTGAGGGCTCACCTCCTCCAGGAGGCCTTCCCAGACTGAGCCCCCTCCTTCCTCTCCCCTCCTCCCTCTCTCCATCCCCCCGCCTTACCTCCTTCCCTTCCCCACAGCACCTGTATATATGTATATATGTTTTACAGATGAGGTAACTGAGGCCTAGAGAAGTTAGGTGACTTGCCCAAAGTCACACAGCTGACAATTGGTAGAGCTGGGATTTGAACCCATGACCTCTGACTCCAAAAAGACAGTCTATAGTGAGCAGTCTATAGTGAGTTTTATTGCAGCAATGCTCTACATACATATAGAGCTGCCTGTGCAATAAGGTTCTGTTTTATTTGAACTTTGTTATCCTTTTTTTTTAACGGAATTTAAGCACTACATATGTGCCATGTATTGTACTATGCACTGGGGTAGATAGGTTGGACACAGTCCATGTTCCATATAGGGTTTTACAGTCTTAATCCCAATTTTACAGATAAGGTAACCGAGGCACGGAGAAGTGAAGCGACTTTCCCAAGGTCATACAGCAGACAAGTGGCAGAGCAGGGATTAAAACTCAAGTCCTTCCAAGAGGCAAGAGGTTGAAACTCCTCACCCTCGGCTTCAAGGCTGTCCATCACCTCACCCCCTCCTACCTCACCTCCCTTCTCTCCTTCTACCGCCCAGCCCACACCCTCCGCTCCTCTGCCGCTAATCTCCTCACTGTGCCTCATTCTCGCCTGTCCTGCCGTCGACCCCCAGCCCACGTCATCCCCCTGGCCTGGAATGCCCTCCCTCCCAACATCCGCCAAGCTAGCTCTCTTCCTCCCTTCAAGGCCCTACTGAGAGCTCACCTCCTCCAGGAGGCCTTCCCAGACTGAGCCCCCTCCTTCCTCTCCATCCCCCCATCTTACCTCCTTCCCTTCCCCACAGCACCTGTATATATGTATATATGTTTGTACATATTTATTACTCTATTTATTTTACTTGTACATATCTATTCTATTTATTTTATTTTGTTAATATGTTTGGTTTTGTTCTCTGTCTCCCCCTTCTAGACTGTGAGCCCACTGTTGGGTAGGGACTGTCTCTATATGTTGCCAACTTGTACTTCCCAAGCACTTAGTACAGTGCTCTGCACACAGTAAGTGCTCAATAAATACGATTGATTGATTGATCGTACGTATTTATTACTCTATTTATTTTACTTGTACATATCTATTCTATTTATTTTATTTTGTTAATATGTTTTGTTTTGTTCTCTGTCTCCCCCTTCTAGACTGTGAGCCCACTGTTGGGTAGGGACCATCTCTATATGTTGCCCACTTGTACTTCCCAAGCACTTAGTACAGTGCTCTGCACACAGTAAGCGCTCAATAAATACAATTGATTGATTGTTAAGCAATTACTATGTGCAAAGCACTGTTCTAAGTGCTGGGGAGGTTACAAGGTGAATAGGTTGTCCCACAGGGGGCTCACAGTTTTAATTTCCGTTTTATAGATGAGGTAACTGAGGCACAGATAAGTGAAGTGACTTGCCCAAAGTCACACAGCTGACAGTTGGCGGAGTCGGGATTTGAACGCATGACCGCTGACTCCAAAGCCTGTGCTCTTTCCACTGAGCCACACTGCTTCTGTACCCCAGAATTTAGAACAGTGCTTGGCAACCTTGTAAGCAGTTTATAAGTACCATCATTATTATTATTTGCACCCCCACTCCACATGCAATGAGGAAATCCCAAGGAAATCCCAGAATACAGGAAGCCCTACAAATATTCATCATCTCCCTACCAACTCTGTTAGATTGTATTCTCCCAAGCACTTTGTTTAGTGCTTTGCATACAGTAAGGGTTCAATAACCGCTTGCCAAAGGCCCCTGGTTTAGGCAGCTAACACAAGTTCAAATAAAAATGCAAAGTCTTCATTTGCATGGGCTGATAATGATCTGGGCCCCCAGCTTTCTCCCATTAGCCAATAAAATGGAAAACAGAAGGTATCCCCTCTCTTGCTACCTCTGTTATTTGCGGGCCTGGGATTCAGAAGGACCTGGGTTCTAATCCCAGTTCTGCCGCATGTCTGCTGTGTGACTTCGGGCAGGTCACTTATCTTCTCTGGGCCTCAGTAACCCCATCTGTAAAATGGGGATTAAGACTGTGAGCCCCATGTGGGACAGCGAAGGTGTCCAGCCTGATTAGCTTGTACCTATGGTGCTTAGACCAGTACTTGACACATAATAAGCGCTTAACACATACCATCATCATTATCTGTTCAACAGCACTAATACACTTTCTCTGTTGGTTCCTTGGAATGGGCCTGGTCTCCTCAGTCTTCCCCCACCCTCTCCCAGCTAGCTGAAATAGATTTCCAAGGCCCAGGTACCTGGTAATGAGGGCAGAATCCTAAAGCTTTCTGATTCTTCCCTTCCAATCAATAACTAATCAATCAGTGGTATTATTGAGTGCTTATTGTGTGCAGAGCACTGTATTAAGTGCTTGGTGCAGTACAACAGTTGGTATTGCCCACAGTCTCGACAGGGGGACAGTCATTAAAAATGGCAGGTGTATACGTAAGTGCTGTGGGGTCCTGAGAGTGGGCAAGTGCTTAAAGGGTACAGATCCAGGTACAAGGGCGATGCAGAAAGGAGAGGGAGTGGGGAAAAAGAGGGCTTAATCTGGCAAGGTCTCTCGGAGGAGATGGTATTTTAATAAGACTGTGAAAGTGGGGAGAGTGGCTGTCTGGTGTGGAGGGGTGGGGGCCTCGCCAAGTGATTCCCTAATTCCTCCATGCCTTAAACCACCTCTTGGCCCTTAAACAAGCACCCCCAAACAGCAAGGGCAGCATTTGAGATGTTCCCGAGATTGGCTTCGGGGAATATGGAGGGGTCTTGTCTCCCTACCCCGCCATCAATTTTCCCAGGAGCTATCCGAGCCCCTTCCAGTTGCAGGCCCAGAAGTTAGAACTCAGCTGAGTTTTTAATAAGACAAATTGAAAGGATTTTTAATGAGTTAATTAGGCAACAAATAGAAACGATTCCCCATTCAAAAATACCTTTTCCTTTCCTCTCTCACATTTCCAGTCCCTAGGACCCTTTCTACTTTCCTACTAGCATCCCTGGTGCTCTACTTCTTCTGGTCCATTCACCTCATCCTCTGTTGGGGAATATCAGCTTTCAGGTTCACCTCCTCCAAATCCTTCCCTTGGGATTTTCGGATGATGGAGTGAAACCACTGCCCATCCGCGCGATCACTTCCCTGCTCGGGTGGGTAAGAACTTGGCTCCTCGGGGATCCTAACCTCTGGAATCCAACCCAGAGAACCTTTTCTCCAGTGTTTCCTCCCTCCTCCCCCTCGCCATCCCCTCTGCCACCGCCGCTGCCCCCTCCGTGAGATCACTCAAGTACCACTAACTTAAAATGACTGAGGAGCTACTTCTCCCCAGTTAATGATAATAATAATATTAATAATAATGGTATTTGTTAAGTGCTTACTATATGCCAAGCACTGTTCTAACCCCCTCTTCTTTGCCCAATCCAACCTCTGTGATTGGCTGTGTTCCAGGTAGAATTATCAGCTAAAAGACTGGGACTTAATTCAGTTAATTCTTCCTCAGTGAGAGAAACCCTTTTTTATGGCATTTGTTAAGCACTCTCTATATGCCAGGAAAAGCACTAGGGGGTAGATACAAAGTAGGACGCAGTCCGTGTCCCATGTGGGGCTCACAGTCTTAATCCCCATTTTACAGATGAGGGGACTGAGGACCAGAGAAGTGAAGTGACTTGCCTAGAGTCACCCAGCAGACACATGGCAGAGTTGGGATTAGAATCCAGGTGCTTCTGACACCCAGGCCCGTGCTCTATCCACTGGTCTATGCTGCTTCTTAGAAGGAAGTTTCCTTTTCTTCTAGGAGGTGGAGAGCTACTCAGGCTTCCTGAGCTGGGAGGAGTGGAGGGAAGTATGGAGGGATGTCTGGGAGTTGGGGAGAGGAACATGGAGCGGAAGGAGGCCACCAGTGAGGAGTTGTGAAAGTTGGTGAAGTGTTTAGCACCTCTGCAGAAAGAAGACTGCAGCAGCTGAGGCCAGTTCATGGAAATGGTCTGTAAGCTCATTGTGGACAGGAAATGTGTCTGTTCATTGTTGTATTGTACTCTCCCAAGTGCTTAGTACAGTGCTCTGCACACAGTAAGTGTTCAATAAATACGATTGAATGAGTGAATGGACTTGTGACCAGAACAGAGGAGCAGTGACCCTAGGCCATTGGAGAGCGAGCCAATGCTGTTATCCCTGGAAAGAGCCAGTGACCCAAAGTGGTTACTGAGATAAAGGAGCAGGAGGCCACGGAGGGGGCAGCAGTATAAGAGAAAGAGAGGGAAGGAGGTTGGCCCAGATGCTTTCGATGCATGGGGCGGCCAACCAGAGGCAACGGAAGGCTAAAAGAGGCAATGTGGAGAAGCAGCTGGCCTAAGGGACAGAGCATGGGCCTAGGGAATCAGAAGGACCTGGATTTGAATCCCAGCTCCACCATTTGTCTGCTGCGTGACGTTGAGCAAGTCACGTCACTTCTGTGGGCCTCAGTTACCTCATCTGTGAAATGGGGGTTAAGACTGTGAACCCTACATGGGACATGGACTGCGTCCAAGCCGATTAGCTCATATCTACCCCAGCTGTTAGTACAGTGCTTGGCACATAGTAAATGCTTACCAAATACCATTAAAAAAAGGAAAGATGAAGTAAGGATGGTTGACTAGGGAAGAGAAGTATGACAGAGAAGGGGTACTTTTTAAATCCCACAATGTCAAGATGGCAGAGGCTGGTAGAAGTATGGCCTGGAGAGGCGAGCTTCTAAGGATTTAGAGGGGAGAAGGAAAGAACTGAGAATTACTAATGTCTGTACACCACAGATTGATAGGGAGAAATGCGAGATTTTAAAAACTATCTCCTTTTTTATAGACACCTAAGAGGGTCATTTTGGGTGGAGGTTTTAACCATGTTTCCAACTAAGATAATTGGATTACTGGAGATATATGCAAAATAATCTTGGCTCCTCCACTTGTCTGCTGCGTGACCTTGGGCAAGTCACTTGAAATCATTTCACTTCCCTGTGCCTCATTTACCTCAACTATAAAATGGGGATTAAGACTGTGAGCCCCATGTGGAACATGGACTATGCCCACCCTGATCACCTGGTGTCTACCCCAGTGCTTAGTACAGTGGCTGTCACAGAGTAAATGCTTAACAAATATCATTATATATATATGTAAAAAAATTATCCGGAGATATTTTGTCAACAAATGGGCCTAAAGAATAGACACATAAGGAGAGACACGTAAGAAGGAAATGGTATTGTAATTTTGAAGGCTTTAAATGTAAATATTGTATTATGAGTTGGGTTTAAATGACTTTTATAACCTAAAGAAACACTTGTACCCAATCTAGTGAGTTCTGAGGCTCCCCTCACACCTCTATGTAGGGGTCTAGTTTGAGTGACAATTATTATGCTCACATCTCCAGTGCTTTGCACACAGTAAGTGCTCAATAAATACAGTTGAATGAATCCCCAAATAACTAATCCTTGAGCTTTAACTCCCTCCTGAAGCCCATAGTGCCCTGTCCTCCTACCTTTTTAGTTTTTTTTAATAGTGTTAGTTAAGCACTTACTACATGTAAAGCACTTTCCTAAGCACTGGGAAAGATACAAACTAATCAGGTAGGACACATTAGTTGTTCCACATGGGGCTCACAGTCAAGTAGGAGGGGGAACAGGTATTGAATCCCCATTCTACAGATGAGCAATCTAAGGCACAGAGAAGTTAAGTGACTTGCCCTAGGTCACACAGCAGAAAATGGAACCAACACTAGAACCCAGGTGCTCTGGCTCCCAGGTCCGGGCTCTTTCCACTAGGCGTGCTGCCTCCCACCTCTCTAATCCCTGCCAACTTCATCAACCATTTTATTGGCAAGTTGGAGTAATTCCCTTCTGATTACCTTTATGGGACACCCTCCCCTCCTCTATGATCTCCTGTTGCCTCTTCCACTTTCTCCTTCCCAGCTTCTCAAGAGAAGGTCTCCTACTTGCCTTTAGAATCTAACCCTCCTACCAGCATCTTGACTTCTTGTCTCTCAAAACTCTTCCTCCCACCCTCCTCTTCCTCTGGCTCTCTTCTGTCTACTTCTCTTCTGTCTTCATACATATTCAAATCTTCCCACTACCTCCTCCAGCTATCATCCTATCTGCCTCCATCACACTCATCCAAGTGCCTTGAATGGGCTGTACGCGCCCATGCTGATTTCCCCTCTTCTCAACCTGCTACAATCCGTTTTGCCCTCTTCACTCTGTTGAGATCACACCTACCGGGGTCAAAGACTTCCTTTTGGTTTAGCCTAATGGGCTCTAATTAATGTGTCCTAATCCTTCTTGATCTCTCTGCTCCTTTGACACTATTAACCATTCCCTCCTCCTAGAAATTCCATTCTTGGTTTCACCAACACAATACTCCCTGATTCTTTTCCTACCTCTGTGATTGCTCCTTTTCAGCCTCCTTCTCTGGCCATTTATCCACCCCTAACGTTTTAATTATGGGTGTTTGGTTTTTAATAGTGTTTGTTAAGCACTTACTATGTTTCAGGCATTGTACTAAACACTGGGGTAGATAGAAACTATTCAGGTTGCATACAGTCCATTTCACACATAGGGCTTACAGTCTCCTTCCCCATTTTACAAAAGAGGTAACAGGCACAGAGGAGTGAAGTGACTTGCCTGAGGTCAAGCAGCAGATCAGTGGTGAAGCTATGGTTCTGGTTCCTCTAGCTCCTCACTATGCTTATTTTCTCACTAGGAAACTCATCTGCTTGAGGTTTCTGCCCTGCCAGTCCTGACTGACTGACCTGCCTCACAATCTTGCATTTCGCTCCTGCCTCCGGAGCATCTCAACTGACCCACCAGTTCCTCGTTTGGCAATGTCCAAATGGAAATCCTCATCTTATCTCCTAAATTTCTTCCTAAACTTGCCCCCTAAATCTTTTCCTCCTTTCCTAGGATCTTGCAATCTTGGTATGATCTTTACTTTTCCTTTCCCCCCAATCCAAGCCCTCATGACTCATTCATTCAATCGTATTTACTGTGCACTTACTGTGTGCAGGGCACTGTACTAAGTGTTTGGGAGAGTACAGTATGACAATAAACACATTCCCTGACTCCTGGCAGTACTATCAACTATCATCTCTATGCAGATGACACCCAAATCTGTATCTCCTCCCCTGTTCTCTCTCCCTCCCTCTAGGCCCTCATCTCCTCCTCTAGGCCCGCATCTCCTCCTTGGATCTCTACTTGGATGTCCTCCCACCACCTAAAACTCAACGTGGCTGAGACAGAGCTCCTCATCTTCCCTCCCAAACCCTGTCCTCTCCAGAACTTTCCCATCATCATAGATGGCACAGCCATTCTTCCTGTCTCACAAGCCCACAAGCTTGGTGTCATCCTTGACTCCGCTCTCTCTTTCACCCCACATATCCAGTCCGTTGCCAAATCCTGCTGCTTTCCCCTTCACAACATCACCAAGATCCGCCCAAATCCAAATCGCTACCATGTTAGTACGTTCACTCATCCTATCCCGACTGGATTACTGCATCAGCCTCCTTTCTGATCTCCCAACCTCCTGCCTCTCCCCACTTCAGTCCATACTTCACTCCGCTGCCTGGATTATCTTTCTACAGAAACATTCAGGGCATGTCACCCCCCCCCCCCCTCCTCAAAAACCTCCAGTGGTTGCCTATCAACCTCTGTATCAAACAAAAACTCCTCACTGTTGGCTTTAAAGCTCTCCATCACCTTGCCCCTTCTTACCTCACCTCCCTTCTCTCCTCCTACATCGCAGCCCACACACTCTACTCCTCTGATGCTAACCTTCTAATTGTGTCACAATCTCACCTGTCTCACCACCGACCCCTGGCCCGGGTCCTACCGCTGGCCTGGAACACCCTTCCTCCTCAAATCCACCAATCACTCTTTCCCCCTTCAAAGCCCTACTGAAGGTGCATCTCCTCCAAGAGGCTTTCCCAAACTAAGCCCCACTTTTCCTCAGCTCCTCCTCCCTTCTGCATTACTTTGACTCACTCCCTTTGCTCAACCCCTGCCCCACAGCACTTATATATATATATATATATATATATATATAAATATATATATATAATTCTATTGATTTATATTGATGCTTGTTTACCTGTTTTGATATCTGTCTCCCCCCTCTAGACTATGAGCCCATTGTGGGCAGGGATTGTCTCCCTTTATTGTCGAATGAATGAATTATACTTTCCAAGTACAGTGCTCTGCACACAGTATGTGCTCAGTACATATAATTGAATGAATGAATACTACTGTGTCAGCCACTTTACTGGTATACCTGATGCCAGCCTTTCTCGCCTTCAACCAATCTTATAATCTTACTAAAATTTCATTCAGAATACTTCACTTCTCTGTAAAGCCTTAGCATTGATTTCAACTCATCTCTCTCATTCAATTCTCATATTCAATATGTCGCCAAATCCAGTCGGTTCAACCTTCACAGCATGAATAAAATCTGCTCTTTCCTCTCCACCCAAACCGCTACCACACTGTTCCAAGTACTTTTCCCATCCCACCTTGATTACTGCTTGATTATTGCTAAGCAGTGTGGCTTAGTGGAAAGAGCCCGGGCTTGGGAGTCAGAAGTCATGGGTTCTAATCCCAGCTCCGCCACTTGTCAGCTGTGTGACTTTGGGCAACTTCTCTGTGCCTCAGTTACCTCTTCTGTAAAATGGGGATTAAGACTGAGTCCCATGTGGGACAACCTGATTACCTTGTATCCCCCCCAGTGCTTAGAACTGACCCCTTTCCCATGCCGTCCCCCTAGCCTGGAACTCCCTCCCTCTCCATATATGCTAGACCACCACTCTCTCCTCCTTCGAAGCATTATTAAGCTCGCATCTCCTCCAAGTGGCCTTTTTCCCCAGCTCCCTCTCCCTTCTACATCACCTATCCACTTGGATCTCTGACCTTTGAGTGTTTGATATTCACCCCACCCTCAACCCCACAGCACTTACATACCTATCTTTATATATCATAAAGGATTTATTTATATTAGTATCATCATCAATCGTATTTATTGAGCACTTACTATGTGCAGAGCACTGTACTAAGCGCTTGGGAAGTACAAATTGGCAATACATAGAGACAGTCCCTACCCAACAGTGGGCTCACAGTCTAAAAGGGGGAGACAGAGAACAAAACCAAACATACTAACAAAATAAAATAAATAGAATAGTTATGTACAAGTAAAATAAATAAATAAATAGAGTAATAAATATGTACAAACATATATACATATATACAGGTGTTGTGGGGAAGAGAAGGAGGTAAGATGGGGGGGATGGAGAGGGGGACAAGGGGGAGAGGAAGGAAGGGGCTCAGTCTGGGAAGGCCTCCTGGAGGAGGTGAGCGCTCAGCAGGGCCTTGAAGGGAGGAAGAGAGCTAGCTTGGTGGATGGGCAGAGGGAGGGGATTCCAGGCCCGGGAGATGACGTGGGCCGGGGGTCGATGGCGGGACAGGCGAGAACGAGGTACGGTGAGGTGATTAGCGGCGGAGGAGCAGAGGGTGCGGGCTGGGCTGTAGAAGGAGAGAAGGGAGGTGAGGTAGGAGGGGGCGAGGTGATGGAGAGCCTTGAAGCCCAGGGTGAGGAGTTTCTGCCTGATGCGCAGATTGATTGGTAGCCACTGGAGATTTTTGAGGAGGGGAGTAATATGCCCAGAGCATTTCTGGACAAAGATAATCCGGGCAGCAGCATGAAGTATGGATTGAAGTGGAGAGAGACACGAGGATGGGAGATCAGAGAGAAGGCTGATGCAGTAGTCCAGACGGGATAGGATGAGAGCTTGAATGAGCAGGGTAGTGGTATTGATGGAGAGGAAAGGGCGGATCTTGGCAATGTTGCAGAACTGAGACCGGCAGGTTTTGGTGACGGCTTGGATGTGAGGGGTGAATGAGAGAGCAGAGTTGAGGATGACACCAAGGTTGCGGGCTTGTGAGACGGGAAGGATAGTAGTGCCGTCAACAGAGATGGGAAAGTCAGGGAGAGGACAAGGTTTGGGAGGGAAGACAAGGAGTTCAGTCTTCGACATGTTGAGCCTTAGGTGGCGGGCAGACATCCAGATGGAGATGTCCTGAAGGCAGGAGGAGATGCGAGCCTGGAGAGAGGGGGAGAGAGCAGGGGCAGAGATGTAGATCTGGGTGTCATCAGCATAGAGATGATAGTTGAAGCCATGGGAGCGAATGAGGTACCAAGGGAGTGCGTGTAGATTGAGAACAGAAGGGGACCAAGCACTGAACCTTGGGGAACCCCCACAGTAAGAGGATGGGAGGGGGAGGAGGAGCCTGCAAAAGAGACTGAGAAAGAACGACCGGAGAGATAAGAGGAGAACCAGGAGAGGACGGAGTCTGTGAAGCCAAGGTCAGATAGCGTGTTGAGGAGAAGGGGGTGGTCCACAGTGTCAAAGGCAGCTGAGAGGTCGAGGAGGATTAGGACAGAGTATGAGCCGTTGGATTTGGCAAGCAGGAGGTCATTGGTGACCTTTGAGAGGGCAGTTTCCGTGGAATGTAGGGGACGGAAGCCAGACTGGAGGGGGTCGAGGAGAGAGTTGGTGTTGAGGAATTCTAGGCAGCCCGTGTAGACAACCCGTTCAAGGAGTTTGGAAAGGAATGGTAGGAGGGATGTGGGGCGATAACTAGAAGGTGAGGTGGGGTCAAGAGAGGGTTTTTTTAGGATGGGAGAGACATGGGCGTGTTTGAAGGCAGAGGGGAAGGAACCAGTGGAGAGTGAGCGGTTGAAGATGGAAGTTAAGGAGGGGAGAAGGGATGGAGCGAGAGATTTCATGAGATGAGAGGGAATGGGGTCAGAAGCACAGGTGGCCGGAGTAGCACTTGAGAGGAGGGAGGAGAGCTCCTCTGAGGATACTGCTGGGAAGGATGGGAGAGTAGCAGAGAGTGTTGAGAGCCGGGGGGTTGGAGAAGGGGGGGGAAAAGACTTTAGGGAGGTCGGACCTGATGGATTTAATTTTGTTAATGAAGTAGGAGGCCAGATCGTTGGGGGTGAGGGAAGGAGGAGGGGGAGGAACTGGGGGCCTGAGAAGGGAGTTGAATGTACGGAAGAGCTGACGGGGATGATGGGCATGGGTGTCAATAAGGGAGGAGAAATAGTTTTGTCTGGCAGAAGAGAGGGCTGAGTTAAGGCAGGAAAGGATAAACTTGAAGTGAACGAGGTTGGCATGGTGTTTAGCCTTTCGCCAGCAGCATTCAGCAGCTCGAGCATAAGAGTGAAGGAGGCGGACAGTGGCAGTGATCCAGGGCTGTGGGTTAGTGGTATGAGAGCGGCGAAGGGAAAGGGGAGTGAGTGAGTCTAGCTGAGTAGAAAGGGTAGAGTTGAGAGCAGTAATCTGATCATCAAGACTGGGTATTAATTTATATTAATAGCTGTCTCCCTCTCTAGACTGTAAGCTCCTTGGGGGCAGGGAATATGTCTGCCAACTCTATTGTATTGCACTCTCTCAAGTGCTTAGTTTAGTGCTCTGCACCTCGATAAGTACCACTGATGATGACAATGATGAAACTCTTCTCTGTGCATCAAACAGAAGCCCCTGATCTTTGGATGCAAGGCTGTCTCTTTATGTCCCTGCCTTCTTCTCCCACTACACCTAACTCTTCAGTCCTCCCAAACTAACCTCTCCAGCTGTACCTCATTCTTGACTCTCCCATCTCTGATCCGTAGCACACGACTCCTGCTGAAATACACAAAATCAAGCCCCCCCCTAAAAAACTACCTTTTCCAGGAGACGCTCACCAGTGAATTCTCACTTTTCTGATCAGGCCATTCCCATAAGCCACCATTCCTCTAGCAGTCAGCTTATTTATAAATGTATTTCATTTTTTGCTTACTTCTGTTATCTACAGAGTTGGTAGACATGCTCAGACCGTTTAGTCATGCAGTCGTTATCTCTTGTGGGCAGGGAACGTATCTGCTAATTCTGTTGTATGGTCCTCTCCCAGGTTCTTAGTACAGTGTACCTATTAAGTGCTCAATAAATACCATTGATGGAACTTCGTGTTAAGGAGAACTTAATAATGGTGGCATTTGTTAAGTGCTTACTATGTGCAAAACACTGTTCTAAGCGCTGGGGGGATACAAGGTGATCACGTTGTCCCACGTAGGGTTCACAGTCTTAATCCCTATTTTACAGATGAGGTAACTGAGGCTCAGAGAAGTTAAGTGACTTGCCCAAGGTTACACAGCAGATATGTTGGGGAGCTGGGATTAGAACCCATGACCTCTGACTCCCAAGCCGGTGCTCTTTCCACTGAGCCATGCTACAGCATAGTAGTCAGTTCCTCCAGAATGCATTGTTTCTTCTGCGTGAGGATGAATGGGTGCTACTGATTTTGAACCAGGATCTGCCTGGAGCTGGGGGAACCATGTGGTGCCAGACTCGATGGCGGGAACAGGGTCTGGCATCATGCCTGGCATAGGGCTGGAGAAGGGTGCTCGACCTGCCAGGTTTGCGATCGATCGGTTTTCAGCGGGGCTACTCGAGTGGCTAGGGGTTACTGAGGCTGGAGTAGCAGGGGATCACTAGGGGCAGATTAGAAAGCTGGGGAAGCTGAAGGGGGGAACATCTGAGTGGGGTTTCTCCTCTTCCACAGGAGGACAGCAGAGAATTGGGGTGGGATAGAAAGGGTAGGGGGTTCTCTGCCTGCTCTGACTGACTCACCTCCCACTTCTCTTCTCTGCCTCTTCCCTTTAGATTGGGAGCCTTTGGAGGACCAGAACCTTGTCTAATAATAATAATTAGTAATTATGTTTCTCGTTAAGCACTTACTGTGTTCCAAGCACCATTCTAAGCACTGGGGTAGATAGAAGCTAATCAGGTTGGACACAGTCCCTAACCCACATGGGGGCTTGCAGTCTTCATCCCCATTTTACAGATGAGGGAACTGAGGCACAGAGATGTGAAGTGACTTCCCCAAGGTCACACAGCAGACATATGGAGAAGCCAGAATTAGAACCCAGGTCTTTCTGACTCCCAGGCTCGTGCTCTATCCGCTAAGCCATGGTGCTTCTCACCTGAATATTCTTTCCCAGTGTTTAGTACAGTGCTTTGCACATAATAAGTGTTATCAACCAATCAATGGTATTTATTGAGTACTTCCTGGGTGCAGAGCACTCTGCTAAGTGTTTGGGAGAGAACAATGTGATAGAATTGTTAGACATGAGCCCCTCCTTCAAGGAGCTTTGATTACTATGATTACTAGCATATCTATATGATATGTATATATCTATAAATTTTCTGTATATTAATGTCAGTAAGTACTCAATAAATATCACTGATTGATTGATAACACCATGACCATGACCTAGCAGAGAGAGCACAGGCCTGGGAATCAGAGGCCCTGGGTTCTAATCCCAGCTCCACCACTTACCTGCTGTGTGATCTTGGACAAGTCATTTAATGTATGTAATGTAATTTAATGCCTCAATTCCCTCATCTGCAAAATGGGGATTTAATGCCTGTTCTCCCTCTTCCTTACCTTGTGAGCTTCATGTGGCACCGGGTTATCCTGTATAATAATAATAATTACGGTATTTGTTAAGCACTTACTATGTGCCAAGCACTGTACTAAGTGCTGTACCTGTCCCAGCACTTGGTACCAGTGCTTGGCATATAGTAAGTGCTTAATAAGTACTTCAGTTATTCCTCCCTGAGTGTGCCTTCATCCCTCTTTTATTTGCCAGGAAACAGAGCCCTGCTGCTTCTGGTAATAATAATAATAATAATTCATTCATTCATTCATTAAATCGTATTTATTGAGCACTTACTGTGTGCAGAACACTGTACTAGGTGCTTGGGAAGTACAAATCAGCAACTTATAGAGATGGTCCCTACCCAACAACGGGCTCACAGTCTAGAAGGGGGAGACAGATAACAAAACAAGTAGACAGGTGTCAGTACCATCAGAATAAATAGAATTATAGCTATATACACATCATTAATAAAATAAATAGAGTAATAAATATGTACAAATATACACGAGTGTTGTGGGGAGGGGAAAGAGGTAGGGCGGGGGGGGCGATGGGAAGGGGAGGAGGAGGAGAGGAAAAGAGGGGGCTCAGTCTGGGAAAGCCTCCTGGAAGAGGTGAGCTCTCAGTAGGGCTTTGAAGGGAGGAAGAAATCTAGTTTGGTGAATGTGTGGAGGGAGGGTATTCCAGGCCAGAGGTAGGATGTGGGCCCGGGGTCGACGGCAGGACAGGTGAGAACGAGGCACAGTGGGAAGGTTAGCAGTGGAATGTGCGGGCTGGGCTGTAGAAGGAGAGAAGGGAGGTGAGATAGGAAGGGGTGAGGTGATGGAGAGCTTTGAAGCCAAGAGTGAGGAGTTTTGCTTCATTCGAAGGTTGTTAGGCAACCACTGGAGATTATTGAGGTAATCATCATCATCATCATCATGGTATTTGTTAAGCTCTTACTATGTGCCAAGCACTGTTCTAAGCACTGGAGTAGATACAAGGTAATCAGGTTTTCCCACGTGGGGCTCATAATCTTAATCCCCATTTTACAGATGAGGTAACTGAGGCCCAGAGAAGTTAAGTGACTTGCCCAAAGTCACAGAGCTGATAAGTGGCGATGCCTGCTTAAGGGGTGGGCAGGGGGTAGATGGACAGAAGGCTAGTGTGTCCAGTCACTGACTGGAAAGCAGCAGAGCAAGGGGAGGAAAAGGCAGGGAGGGAAACTGTTGGATTTAATGTCATATGGGGTTTATGGATCCTGAGGGTCATCATCAATTAATGCATACAAAAGCAAAATGGCCTAGTGGCAAGATCACATGCTTGGGAGTCAGATTTACAGTTTTAATCCCCATTTTACAGATGAGGTAACTGAGGCCCAGAGAAGTTAAGTGACTTGCCCGAAGTCACACAGCTGACAAGTGTTGGAGCCGGGATTAGGCCCCACGACCTAACTGGAGGCACACTTGCATTATGGAAAAACTGACAATTCAGACATTTTCTTTCATGTATTCATTCATTCATTCAATATAATCTTACCCCAGATTACACATGCCCTATGATGCAACCACCCCAGGGGTGCAACTTAGATTATTTGATGCCTAACTATATGCAAAAACCCAACTTTCCTGAAGTCGTACCTGAGAGCTAATAATATAAAGATAAAAAAAATTCTTCCCCACCTGGGCTAAGATTAAGCAATGAATGGATCTTGGAAAGAGCACTGCCCACAGTTTGCTTCAGAATTTCAAGGCATTTTTTTACGGTATTTATTAAGCATTACTGTGTGCCAGGCACTATACTAAGCACTAGATACAAACTTGTCAGTTTGGACAGGGTCCATGTCCTACTTGAGGTTCACAATCTAAATCCCCATTTTACAGCTGAGGTAACTGAGGCCCAGAGACATGAAGTGATTTGCCCAGGGTCATACAGCAGAAAAGTGGTGGAGCCAGGATTAGAACCCAGGTCCTTCTAACCCCCAGGCCCGTGCTCTTTCCACTAAGCCATGCTTCTTCTAGAAGAGACTCCTGAGTAGGTAATCGAAGAAGAGGTTCAGTTGGTGAGACAGCTTATTTAGAAATGGATGATGCAGATATTGATGAGTTTACTGCATCTCTTTCAGAGGTAAAATTGTTCCACTAAGATGTCTTTGAACTTGAATACTGCAAGATACCAAAACGTATGAAAATGTCACGATTTCTTCAACAGCTAAAATTGGGGGATTAAGAAGTGATAACTCAATTTTCAAGAAGGTGAATGAATTTATAAAAATGATTGAAGAAGATCCTGATGAGAAGAGAATTCCAAAAGTGCTCAGAAGTGTTCGGGAGGAGTTGGCTTGCTCCAAGGTGCTGTATGAAGGAAAAAGGGCTGAAAACCAAATTCTTTGTTAAAATTGAAAAACCACTACCACTCTCAGCAGAACATCTTCTACTTCTGCAGCCCCCTGCAAAGACATAATCGTATTGCAGGTCCTCATTTATTTAACTTTGTGATGTTATGCTTCAAATTACTTTAACAAAGACTAAGCAGTAAGTTAGTGTTATTTTATGTTTCAGTATATAGCATGCCACCTCTCAGGGTCGCACCTGGAGAGTTTCCAGTACTCTACCAGTCTCAGCTATGGGAGGGAGAGTCACGCAAAGGCCTACCCATTCCATTCCTAGCTTGGGCAGTGGCTGGCGAGTGGAAGGCAATGTGCTACAAATCAAAACTCACCCATGCTGGGCAGCAGCGGCATGGAGAGAGTCAAGGGCGGAGACTCGAGTATACTGCATGGAAGGCGACAATGGCAAACCACTTCTGTATTTTTACCAACAAAACTCTACCATAATGATTGCAGATGGAGAGTGGGGCATTCTGGGAGAGATGTGTCCGTGCAGTCGCTGTGGGTCAGAAACGACTTGATGGCATAAGACAAGAAAAGATAAAGCATGTAAAGGAATTTCGTAGTATTCTTCTAGAGGTTCTGGAACAGATCCCAGTTTATCCCAGCTTATACCATGTAAGTCTATGGGAAATTGTATTCCATAATATATCCATTGAGATTACAGTGCCCCACTCGGGGAGGAAGGATGGGAAGGGTGGGAGTTCTTGTCTTCCACTGGTGGCTGTGGGGAGTAAGACTGTGCTGCCTCTGCCCTTGCCTGGCCCAATGAGGAGGGAGAAATTAACCTCTGCTGGTGCAGGCTTGGCATACTGCTCCTCCTCCTTGCCCCATCTCTCTTCCCCTTCTTTCCTTTCCCCCTCTCACCCCCTTCCCTCCTCCTCCTCTTCCTCTCCTTCACCCTTTCCTTCCTAACTCTGCTGACAGCAACAGCAACTGCTATGAAGCTGCCACATGGCACAAGGAGAAGCAGCAGTGTGGCTTAGTGGCTAGAGCACAGGCCTGGGAGTTGTAAGGTCCTGTGTTCTAATTCCAGCTGCACCGCATGTCTGCTGTATGACCTTGGGCAAGTCACTTCACTTCTCTGGGCCTCAGTTACCTCATCTGTATAATGGGGATTAAGAGCTTGAGCCCCATGTAAGACAGGGACTGTGTCCAAACTGATTAACTTGTATCTACCCCAGTGCTTACAACAGTGCTGGGCACATAGAAAGCACTTAATAAGTACCATAATTATTAGTAGTATTATTATTACAAGTACATCATTTTTTGTCACATGAGGAGCCCATACATTGCACTGTAAGATCGGCTTTTTGCACACCAAATGATCTAAAATTTCATTTTGTTTGGCTCTTTTGTATATAAAGGCTGTTGACACCTGGTGCAGACAATGTCTTGTCTTATGCCGTCAAGTCATCTTCAACCCATAGCGACACCATGGACACATCTCCCCCAGAATGCCCCACCTCCATCTGCAATCGTTCTGGTAGTGTATCCACAGAGTTTTCCTGGTAAAAATCCAGAAGTGGTTTACTATTGCCTCCTTCCACACAGTCAACTTGAGTCTCTGCCCTCAACTCTCTCCCATGCCACTGCTGCCCAGCACAGGGGAGTTTAGACCTGTAGTAGATTGCCTTCCACTCGCTAGCCACTGCCCAAGCTAGAAATGGAATGGATATAATAATAATAATAATGGCATTTGTTAAGCGCTTACTATGTGCAAAGCACTGTTCTAAATGCAGGGGAGGTTACAAGGTGATCAGGTTGTCCCACTGGGGGCTCACAGTCTTCATCCCCATTTTACAGATGAGGTAACTGAGGCCCAGAGAAGTGAAGTGACTTGCCCAAAGTCACACAGCTGACAATTGGTGGAGCCGGGGTTTGAACCTATGACCTCTGACTCCAAAGCCCATGCTCTTTCCATTGAGCGGATATGCCTCTGCTTGACTCTCCTTCCCATAGTCGAGACCGGTAGAATACTGGAAACTCTCCAGGTGTGACTCTGAGAGGACTGGTGCAGACAATAGAGCTAAATAAGTAGATGATTTCAGAAAGCATGACTATTTTGCCCTAGTACAGGCCTGGCCTATAACTTTCAAAAGCTTTCCAGAAATACAGCCAGAAGCATTTTTCCTAGGCTGTAGACTAGTCTATAAACTCCTCATGGGCAGGGAATGTGTCTACCAACTCTGATGTACTGTTCTCTCCCAAGTGCCTAGTACAGTGCTTTCCGCCCACTGTAAGTGTTCAGTAAATATCATCAATTTTTTTTGGTATTTGTTAAGCGCTTACTACGTGCCAAGCACTGTTCTATGTGCTGGGGGAGATACAAGGTTATCGGGCTTTCCCACGTGGGGCTCACAGTCTTAACTCCTATTTTACAGATGAGATAACTGAGGCATAGAGAAGTTAAGTGACTTGCCCAAAGTCATACAGCAGGCAAGTGGTGGAGCTGGGATTCGAACCCATGACCTCCAACTCCCAAGCCCTGGCTCTTTCCACTAAGCCTTGAACATAAAAATCTCTAGAGACCATTCCCTAGTCATTATAAGTACAGCAGTCAACTGGTAGGTGATCTTGTGGGCCTTGTACATGTTATGTCATTTATATCTATATTATATTATGGTGTTTGTTAAGTGCTAACCATGCACCAAGCACTGTACTAAGCTCTGGAGTAGATAAAAGACAAGCAGGTTGGACACAGTCCCCATCCCACCTGGGGCTCGCATTCTCAGTAGGAGAGAGGAGGATTTAATCTCCGTTTTACCGATGAAGTAACTGAGGCACGGAGAATTTAAGTTATTTGCCCAGGGTCACCCAGCAGATGAGTGGCAGAGCCGGAATTAGAACCCAGGTCTTCTGGATCCCAGACCTGTGCTCTGTGAAACCATGCAGCTCCTCTGCCCTTCGATTCTTTTATACATACAGCCCAGCCCTTGGGATTCCAAACCTCTCCAATTTCCTTTACCATTTGGAACTCCAGGTTTCATTCATTGTTAAAGAAGTAGGTTAGTTGGTGTTACAATTCATTGTGCCATGGAAATTAAATTGCAGTGGCTTTGTTTGTATTAACCTGCCTTCCCTCCTGCTTTTCATAGTGTGATATATATCTAGCTATCTATCTATACATCTCTCTCTCTATAGATAGGTGTGTGTTTCAAACTATAGCAAATGAAAGCAGCATCGATTAGGCTAGATTTATGGCTACAAGTGATAGATATGGCTAAGAAATTGATTCATGCCTCTGGAATGACTGGGGCACCTAACCATCCAGAGTTGACACAACTAAATATTGTCAAAGCCTGGGCTGGTGTCTCAAGGCTGGAGAAAACAAACAGGGAAAGGCATGTCAAACAGATAAATGGCTTTGCTGTTTAGAGGCTCTCCATAGAGGCCATTTGTTTCTGAGATAAGGAAAACTGCTCTCCAAAATAGTGAAAAGATAAGCTAGAAGAGAAGGATGATGTGGAATTGTTTGAAGCTATTTGGATGCCTAAGCACTGGAAAAAGGAAAGAGGAAAGCGGCTGTGTGTCGTGGATCGGCTTTGTTTCTCTTTAAACTTGCTGTCATAAGCTATTTTGTAACCCAGTCATAGAACTGCTCCCAACCAATGTGAACAAATGATAATTCTGTTGCTATTATTTTAGCAGTTGATTGTCCTGCATTGTTTTCCTGGTCCCTGCTGCTGTGGGAATATTTCCTTCCTGATGGAGTCAGTGGGATGAGGGACGATGGGCGTCGGCATATATGGGTGGCATCTCTTTTTATCAGTGCGCTACATGTATGAATGCAAGAGAATGCTGTCGTGCCCATTCTTCTCAGAATAAACGCCAGAAAGCCAAGGGGTTTAAGACCAGTTTCAAGAGCTCTTTCTCAAGCTAAAGTCCTCCACAATTCTAAATTAGAATTACCACTAGAGTGGTAAATTAGCAGCCGGTGTCCATCTTGAAAGATCTCAAATATGGTGCTTGAAAAAGCAAAAAGTACTGTCTATTTTTATGAGGAAGGGGAGGATTCCAAACCTCTTTTTGTACCTTTGGAACTACAGTACATAGTACAACACAACAGTCCATGGGTAACCTGCACCAGAATTACTGCCATCTGGGGAGCAAGGACTGTATAGTTTATTACTTATGGGTCTATTTTATTATTATTATTATTATTATTATTGTGTTATTAATATTATTATTATATTCATTGAGCACTTACTGTGTCTCTAGAACTGTTCTAAGTGCCAGGGTAGATATAAGTTAATCAGGTCAGGCACAGTCCCTGTCCCACGTGGGGCTCACAGTATAATTAGAGAGAACAGGTATTGCATCCCCATTTTACATTTGAGGAAACTGAGGCACAGAGAAACTAAGTGACTTGCCCGAGGTCATACAGCAGGTACATAGTGGAGCCAGAATTAGAATCCAGGTCATCTGACTCCCAGACCCATGCTCTTTCCACTAGGCCACATTGCTTCCCATCTATTTAGGTTGGCTGTTCTTTGAGATTGGTCTTCCATAGAAAACAGCTAATTAATTAATACATTCATTCATTCAGTCATATTTATTGAGTGCTTACTGTGTGCAGAGCACTGTACTAGGTGGTTGGAAAGTATAATACAGCAATAAAGAGAGACAATCCCTGCCCACAGTGGGCTCACAGTCTAAAGAGGGGGAGACAGGCATGGCATTTACATGGCATTTACAAGTAAATGGCATTGTTATAAATAAATAGAATTACAAATATATACATATATACATAAGTGCTGTGGGGCAGGGAGAGGGGGGAAGAGCAAAGGGAGCAAGTCAGGGTGATGCAGAAGGGACTGGGAGCTGAGGAAAAGTGGAGCTTAGTCTGGGAATGCCTCTTGGGGGAAGTGCGCCTTCAGCAGGGCTTTGAAAGGGGGAAGAGTGATTGTCTGGCGGATTTGAGGAGGGAGGGCATTTCAGGTCAGAGGTAGGACGAGGGCCATGGTTCGGTGGAAGGCAGGCAAGATCGAGGCACAGTGACAAAGTTAGCACCAGAGGAGCGGATAAGGAGCTAAGTAAAGTCTGACCCACACCTCACTGAAGAGAGAGAGAGAGAGAGAGAGAGAGAGAGAGAGAGAGAGAGAGAGAGAGAGAGAGAGAGTGAGTGTATGTGTGTGCATGTGTGTCTGGTTATCTGGCAAGGGTACCGGGTTGGTCTAGGGTGAAACAGAAGCAGCATGGCCTACTGGATAGAGCATGGCCTGGAACTCAGAAGAACCTGGGTTCTAATCCCAGCTCCGCCACTTGTCTGCTGTGTGACGTTGGGGAAGTCACTTCACTTCTCCATATTTCAGTTCCCTCATCTGTAAAATGGGGATTAAGACTAGGAGCCCCATGTGGGACACGGTTTGGGTCCAACCTGATTAACTTGTATCTACTCCAGCACTTAGTACAGTGCCTGGCACACTGTAAGCACTTAAAAAATACCATTAAAAAAACCAGCCAGAAGCAAGGGAATGTCTATACTGGGGCTATGCCAGCACTGGTGAAGGTTTCCCACTAAAGAACCATGTGATGGACAGGCTCAGCAGGAAATCTTAAAAAAACTGGCTGATGTGGGTGGTGAAGACTGCAATGGTTACCCTGCTGGTCATTGCTTGCATTAGCACTATGCTGCATTCTTTGCACTTTGCAGTGTAATAATAATATAAAATAATATAATAATAATTGCAGTATTTGTTAAGCGCTTACTATGTCCCAGGAACTGTACTAACCGCTGGGGTGGATACAAGCAAATTGAGTTGGACATAGTCCCGGTCTCACATGGGGCTCACAGTCTCAATCCCCATTTTACAGATGATGTAACTGAGGCACAGAGAAGTTAAGTGACTTGTCCAAGGTCACACAGCAGATAAGTGGAAGAGTTGGGATTAGAATCTATGACCTTCGGTTGCCCAGTCCCTTGCTCTATCCACTACACATACCCCTGTCTGCCTACTCACTTGTTGCACTCACTGTCTCAGTGGAAACCATGATGGGCAGCGACAAGAGAGTTCAAGGAGCATTGTGCAAATCACTTCGTTCACATAGGTTCTTGGTCCTGGAGTTTTTGTGACTGGACACACCAGTTGTTTATTTATATAAAGCAAATTATCTGTTTTCCACTCATGTCCTCTTACTCTTCTCTCTGCCTATTTCCATTTATTCTTCCCTCATCTCCCCATCCAGTGTTTCTCCGTCTTCCTGTATTCTTTGTTCAGACACAGGAAGGCTCTTTCTCTATCCGTGTCCTTCCCACAGGCCCCCAGGTCAGCCTGTTTTCTTGAAGCTTGCTGAGAAGGTTAAATAGACTGATTGGGTGAGGAGGTGGTGGATCAACCAGAGGGTGAGTTCTTGGGGATGAAGCGGGCTCTTAGAAGCAGAAGCCATGGGGCTTAGTGGATAATGCATGGGCCTGGGAATTAGAGGGACCTGGGTTCTAATCCCAGCTTTGCCACATGTTTGCTGTGTGACCTCGGGCAAATCATTAGCTTCTCTGTGCCTGTTACCTCATCTGTAAAATAGGGATTAGAGTGTGAGCCCCACGTAGGATAGGGACTGTGTCCAACCTGATTAACTTGTATCTACCCTAGTGTTTAGAACAGTGCTTGGCACATAGTAAGCACTTAAAAAGTACCATTATGATTATTATTATAATCTGGAGACCACCTCTCTGGATTTGTGTGATCACTGACTCACTGTTTGCTTACCTGCTTCTGTTCCCAAATGCTTAGTTCAGTGTGTTGCACCCAGGGGGTGCTCAATAAATACCTTTACTACTATGAAGACTACTGTGAGGATGGTGACGTCTACTACTACTTGTGATCAGCCATTGGATCAGTCTCTGGGCTAGTAGCACTCTATGAGAACTCTATGACATTGCTCCTTCCTTGGGGGATGATAGTGTGCTTCATCATCAACCGTACAGCACTGTATTAGATGCCCGTGGACATAAAGAAGATGAATGATGGAATTCCTGCCTTTAAGAACCTTATAATTTAATGGAGAAGGTAAGCAGACATGAATTGTTGAATATACAGTATTTAAGAGTGGGAGCAGGAAATAGATCAATAATAAATCAATAAAATCGATGAATATGTAGGAGTGCTGAGATCATGTGATGGGAGATTTGGGGGGGTGGGAGCGGGCAAGGAACATCTCCTGGATGGGTGATCTTTTAGAAGAGTTTGAAGGAAGAGCAGGATGTGGTTTGCCCTAGATGGTGAAAGTAGGGGAGGAGGGGAAAGGAGACACAAGCAGTGGGTGGGAGGGTCATAAATGGGGCTAGAAGAGCATGGCCTAGTGGATAGAGGATGGGCCTGGGAGTCAGCAGGACCTGGGTTCTAATCCTGGCTCTGCAACTTGTCTGCTGGGTGATCTTAAGCAAGTCACTTCACTTATTTGTGCCTCAGTTACTTCACCTGTAAAATGGGGATGAAGACTGTGAGCCCCATGTGGGACAAAGACTGTGTCCAGCCAGATTTGTTTGTATCCACCCCAGTGCTTAATACAGTGCCTGGTGCATAGGAAGTGCTTATCAAATACCATGAATATTATTATTATTATTATTATTATTAATAATGAGAAAAAAGGCTAACCAGATTGCCAGTAGCCCCCACAAAGCCCACCACCCAGAAGCAAGGCAGGCTTTTGGTGAGAGACAGAGTTTGGGTTGTGCCAAACAAGCCCCTGAAGAAGCTGGGTACTTAGCCAGTTCCTCAGAGTGGAATGAAAATGGGCGAGATGGTGCTGGGCTGCTGGAGACCGCTGCTACCTCATTCAATCATATTTATTGAGTGCTTACTGTGTTCAGATTACTGCACTAAGCTCCTGCTGCTGTCTCTGCCTTAAACCACCCAGGAATACCCGCACGAGGACTTTTCTTCTTCTGGAGCTGAGTTCTGGAGGGTTCCAACAGACTTCCAGCACTGCTCAAGGATGAGGGCTGATTCCTCTCCAGAGCAGTGGGAGGAAGGGGAATGAGAGAAAAAATGGAAGGGTATATGGGGAGGTCTGATTGTTCAAGCCAGACCGTACTTCTTTTCTCTCCTGTTTTAAAGATACTATTAGATTGGATAATCCCAGCAGTGTGGGATTAAGCTGAAGAGTTTGAGGCTGGCTCTCAAACTCAGTTTCCATTCTGGGACACAACTGAAGTGGGTGGAAGGAAGACAGCGCACAATAATAGTGCAGATTGTACAACAGAGTGGCCTTTTCCCTCTGGGCCATTGTTCTTGCTCTTTGCCATCTCTTTTTTCAGCCCCAACCTTCTGAATCTGCTCCACCAACTCAGTGCTGTACTGTCTTTTCCCAGCCTATCCAGCAGGGAAGTTTTGGCTTAGTGGAAAGAATCAGGGCTTGGGAGTCAGAGGGCGTGGGTTGTAATCCCGGCTCCGCTATTTGTCTGCTGTGTGACCTTGGGCAAGCCATTTAATATCTCTGTGCCTCAGTTACCTCATCTGTAAAATGGGGATTAAGACAGTGAGCCCCACATGGGAAAACCTGATTACCTCATATCTACCCCAGTGCTTAAAACAGTCCTTGGCACATAGTAAATGCTTAACAAATACCATTATTATTATTATTATTATTATTATTATTATCATTATTATAAGAAAGGCCTTGCCCTCTGGGCTAGTTTAATGAACCTGATATATAGAGCTGGAACCAGTCAATCAATCAATCAGTGGTATTTACTGAGTGCTTACTGCTGTACTAAGTTCTTGGAAGATTTCAATACAACAATATTCATTCAATCGTATTTATTGAGCGCTTACTGTGTGCAGAGCACTGTACTAAGCACTTGGGAAGTAGTACAATATAGCAGACACATTCCCTGCCCACAATGAGCTTATAGTCAAGAGGGGGAAACACACATTAATAGAAATAAATAATGTATTATAGATAATTTATCAATATGCACATGTACCATAGCCCGGTTATCCTCACTCCAAGTGGCAAGAGTGGGAATCATTGTCCTCATCTTAGATATGAGGAAACCGAGGCCCAAAGGAGAGAGGTGGAACTAGAACCCAGCTCTCTCTCTGCCCAAGTCCTAATTTTTAGGCCTCCCTGCCTTCACCTTGGAATTCTGCACTAACATATGAACCTTCAGGAAACTAATTGTTCTGGTGCCTAACGAGTCTGTCCAAGCATCGAAACGCCAGGTGGATTGCTGCCATGTAAATACATAGATGGGGATTTGGACAGGTAACTTATCAACATTAATGGGACTCGTTACCAACATAAATCATCCTCCCAGCAGCGTAAAAATAAATCTGAGGCTGTATGAAATCCTGGTTGTGAAGCAGACATCCCTCCTACAAGCGTTAAAATCTGTTTCTGCCTGCTGTCCACAATTTTTAGTAATTAGTAGGAATGTTTCATTTACAACAGCACACAAACTAGAATTCGTGTTTTGCCTTATGTAAGTCCAACCCTAGCCCCCCCCCCCCCCCCCCCCCCAGCCCCCGGCAATAAACTGCATTGTCCATCGACTTGCCTAATTATGTGTAATACAACTGCATAACTCTCCCTGAAGCAGCAGGGGTCCTTGCTGTGGAATGAGGAGGATGATTTTTCCATCTGTTCTCCTGGCACTGAAGGGAAAAGTAAGGGGGCGGGCGTGATTTTTTTTTTTTTTTTTTTTGTGTGTGTGTGTGTGTGTGTACACGCATTACCATGCAGTGCAGTTGCCTTAAGAAGGGGAATCCCATCGCCAGGTGCCTTTGCGGAATGGGCCTGGGATGTAGTGTAGCTTTAATTACAGTATATTGAGATTTTTGTTTAAGAATTTTAGGAGGTAATTTCCACTGAAGTTATCAACAAAATTGAGATAGTTGCAGTTTGGAATCTATTTTACCTCAGAGACCGATATTTATAAATGAGGGAGGCTCTCTTGCCATTCATTGGCGTCTGAAAATGATTACACAGAATCCGACATTTTACTTTAAAACCAGGGCCTAAGGTGATTCTATTAAAATCAATATTGGAATCTGTCAGATTGTTCTTTCTTAAATTCATTGTTTCCCATACCTCAGAAACACTGTGATCGGGTGCAAGTTATACATAGCTGAACATGCTCATGCCTGAAGAAGAAACTGGTAAGTTTTTAGGTGAAATATTTAAATACAATCCTATGTAGAACCATTTGTATTGAGAAAGACTGATTTTCCATGGGCTTCCTCAATGTTCTATTACAACCCAGCCTGCACACTTTGCTTCTCTGATGCCAACCTACTCACTGTCCTGCAATCTCATCTATCTCACCACTGACCCCTCGCCCATGTCCTGCCTCTGGCCTGGAACACCCTCCCTCTTCATATCCAACAGACAATTGCTCTCCCCCCTTCAAAACCTTATTGAAGGCACATCTCCTCCAGGAGGCCTTCCCTAACTAAGCCCTCCTTTCCTCTTCTCCCACTCCCTTCTGCGTCACCCTGATTTGCTCCCTTATTTACCCACACCCCTAGCACTTATGTACATATCTGTAATTTTAGTCATTTAGATTAATGTCTGTCTCCCCCTCCATGTTGTAAGCTCATTGCGAGAAGGGATCACATCTACCAACTCTGTTTTATTATACTCTCCCAAGCGCTTAATACATTGCTCTGCACACAGTAACACTCAATAAAAGCTATTGATATCCCTGATCTAGCTTGGTAAGGAGGAGCTGATACGACAGTACTTGGCCTCTGCTGCTCCTGTGTCTTCAGTGTGTCGAGGTCCCCTGCCTTGCCCCCTCATGATCCAGGTCTCCCATCCTGCTTTTTTTTCTTTTTTTCTTTTTGTTTTTTATAGTATTTGTTAAGCGCTTTCTATGTGACAGGCACAGTACCAAGCGCTGGGGTAGATGCAAGTTAATCAGGTTGGACACAGTCCAGAACCCAAGGGTTACAACAGCCACAGCCTTCCCAGTGTTCTCCAAGATTGCGCAATGTGGCTGCTGAATAATTTTCTCCCTGTCCTGTGTCAGCAAGGCAGTGTGGCCCAGTGGACAGAACATGGGCATGGAAGTCAAAAGGACCTAGGTTCTAATCCCGGCTCTGCCACTTATCTGCTATGTGACCTTGGGTAAGTCATTTCACTTCTTTGGGTCTCAGTTCCCCCATCTGGAAAATGGGGATTAAGACTGTGGCAGGGATTGTGTACTCTCCCAGCAGGACAGTGAGTAGGTTGGTATCAGAGGAGCCAAGTGTGCAGGCTGGGTTGTAGTAGAACATTGAGGAAGCCCATGGAAAATCAGTCTTTCTCAATACAAATGGTTCTACATAGGATTGTATGTATTTAATCAGTCATATTTATTGAGCACTTACTGTGTGCAGAGCAGTGTACTAAATTCTTGGGAGAGTACACAATCCCTGCCACAGTCTTAATCCCCATTTTCCAGATGGGGGAACTGAGGCCCAGAGAAGCGAAATGACTTGCCCAAGGTCACACAGCAGACAAGTGGCAGAGCTGGGATTAGAACCCAGGTCCTTCTGACTTCCATGCCTGTGTTCTGTCCACTAGGCCACATTGCCTTGTTGACACAGGGCAGGGAGAAAATGATTCAGCAGCCACACTGTGCAAACTTGGAGAACACTGGGAAGGCTGTGGCTGTTGTAACCCTTGGGTTCTGGATGACTCTGCCTGAAACTCTGCTCCATATATCCCAATGCTATCATTATTAGTAGCAATAATAATAATAATAATAATAATGGTATTTGTTAAGTGCTTATTATGTGCCAAGCACTGTTCTAAGCACTGGGGTAGATACAAGGTCATCAGGTTGTCCCACGTGGGGCTCACAGTCTTACTCCCCATTTTACAGATGGGGTAACTGAGGCCCAGAGAAGTTAAGTGACTTGCCCAAGGTCACACAGCAGACAAGTGGTGGAGCCGGGCCACGACCTCTGACTCCCAAGCAGTATTAGACTATCTACTAAGCGCCTACAGTACGCAGAGGATTGGGAACAAAAATACAGTTAGGAAGCATGGATAGAGCATGTGCCTAGGTGTCAGAAGGACCTGGGTTCTAATACTGGCTCCACCACTTGTGTGCTGTGTAATCTTGGGCAAGTCACTTCACTTCTCTGGGCCTCAGTTACCTTGTCTGGAAAATGGGGATTAAGCTGTGTAACCTTGGCAAGTCACTTTGCTTCTCTGTGCCTCAGTTACCTCATCTGTAAAATGAGGATTGAGACAGCGAGCCCCACGTGGGAGAGGGACCGTGACCAACCTGATTTGCTTGCTTCTACCCCAGTGCTTAGTACAGAGCCTGGCACATAGTAAGCGCTTAACAAATGCCCCCTCCAAATAATAATAATTTGTGTTGAATGATATTCTTGTTGTCTTAGGTTATCTTGCCGCTTCTGTTATCCATCTTCAATCCCCTGCCCCTTATATGCTTAGATGGTGAGTACCCCTGTGAACTAAAGGCCAAGTCCAAATTCTCATCCTTGTGCCACTTGTCCCAGTGCTTTACTACAGTACTCTGCATAAAATAGATGCTTAATAAATACTATCAAATTAATTTTTGGAATAGTTGGGACACAGAGGTTAAGTGGCGACTGATTCTAGAAAAGGAAGAAGCCCAGTCCAGAACCTGGAATTAGCCCAGATATTAGTGCTGTATTTCCTCCCCAGACTTTTTTTAAACAGTAGGTGTGACTCTAAGCAAAACTCAGTGCATGTATATCAACTCCTCTTTCCCAGAGTAAATGGAGACAGAATGAATCCAAGACCCTTCTCCCACCTATTTTTCTCCCTTTTTTAAATGAAATGTGTTAAGCACTTACTCTGTGTCAGATACTGTACTAAGCACTGAGGTACATACAAGCTAAACAAGTTCGACACAGTCCATGTCCCACATGGGGCTCCAAGTCTTAGTCCCCATTTTACAGATGACATAACCGAGGCAGAGAAGTGAAGTGACTTGGCCAAGGTCACACAGCAGATAAATGGCAGAGCTGTGATTATCATCCAGGTCCTCTGACTCCCAAGACTGGGCTTTATCCATTAGGCCATGGTGCTTCCCAAGGAACTCTTCCAGGATGCTTTCCCTAACTCTGGATTTCAGACTGTGAGCCCGTTGTTGGGTAGGGATTGTCTCTACTTGTTGCCGAACTGTGCCTATCACACAGTAAGCGCTCAATAAATACAATTGAATGAATGAATGAATTCCATTCACTTCCTAGAGTGAGCTGTGGAAAGCTGCCTCCAGAATTTTGCCTAGTGAATTAAGGATGACAAAACAGAAAGACACTCCATAGGGATTCAGTGCCACCAGGATAGCAGTGGAAATGAGGGGTGGAATCTACTTTCTGCATATTGGGGATCAGCACCTTTCCTTTATTCAAAGCTTTCCAAGGGTGTGAATTATTCATTGTTAGGCACAGCAGGGGCATGTTTCCTCTATTGAGTGCTGATGGTGAGCCTTCGAAAAATAGCTTGGGAGGAGCCTCTATTCCACAAGGCTAAAAATGGTTTTAATAAAGCTGTGCCTGCCATCATACATCATTTTCTCCTTAATTGGGAAGATGATGGGGACTAAAATGGTTCCAAGGTGTGCATTTTCAATCAATTTTCCTCTTAAATTGGAATGAAGGCAAAAGTCTAAGGATTTCCCGGTGTGAGGTGATTTCCCTTGGTGTTGTTCAGTTCACAGTCTCCATTCTAACTACTTATTGTGCTAATGGTCTCCTCTCACCAAAGAAAACACTGTACTTCAATTCTGAAGTGGCTGGCAGAAGCTGCAATCCAGGTGTGAAGTGACTTTCTTCAGAAGAAGGAGGCCTTTCAAAGTGGAATTCTTCACTCCTCTAGCCTCAGACTACTATTAACCAACTTGTTGACAATTATTTGTTGGTAATCAAGAGCCTGAGTGTTTCTCCAGGGTACTCTGTCTGCATATTCATCTTGGCTGCTTTCAGGACTAAAGCATTGCATTTTTTGCTCCAGATGGGGGAAGGAAGTCGAATTTCAGGGATAAAAAAAGTCACTAAACTGTGAAGAAAATCACCTTCAGAAATCTGGGAAGGAAGTAGGAAATGATCGCCTTCTTGACAAATCCAACGGCCTCTACCTCCTCCTTTGCCTCCCACCCCTGTGGGTGTCCCTCGAGGTCAGTTCTGGGTCCCTCTCTTTTCTCCATCTACACCCACTCCCTTGTAGAACTCATTCACTCCCATGGCTTCAACTACCACCTCCGTGCGGATGATTCTCAGATCTGCCTCTCCAGCCCTCATCTCTCTCCTCTGCAGTCTGACATTTCCTCCTTCCTTCAAGACATCGCTACTTGGATATCCTGCTGTCACTCACCTCAAACTTAACATGTCTAAAACAGAACTCTTTATCTTCCCACCCAAACCCTGTCCTTCCCCAGACTTTCCCATCACTGTAGACAGCATCACCATCCTTCCCATCCCCCCCAGCCCATAACCTCCACGTTATCCCTGACTCCCCTCTCTCATTCAATCCACATATTCAATCTATCGCTAAATCCTGTCGGTTCAACCTTTACAACATCGCTAAAATCCTCCCTTTCCTCTCCATCCAAACTCCTACCACATGAATCCAAGCACTTATTCTATCCCTCCTTGATTACTGTAACAGCCTCCTTGCTGATCTCCCTGCCTCCTGTCTCTCTCCACTCCAGGCCACACTTCACTCTGCTGCCTGCATCATTTTTCTAAAGAAGCATTCGGTCCTTCTTCCCCCACTCCTCAAGAATCTCCAGTGGTTGCCCATCCACCTCCGAATCAAACAGTTTCAGTGAAGCTGAGGTTGGATAAGTTGAGGGGAAGCAGCGTGGCTTAGTGGAAAGAGCGCAGGCTTGGGAGTCAGAGATCATGGGTTCAAATCCTTGCTCAGCCACTTGTCAGCTGTGTGACCTTGGGCAAGCCACTTAACTTCTCTGTGCCTCGGTTACCTCATCTGTAAAATGGGGATTAATACTGTAAGCCCCACGTGGGACAACCTGATCACCTTGTATCCCCCCCCCCAGCGCTTAGAACAGTGCTTCACACATAGTAAGCACTTAACAAATACCACCATTATTATTATTATAATGTTTCCAGGAGAAGGGGGTGGTCCACAGTGGCCAAGGCAGCCGAGAAGTTGAGGAGGACTAGGATGGCATAGAGGCTGTTGGATTTGGCAAGAAGGGGATCCCTGGTGACTTTTGAGAGGGCAGTTCCTGGGGACTGAAAGGGACGCAAGCCAGATTGGAGGGACCAAGGAGAGAATTGGAGGTGAGGAAGTTAAGACTGCAGGTGTAGACAACTCGCTCAAGGATTTTGGAGAGAAACTGTAGGAAGGAGATGGGGTGATAACTGGAGGGAGTCTTGGGGGTCAAAGGAGGGTTTTTTTTAGGATAGGGGAGACTTGAGCATGTTTGAAAGCAGCAGGGAAAAAGCCACTGGAGAGTAAACAGTTGAAGATGGCAGTCAGGGAGGGTACAAGCATTTTGATAAGGTTGGAGGGGAAGGTGGAGGGGGTGGATTTTGATAAGAGGTGGGCAATATCCTGAGATACTGCTGGGAAAGATGGGAGAGTTGAAGAAGGGACAGGAGAAGGGAGGGACTGGAGAGGAGGCAGGAAGATTTTAGGGGATCACGCCTGATAGTGTCAATTTTCTCAATAAAGTAGGTGGCCAGGTCATTAGGGGTATGAGGTGGGGGAGGGCAGGGGTTTGGAGTAGGGAGTTAAATGTATGAAACAACTGGTGAGGGCAGTGGGCAAGGGAGCTGATAAGGATGGAGAAATAATGTCGCCAAGTGGAGGACAGGGCAGACCTACAGCAAGCAAGGCTGAGTTTGAGGTGGATGAGGTCGGCCTGATATCTGTGTTTCAGCCAGCAGCATTCTGGGACTCGTGCACAGGAGCAAAGGTAGCGGACTGCGCAGGTGATCCAGGGCTGTGGGTTAGCAATACCAGATCAGCAAAGGGATAGGGGAGCAAGTGAGTTGAGTTCAGTAGAGAGGGTGGTGTTGAGGGTGTCGATTTGGTCATCAAGGGAAGGAAGTCTAATTTGGGATTTATACCATGAAAACCATGTTCTTTTCAAGAAAAAGTTCTTTCCATTTTACTCCTAGAACTGGGTGGTACTGGAATGATGCTCCTTGAACTAATTTATTTTTTGTTTTTTAATAGCACTTTTTAAGCACTCACTATATGCCCAGCAATGTAATAAGTGCTAGGGTAGCTACAGGATAATCAGTTAGGACACAGTAATAGTAATAATAATAAATAATGGTACTTGTTTAGCAGTTACTTTGTGCCAGGCATTGTACTAAGTGCTGGGGTGGATACAAGCAAATCGGGTTGGACACAGTCCCTGTCCTACGTGGGGCTCACAGTCCCAATCTCCATTTTACAGATGAGGTAACCGAGGCCCAGATAAATGAAGTGACTAGCCCAAGGTCACACAGCAGACAAGTGGCGGAGCAAGGATTAGAAGCCATGACCTTCTTACTCCCAGGCCTGGGCTCTATCCACTAAGCCATGCTGCTTCTGACCCTGTCCTGTACCTGTCCCACCTGGGCTTACAGTCTAAAGGGGAGGGAGAACAGACATCTTTTCCCCATTTTTGTAGATGAGGAAACTGAGGGACAGAGTCAAGTGACTTGCCCAAGCTCATCTAGCTGGCAAGTTTCAGAGCAGAATTAGAACGCAGGTCCCCTGATTCTCAGGCTCCTGCTATTTCCACTAGGCCACACTGCTTCCTAGCGTTTTTATCTGCCATTCAGAATGGCTCTGATTTTGGAATTGACAACTTCAGGGATGACTTCCTCAAAGATAGAGTGCAGTGTGAATACATGGGATTTTTATGATTACTCTTACAGATGTTTAGAGTATGTTAAATTGTACAGATCATATAAAGGGAGAGAGAGAGTGAGGGAAGGCTAGAAAGGTAGTTCAGAACTGAAGGAAGAGGAAGCCTTGGCCTATTATTATTATTATTATTACTGTATTTGTTAGGCGCTTACTAATGTACCAAGCACTGGTCTAAGTGCTGGGGTAGATACAAGGTAATCAGGTTGGACGCAGTTCCTGTCCAACATGTGGCTCATAGTCTAATCCCCATTTTACAGATGCGGTAACGGAGGCACAGAGAAGTTAAGTGACTTGCCCAAAGCCACACAGCAGACAAGTGGTGGAGCTGGGATTAGAACCTACAACCTCTGACTCCCAAGACCGTGCTCTTGCCTCTAGGCCATGCTGCTTCTACCTAGTGGAAAGAGCACAGGTCTGGGAGTAAGAGGATCTCCCAAGCACTTAGTAAAGTGCTCTGCACACAGTAAATGCTCAATAAATGTGATTGACTGACTAACCCGGGTTCTAATCCCAGCTCTGACACTTGCCTGCTGGATGAGCTTGGGCAAGTTACTTGATTTCCTCTATACCTCAGTTTCTTCATCTGTAAAAATGGGGGTAAGTGTTCTCTCTCCCCCTTAGGCCCCACGTGGGACACATACTGTGTCCAATCTCTTTAACTTGTATCTGTCCTAGTATTTACCACAGTGTTTGGCCCATAGTAGGTGCTTAACAAATGTAATAAGAATAATAATTCATTGTTCATCATTCCAGTGCCACCCTGTTCAGAATAAAATGGAAAGTACTTTCTCTTTAAAATAATGTGCTTTTCATTATGTAAATCCCAAATTAGACTTCATTCTTCTCCTACTCCCACAAACCCAAAGCCCCATCTCAGATCCAGGGTTCTGCCCCTTAGATTATGAGTCTTCTGTGGGACAGGGACGGTGTCCAATCTGCTTCTATTGTATCTGCTCAAGCGCTTCATACAGTGCTGTGCACATAGTAAGCGCTCAATGAATACCATTGATGATAGCATTTATTGAGTGCTCACTGTATGCAGAGCACTGTACGAAGCACTTGGGAGAGTACAGTACAACAGAGTTGTTAGACACGGTCCCTGCCCTCAACAAGCTTACAGTCCCCTATTATTATTAGGCTCAGTGGCTGCAGGGCTGCAAAAGAGGGGAGAATATGATGCAGATCAGGGGCTACCTTCAATTTCCTGAACCAGAGTCCAAGACAACCTTCTTATGATTTTTCATCCAAATTCCTCTGACATTAATCTGTCTGCATCACCTATGCATTTGGTTAACACTTTGATATCCCAGTTCCACAGCACTTATGTACATGGACTATTTCCCCTATCCAAAATTGATTTTAATCAATCAATCGTATTTATTGAGCGCTTACTGTGTGCAGAGCACTGTACTAAGCGCCTGGGAAGCACACGGTGGTAACACATAGAGACAGTCCCTACCCAACAGTGGGCTCACAGTCTAGAAGGGGGAGACAGAGAACAAAACCAAGCATACTAACAAAATAAAATAAATAGAATAGACATGTACAAGTAAAATAAATAAATAAATAAATAGAGTAATAAATATATATACATATATACAGGTGCTGTGGGGAAGGGAAGGAGGTAAGACGGGGTGGATGGGGCTCAGTCTGGGAAGGCCTCCTGGAGGAGGTGAGCTCTCAGTAGGGCCTTGAAGGGAGGAAGAGAGCTAGCTTGGCGGATGTTGGGAGGGAGGGCATTCCAGGCCAGGGGGATGACGTAGGCCAGGGGTCGACGGCGGGACAGGCGAGAACGAGGCACGGTGAGGAGATTAGCAGCAGAGGAGCGGAGGGTGCGGGCTGGTCTGTAGAAGGAGAGAAGGGAGGTGAGGTAGGAGGGGGTGAGGTGATGGAGAGCCTTGAAGCCGAGGGTGAGGAGTTTCTGCCTGTTGCGCAGATTGATTGGTAGCTACTGGAGATTTTTGAGGAGGGGAGTAACATGCCCAGAGAGTTTCTGGACAAAGACAATCCGGGCAGCGGCGTGAAGTATGGATTGAAGTCGGGGGAGACACGAGGATGGGAGATCAGAGAGGAGGCTGATGCAGATCCAGATGGGATAGGATGAGAGCTTGAACGGGCAGGGTAGTGGTTTGGATGGAGAGGAAAGGGCGGATCTTGGCAATGTTGCGGAGCTGAGACCGGCAGGTTTTGGTGATGGCTTGGATGTGAGTGGTGAATGAGAGAGCGGAGTCGAGGATGACACCAAGTTTGCGGGCTTGTGAGACGGGAAAGATGGTAGTGCCGTCCACAGTGATGGGAAAGTTAGGGAGAGGGCAGGGTTTGGGAGGGAAGACAAAGAGTTCAGTCTTGGACATGTTGAGTTTTAGGTGGCGGGCAGACATCCAGATGGAGATGTCCTGAAGGCAGGAGGAGATGCGAGCCTGGAGGGAGGGGGAGAGAGCAGGGGCAGAGATGTAGATTTGGGTGTCATCAGCGTAGAGATGATAGTTGACGCCGTGGGAGTGAATGAGGTCACCAAGGGAGTGAGTGTAGATCGAGAACAGAAGGGGACCGAGAACTAAACCTTGGGGAACCCCCACAGTAAGGGCATGGGAGGGGGAGGAGGAGCCTGCAAAAGAGACTGAGAAGGAACGACTGGAGAGATAAGAGGAGAACCAGGAGAGGACGGAGTCTGTGAAGCCAAGGTTGGATAGCGTGTTGAGGAGAAGGCAGCTGAGAGGTCGAGGAGGATTAGGATAGAGTATGGGCCGTTAGATTTGGCAAGCAGGAGGTCATTGGTGACCTTTGAGAGGGCGGTTTCCGTGGAATGTAGGGGACAGAAGCCAGACTGGAGGGGGTCGAGGAGAGAGTTGGTGTTGAGGAATTCGAGGCAGCGCGTGTAGACAACTCGTTCAAGGAGTTTGGAAAGGAATGGTAGGAGGGAGATGGGGCGATAACTAGAAGGTGAGGTGGGGTCAAGAGAGGGTTTTTTTAGGATGGGAGAGACATGGGCATGTTTGAAGGCAGAGGGGAAGGAACCAATGGAGAGTGAGCGGTTGAAGATGGAAGTTAAGGAGGGGAGAAGGGATGGAGCGAGAGATTTCATGAGATGAGAGGGAATGGGGTCAGAAGCGCAGGTGGCCGGAGTAGCACTTGAGAGGAGGGAGGAGAGCTCCTCTGAGGATACTGCTGGGAAGGATGGGAGAGTAGCAGAGAGTGTTGAGAGCCGGGGGGTTGGAGAAGGTGGGGGAGTGACTTTGGGGAGGTCAGACCTGATGGATTGAATTTTATTAATGAAGTAGGAGGCCAGATCGTTGGGGGTGAGGGAAGGAGGAGGGGGAGGAACTGGGGGCCTGAGAAGGGAGTTGAATGTACAGAAGAGCTGACAGGGATGATGGGCATGGGTGTCAATAAGGGAGGAGAAATTGTTTTGTCTGGCAGAGGAGAGGGCTGAGTTAAGGCAGGAAAGGATAAACTTGAAGTGAATGAGGTTGGCATGGTGTTTAGACTTTCGCCAGCAGCATTCAGCAGCTTGAGCATAAGAGCGAAGGAGGCGGACAGTGGCAGTGATCCAGGGCTGTGGGTTAGTGGTACGAGAGCGGCAAAGGGAAAGGGGAGCGAGTGAGTCTAGCTGAGTAGAAAGGGTAGAGTTGAGAGCAGTAATCTGATCATCAAGATTGGGTAGAGAGGGAGGGAGGCGAGGTGGGGTGTGAGGCGCTCAGAAAGATGGATGGGGTCAAGACAGCGGAGATCTCTGTGAGGGAGTAATATGGATTTACGGGGGAAAGGAGTGTGCATGAAGAGGCAGGTGAGAAGATTATGATCAGAGAGAGGGATTTCAGAGTTGGTGAGGGTGGACACAGTGCAGCGGTAGGAGATGATGAGGTCGAGGGTATGACCAAGTTGGTGAATGGGTGAGGTGGGGTGGAGCAAGAGGTTGGCAGCGTCAAGGAGAGATAGAAGGCGGGTGGCAGAGGAGTCATCAGGGATATCCATGTGGACGTTGGAGTCTCCGAGGATCAGAGTGGGCATGGAAAAGGAGAGAAGGAAGGTGAGGAAGGGGTCAAAATCGTTAAAGAAGTTGGAGGTGGGGCCGGGGGGGCGGTAGATGAATAATGTGGGCTTCAGAGGAAGGGAAGGAAGGAGAAGGGGGAGGAGGGATACTGCGAAAGCGACACTGGGGGGCGAGAAGGAAACCGACACCTCCTTTTCCGGTGAGTCTGGGGGAGTGGGAGAAGAAGAGGCCTCCACTAGAGAGAGCAGCAGAAGAGACCGTGTCATCCGGGACAACCATGTTTCAGTTAGGGCGAGGAGGAGTAGAGAGCTGGAAAGGAATAGGCCCAGGATGAAAGGGATTTTACTTAAAACGGAGCGGGGGTTCCAGAGGCCACACTTGGCAGTAGCTGTTGAGGGAGGGGAGGGAGGGGGAAGAGTGCGAGGGGTGGGGAGGGTTTGGATTGGGATGAGTTGGCGGGGGCCTAGGCGGGGGGAGTGGGAAGAGAGGTGGCGATGGGAAAGGAGAACTGGGATCATCATCATCAATCGTATTTATTGAGCGCTTACTGTGTGCAGAGCACTGTACTAAGCGCTTGGGAAGTACAAATTGGCAACATATAGAGACCGTCCCTGCCCAACAGTGGGCTCACAGTCTAAAAGGGGGAGACAGAGAACAAAACCAAACATACTAACAAAATAAAATAAATAGAATAGATATGTACAAGTAAAATAAATAAATAAATAAATAGAGTAATAAATATGTACAAACATATATACATATATACAGGTGCTGTGGGGAAGGGAAGGAGGTAAGATGGGGGGGATGGAGAGGGGGACGAGGGGGAGCGGAGGGAAGGGGCTCAGTCTGGGAAGGCCTCCTGGAGTAGGTGAGCTCTCAGTAGGGCCTTGAAGGGAGGAAGAGAGCTAGCTTGGTGGATGGGCAGAGGGAGGGCATTCCAGGCCCGGGGGATGACGTGGGCCGGGGGTTGATGGCGGGACAGGCGAGAACGAGGTACGGTGAGGAGATTAGCGGCAGAGGAGCGGAGGGTGCGGGCTGGGCTGTAGAAGGAGAGAAGGGAGGTGAGGTAGGAGGGGGCGAGGTGATGGAGAGCCTTGAAGCCCAGGGTGAGGAGTTTCTGCCTGATGCGCAGATTGATTGGTAGCCACTGGAGATTTTTGAGGAGGGGAGTAATATGCCCAGAGCGTTTCTGGACAAAGATAATCCGGGCAGCAGCATGAAGTATGGATTGAAGTGGAGAGAGACACGAGGATGGGAGATCAGAGAGAAGGCTGATGCAGTAGTCCAGATGGGATAGGATGAGAGCTTGAATGAGCAGGGTAGCGGTATGGATGGAGAAGAAAGGGCGGATCTTGGCGATGTTGCGGAGCTGAGACCGGCAGGTTTTGGTGACGGCTTGGATGTGAGGGGTGAACGAGAGAGCGGAGTCGAGGATGACACCAAGTTTGCGGGCTTGTGAGACGGGAAGGATGGTAGTGCCGTCAACAGAGATGGGAAAGTCAGGGAGAGGGCAAGGTTTGGGAGGGAAGACAAGGAGTTCAGTCTTCGACATGTTGAGCCTTAGGTGGCGGGCAGACATCCAGATGGAGATGTCCTGAAGGCAGGAGGAGATGTGAGCCTGGAGAGAAGGGGAGAGAGCAGGGGCAGAGATGTAGATCTGGGTGTCATCAGCGTAGAGATGATAGTTGAAGCCGTGGGAGCGAATGAGGTCACCAAGGGAGTGCGTGTAGATCGAGAACAGAAGGGGACCAAGCACTGAACCTTGGGGAACCCACACAGTAAGAGGATGGGAGGGGGAGGAGGAGCCTGCAAAAGAGACTGAGAATGACATCTCATTCTATTTTTCGGGCAATTATCTGCCCGATAGGAGGAAAGAAGGCATTCCAGGCCACAGGCAGAATGTGTCTACGTGGTCGGTGGTGAGATAGACTAGATCTAGGTACAGTGAGTAGGTTTGCATTAGAGGAAAGGAGTGTGCGGGCTGGGTTGCAGTAATAATAATAATAATTATAATAATGATGGCATTTGTTAAGCGCTTACACTGTGGGATGAGGTGGAGGCGGGGAGGAGGGGAGGGAGGCGGCTGCGAGGAAGGAATGGAGGATTGGCGCTGTTACAGAGAGATCTTTGGTAGGGGGTGAGGGGGAATGGTCTTGGTGGAGGAGAGAGAGGGAAAAAGCTGGGTGGGGAAGGGGAAGGTGAGGGATGGGCATGGCAGTTGGGAGCAAGGGAATTGAAAGTTCACAGTGAGGTCAGCAGGGCGAGTGAGACTGAGCTCCTTGTCTTCCCTCCCAAACCTTGTCCTCTCCCTGACTTTCCCATCTCTGTTGACGGCACTACCATCCTTCCCGTCTCACAAGCCCGCAACCTTGGTGTCATCCTCGACTCCGCTCTCTCATTCACCCCTCACATCCAAGCCATCACCAAAACCTGCCGGTCTCAGCTCCGCAACATTGCCAAGATCCGCCCTTTCCTCTCCATCCAAACCGCTACCCTGCTAATTCAAGCTCTCATCCTATCCCGTCTGGACTACTGCACTAGCCTTCTCTCTGATCTCCCATCCTCGTGTCTCTCTCCACTTCAATCCATACTTCATGCTGCTGCCCGGATTATCTTTGTCCAGAAACGCTCTGGACATATTACTCCCCTCCTCAAAAACCTCCAATGGCTACCGATCAATCTGCGCATCAAGCAGAAACTCCTCACCCTGGGCTTCAAGGCTCTCCATCACCTCGCCCCCTCCTACCTCACCTCCCTTCTCTCCTTCTACTGCCCAGCCCGCACCCTCCGCTCCTCCACCACTAATCTCCTCACTGTACCTCGCTCTCGCCTGTCCCGCCATCGACCCCCGGCCCACGTCATCCCCCGGGCCTGGAATGCCCTCCCTCTGCCCATCCGCCAAGCTAGCTCTCTTCCTCCCTTCAAGGCCCTGCTGAGAGCTCACCTCCTCCAGGAGGCCTTCCCAGACTGAGCCCCTTCTTTCCTCTCCCCCTCGTCCCCCTCTCCATCCTCCCGTCTTACCTCCTTCCCTTCCCCACAGCACCTGTATATATGTATATATGGTTGTACATATTTATTACTCTATTTATCTATTTATTTATTTATTTTACTTGTACATTTCTATCCTACTTATTTTATTTTGTTGGTATGTTTGGTTCTGTTCTCTGTCTCCCCCTTTTAGACTGTGAGCCCACTGTTGGGTAGGGACTGTCTCTATGTGATGCCAATTTGTACTTCCCAAGCGCTTAGTACAGTGCTCTGCACATAGTAAGCGCTCAATAAATACGATTGATTGATTGATTGATTGAGTGACAGTACAGCGGGAGGTTAACATTTGAGATGCAGAAGCGATAAAACATTAGCAATGATATAAATAGGCGATGGCATCACAGGGGGTAGTTAACGATTAACATGCTATGGCAATAATAAAATTGGCAGATAATGATGTCACAGAGAGCAGATACAGACTATTATGTGCTGGAGTAGGTTGGACCTGTTAATTGGGTCAGGGAGTAGAGATACCTGGGGAGAGGAGTCAACAGCCAACTAGCATGGGAGGGCTGAGGAGGTGCCAATGAGGTTGTTGTTAATGTAACTTGGTGATAACAAGGGCCTTTTTCCTGGGGGATGGGGGCGGGGAGAGTCAGTCAGGTCCGGACCAGGGAGGGGAGAATGGGGGGCACTTTAAGGAAGGTCGCTTAAGTCGGGGGGAGGTGGGCAGCAGGGGGCGTCTATGGGGGCGCTTTGAGGAGAGGAGCCTTCCGGGAGCAGCAAGGCTGCGCGGTGTAATGGCGGGCGGGCGGGCCTCTCGAGAACGGAGTCCCGGGTGTCGATGGCGGCGCTTTAATGTCATCTCCCCCTGTAGACTGTAAGGTTCTTGTGGGCAGGGATCATGTCTGGCAACTCCACTGTATTGTAATAATAATAATGGCATTTATTAAGTGCTGTACCAGGCACTGTTCTAAGTGCTGGGGTAGATACAAGCTAATCGAGTTGGACACAGGCTCTGTCCCACATGGGACTCACAGTCTTAATCCCCATTTTCCAGATGAGGGAACTGAGGCACAGAGAAGTTAAGTGACTTCCCCAAGGTCACACAGCAGACAAGTGTAGGAGCAGGGATTAGAACCCACATCCTCTGAGAAAAAAGTGACTTGCTCAGGGTCACACAGCAGACAAGTGGCAGAGCCAGAATTAGAACCCATGACCTTCTGACTCACAGGCCCATCCTCATTCCCAAGTGCTTAGTCCAGTGCCCTGCACACAGTAAGCACTCAATAAACACCATTGATTGATTAAGAATTTAACTGTTTCATTATTTTGCATTTAACTAGTTCCTGAACAGACTTGCTTATATTTTATTCTTTAACAGTGCTCTGCACATAGTAAGCGCTCAATAAATACGATTGATGATGATTTAGCCCTTGTAGTGTACAGATTTCTGGGGAAAGGTATGGGGACACTGATTCGGACATATCCCTAGCCCACTGAGGGAGGGCAGACACAAGGGAAGAGAAATAACTGGGTAAATTAAACGAGGACAACAAATCAACATTAACAACAAAAAGAGTAGCAGTAGCCTCCTGCTGGGAGGGAAATGGTCTCATCACCCAGGAAGGATCTTTTTAGATCTAAACTATTAGATCCTTCCCAGTGTTCTCAGTACCTGCTAGCTAGCAGTACTCCTGGCTGTGAGGCTCTTAAAAGATTTCATGTTGGTAGAGTGCATGCTTTGCATGTATTTAATAATAATAATGATGGTATTTGTTAAATGCTTACTATGTAATAAGCACTGTTCTAAGCACTAGAGTACATACAGGGTGATCAGGTTGACCCATATGGGGCTCACAGTTTTAATCCCCATTTTACAGATGAAGGAACTGAGGCACAGAGAAGTTAAGTGACTTGCCCAAGGTCACACAGCAGACAAGTGGCAGAGCCAGGATTAGAACCCATGACCTCTGACTCCCAAGCAGGGCTCGTTCCTCTAGGCCATGCTGCCCCAGGTTCGATCCTGCACCTCCAGTTTAAGTCTTTCCCCCTCTAGACTGTAAGCTCGTTGTGGGCAGGGAACGTATCTGCTACTTTTGTTGTACTCACCCAAGCAGTTAGTAGCGTGTTCTGCACATGGTAAGTGCTCAATAGTTACCCTTGGTTAATGGATTATTAATTTCCCTTATCCAGGACATAAATCAGGTGGGAATGAACTGGATCTCAGATCTGATGGACATGGGCATTGTTATCTTGAGATGAGTTGTGAGTCGATACCGTTAGCTTAGTTCTTTTTGTCTTTCCACATTAACATTTCATTTGCTAGGGTTACTCGAGATACACCACATTGGATACTTCCAATGTTTCTAGAGACCTGGATTTCAGTGTTAACAAAAAGTTTAGAACCTTCACGGATCTCTGTGCACATCACATATAACGGGCATTGGTAACCCCCTAACCTCATGCCAAACAATGGCAGAGTAGCCTTTCTATGCTAACCTTTGCTGCCATTCACTTCCCTCCCTCCCTCTTCTCACACAACTTCACTTCCCCAGCAAATTGATTGGGTGGCATAACCAGGAAGGTCAGGATTAAGCAGGGAGAGAAAGTTTAAGAGTGAAGATAAGGAGTTCTGGTTTTGCCATGTTGAATTCAAGGTGCTGATGAGGGCAGGAGAAGAAAGGAGTTTCTAAAACCTATAATAATTATGGAATAAACAGGGAAGCAGCATGGCTTAGTGGATAGAGCCCGAGCCTGGCAGTCAGAAGTTCCGGGGTTTTAAGCCCGGTTCTGCTACTACTTGTCTGCTTTTCACCTACTTGTTTTGTTTTGTTGTCTGTCTCCCCCTTGTAGACTGTGAGCCCGTTGTTGGGTAAGGACTGTCTCATGTTGCCAATTTGTACTTCTCAAGTGCTTAGTACAGTGCTCTGCACATAGTAAGTGCTCAATAAATACGATTGAATGAATGAATGAATGTCACTTCACTTCTCTGTGCCTCAGTTACCTCATCTGTAAAATGGGGAATAAGACTGTGAGCCCTGTACGAGACAGGGACTGTGTCCAAACCGATTTGCTTGTATCCACCCCAGCTCTTAGTACTGTACCTGGCACATAGTAAGCACTTAACAAATACCATAAAAAAAGATTATGGAAACTGTCAAGTGCTTTCCATGAGTCAATCAATCTATCGATCATAAAAAATGTTATGGTATTTGTTATGTGCTTACTATGTGCCAAACCCTTTCTAAGAGCTAGGACACAGTCCCTGTCCCTCATGGGACTCATAGCCTAGGTAAGAGGGACTAGGATTTATTCCCCATTTTATAGATGAGGAAACTGAGGCAAAGAGAAGTCAAGTGACTTGCCCAAAGTCACACAACAGACAGCCTGCTGTTGGGTAGGGACTGTCTCTATGTGTTGCCGACTTGTACTTCCCAAGCGCTTAGTACAGTGCTCTGCACACAGTAAACACTCAATAAATACGATTGATTGATTAGAACCCAGGCCTTGTGGCTCTCAGGCCCATGCTCTTTTTACTAGGTGATGCTGCTTCTATGGGCTTCTGTTAAGTGCTTATTGCATGCAGAGCACTGTACTAAACACTTAGGAGAGTGCAATACAACAGAGTTGTTTGACACACTCCCCATCCACATGAAGCTTATAGTCTAGAGGAGTAGATGGACATTGAAATAAATAAATTACCGGTATGTACGTAAGTGCTGTGGGGTTGAGGGTGACGCTTGGTAATGGCAAGGAGGTGAAGCTAGTGGAATAGGAACAGTTCCGGGATGAAAGAGATTCATCCATAGTGGAGCACAAATTCCACAGGGCACAGTGATGTTGAGTTGCAGGGCAGATAGGTGGTTGGTGATGGTAAGGGGATGAGGTTTCAGTAGATAGTGAGAGATTTAGGGCAAGCTTGGTAAGAGAGAACAGGAAAGTGGTGAGCTAACATAGGGTAGAAGGAACTTGGTAGTAGGGCATGTGCTTAATTGACAACAGGGTGGCACAGCTGAGGATCAGTAGGCTACATGGTGGGGGATTCTGTTTTCCCAGGACCTGAGGAGGTGGAGGGGAACAGACAGGACAGAGCGGTCGTTCCTACCCTGAGGAAGTGATACCAGGTGGTGGGTTCAGGAAAAAAACACCCAGAAATTAGACAGATAACCCCAAGAGAGGAAAGTCACGTGGACTGCTGGAACAAGCCCGGGCCTGGGAGTCAGAGGACCTGGGTTCTAATCCCAGCTCCATCACCTGTCTGCCATGTGACCTTGGGTGAGTCACTTAACTTCTCTGGGCCTCGGTTATCTCAATTGTAAAATGGGAATTAAGACAGTGGCAGGGAATGTGTCTGTTATATTGTTATACTGGGGGGATTTGGGGTTTCGGGTCAGTGGAAGGACGTGTACAAAGAGAAATGGCTTCCCTGGCCTCCTGCTTGCATGCCGCTTGTTGGAACTTGTTTGCATACTGTTGTTGAGTCACTTCACTGTCCAAAATATTGGTAATTCAAAAGGGCTTTGATAATAAGAGCCCTAGGTGTAGATGCTGAAAGTATGTTAGTCCTGGGGCAGAGTCTCCTTTTCTTGGCCTAAATCAGTGGAGGGACATGGAAGTCAAAATAAAAGAACAAAAATATTGAGTGAGGGGATGTATCCTGTTTGCTGCCCTCTTGCTTCTTTGCGCTGGGTCCTGGGTCATTTACATAGTAATGAGGAACAGCACTGGCCTAGTGGAAAGAGCATGGGTCTGGGAGTCAGAGGACCTGGGTACTAATCCCAGCGAGGTCAGTTGTCTGCTGTGTGACCTTAGGTGAGTCACTTAACTTCTCTGTGCCTCAGTCACCTGATCTGTAAAATGGGGATTCAATACCTGTTCTCCTTCCTACTTTGACTGTGAGCCCTATGTGAGATAAGGATTGTCTGACTTGATTATCTTGTATCATCATCATCATCAATTGTATTTATTGAGCGCTTACTATGTGCAGAGCACTGTACTAAGCGCTTGGGAAGTACAAATTGGCAACATATAGAGACAGTCCCTACCCAACAGTGGGCTCACAGTCTAAAAGGGGAAGACAGAGAACAAAACCAAACATACTAACAAAATAAAATAAATAGAATAGATATGTACAAGTAAAATAAATAAATAGAGTAATAAATTTGTACAAACATATATACATATATACAGGTGCTGTGGGGAAGGGAAGGAGGTAAGGGGGGGGATGGAGAGGGAGACGAGGGGGAGAGGAAGGAAGGGGCTCAGTCTGGGAAGGCCTCCTGGAGGAGGTGAGCTCTCAATAGGGCCTTGAAGGGAGGAAGAGAGCTAGCTTGGCAGATGGGCAGAGGGAGGGCATTCCAGGCCCGGGGGATGACGTGGGCCGGGGGTCGATGGTGGGACAGGCGAGAACGAGGTACGGTGAGGAGATTAGCGGCGGAGGAGCGGAGGGTGTGGGCTGGGCTGTAGAAGGAGAGAAGGGAGGTGAGGTAGGAGGGGGCGAGGTGATGGAGAGCCTTGAAGCTGAGGGTGAGGAGTTTCTGCCTGATGCACAGATTGTATCTTCCCAAGTGCTCAGAACACTGCTTAACACATAGTAAACACTTAATTGAATACTATTGTAATTTTTATACTAGTCTGTATACACATTTCCACAAGGTCTCGTACACACATGCTCTCTCTCCCTATCTATCTCTCCCTCCCTTCCTCCCCTCCCCACCTTATCCTAGTTGGCTATGCATTTGGCTGTGTACCCCTTAAGCCTTTTGATATTCACCCCAGCCCCACAGCACTCATTCATTCATTCATTCAATCCTATTTATTGAACACTTACTGTGTGCAAAGCACTGAACTAAGTGCTTGGGAGAGTATACTATAATAATAAACGGACATATTCCCTGCCCACAATGGAGATTACTTATGTACATATCCTCCTTATATTCAACTATTTCCCCTACACAATTTATTTTAATGTCTGTCTCTCCTCAAGACTGTAAGCTCATTGTCAGCAACTCCGTTATATTGTGCTCTCTCAAATGCTTAGTATAGTGCTCTGCACACATTATGTGCTCAATAAATATGACTGATTGATTGATTGATTGAGCAGGGATAGCATCTACCAACTTTGTTGTACTTTCCCAGGTTCTTAGTACAGTGTTCTGCACACAGTAAGTGCTCAATAAATACAATTGATCTGTTGACTTATTGAAACCTCGATCCCTAAGAAACTGATAGAAGTTTACTTTCAACACATAATTTATGGTGCCCCAAAACCAAGGAATAGAAGTTTGGCCACAGTAATTCTCCATATTACTGGCATCAGGAAGGGTGTGTGTCAATTTTGGTTTTTGATGTTCAAAGATGAAGGTACGGTGTTGGAATTTTATTTGCATATATCAGTGCAGCTGTATGTGATGGATAATCCTTTCTACCTTGGTCCCAGGTTAAAATCAACCTTTGCAGTGTTCTTGCATTTTCTCTTGCAGGGTTTGATGATGCTATTAATTGTCACTTGGTACCACAATCTCCCAAAAGCCTCTGCTCTAAAAGAATAACTCCTTTCTAGAGTGTTGTACTCCAGACTGGATTGTCCATTGTTGTCATTTCCCAGAAGTGCCTCAGCAATGCTGCATTGTTTGATGATATGCTTTGCTGTATCTTTGAAATGCTCTGGCTACTCTAAATCAATCAATCAGTCAATAGTATTTATCGAGTGTCTTTTGGGTGCAGAGCATTTTACTAAGCACTTGGGAGAGTACAATAAACCCAGAAAGCAGTGCCTACCCTCGAGGAGTTTTTAGTCTAATGGGAGAGACAGTAGACATAAAGAGCAAGGATATAACTAGGGAGAACAAGAAGAGTGCACATTGGTGGATGGTCTCAGCTTTGACATCCTGCTGGGGTTGGAAGAAAGTCTTTCTATGTTTGGAAAGAAATATCTTTCTTGTCAAAGCCACTCCTGCAGGGAGAACAGCTTATTGGCCTGAGTCTCCTCAGTTGCTTCCTACTTAAACTGGTAATGTGGTCTAAAGAGTTGTGTGACCTTGGGCAAGTCTTTTAACCTCTCTGTGTCTCGATGACCTCATCCATAAAATGGGGATTAAGACTGTGAGCCCCATGCAGTACAGAGACTCTCTGTGTCCAACCTAATTAACTGACATCTACCCCAGTCCTTAGAACAGTATTTGACACATAATAATCACTTAACAAATACCATTGAAAAAATGCCACAAATAAATTGCACATGTAGATACCCCCATATTACCGGCCATAACATGCTTATTGGTAAGAAATAATATTTTTACACCTACAAGGATTCAAACAATCCTAACCATCACTAAATGTGGCTTGCATTTATACATTTTGTCTCTAGTACTTCACCTCAGTTGACTTGGAGTATCAACTGACGTTGAAGTGATAGTGGTGACAAAGATTCCACTTTTATCACCCATCTTCAAAAAGAAAGGTGAGACAGTTGGCTGTGGAAACTATCCAGGGATCTCACTCTGCCTCGATGCTGGCCAGATCCTGGAATTTTAGCAGGGCCACAGGTTTCCAGGTTTGAGGCAAAGCCATTACATTTGCTCCTCACCCATTTTAGGTCTCCATTAAGACCTGAGACCTTCAGGGCTGAAAGGAGCTAACAGTTTAATAATAATGGTATTTGTTAAGAGATTACTATGTGCCAAGCACTGTTCTAAGCACTGGGGTAGATAGATACAAGTTAGGTTGGACACAGTCCCTGTCCCACATAGGGCTCGCAGTCTTAATCCCCATTTTACAGATGAGGGAACCGAGGCCCAGAGAAGTGAAGTGACTTGCCCGAGGTCACAGCAGACATGTGGCAGAGCCGGGATTAGAACCCATGACCTTCCAACTTCCAGGCCCATGCCCTATCCACTAAGCCATGCTGGCATGCTTACCTGTTATTCACAAGCCCCATCCCACTTGCTCTCCCCACCCTTCCTCCAAGGTCCCATCCCCTTTGCCCTCAAATTGAGAAGTTGGCACATCTGCCTAGCTGTGGAAGACCATCTTTAACAGGCACTCCAGAGAAGCAGCATGGCTTAGTGGAAACAGCATGGGCTTGGGAGTCAGAAGACATGGGGTCTAATCCCGGTTCCACCACTTTGTCTGCTGTGTGACCTTAGGCAAGACACTTAACTTCTTTGTGCCTCAGTTACCTCATTTGTAAAATGGGGATTAAGACTGTGAGCCCCACATGGGACAACCTGATTACCATGTATCTACCCCAGTGCTTAGGACAGTGCTTAGCACATAGTAAGTGCTTAACAAATACCATAATTATTATTATATATTTCCATAATATTACCATAATTATTACCATAATTATTATTACCTCACCTCCCTTCTCTCCTTCTACAGCCCAGCCCGCACCCTCCGCTCCTCTGCCGCTAATCTCCTCACCGTACCTTGTTCTCGCCTGTCCCGCCATCGACCCCCGGCCCACGTCATCCCCCGGGCCTGGAATGCCCTCCCTCTGCCCATCTGCCAAGCTAGCTCTCTTCCTCCCTTCAAGGCCCTACTGAGAGCTCACCTCCTCCAGGAGGCCTTCCCAGACTGAGCCCCTTCCTTCCTCTCCCCCTCGTCCCCCCTCCATCCCCCCATCTTACCTCCTTCCCTTCCCCACAGCACCTGTATATATGTATATATGTTTGTACATATTTATTACTCTATTTATTTATTTATTTATTTATTTATTTTACTTGTACATATCTATTCTATTTATTTTATTTTGTTAGTATGTTTGGTTTTGTTCTCTGTCTCCCCCTTTTAGACTGTGAGCCCACTGTTGGGTAGGGACTGTCTCTATATGTTGCCAATTTGTACTTCCCAAGCGCTTAGTACAGTGCTCTGCACACAGTAAGCACTCAATAAATACAATTGATTGATTGATATTATATTATTTGAATCGACCCCAGTGGGGCCCCACTTCATGGCATAGTGGATAGAGCATGGACCTGGGAGACAGAAGGTAATGGGCTCTAATTCCAGCTCCACCACTTGTCTGCTGTGTGACCTTGGGCAACTCACTTCACTTCTCTGTGCCTCAGTTACCTCATCTGTAAAGTGGGGGTTGAGACTATGAGCCCCACATGGGACAGGGACTGTGTCCAACCCAATTTCCTGTTATCCACCCCAGCACTTAGTACAGTGCCTGGCGCATAGTAAGTGCTTAATAAATACCATAATTATTATTATTACTTATCCTCCCTCCTCTCCCATTACAACCCTGCCATCACACTTCACTCCTCTAATGCCATCTTACTCACTGTGCCTCGATCTTGTCTCTCTCACTGCCAACTCCTTGCTCATGCCCTTCCCCCTGCCTGGGATTCCTGCCTGCTACACATCCTATAGACCACAGCCCTCAAAATTTGACTTCAAAGCCCTAGTAAAATCAATCACCCCGCCATCTTTAGCATCCACTTATTGCTTCAACACATCACCTCATCCCACCCCCAGCACTTCTCTACATATTTTTAAATTCTGTTGCTTCCCCTACCTGTAATTCGTTTTAGTATGTCTCCCTGACTAGAATGAAAGCTCTTTGAGGGCAGGGATTGTGTCTACCAACTCTAGGGAAGCAGCATGGCTTAGTGGAAAGAGCACGGGCTTGGGAGTCAGAGGTCGTGGGTTCTAATCCCACCTCTGCCACTTGTTAGCTGTGTGACTTTGGGCAAGTCACTTAACTTCTCTGTGCCTCAATTACTTCATCTGTAAAATGAAGATTAAGACTGAGTCCCACATGGGACAACCTGATAACCTTGTATCTACCCCAGTGCTTAGAACAATGCTTGGAACATAGTAAGCACTTAACAAATACCATTATTATTATTATTGTTATTATTATTATTATTACTGTACTTTCCCAGAAGAAGCAGAATGGCCTAGTGGAAAGAGCATGGGCCTAGGAGTCAGAGGACTTGGGTTCTAATCCTGTCTCTTTCAACTGCTTGCTGTGTGACCTTGGGCAAATCACTTAAATTCTCTATGGCTCAGTTCTCCTATTTTCCCTCCTACTTTGACTGTGAGCCTGATGTTGGACAGGGACTGTGTCCAACCTGATTAACTTGTATCTACCTCAGCTTAGAACAGTGTCTGAACCATAGTAAGTGCTTAACAAGTACAATAATATATGTATATTACTGTCTTTCTCCCCCTCAAGACCATAAGCTCATTGTGGGCTGGGAATTTGTCTGTTTAATGTTGTATTGTACTCTCCCAAGCACTTAGTATAGTGCTCTGCACACCGTAAGCGGTCAATAAATAAGATTAAATGAATGAATGAATTTAAAAAACTGTAGCATCCAACCTTCTGCCTGGGAGTCCTGGGTCTACGAAGCACCTCATTTGACTTCTAGAGCAGTTCTACCAACACCACTTTAGTGCAGTATCTGACATCGTGACAAGATATAGGTTCCCAAACAACAAAATCCTACAATGAGTCAGTCCCTAATAATAATAATAATAACAATAATAATTATGGCATTTGTTAAGCACTTAACTATGTGCCAGGCACTGCAGTAAGTGCTGGGGTGGAAACAGATAGATTGGATTGGACACAGTCCCTGTCCCACATGGGGCTCACAGTCTCAATCTCCATTTTACAGGTGAGGTCACTGAGGCCCAGAGAAGTGAACTGACTTGTCCAAGGTCACACAGCTGACAAGTGGCGGTGGCTGAATTAGAACCCATGACCTTCTGACTCCTAGGCCCAGGCTCTATCCACTATGCCATGCTGCTTCATTAGACTGTAAGCCCTTTGAGAGTGGGGATCGGGTCTACCAACTGTACAGTACTTTCCTTAGCACTTACTATGGAGCTCCACACAAAGTAGGTACTCAGTTTAAATACCATTAAGCACCAGCACTGAAGCAATGCTCATCGCTTAATAACTTGCCTGAGCAAGAGATGTGATGAGAAGGGTTTATGGCAGTTTATTCACACAGCTGCACTCAGTCAGTTCTCTCCTTCCTACCTTACCTCACTAATGTAATAATGTTATTTGTTAAGCGCTTACTATGTGCCAGGCACTGTACTAAGTTCTGGGGTGGATACAAGCAAATTGGGGTGGACGCAGTCCCTATCCCATGTGGGGCCCACAGTCTCGATCCCCATTTTACAGATGAAGTAGCTCAGGCCCATAGAAGTGAAGTGACTTGCCCAAGGTCACATAGCGGACAAGTGGCAGAGCCAGGATTAGAACCCTTGACCCTCTGACTCGTAGGCCCGTGCTCTATCCACTACGCCATGCTGCTTCTAATCTCCTACTACAACCTGGCTGGCACACTTTGCTCCTCTAATTTCAACCTACCCACTGTACCCTGATCTCATCTGTCTCATTGCTGACCCTTTGTTCACATCCTCCCTCTGGCCTGGAACTTCCACCCCCTTCATACCCGACAGACCACCACTCTTCCCACATTCAAAGCCTACAATCTCATCTCCTCCAAGAGGACTTCCCTGATGTAGCCTTCAATTCCCCAGCCTATTCACCCTCCCCTCTGTGTCATTGCCTATGCACTTGGATCTGTACCCTTTAAACATTTTGATACTCACCCCAGCCCCACGGCACTTAAGAACATATCCTTTACTCTGCTATTTCCTCTATCCATAATTTCTTTTAATGTCTGTCTCCCCCACCCAACTGTAAAGTTCCTTATGGGCAGGGATCATTTGTACCAGACCTATTGCATTGCATTTTCCCAAGTGCTTAGTACAGTGCTCTGCACACAGTAAGCACTTGTTTGCTTGCTTGTTTGATTGATGGTGAGATGAAATGAGGTGACTGTAAACAGGATGGACAGAAAAAATGCCTTAGAGACACCATAAAGCAAAACCTCACATGGTGGGACATAGTGGTGAAAAGTTAGGAGGCCTTAGCAAAAGATGGAGCAATATTGCAAAAAACACCAAAAAAAGGTTTTACTGTCTTAGAATCCAGGCTTCTGGAACATGGTGATACCAAGAGGGGGGAAAAAAAAGCAAACCACAAAAACACTGTAGACCATAAATGTATGTTGCAAGCAATCAAGCAATCTTGACAAATACACAGTGTACACAGTGTGGAAAGAGTTGTCAGTTCCACATTGGTCTTATCAGTCATACCTACACATGCTGATAAAAATCTCATAGTTGTCATCTTAGAACCCAAAGGACAGCTCTATGTAGACAGATATGGCAAATGACACTTTAATTCATGATTGCCCTTATCGTGGTTTTCACTGGAGGAGCTCAAGGAATTTTACAAAACTCGGGGGATTTTCCCTTCCTGGCTTAGCAGGTGAGAAAACTGAAGCTCCTAGAGATTGGGTGATTGGTTCAAGTTCACTCTGCTAATCATTGTCAGAAAGGGAATGATCTTTTAGATCTCCTAACACTCATTGTTCTGATCCCTGGAACAGACTACTTGTGCAAAGTATGTGTGTCTCTTCCCCTGTTATCCTATGCCCCTTGCTCATACATTCTCTTGCTTTCAAACTCTCTCTCTCTCTCTCTCTCTCTCTCTCTGTCTCTCTGTCACTCACTAGAGCCTAAATTTGAGGACCCTAACTGAGGTTCATAATTTTTTATGGTATTTATTAAGCACTTACTATGTGTCTAACACTGTTCTAAGGCCCGGGGTAGATACAAGTTAATCAGGTTGGACATTAATCCCTGCGCCACATGGGGCTCACAGCCTAAACAGGAGGGAGAACAGGCATTTCATCCCCATTTTACAGTTGGGGAAACCGAGGCACAGAGAAGTAAAATGATTTGCCTGAGGTCATACTAGGCAAGTGGAGGAGTCAGGATGAGAACCCGGGTCCTTCTTCTCAGGCCTGTGCTCTTTTCACTAGGTCACACAGCTTCCCAAATGGTTGTGTTCTCACTTGCAGAAGGTGGAGGGGAGATGGCAGTGGTGGAAATAAACCAGGACTCACCACAACAGGAAGCTGAAAGCTCACCTCCTCCAGGAGGCCTTTCCAGACTAAGCCCCCCTTTTCCTCTGCTCCTTCTCTCCTCCCATCTCCCCAACTCCCTCCTTCTGCTCTACCCCCCTTCCTGTCCCACAGCACTTGTATATATATGTACATATTATTCTATTTATTTTATTAATTATGTGTATAAATCTATAATTCTATTTATTTATATTGATGCTCTTGATGCCTGTTTACTTGTTTTGTTTTGTTATCTGTCTCCCTCCTTCTAGACTGTGAGCCAGTGGTGGGGTAGGGATTGTCTCTGTTGCTGAATTGTACTTTCCAAGTGCAATTGAGCACACAGTAAGTGCTCAATAAATACGATTGAAAGAATGAATGGAAGCAACCTGGCCCCCATGGATACAGCCCGGGCCTGGGAGCCAGAGGACCTGGGATCTAATCCCGGCTCTGCCATTTTTCTGCTGTGGGAACTTGGGTAAGTCACTTAACTTCTCTGTGCCTCAGTTTCCTCAATACCTGTTCTCCTTCCTACTTAGACTGCGAGGCCCATGTGGGACTGTATCTTCCCCAGTGTTTATTTTCAGTGCTTCAGTAAGCGCTTAATACCATTAAAAAAACCAAAAACCAAAACAGGGTTCCAATAAAAAAGAGTGAACCAATCATATTTATTGTGTGCAGTGCACTGTACTAAGTGCTTGGGAGAATACACTATAACAGAAGTGTTAAACGCATTCCTCTAGACTGTAAGCCCGTCTCTAGACTGTAAGCTCATTGCGGGCAGGGAATGAGTCTATTTATTGTTATATTGTACTCTCCCAAGCAGTTAATACAGAGCTTTGTGCAGAGTAAGTGCTCAATAAATAAGGTAGAATGAATGAATAAATGAAAGTTCCCTGCCCACAACAAGCTTACAGTCTAGACGGCAAGATGGACATTAATATAAGTAAATAAATAGGGTGGTTTCTCTCCAACCCACAGCCCTGGTTCACTGTCACAGTCCAATGGGTAGAAGGCTGGCGAGAGGCTATCACATTACCCACACCCCCTGCCTCTCAAATTTGGTCCTCACCTACTACATGGAGGTCCTGACCTCCATGATTAGACTCACTCTGTCTAACCCAGGCTACTTCGTCTCACCTGAACTCCCTCTTCTCCGTCCCATTCCTTGATGTAAAAGTGCACACCCTCAACTCCATTCTCTCCACTAACCTCAACTCCCTTGCTCCCTTATCCCTTTGTCACTCTTGAACCTCCAACCTCTTGGCTCTTGTATCCATGCAGCTGAAGACAGTTGGTGGAAATACAAGCTCCTGGCCAACTTTACCTATTACAAATTCACAATTTCATGCTTGGACTCAGCTCTGTTTTCTGCTTGACAACTCTACTCTTTCTCCCTCACTGATTCACAACCCTTACCAACCCTTCCAAACCTTCACCTTCCTTCCAAAGCCTCCAATGCCCCACAACCTCCCTCTTTATCCCGATGACTTCTCTAACTACTTTGTCAGTAAAATCTAAACCATCAGGCATGAACTTCCCCACATCTCCTCATCACCCCTTCAACACTTTACTTCTGCTTTCTCATCTTTCTCCTGCTTCCCGGTTGTCTCTTGAGGAGATATCTCTCCTGTTCTCTAAGCCACCCTCAGTTCCTGCATCTCTGACTCTATCCATCCTCACAGCTTAAAATTGCTTGCTCCCCTCTCCTCCCCTTCCTCACTGCCATCTTCAACCTCTCGCTCTACAACATCTCCTTTCCCTCTGCCTTCTAATCTCCTGGTTCTGGTTCTCTACCTCTGTATTCGATTCTTCAGTGATTTTTCTTCTGTCTTCAGTCCCGTCTTCACAGGTGTCCCTCAAGGCACTGTTCTGGGTCCCTGTCTCTACTCCATTTATACTCACTCCCTTGGGGAGCACATCTGCAGAACATCTTTCCACCCAAACCCTGTTCTCCTCCTGGCTTTTCCATCACTGTAGAAAGCACCACTATCCTCACTGTCTCACAAGCCTGGAACCTTGGCGTTACCCTCAATTGATCTCTCTCATTCAACCCACATATTCAATCTGTCACCAAATACTGTCGATTCAACCTTCAGAGCATCACTAAAATCTGCCCTTTTCTTTTCATCCAAACTGCTACCACGCAAATTCAAGAACTTAACCTGTCCTGCCTTGACTACTTCATTAGCCTCCTTGCTTACTCCCCCCCAGATCTCTCTCCATGCCAGTCCACCCTTCACTCTGCTGCCCTGATCATTTTTCTAAAAAACCATTTAGTCCATGATTCCTCACTTCTCAAGCACCTTCAGGGGTTGCTCATCCTCCTCCACATCAAATTCCTTACCAACATTCAATCAGTTTGTCCCCTCTTATCTTGTCTTCTGCTGTCGAGTCGTCTCCGACCCACAGCAACTCCATGGACACACAGAATGCCCGGCCTCCATCTACAATCATTCTGGTTGTGTATCCATAGAGTTTTCTTGGTAAAAATACAGAAGTGGCTGACCATGGCCGCCTTCTGTGCACTCAACTTGGGTCGACTCCGTCCTCCACTCTCTGCCGTGCCGCTGCTGCCCAGCACAGATGAGTTTTGACTTGTAGCAGATTGCCTTCTGCTCACTAGCCACTGCTCAAGCTAGGAATGGAATGGGCATGCCTCTGCTTGACTCTCCCTCCCATAGCCGAGACTGGTAGAGTATTGGAACCTCTCCAGGTGCCATCCTGAGAGGGGCTTCTTATCTTACCTCACTGATTTCCTACTACAGCCCAGCTCACTCCCTTTGCCCCTCCAGTGCCAACCTACTCACTGTACCTCGATCTCATCTGTCTTACTGCTTACCTCTCGCCCATATCCTGCTACTGGCCTAGAACTCCCTCACCCTTCATATCCAACAGACGATTACGCTCCCCCCCTTCAAAGACTCATTAAAATTACATCTCCCCCCCAGAAGTCTTCCCCAACTAAGCCCTCATTTTCTCTACTCCCTCTTCCTTCTGCATCACCTTCTGCACCCCATCCTTTATTCACCCCACCCTCAGTCCCACAGCACTTATGTACATAACCATAATTCATTTATTTGTATTAACATATGTCTCTCCTTCTAGACTGTAAGCTTCTTGTGAGCAGGGAACATGTCTAACAACACTGTTAAAGCGTACTCTACCAAGGGCTTACTACAGTGCTCTGCACAACCATATGTGCTCAATTAATATGACTGACTGAATGATTCTAACACAAACGTGTCTCCTCTATTTTCAAAAAATCCTTTCTTGATCCTACAGTCCCCTCCCCCTGCCCCAGATACCGCCCTATCTCCCTGATCCCAATACCTATGCAAACTCCTAGAACAGGCCGTACACTTTTCCTCTCCACCAGCTCTCTTCTTGACCCTCTGCGGTCTGGTTTTCAACCATCCATTCTACTTAGACTGCTCTCTCCAAGGTCCCCAATGACCTTTTTATAGCCAAGTCCAAAAGACAATTCCATCCTGAGCTTCCTCGATCTCTCTGCTGCCTTTGACTCCTCTTTGAAACACTACCATAAGGTCTCAGTTTTGCTGATGCAGTACTATCCTGATTCTTCGACTTCTCTGACCTCTCCTTCTCAGTTTCTGGGGAGCACATCAGCTTGACAGGAGCGGAGTTTGCAAGGGTGGGATAGAAGGATGATGATTGGGTAAAGGGACCCAGTTGATGTAAAATCTTTAAAGCCATAGCCAGAAATTTTCATCAATCTAAAGAGTAGCTGGGGGTCATTTGAGGCACAGAGAACGGATTCATATGGTTCTTGTGGAAGATTATTCTAGATGTTGAATGAAGGCTGGATTGGAGGGAGAAGAGGCTGGCATCAGGATCTCCGACAAGGAATCCAGGCAGGAAGTGGCTGGGGCCTTGACCGGAGCTGGATGTAAGAATGGAGAGAAAGAGGTAGACCCTTTATAAAAGGTGCGGGATATGGTGGGCTGAATGTGGGGAACAAAGAAAAAACAGATGACAAATATCACTCCCAGTCCTGGAGGATAGACGTGCCATTTACAGATATGGAAAAGGTTGAGAATGGCAGAAGGTTCTGTTAAGATGGTTACCATCTTGATAATAATAATAATTGTAGTACTTCTTAAGTGCTTACTCTGTGCTAGATACAGGATAACCAGAGCAGACAAAATCCCTGTCCCACTGAGGGCTCATAGTTTAAGGGGGAGGAAGAACTGAGGAAACTGAGGCACAGAGAAGTGAAATCACTTGCCCAAGGTCACATGGCAGGCAAGTGGCAGAGCCAGGATTAGAACCCAGGTCCTCTGACTGCCAGGCCTGTACTCTTTCCACTAGGCCACATCACTTCCTCTGCAAAGCCTGAAGGAAAATGGTTTCCTTAACACACTGAGCTGTTTCCCTAACTTTTAATAATAGTGATAATAATACTAGTAATGGTAATGATAATAATAATAATAATAATAATAATGGTATTTGTTAAGCACTTATTATGTGCAAAGCACTGTTCTAAGCACTGGGTAGGTTACAGGGTGATCAGGTTGTCCCACAGGGGGCTCACAGTCTTAATCCTGATTCTACAGATGAGGTAACTGAAGCACAGAGAAGTTAAGTGACTTGCCCAAAGTCACACAGCTGACAGTTGGCAGAGCTGGGATTTGAACCCATGACCTCTGACTCCAAAGCCCATGCTCTTTCCACTGAGCCATGCTGCTTCTCGCGTGGCTATTATTATTATTATTACTATTATTATAATATTATTATTATTATTATGGTATTTGTTAAGCACTTACTACATGCCAAGCACTGTTCTAAGCACTGGGGTAGATAAAAGGTAATCAGGTTGGACACAGTCCTTGTCCTACATGGGGCTCACAATCTCAATCCCCATTTTACAGATAAGGTAACTGAGGCACAGAGAAGTGAAATGACTTGCCCAAGGTCACACTTGTTTATCAACATGCTAAATCTCCTACCCTGATGGTTGGTATTCTTTATGAGTTGAGTTAAATCAGAAAAATTAATTACCACACTTTGTTTCCTCCAACTGTTTTCCTCCAACCGATTTGGTTCACCAAAAGTTTTGATTCCACTTTTCAAGTTGCCATTTAAAATTTTTGCCTTATTACGGGAACAATTAATTAAAAATGGTACCACTGAACTTTGTTGATTCATTTAGCACTGTGGAACTAATGAGGTGTAAATCCTACAGACTGCTGCATGGTGCAGCTGACACAGTAATTTATATCAATTGGTGTGATTAGTACAAGTCCTCAATCATTCTATTGTGACTCTCTGCAATCTGTCATAGTCCTAATCAGGAAAGCTTAACTTTGAATTTGTGTTACTCAGGATATACTGCTTTCTAGAGTCTACCAAGAAGCAGAAATGCAATCATGAAATACTGTGCCAAGGGGAAAAAATATGAACTCCCTTGCATCAGTGAGTAATTTTTATGCCAAAGCTTTAGATTTGATTCCTTAGCTTTCAATTGAGAAAGATTTACCTCTTGTGAAAAATAAAGCACTTTGGAGAAGGAATTGCCAAGTCTTGTATCAGTCTATTCCTGATGCTCTACACAAATATTCTGGACAGTAATGATCCCTGTGTCCTGGATAGGGTTTGAAATGGTGAATAATTTACTGAAATGGTATCTAAATTAATTAACTCAATTTAAAAAGCCTTCTTTTATCAAGGGTCTCAGTGGGCAGCTCAGAATGGACCAAAGTGGGCAGAAATTCTCATTTATTTTGTGAAATGTCAGAGACTGGACCATCTTTTTAGTGAATACATTTCCATAGATGACCAACTATGAATAAAAACGAATAATCAGTGAGGAGTTGAAATGGTACATATTAATTGAGAGTCACGGGATTGGGAGAAAGGGTGCGTGATCCAATGAAATTGGGAGAGAGTAACCTGGATATTGAGATGGACTGAGAGAGATCTTCAGAAGTTAGAGCGAGGCACTGGAAATCTGTAAATCCTGCAAATTTCTGTTACCATTTCCTCCCTGTATTCTTAGGGAAACTAACTTGGGTTCTTTGAGTCTTGATTTCCCAGTTCTCATCCACTTTCAAGCCAGTTATTTCTTTACTGTGTTATCCATGTCAAAATTCTAGTAATTGCATTGGGCCTCCTCAATGGCAGATTGATTTCCCTGAGTCCCCTTGATAACGTGGCTGGCACCACTTAGCGATATATTTTGGGGAGTTCTGTTCAGATAGAGTTGGGCTCCCACATTTTACAGAAACCTCCACCTCAAACAAAAACTCCTTCCATCAGCTTTAAAGCACTCAATCAGCTTGCCTACTCCTACCTGGCCTCACTGATCTACTACAGCCCAGCTCACACAATTCACTCCTTTAGTGCCAGCTTCCTCACTGTGCCCCCATCTCATCTCTCTCATAGCTGACCCCTTTCCCATGTCCTCCTGGCTTGAAACTCCCTCCCCCTCCATAATCAATCAATCATATTTACTGTGAGCTTACTGTTTGCAAAACACTGAACTAAGTGCTTGGGAGAGTACAATATAACAGAGTTGGTAGGCACATTCCCTGCCCACAGTGAGCTTACCTTCTAGAGGGGGAGACAGACATTAATATAAACAAATAAATAATGGATATGTCCTGAAGGGCTGTGGGGCTGAGCGAGGGGGGAATAAGGGTGCAAATCCAAGTGCAAGGGCAACACAGGATGGAGTGGAAGAAGAGGAAATGAGAGCTTAGCTTGGGGAGGCCTCTTGAAGGCGATGTGCTTTTAAAAAGACTTTGAAGGTGAGACAGGTGATCGACAGTGAGACCTATGTGATCGAGGTATATATAATGAGTAGGTTGGCATTAGAGGAACAGAGTGTGCGGGCTGAGTTGTAGTGGGAAATCAAGGAGGTAAGGTAGCAGGGGCCAAGGTGTTTAAGTGCTTTAAAGCCTATAGTAAGGAGTTTCTGTTTGATGTGGAGGTGGAGGTTCTTGAGGAGTTGGGAAACATGGACTGAAAGGTTTTGTAGAAAAATGATCCAGGCAGCAGAGTGACATATGGACTGAAGTGGGGAGAGAGGAGGCAGGGAGGTCAGCAAGGAGGTGGATACAAAAATCAAGGTGGGCTAAGATAAGTGCTTGGATTCACATGGAAGCAATTTAGATATAGAGGAAAGGACGGATTTTAGGGATGTTGTGAAGGTTGAACTGACAGGATTTGGTGACAGATTGAATATGTGGGTAGAATGAGAGAGATAAGTTGAGGAAAATGCCAAGGTTACAGGCTTATGAGACAAGGAGGATAGTAGTGCTTTCTACAGTGATGAAGTCAGGGGGAGGACAAAGTTTGTGTGGGAAGGTAAGGAGTGCTGTTTTGGACATGTTAAGTTTGTGGTGTCAGCAGGACATCCAAGTAGATATCTCCCAAAGGTAGGAAAAAATGCGAGACTGCAGAGAAAGAGAGAGATCAGGGCTGGAGATGTAGATTTGGGGATCATCTGCATAGAGATGGTAGTTGAAGCCAAGGGAGCAAATGAGTTCTCCAAGGGAATGGGTGTAGATGGAGAATAGAAGGGGACCCAGCACTGAGCCTTGAGGGACTCCCACAGTTAGAGGGTGGGAGGCAGAGAAGGAGCCTGCAAAAGAGACTGAAAGCAAGCAACCAGAGAAATAGGAGGAGAAGCAGGAGCAGACAGTGTTGTTTTGGTTTTTTATTGGTATCTGTTAAGCACTTGCTATTTGCCAGGAACTGTACTAAGTGCTGGGGTAGGTACAAAATAATCAGGTTGGACACAGTCCATATCCCACATGGGCCTCACAGTCTTAACCCCCATTTTACAGATGAAGTAACTGAGGCACAGAGAATTGAAGTGATTTGCCCAAGGTCACACAGCAGGCAAGGAGCAGACCTGGGATTAGAACCCAGGTCCTTCCTATTCCCAGGCCTGTGCTCTATCCACTAGGCAACACTGCTTCAGTGAAGTCATGGTTGGATAGTATTTCCAGGAGAAGGGGGTGGTCCACAGCGTCGAAGGCAGCTGAGGGGTAGAGGAGGATCAGGATGGAGTAGAAGCCGTTGGATTTGAGAAGAAGGAGATCATTGGTGACCTTTGAGAGGGAGTTTCGGTAGAGCGAAGTGCGCCGAAGCCAGGTTGGAGGGAATCGAGGAGAAAATTGGAGGAGAGGAAATAGAGGCAGCGGATGTAGGAAACTTGCTTCAAAGCATTTTCAAAGGAATGGTAGGAGGGAGATGGGGAGATAAATGGGGGGAGCCGGCAGGGTCGAGTGGTCAAAAGAGGGTTCCCTATATGGCAGACCACCACTCTCCCCACCTTTGAAGCCTTATTGAGGTCACATCTCCTCCAAGAGGCCTTCCCCGATTAAGCCCTTTTTCCCCCAGCTACCTTTCCATTCTGTGATGTCTATGCACTCTGATCTGTGCCCTTTGGGCGTTTGGTATTTGCCCCACTCAGCCCCACAGCACTTATGTACCTACCTTTAAATTATTTATTCACATTAATATCTTGTCTCCCCCAGCACACTGTAAGCTCACTGTCAGCAGGGAGCGTGTCTACCAACTCTGTTGTATCGTACTCTCCCAAGCGATTGGTACAGAGCTGTGCACACAGTAAGCACTCCATAAATAGCTTTGATTTCTGCAACCATTTGCTCCCATCAATCAATCAGTGGTATTCATGGAGTGCTTACTGTATGCAGAGCACGGTACTAACTGCTTAGGAGAGTACAACAGAATTGGTAGACGCGTTCAGGTGAGCCTTTGCAGGAGGTTCAGAGGGAACCATTGCAATAATGTGGCAGCAATGATGTGTATCCTTTTTTGCTCCAGCAAATTCAGGGAACATCCAGTTTCCCCACAGATAATAATAAAAATAATTATGATGGCATTTGTTAAGTGCTTACTATGTGCCAGGCACTGAACTAAGCACTGGGGTAGATACAAGCAAATCAAGTTGGATACAGTCACTGTCCCATGTGGGGCTCACAGTCTCAATCCCCATTTTACAGATGAGGTAACTGAGGCCCAGAGAAGTGAAGTAACTTGCCCAAGGTCAGGCAGCAGGCAAGTGGCAGGGCCAGGATTAGAGCCTGTGACTATAAATAATTCCCTCCCAAATGTTCCCGCTGACAGAAACACCTCACTCAGCTCTGTTCTCCTTCCTTGCCACTCTCCAGGAATCCAGAGAAGGCAGGCGAGAAGGAGCGAAATTGACAGCTAGACTCATCCCTGGATTTAGGCTCCCTCACATGCCCTCTCCTTTTTCCTCCTCTACTCGGGACATAAAATATTTGACTGGGTCTGACAGACCATTTACTCAACATTCTTTAGTTCTTTCGCCTTTAAAACTGTAAAAATGAAACGTTTTCTGTACCCAAGTGACCAGAAAATCATCACAGACATACAGGGAAAAACCCAGGAAAAACAAAACAGCAATTCTATATCTGCACAGAATTAAGAAGCAAATTCCAGTAATAGGAAATTAAGGAGCTTTAACCAATTGCAGTGTATTTATGAATTGAGCCCAGTAAAAATAAAGACATTATTCATCTTGGTGTTTTTATGGTTAGTTTCCTTATAATTCTTATAAGGAATAGAGGGGATCACAAATATGAATGAGGAAATGAATCAAAGTCTAGGGCCTTATCAGGTTTCATTGCCATGGTCAATCAATCAACCAATCAATCAATCAAATTTATTGAGCACTTACCACTGTACTAAGCACTTGGTACCTTCTCCCCCCACTCGGATCCCTAATGGAAAGAGGCAAAGACTAGAGAAGCAGTGTGGTCTAATTGAAAAGAGCCCAGGCTTGGGAGTCACAGGACGTGGGTGTTAAACCCGGCTCCGCCACTTGTCTGTTATGTGGCCTTGGGAAAGCTATTTAACTTCTCTGTGCCTCAGTTACCTCATCTGTAAAATGTGGACTAAGACTGCGAGCCCCAAGTGGGACAACCTGTTTACCTTGTAAACACCAGCGCTTAGAACAGTGCTTGGCACATAGTAAGTGCTTAACAAATACCATAATTATTATTATTATTATTAGAGGGAGACTTCTAAATGGAAAGGAGCAGGAGTGGGTAGGGGAGAGAAGAGTGAAAAAGCAGGAACATAGTGCTAGGCATTTATTTGCTTGTTTTGGTGCAAACACATAAATATCCATTCCACCTTTGGCAGTTTGGACCAGAGATAACATGATAAGAAAGCCACTCAAATTCTACATTCTTCCTCCAACAAAATGTTTCACCAGGAAGTTTCCAGTGGCTCTCAGGCCACTGTTTACCTCCAGACCCAGGCCTTCCTCACAATGCCAGGAGTCTTCTCCCAGGGTTTTATTGAGGGGCTGGCCTCAATTTAGGGGACAAGAGGCCACTTGACTTTATCTTCTCTTTCCCAGGCTAAGTATACCTGGGTCTATATCAGGACAATCACTCACTTCTGGGCTATTGAAGGGTCTTATTTGGCTCTGTTGTTCTGAGAGCCAAAGATGAAGCAGCCCAACTGAGTTATTCATTAGCAACTATGACAACTCCTGAATAGAATCACTAAAATGTATTGTCCCAATTTTGAGTGGAGGGTCACTTTAAATAATTCAGATGACTGCTTTTTCAGCCTTTTTATGTTTAAAGTAGCACTCAAGAGATACTTGGCTCTGAGCTGTGCCACTAAACAGCAATAGGAGTTTGGAACAATTAATAGGCATTAAAATGGAGAAGTAAATAATATTGACGGGGACATAGAAAACTCCTTTACATTAGAGACTTGACAGTTATCTTAAGCAATAGATTATCCTCCCATCCCTTAATAAAGTAAAAACTACCATAGTTTACCTAAGGGGCTTGAGCCAGTCACCACCCTGTATGCTGTGAAGTGCCATTAATGTTAAGTACTCTCCATGAGAATGATGGCCATATTGAAGCCAGGACTATCAGTTGAATAACACTGATTTAGATGATCACTGGTGCTGTTATTCTAGTGCAGGACTCTGCCGATTTACCCAGATTATATTCTGAGAAAGGCCTTGTAAAGCCTGTGTGCTGTTTTTAATGGCTGTAAAGAGGGTGCACTTTTCATAAGTAATAACAAACAATAATAATAATAATAGTATTTGTTAAGCACTTACTATATGCCCAGCACTGTACTAAATGCTGAGGTAGATTCAAGTTAATCAGGTTGGACACAGTCCCTGTCCCACATGGTACTCACAGTCTTAACCCCCATTTTACAGATGATGTAACTGAGGCCCAGAGAAGCAAGGTGACTTGCCCAAGGTGACACAGCAGACATGTGGTGAAGCTGGGATTAGAACCCAGGCCCTTCTGACTCCCAGGCCCCTGTCTACAGGCATTACTCAATCAATCAATTAATGGTATTTACTGGGCACTTACTGTGTGCAAAACACCTTACTAAGCACTTGGGAGGGCACAGTACAACAGAGTTGGTAGACATGTTCCCAGCCCACAGTGAGTTTACAGTCTAGACGGGGAGACAGGCATTAAAATAAATTACAGGTAGAGACATGTGGTTGAATGTACTGGTGTGCCCCTCTGGACCATAATCTAGTCAGAATGTTGACTTTCCCAGTATCTGGTAGGCCACCATGCAATCCCACACTGAGATGATATGGGGAGTGTTGATTAGCTTGCAATGGAAATGGTTGTAGCCCACTATTCTGATCAGAAATTATGCTCCAAGACAACTCCATGAAGTAACTGAAGCACAGAGAAGTTAAGTGGCTTGCCCAAGGTTACACAGCAGACAAGTGGCAGAGCCAGGATTAGAACCCATGTCCTCTGACTCCCAAGCCTGTGCCCTTTGCACTAAGACACGCTGCTTCTCACTAGAGGAGTGAAGTGTATGGGCTGGGGAGTAGGAGAGAAGCAAGGTGAGGTAGGTGGGGGCAAGGTGATGGAATGCTTTAAAGCCAATGGTGACAAGTTTTTGTTTGATATGGAGATTGACAGGCAACCACTGGAGGTTTTTGAAGAGTGGGGGGGTGACATGTCCTGAAAGTTTTTATAGACAAATGATCTGGGCAGCAGAGTGAAGTATGGACTGGAGTGAGGAGAGACAGGAGGCTGGGAGGTCAGCAAGGAGGCTGATTCAGTAATCCAGACGGGATTGGATGAGTGATTGTATTAATGTGGTAGCAGTTTGGATAGAGAGGAAAGGGCGGATTTTAGGGATGTTGTGAAGGTGGGACCGACAGGAGTTGGTGACGGATTGAATATGTGGGTTGAATGGCAGAGAAGAGTCGAGGATAACGCCAAAGTTGCGGGCTTGTGAGACAGGAAGGATAGTGGTGCTGTCTGTAGTGATGGGAAAGTCAGGGGGAGAGCAGGGTTTGGGTGGGAAGAGAAGGAGCTCTGTTTCTGACATGTTGTTTGAGTTGACAGGAAGACATCCAAGTAGGGATGTCTTGAAGACAGGAGGAGATGTGAGACTGTCCTTTGGGAAATTTTGGGAAATTCTGGGAAAGGACAAGAAAACTACTTTCCTGTCCTTTGGGAAATTTTGGTGATGAAAAAATGAGCGATCGGTGACTCCTTGTAAAGAGGAGACCTGTATATACAGGATTATTTTGGAGATCTGATGAGAACCTAATTGCAATGCTGGCTGAATACCTCATCTCTAGCAATACAGACTTAAGACACTTGCCCAGATATTTTCTGAAAACTTCCCCCAGTGAAACAATTTCCCCTTTAATAGCTCTTTGCATTTCGGGGGGGAGAGAGCCTAATGACCCAGAATATGAGTCTTTTCAATCAAAGAATCAATCAATCAATCATATTTATTGAGTGCTTACTGTGTGCAGAGCACTGTACTAAGCGCTTGGGAAGTACAAGTTGGCAACATATAGAGACAGTCCCTACCCAACAGTGGGCTCACAATCTAGAAGGGGGAGGCAGAGAACAAAACCAAACATATTAACAAAATAAAATAAATAGAATAGATATGTACAAGTAAAATAAATAAATAGAGTAATAAATATGTACAATCATATATACATATATACAGATGCTGCGTGGAAGGGAAGGAGGCAAGACAGGGGGATGGAGAGGGGGACGAGGGGGAGAGGAAGGAGGGGGCTCAGTCTGGGAAGGCCTCCTGGAGGAGGTGAGCTCTCAGTAGGGCCTTGAAGGGAGGAATCAATCAATCAATCAATCAATCGTATTTATTGAGCGCTTACTATGTGCAGAGCACTGTACTAAGCGCTTGGGAAGTACAAATTGGCATCACATAGAGACAGTCCCTACCCAACAGTGGGCTCACAGCCTAAAAGGGGAAGACAGAGAACAGAACCAAACATACCAACAAAATAAAATAAGTAGGATAGAAATGTACAAGTAAAATAAATAAATAAATAAATAAATAAATAGAGTAATAAATATGTACAACCATATATACATATATACAGGTGCTGTGGGGAAGGGAAGGAGGTAAGACGGGGGGATGGAGGGGGGGACGAGGGGGAGAGGAAAGAAGGGGCTCAGTCTGGGAAGGCCTCCTGGAGGAGGTGAGCTCTCAGCAGGGCCTTGAAGGGAGGAAGAGAGCTAGCTTGGCAGATGGGCAGAGGGAGGGCATTCCAGGCCCGGGGGATGACGTGGGCCATGGGTCGACAGCGGGACAGGCGAGAATGAGGCACGGTGAGGAGATTAGCGGCAGAAGAACAGGGGGTGCGGACTGGGCTGTAGAAGGAGAGAAGGGAGGTGAGGTAGGAGGGGGCGAGGTGATGGAGAGCCTTGAAGCCGAGGGTGAGGAGTTTTTGCCTGATGCGCAGATTGATCGGTAGCCACTGGAGATTTTTGAGGAGGGGAGTAACATGCCCAGAGCATTTCTGGACAAAGACAATCCGGGCAGCGGCGTGAAGTATGGATTGAAGTCGGGAGAGACACGAGGATGGGAGATCAGAGAGGAGGCTGATAAAGTAGCCCAGATGGGATAGGATGAGAGCATGAACGAGCAGGGTAGCGGTGTGGATGGAGAGGAAATGGCGGATCTTGGCAATGTTGCGGAGCTGAGACCGGCAGGTTTTGGTGATGGCTTGGATGTGAGGGGTGAACAAGAGAGCAGAGTCGAGGATGACACCAAGGTTGTGGGCCTGTGAGACGGAAAGGATGGTAGTGCCGTCAACAGAGATGGGAAAGTCAGGGAGAGGACAAGGTTTGGGAGGGAAGACAAGGAGCTCAGTCTTCGACATGTTGAGCTTTAGGTGGCGGGCGGACATCCAGATGGAGATGTCCTGAAGGCAGGAGGAGATGCGAGCCTGGAGGGAGGGGGAGAGAGCAGGGGCAGAGATGTAGATCTGGGTGTCATCAGCGTAGAGATGATAGTTGAAGCCGTGGGAGCGAATGAGGTCACCAAGGGAGTGAGTGTATATTGAGAACAGAAGGGGACCAAGCACTGAACCTTGGGGAACCCCCACAGTAAGAGGATGGGAGGGGGAGGAGGAGCCTGCAAAAGAGACTGAGAAGGAACGACCGGAGAGATAAGAGGAGAACCAGGAGAGGACGGAGTCTGTGAAGCCAAAGTTGGATAGCATGTTGAGGAGAAGGGGGTGGTCCACCATGTCGAAGGCAGCTGAGAGGTTGAGGAGGATTAGGATAGAGTATGAGCTGTTGGATTTGGCAAGCAGGAGGTCATTGGTGACCTTTGAGAGGGCAATTTCCGTGGAATGTAGGGGACGGAAGCCAGACTGGAGGGGGTCGAGGAGAGAGTTGGTGTTGAGGAATTCGAGGCAGCGTGTGTACACAACTCTTTCAAGGAGTTTGGAAAGGAATGGTAGGAGGGATATGGGGCAATAACTAGAAGGTAAGGTGGGGTCAAGAGAGGGTTTTTTTAGGATGGGAGAGACATGGGCATGTTTGAAGGCAGAGGGGAAGGAACCAGTGGAGAGTGAGCAGTTGAAGATGGAAGTTAAGGAGGGGAAAAGGGACAGAGTGAGAGATTTCATGAGATAAGAGGGAATGGGGTCAGAAGCACAGGTGGCCGGAGTAGCACTTGAGAGGAGGGAGGAGAGCTCCTCTGAGGATACTGCTGGGAAGGATGGGAGAGTAGTGGAGAGTGTTGAGAGCCGGGGGGTTGGGGGGGGGGGGGGGAGTGACTTTGGGGAGGTCAGACCTGATGGATTGAATTTTATTAATGAAGTAGGAGGCCAGATCGTTGTGGGTGAGGGAAGGAGGAGGGGGAGGAACTGGGGGCCTGAGAAGGGAGTTGAATGTACGGAAGAGCTGACGGGGATGATGGGCATGGGTGTCAATAAGGGAGGAGAAATAGTTTTGTCTGGCAGAAGAGAGGGCTGAGTTAAGGCAGGAAAGGATAAACTTGCAGTGAACGAGGTTGGCATGGTGTTTAGACTTTTGCCAGCGGCGTTCGGCAGCTCGAGCATAAGAGCGAAGGAGGCGGACAGTGGCAGTGATCCAGGGCTGTGGGTTAGTGGTACGAGAGCAGCGAAGGGAAAGGGGAGCAAGTGAGTCTAGCTGAGTAGAAAGGGTAAAGTTGAGAGCAGTAATCTGATCGTCAAGATTGGGTAGAGAGGAGAGGGAGGCGAGGTGGGGTGTGAGGCGCTCAGAAAGATGGATTGGGTCCTCTCATGACCACAGCACAGAGTGTTTTTTTCTACTGCTGAAAAAGAAGCAACTGATAATAACTGCCTAAATGTGTTTCCAATGTTAAAAGTTTTTCCTCCCTCATCCCTGGACATACTATAAGTAGCCTCTTTAGACTGATTGGTGATCTCCAGAGTCAGGTTGACTTTATAAAAATGTAAAACTGGACAATTGGGTTCCCCTGCAAGGGCTTTGTAAAGCCACAAGTGGGAATTGGTGTGGGTGGAATAAATTAGTCTTAATTGTGTCTCATTTAATGAGATCAATTTTTGGCCAAGTGTTTTCATGTTTTTGCATGACTGAATGGTAATTTCGCAATTAACATATGAAATGGGTTTGATCAAACACTAAAAACTGTTCATGTTATTTTGGTGTTTGTCTCGCTCTGCCCAATTTCATGGAATGAAAAAAAAAGGTGCCTTCGCTGGAGAGAATGGAATTGCTTTCCTCTTCAAAGTGCATTAACTATCAGCTCAGCAAGCAGCTCTAGGGCACGGTCTATGATATAGGAAATAACTCCCTTCTGGGTTCCAGGAATCACTTGTTTGGCTTTGGAATGTATTCAGTGAATTACACCTGAATAACATCATTAGGTGATCTATATTACCAAAGTGAGTCATTCATTAGCATTTAAAAGAAATGTCTGATCAAAACCATCATTAGGGTGTTGAAACTGACTGGATGGTTACTTTCAACCTGCAGGTGAAACCTGAAGTAGAAAGTAGGGGCTTCAGCAATATTTCACCAATGTGACTGCCATTCCGGGCAAGCAACCACCAGTGGGTGGAGAGACAGACAGAGAGGTGGTAAGTGTATTTTAGATTATGAGCGTCTCCAGTCCCCAGCCAGCAGGACAGGCCAGTGGCCCAACCCCAGGAGCCAGGATTCCCATGGGGCTATAATGTCTGCCTCCACTGCTACCACATTCATCTGAGCACTTAGCCTATCCTGCCTTAATAAGATCCACCCTTTCCTCTCCATTCAAACTGTTACCTTGTTGGTTCAGTCTCTCATCCTATCCCAACTGGATTACTGCATCATCATCCTTTCTGATCTCCCATCCTCCTGTCTCTCCGCGCTTCAGTCTGTACTTCACTCTGCTGCCCGGATTATCTTTGTACAGAAATGCTCTGGGCATGTCACCCCCCCCTCCTCAAAAATCTCCAGTGGTTGCCTATTAACCTTCACGTGAAGCAAAAATTCCTCACTATTGGCTTCAAAGCTCTCAATCACCTTGCCCCATCCTACCTCACCTCCCTCCTCTCCTTCTTCAGCCCATCCCTCACACTCCACTCCTCTGCCGCTAACCTCCTCGCTGTGCCTTGTTCTCGCCTGTCCCGCCATCGACCCCTGGCCCACGTCCTACCTCTGGCCTGGAATGGCCTCCCTCCTCAAATCCACCAAACTAGCTCTCTTCCCTCCTTCAAAGCCCTATTGAGAGCTCACCTCCTCCAGGAGGCCTTCCCAGGCTGAGCCCCCCTTTTTCCTCTGCTCCTCCTCCCCCTCCATCGCTCCTACTCCTTCCCTCTGCTCTACCCCCCTTCCCATCCCACAGCACTTGTGTATATTTGTACATATTTATTATTCTATTTATTTTATTAATGATGTATATGTCTATAATTCTATTTATCTATTTTGATGCTATTGATGCCTGTCTACTTGTTTTGTTTCATTGTCTGTCTCTCCCTTCTAGACTGTGAGCCCATTGTTGGGTAGGGATTATCTCTATCTGTTGCCGAATTGTACTTTCCAAGTGCTTAGTACAGTGCTCTGCACACAGTATGCACTCAATAAATACAATTGAATGAATGAATGATTGAATGAATTAGCCTCTCTGCTTACCTCCCAGCCTCTTGCTTCTCCCCACTCCAGTGCATACTTCACTCTGCTGCCCACATCATTTCAGGCCATGTTTTCCCGCACCTCAAGAACTTCCACTTGTCGCCTATCCACCTCCGCATCTAACAGTCTCCTTACCATTGGCTTGAAATTGCTCTATCACCTTGCCCCCTCCTACCTCACCTCACTACTCTTCTACTACAACCCAACCTATACACTTTACTCCTCTAATGCCAACTTTCTCACTGTCCCTCGATCTCATCTATCTTGCCACCGACCTCTTGCCCACATCCTGCCTCTGGCTAGGAATCCTCTCCCTCCTTATATTTAATGGACAAGTACTCTCTCTCTCTTCCCCCACCCCATTTCAAAGCCTTATTGAAGGCATATCTCCTCCAAGAGTCCTTCCCTAAGTTCTCTTTTCCTTTTCTTCCACTCCCTTCTGTGTCACCCAGACTTTCTCCCTTTATTCATTCCCCTCCCGGACCTACAGCACTTATATACATACCTGTAATTTTATTTCCTGCCTTAACTCTGCCCTCTCCTCTGCCAGGCAAAACTATTTTTCTTTCCTTATTTACACCCATGCCCATCACCCCTGTCAACTGTTCCGGACATTTTAACTCCCTCTTTAGGCCCCTGTTTCCTCCCCCTCCTCGATCCCACACCCCCAATGATCTGGCCACCTACTCCATTAGGAAAATTAATACCATCAGATCTGAGCTCCCCATAGTCACCCCTCCCCCTTCTGCATCCCCCCCCCCCGCACTCTCAACCCTCTCCTCTACTTTCCCATCCTTCCCAGCAGTATCTTCAGATGAGATCTCCTCCCTCCTCTCAAGTGCCACCCCATCCACCTGTGCTTCGGACCCCATTCCCTCTCATCTTATAGACTGTGAGCCCACTGTTGGGTAGGGACTGTCTCTATATGTTGCCAATTTGTACTTCCCAAGCGCTTAGTACAGTGCTCTGCACACAGTAAGCGCTCAATAAATACGATTGATGATGATGATGATCTTATAAAAACTCTCACCCCTTCCCTCCTCTCCATAACTTCCATCTTCAACCACTCACTCTCAAATGGTTTCTTCCCCTCTGTCTTCAAACATGCCCCCGTCTCTCCCATCCTAAAAAGACCCTCTTTTGACCCCACTGCCCCTTCCAGTTATCACCTTATCTCCCTCCTACCCTTCCTGTCCAAAATCCTAGAAAGAGTCATCTACATTCGCTGCCTCAAATTCCTCAACGCCAACTCTCTCCTAGACCCCCCCCATTCTGGCTTCCATCCCCCCAACTCCACCAGAACTGCCCTCTCAAAGGTCACCAATGACCTCCTTCTTGCCAAATCCAATGGCTCCTACTCTATCCTAATCCTCCTTGGCCTCTCAGCTGCCTTCGACACTGTGGACCATCCCCTTCTCCTCAACACTTTATCCAACCTTGGCTTCACGGACTCCATCCTCTCATTCATTCATTCATTCATTCATTCATTCAATTGTATTTATTGAGCACTTACTGTGTGCAGAGCACTGTATTAAGTGCTTGGGAAGTACAACTCCGCAACATATAGAGTCGGTCCCTACCCAACAACGGGCTCACAGTCTAGAAGGGGGAGACAGACAACAAAACATGTAGACAGGTGTCAAAATCGTCAGAACAAATAGAATTATAGCTAAATGCCCATCATGAACAAAATAAATAGAATAGTAAATATGTACAAGTAAAATAGAGTAATAAATCTGTACAAATATACACAAGTGCTGTGGAGAGGGGAAGGAGGTAGGGCAGAGAGGGGGGATGGGGAGGAGGAGAGGAGAAAGGGGGCTCAGTCTGGGAAGCCTCCTGGAGGAGGTGAACTCTCAGTAGGGCTTTGAAGGGAGGAAGAGAGCTAGCTTGGTGGATGTGTGGAGGGAGGGCATTCCAGGCCAAGGGAAGGACGTGGGCCGGGGGTTGATGGTGGGATAGGCGAGACGAGGCACAGTGAGGAGGTTAGTGGCAGAGGAGCAGAGGGTGCAGGCTGGGCTGTAGAAGGAGATAAGGGAGGTGAAGTAGGAGGGGGTGAGGGGATAGAGAGCCTTGAAGCCGAGAGTGAGGAGTTTTTGCTTGATTCGTAGGTTGACAGGCAACCACTGGAGATTTTTGAGGAGGAGAGTGACATGCCCAGAGTGTTTCTGTACAAAGATGATCCGGGCAGCAGAGTGAAGTATAGACTGAAGCGGGGAGAGACAGGAGGATGGGAGATCAGAGAGGAGGCTGATGCAGTCATCCAGTTGGTATAGGATGTGAGGTTGAACCAGCAAGGTAGCTAGTGGTTTGGAGGGAGAGGAAACGGCAGATCTTGGTGATGTTGTAGAGGTGAGACTGGAAGGTTAAAGTGATGGATTGGATGTGCGGGGTGAACGAAAGAGCGGAGTCAAGGATGACACCAAGATTGCAGGCTTGTGAGACGGGAAGGATGGTCGTGCCGTCTACAGTGATGGGAAAGTCAGGGAGAGGACAAGGTTTGGGAGGGAAGATAAGGAGTTCAGTCTTGGACATATTGAGTTTTAGATGGTGGGCAGACATCCAGATGGAGATGACCTGAAGGCAGGAGGAGATATGAGCCCGGAGGGAGGGAGAGAGAGCAGGGGCGGAGATGTAGATTTGGGTGTCATCAACTCTCCTGCTTCTCCTCTTAATCTCTGGCCATACATTCTCAGTCTCCTTTGTGGGCTCCTCCTCCCCCTCCCATCCCCTTACTGTAGGGGTTCTTCAAGGGTCAGTTCTTGGTCCCCTTCTGTTCTCCATCTAGACTCACTCCCTTGGTAAACTCATTCACTCCCACGGCTTCAACGATCATCTCTACACTGATGACACCCAAATCTATATCTCTGCCCCTGCTCTCTCTCCCTCCCTCCAGGCTCGTTTTCTCCTCCTGCCTTCAGGACATTTCCACCTGGATGTCCTCCTGCCACCTAAAGTTCAACATGTCCAAGACTGAGCTCCTTATCTTCCCTTCCAAACCATGTCCTCTCCTTGACTTTCCCGTCACTGTGGATGGCACGACCCTCATTCCCATCTCACAAGCCCGCAATCTTGGTGTCATCCTTGACTCCGCTCTCTCATTCACCCAACACATCCATTCTGTTACCCAAACCTGCCATTTTCACCTTGACAACATCGCCAAGATCTGTCCTTTCCTCTCCCTCTGAACTGCTACCTTGTTGGTTCAGTCTCTCATCCTATCCCAACTGGATTACTGCATCGGCCTCCTTTCTGTTCTCCCATCCTCCTATCTCTCCCCACTTCAGTCTATTCTTCACTCTGCTGCCCAGATTATCTTTGTACAGAAACGCCCTGGGCATGTCACTCCCCTCCTCAAAAATCTCCAGTGGTTGCCTATCAACCTTCGCATGAAGCAAAAACTCCTCATTATAGGCTTCAAAGCTCTCCATCACCTTGCCCCCTCCTACCTCACCTTCCTTCTCTCCTTCTACAGCCCAGTCCACACACTCCGCTCCTCTGCTGCTAACCTCATCACTGTGCCTCATTCTCATCTGCCTCGTTCTCGCCTGTCCCACCGTCGACCCCTGGCCCACGTCCCACCTCTGGCCTAGAATGCCCTCCCTCCTCAAATCCGCCAAACTAGCTCTCTTCCTCCCTTCAAAGCCCTACTGAGAGCTCACCTCCTTCAGGAGGCCTTCCCAGACTGAATCCCCCCTTTTCCTCTCCTCCTCCTCCCCTCCCCATCACACCCCTTCCCTGTGCCCTACCCCTTCCCCCTCCCCACAGCACTTGTATATATTTGTACAATTTATTACTCTATTTTATTAATGATATGTATATAGCTACAATTCTATTTATTCTGATGGCATTGACACCTGTCTACTTGTTTTGTTTTGTTTTGTTGTCTGTCTCCCCCTTCTTGTCTGTGAGCCCGTTGTTGGGTAGGGATTGTCTCTATCTGTTGCCAAATTGTACTTTCTAAGTGCTTAGTATAGTGCTCTGCAGACCATAAGCGCTCAGTAAATACAATTGAATGAATAAATTAGTGTTTGTTTCACCCTCTAGACTGTAAGCTCACTGTGAGCAGGGAATGTGTCTGTTTTATTGTTATATTGTACTCTACCAAGCAGGTAGTACGGTGCTCTGCACACAGTAAGTGCTCAATAAATACAATTGACAGACTGACTGACACTGCTGCTGTGCTATCTTTATCACTTTTAAAGTAGCTGCAGCAGACAAGGAGTGGGGAAGAGAAGGAGAGAAGCACAAGAAGGTTGGGGGGAAGGGGAGGAGGGAAAGGAAGAGGAGCAGGTGAGTGAAAGAGGAAGTCAGGCAGGGATGAGTCATACCTCAGTAGAAGTAGTAGCATTTATCGAACACTCACTTGGTGAAGGTCACTGTACTAGAGACTTGGAAATTACAGAGTAAGGAAGTGATATCTTCCCTGACCATGTGGAGTTTATTCTCTAACAGGGAAGGCAAACATCAAAATATTCATGACTAGAGTCATCAAAATAGTATATAGACACGAGTGCTAAGGAGGGTGTAAGTAAGTTCATAATAATCATAATGATGGTATCTGTTAAGCGCTTACTATGTGCCAAGCACTGTTCTAAGTGCTGGGGTAGATACAAAGTAATCAGGTTGTCCCACGTGGGGCTCACAGTTTTAATCCCCATTTTACAGATGAGGTAACGGAGGCACATAGAAGTTAAGTGACTTACCCAAGGCCACACAGCAGACAAGTGGTGGAGCCAGGATTAGAACCCATGACCTGACTCCCAAGCCCGGGCTCTTTCCACTAAAAAAAAAAGATGGTATTTTTTATGAAGCACTAACTGTTTGCCAAGCACTGTTCTAAGTGCTGGGGGAGATACAAGGTAATCAGGTTGTCCCACATCAATCAATCAATCAATCGTATTTATTGAGCACTTACTGTGTGCAGAGCACTGTACTAAGCGCTTGGGAAGTACAAGTTGGCAACAAGTTGGCACAGAGAAGTTAAGCAACTTGCCCAAAGTCACACTGCTGACAAATGGCAGAGTTGGGATTCGAGCCCACGACCTCTGACTCCCAAGCCTGTGCTCTTGCCACTGAGCCACACTGCTTCTCTCTGTGCCTTAGTTACCTCATCTGTAAAATGGGGATTAAGACTGTGAGCCCCAAGTGGGACAACCTGATTACTTTGTATCTGCCCCAGTGCTTAGAACAGTGCTTGGCACATAGTAAGTGCTTAACAAATGCCATCATTATTATTATTATTCTTCACAAGTGCTAGAGTTGGTTGAAAGGCTGCTATGGCTCAGAGTAGGAGGAAATTAACTGGGGCAGGCTTGTTGGAGGAGGTGGGGTTTAAATATCGGATGAGCTGCAATTTGTTTGTGGGGAGGGAATGAGGGAGTTTCAAGCCTGGTGAGAGGGAGAGTCCAGAGAATCTTGAGCAAAATGCATACCTGTAATTTATTTTAATGTGTACTTCCCCCTCTAGACTGTAAGCTCCTTGTGGGGAGGGAACATGTCTATCGACTCTGTTGTACTGTACTCTTCCAAGTGCTTAATACGGTGCTCTGCATGCAGTAAGTGTTACATAAATACCATTGATTGATTGATTGAGCTAGAAGATTGGCTTGGGAGAAGTGAAGTGTTGGGGAATAGTGAATTTTTTGTGGGTTTCAGCTTTTAAAAATTACATTTGTCAATCAATGGTCTCTTTTGCACACTTACCTTGTGCAGAGCACTGCACTAAACATCTGGGAGAGTACGATAGAGTCGGTAGACCAGACTTGTCACAAATGGAAGCACCCTGGACTTTGGGTGTTATCCTCTCCTAACATTTCTAGCACTTCTAGAACAGCGTTGGAGCGGTGGAAAAAGGGAGACAGACACTTTCACTCTGTAGTTTCTTTGAGCATGTGTATTCTATCCTCTGGACACCCTCTCCACCTTGACTCCCCCATCCATTCTGAATGGGGAGGTAATGTGGAATCATGGATGACCCAAACAGGAAGATCGAAGAATGATCCTTTTGTCAACACCTACCTCTGCTGAGGCCGGTCCAGTACCTCACCTCCACTTCTCACCACCCTCTACTCTCGCTCAGAAGTATTTCAAGAGAAGAGATTTGGCCAGTGACATAATGGGAAAGAATGAGGTGAAGCTCTGTCTCCCAGTTTCTCCCATTTCAGAGAGGATCTCACCCAAAGAGCGTATTGAAATAGTTATCTTGCCATGCCAGCTGCAGTTTGCGGTGGGAGAGGAAAGATTATAGCAATCGGCTCTGATGGAAAAGGAGATTTTTCTCCATCTGTCCACCCTTAAAGCCCAATTTCCTCCCAAATGCTACTCTGAGACATTGAGAAAATGGAAGCTGTTCAGAAATGAAAAAGATATTTGATAAAAATGAATTTCTGATACAGTGGGCAACTTTCATAATATGTATATCTGATGAAGAAGGCAGCCAACTGAACCAATGGATTTTTCTGCTTTGTGGCTATCATTCTTCATGATCAGACACCACACAATGCAACATGTGTTTCCAAGCACTGCTTATTTCTGTAATATATTAAATTGCGTAACATAAGGAATGTGAGGAAAGCTTAATTATAAAATATAATTTATTTTAGACAGCTTAGCTCACCCCAATTTTATTTCTAGGTAGAGATGTAATCCTGAAACTGGGAACTGTCAAAAGCTGGAAACCCATTGCTTATAACAAAGCTATTTAATCTCTCTTACTTACACCTATCCAAGGCTAATATCTGAGAGGGAGGAGCTGAGGGAGCAAATACCTACAGGGCTGAAAACTGCTGCTGTGTGTGAGGCTGAGAGATGGGGAAGGGAGAAGGAGAGGAACCCAATTGTAGCTATGCCAAATGTCTACATTTTCTTACTCAAAGGCTCTCCCTAACATCCCCCTCAATTTCAACCTCTAGGCTTTTCCATCCCAGACAACCCTGTTCAGAACTTTGCCTTGCTCCCGCATGTCTAATAATAATAATAATAATGGTATGTGTTAAGTGCTTACTACGTGCCAGGCACTGTTCTAAGCACAGTCCATGTCCCACATGGGGCTCACAGTCTTAACCCCCATTTTATAGATGAAGTAACTGAAGCCCAGAGAAGTGAAGTGACTTGCCCAAAGTCACCCAGCAGACAAGTGGCAGAGCCGAAATTAGAACTCAAGTCAATCAGACTCCCAGGCCCATGTTTGATCCACTATGCAAGGCTGCTTCTCTAGTAAGGGCAATCACGGAGCTAGGGAAGCAGTGTGGACTAATGGAAAGAGCCCAGGCTTGGGAATCAAGGGACCTGGGGTTCTAATCTCTGCCCTGCCACATGTCTGCTGTGTGACCTTGGGCAAGTCACTTAGCTTCTCTGTGCCTCAGTCCCCTCATCAGCAAAATGGGGATTTAGTACCTGTTTTCCCACCTGCTAACTCTGTGAGCCTCATGTGGGACCTGTACCTACCCCAGCTGTTAGTACAGTGCTTGGCAAATAGTAAGCACTTACTTGTCTTGTCTTATGCTGTTGAGTTGTTTCCGTCCCATAGCGACACCAGGGACACGTCTCCGCTGGAACGCCCTGCTCTCCATCTGCAATTGTTCTGGTAGTGTATCCATAGAGTTTTCGTGGTAAAAATATGGAAGTGGTTTACCATTGGCAACTTTGGCACAGTAAACTTGAGACTCGCCCTCACCTTTCTCCCATGCAGCTGCTGCCCAGCATGAGTGAGTTTTTGACTTGAAGCAGATTGCCTTCCCTTGTTAGCCACTGCCCAAGCTAGGAATGGAATGAGCAGGCTGCTGCTTGACTCTCCCTCCCGTAACCGAGACTGGTAGAGTACTGGAAACTCTCCAGGTGTGACCCTGAGAGGGGAGTAAGTGCTTAACACATATAAAATTATTATTATTATTATCATTAAACCCTGTGGTAATCAGATGAGCTCAGCTCGACTCCTCCACTGCTCTCCCCACCCCTCAAGGCGGGGACACGGAGGAGGAAAAGAGAAGGGCTCTAAAGTTACATTTAATGTGGTTCTGTTGTTGAGTTCCTCAGGAGATGATTGAAATACATATTTAGGATGAGTGTACCTGCCACCATGGGCTAATAATACCTTGAATTTGTAGAACACTTCTATTTTTTTCCAAAGTGATTTTGCACCATTAATTTCCTCACAACATTCCTGAGAGGTTGGAAGAGGCTGGTGTTGTTATGCCCACTTTACAGTTGAGGAAACTGAGGCACAGAACTATTAAGCGACTTCCCTGAGGCCTTTCAGCAGGCCAATAGCAGAGCTGGCACTAGAGTCCAGGTCTGGACCCTTGTCACTACACCATGCTACCTCCATGCTCTGTTGGAAGTAGTCAGACCACACTGAAATGTTGGCTCAAGGCCAGCACTTTGCAGCGATTTAGAGAGGACTAATGAAATAGAGTGAAACAAAGATGCTGGGAGGTAGGGGAGGGAAGCAGATGATCTCCTGAGGTTGTTATTATCAACATCATCAACCCTACTATGTAGTAAGCATTTAGGCTTAATAGTGCTGGGGAAATTATCAGTGAAAAGATTAAGATAATGCCCTGGCCAATCAGTCAATCAATCATATTTATTGAGCATTTACTGTATGCAGGGCACTGTACTAAGCACTTGAGAGACTACAAACAACAATATAACAGACACATTCCCTGACCACAACGAGCTCACAGTCTAGAGATGGAGAAAGTCATTAAAATAAATACATTTCAGATACATACATAAGTGCAGTGGGACTGGGGGTGAGGATGGTGAATAAAGGGAGCAAGTCAGGGTGAGGCAGAAGGGAGTGGGAAAAGAGAAAATGAGGGTTTGGTCAGGGAAGGCCTCTTGGAGGAGATGTACATTCAATAAGGCTATGAAGCTGGGGAGAGTCACTGTCTGTCGGATATGAAAAGGGAGGGCATTCCAGGCCAGACACAGGATGTGGGTGAAAGGTCGGCAGTGAGATAGATGAAATCGAGGTACAGTGAGAAGGTTGGCATTAGAAGACAAAGTGTGAGGTTATAGGAGAGTAGTGAGGCGAGGTAGGTGGGGGAAAGGTGATTGAGTGCTTTAAAGCTGATGGTAAAGCGTTTCGGTTTGAGGCAGAGGTGGATGGGCAACCACTGGAGGTTCTTGAAGAGTGGAGAAACATGGAAGAATGTTTCTGTAGAAAAATATTCCAGGTAGCAGAGTGAAATATGGACTGGAACTGAGAGAGCTGGGAAGCAAGGAGGTCAGCAAGGAGGCAGATACAGTTATCAAGGTGGGACAGAACAAGTAACAGTTCGGATGGAGAAGAAAGGATGGATTTTAACAATGTCATGAAGGTCAAACTGACAGGATTTAGTAATAGAATGTGTGAGTTGAATGAGAGAGGAGTCAAGGATAATGCCAAGGTTCAGGGCTTGGGCGACAGGAAGGATGGTGGAGCTGTCTGCAGTGTTAGGAAAGCCATGGAGAGGACAGGCTTTAGATGGGAAAATAAGGAATTTTGTTTTGGACATGTTTAGTTTGAGGTGATGGCGGGACATCCAAGTAGAGATATCTTGAAGGCAGAAGGAAATGCGAGACTTCAAAGAGACAGAGAGATCAGGTCTGGAGATGTAGATTTGGGAATCATCTGCATAGAGGTGGTAGTTGACGCCATGGGAGTGAATGAGTTCTCTAAGGGAGTGGATGTAGATGGAGAGTACAGGGGGACCCAGACTGAACCTTGAGGAACATCCACAGTTAGGGGGTGGAAAGTAGAGGAGGAGCCTGCAAAAGAGACTGAGAATGAGTGGCCAGAGAGATAGGAGGAGAATAAGGAGAGGACAGTGTCAGTGAAGCCGAGGTTGGATAATGTTTCCAGGAGAAGGGGGTGGTTGACAGTGTCAAAGGCAGCTGAAGGGTCGAGGAGGATTAGGATGGAGTAGAGGCCATTGGATTTGGCAAGAAGGAGATCATTGATGACCTTTGAGAGGGTGGTTACTGTGGAGCAAAGGAGACAGAAGTCTAACTGGAGGGCGTCAAGGAGAGAACTGGAGGAAGGAGAGATGCTTAATACAGTGGGTGTAGACAATTCGCTCAAGGAGTTTGGAGAGGAAAGGCAGGAGGGAGATGGGGCAGTAAGTGAAGGGAGCTGAGGTCAAGGGAGGGGTTTTTAAGATAGGGGAGGCATGAGCATATTTGAAAGTACTGGGGAAGAAACCTTTATAGAGTGAACAGTTGAAGATGGTGGCCAGGGAGGGAAGAAGGGGAGGGGGCAAGTGTTTTGATAAGGTGTGAAGGGATTGGATTGGATGCACACGTGGACAGGGTGGATTTTGAGAGAGGGCAGGAGATCTCCTCTTGCGATACTGCTGAGAAAGATGGAAAAGTTGAGGAAGGTCAGGAGGAGGCAGGAACCGGAGAGAAGCAGGGGGGATTTTAGGGAGATCTTGTCGGATTGTGACAATTTTTTAAATATAGGATGTAGCCAGGTCAAGTGATGAGGGGATTGGACAAGGGATTTGAGGAATGAGTTAAATGTCTGTAACAACTGGTGAGGGTAGTGGGCAATGAGTGTTAATATGGGTGGAGGAATCATTTTTCCAGGAAGAAGAGAGGGCAGAGTTAAAGCACGCAAAAGGAGGAACTTGAGGTGGATGAGGTCAGCCTGACATCTAGATTTCTGTCAGCAGCACCCCGTGGCTCGTGCACAGGAGTGAAGGAAGTGGATTCTGGAGATGATCCAGGGCTATGGGTTAGTGGTACAAGATTGACAAAGGGATAGGGGAGCAAGTGCATTGAGTTCAGAAGAGAGGTGATGTTGAGGGTGTCAATTTGGTCATCAAGGGAAGGTAATTTGGGTATGGAGGCTTCATGGGGCATGATGACTTGAGAAAATTGGATGGGGTCAAACGATTAGAGGTCTCTGTAGGGGAACAGGCCCAATTTGTGGGGAGGAGGTGTTTGGGAGAGAAGGCAAGTGAGGAGGCTGTGGTTGGATAGAGGGATTTCAGAGTTGGTGAGGGTAGAGATTGCACAGTGACTAGAGATAATGAGATTGAGTGTGTGTCCAATTTGGTGAGTGGATGAGCTGGAGTGGAGCAGGAGGTCGATGGAGTTGGGGAATGATAGAAAGAGGGTAGTGGAAGGGTGGTCAGGAACATCTATGTGGACATTGAAGTCCCTGAGGATCAATGCAGAGATGGAGAAAGAGAAGGAATATGAAAAAGGTATCAAAATGTTGGAGGTGGGGCCTGGGGGGAAGTAGATGAGCGTGACTAGTATCTGGGAGCATGACTAGTATCTGGGGTGGGTGGTAGAGGCAGATGATATGGGTTTCAAAGGAAGGGAAAGAGAGGGTTGGGGGAGGTGGAATGGTGTGAGAGCGGCATTGGGGCATGAGAAGAAACCTAATGCCTCCCCCTTTCCCAGTGAGTCTTGGGGAATGGGTGAAGATGAGGCACAATTCTTTCTGATTTCTGTCAGGCCAGACAGTTATGGCTTTTAGGGTTCTACTCCGCTATCTGAAAAGCCTGTGGTGGGACCTATTAGGGTCCTGTGTTTGGCTGGGTGGCATGAAGGGATCCAATAGCCCTGATGGCTGCTTCCTAGAAGTGGTAGCAGGAATGCTTCTCCTCAGCTGAAATGCCTTCTTTCTTGCTGATTTCTGTAGTTTTCTGGCAACTGTTAGGAAGCGGGAGGACTGCACCGGAAACCTTCGGGATGTTCCGTGGAGTTGCTACACCATTAATAGCTACATGGCTGAATTCTGGGAGCCCCAGCTACCATGACTCCCTGCCTGCCCTTGATGGTGACAACTCCAACCTCCTCCTCCACCCCACCACGCACAAACACATAGTGGATAGAGCCAGAAGGTCATGTGTTCTAATCCATGAACTGTCACTTGTCTGCTGTGTGACCTTGAGCAAGTCACTTCACTTCTCTGGACCTCAGTTACCTCATCTGTCTAATGGGGATCAAGACTGTGAGCCCCACATGGGATAGGGACTGTGTCCAACTCGATTTGCTTGTATCCACCCCAGTGCCTAGTACAATGCCTGGCACATAGTAAATGCTTAACAAATACCATCATTATTACTATTACTTGACTGACCCACTCCTGCTGATGAGTTTTCCTTATCCCTCTTCAATCCCTCTTTTCCTTCTCCTCCCCCTCCCCTGTCTTTCCCTTTTGCCTTTCCTCCCATCCTTTTCCATTTTCTTCTTTTCCTTTTTCCTTCTTTCCCCCTGCTCTTATCCTTCCTTGCCCTGCTCCTGTTTGACCTTGCCTCCATCCCACCTAAGGTCCCTCTATGATTCTCTAAAAAGTTTGTCATGCCTCAATCAAAGTTTTCAATGCCTGTTAGGTTCCAGCTGTTGGGTCTTGGTTGTGAAAGTCCAGTCATATCCCACGCAACTGGAGGACTTTATCATAGTCAACACCACTCATCATCATCATCATCATCATCACCCTCCTCCTCATCAGGCCCCTCATGTGTGCAAAGCATGGTGCTGGGTTCTTGGAAACACAAGAGATGCAAAATATTAAAAGCCAAAGAAACTAATGAAATAATAAACAGACCTAAACATGAATGCTGAGATAAGATGAACTGACCTGGAAGGTGGGCATTAGGCTCCTGGAAGAGGTGGCCTTTTAGGAGAGTTTTGAAGGTGGTGAGTGATGACTTGGTTTAGTGAATTTAAGTGGGGAGGGTGTTCCAGGTAGGGGGAAAGATGGGAGCAATGGATTGGCGGAGACAAGACAGTCAAGAGTGAGGTTCAGTTAGAAGGCTTGTTTGGGAGGAGTTAAGAATGCGAGATGGGAAGAAGAGATCAGATAGGTGAGAGGGAGGCAGCTAGCAAAGGGACTTTATTCTAACACATGGTTGTATGGGCAGGGGAAAAGCCAGACAAAAGTGCAGATTGTGGGAGTAGAGAGCTCATTGGCCCCACCCCCAGCTGTAGCTCTTTTTAGCTTGTCTACGTACTCACACACATTGTGGCTATGCAGCATTGAAGTGTATATGTGTAGTGGGAGAAGTCGTATTCCCATCAGGGAAATTTGCACTAGCCTCGCCAGTGGGTTTAGATGCTCCCACAAGGCTCACCATTCCTTACAAGGCTCACCATTCCTTGCTGGTTGGCTTTGGCTTCTCCAAAAAAAAAGCTCAGTTCAACCGACTCATTCCTGGATAGAGGCAGTAACAGACTGTATTTATACTATTGTACAAATAGAGTCTGGGAATAGACTATTTAATGTCTTGTCTAGCCTCCCTCATTGATGACATTTTCCTTCTTTATTTCCTAGGAGAAGCTTGTTTCCTATCTCTTCATCCTCAACTCATCTTTCCTTAATGAGTTCTTTAACTGACGCTTCCAGGAAGCTGTTCTGAACCAACTGTAAGAAATTTTAAGTTTACTTCCTGTCCTCCCCCAATACCTTTTAGAGGTGTGATCGAGAAATGATTTTTATCTGACTTTCTAGAAATAGAAAACGTATTCCAATAAAGTTCTAATTTATGCAGTGTTTTTTTCCTGACTCTTCCTGCACATCATGTAAAGAATATACCCATATGGGTCATGCTTTAATATGATATAAATTTAATCTTCTGCCCCTAGGGGGAATTTTCCTGTGCTTTTCTGCTAGGATAAAGTGGAATGTCTTTTACACTCTGAGTATTACATTGTATCAACTTACAAAATGTAATCCAGGAATTAGCCGTTGCTGGCTGGAGAAAGAGATCCAGCTGTTCACATCTGGGTAGAGTAGAAAGCACTTTGTATGCTGCCAGTGCACCCGGACTCTGGGCAAACCAAAAAAGGATAAATTGTGGTGCTTAGTCATTGCTGCAGAGTGATGATTTTAGTTCCAGCACTTTCTCCCTGCTCTCTGGGGGGCCCATGACTTGAGAAGGGTGTAGGGTCTGAATTAGTGTATATATCACACCGTGCGGGGAACTGGATATAGATGCCTAATTATTTTCCTGATACATTTTGACAGATGTGACTTCAAGGTTCACTCAAGTCTAATGTGATTTAGTCAAAAGAGAGTGAGAGCTGAGGTATTCAGTTTAGCCATCGAACTCTTCTGTGTCCATTAGAGTGATTACATTAAAGACAGCCTGGCCTAGAATTCCTGAAGTGATTACTACAGATAGGCCTGGCCTTTACTTGAGGCCCCATCACTAAGAAAAAATAATGGTGGAAATAACTGGTGGCTGAGCACATCAAAATGGCATGCTGTGGATGCAGCCATTACTCTGCATTTTATATTAATGAGAGGAAAAATCACCTACAGGCCATGCTGGGAAGCAGCATGACCCAGTGGAAAAAGCACGGGCCCAGGAGCCAGAGGACCTGGGTTCTAGTCCCAGCTTAACCACCTGCCTGCAGTGTGAACTCAGGCAAGTCACTTCACTTCTCTGTGCCTCAGTTTCCTCAACTGCACAAATGGGGATTCAATACCTGGTCTCTCGCCTACTTAGATTTTGAACCCCATGTGGGACTGTATCCAGCCTGATTAACTTGTATCTACCCCAGTGCTTAGAACAGTGCTTGATGCAGTCTGTAAAGTCATTATGGGCAGGGAATGTGTCTGATATACTATTATATCAAACTCTCCCCAGCTCAGTACAGTGCTCTACCTACAGTAAGCGCTCAATATATACAACTGTCTGACTGACACACTGTAAATGCTTAACAAACACCATAAAAATAATGTTTTGTGGCTCAGCATGGTTTAGTGGATAAGAGCACTGGCCTGGGAATCATAAGGACATGCGTTCTAATTCCGGCTCTGCCACTCGTCTGCTGTGTGACCTTGGGCAAGTCACTTCACATCTCTGTGCCTCAGTTCCCTCATCTAGAAAATGGGGATTAAGACTGTGAGCCCCATGTGGGACAGGGACTGTGTCCAACCTGATGATCCTGTATCTACCCCAGTGCTTAGAACAGTGTTTGACACATAGTAAGCACTTAAATACCATCATTATTATTATTACTATCAGCCAATTGGCCCATGTTAACCCCCCTTGCCCTTCAGAAAAGTCTTGACTTCAGGACCTGTGGGGCTGGAATATCGAAAAGGAAAGTATCCAACTGAGAATCTTTCATTTCAGAACCTGTTGCCCTTTTTTCTTTCTGATTCAGCAGTTTGGCATGTAAATTGAGTGTACCACCTTTCACTTGAGTCGCTCACCATGTTAGCAGAAGACAAGCCTTGGTCCTGAGATTAGCCCATTGTTGGGTAGGGACCGTCTCTAAATGTTGCCAACTTGTACTTCTCAAGTGCTCAGTACAGTGCTCTGCACACAGTAAGCACTCAATAAATATGATTGAATGAATGAATGAATAGAAACTGTGCTGAGGAATTGATTGTAGTACTAGTGGTTTGCATGGTGCCATTTGCACTCTCTTGCCCCTGCCACTGAATGAGACCTTTGTATTCTCTGTGGTGACTGAAGAGTCAGCTAAGTCTACTAAGGTGGTATTGAGCTTCTGGAACAAAGGTTGCTCTGGGTTCTAAGGAAGTTCTACAATTCCCCATCCTATCTGGATGTAATCCAGATGAGTAACAAACTGTGGACAATCAATCTGTTTTCTTGAATAGAAAACAGAGAAGCAGCATGGCTCAGTGGAAAGAGCACGGGCTTTGGAGTCAGAGGTCAAGGGTTCAAACCCCAGCTCCACCACTTGTCAGCTGTGTGACTTTGGGCAAGTCACTTAACTTCCCTGTACCTCAGTTCCCTCATCTGTAAAATGGGGATTAGGACTGTGAGCCCCACTGTGGGACAACCTCATCACCTTGTAACTTCCCCAGTGCTTAGAACAGTGCTTTGCACATAGTAAGCACTTAATAAATGCCATTATTATTATTATTATTATTATTATTATTATTATTATTATCCTTGTTGACCATATTTACTATGTCTAGTATGAGAGACCCCTCTCAGGGCTGTACCTGGAGAGTTTCCAGTAGTCCACCAGTCTCAACTATGGGAGGGAGAGTCAAGCAGAGCCATAGCTATTCCATTCCTAGCTTGGGCAGTGGCTAGCCAGGGGAAGGCAACCAGGGGAAGGCAATCTGCTACAAGTCAAAACTCACTTGTGCAAGGCAGCAGCAGCCTTGGAGAGAGTTGAGGGCGGAAACTCAAGTTTACTGCGTGGAAGGAGACAATGGTAAACCACTACCGTATCTTTACCAAGAAAACTCAATGGATACACTACCAGAACCATTGCAGATGGACGTGGGGCGTTCTGGGAGAGATGTGTCCATGACATCGCTATGGGTCGGAGATGACTCAACAGCGTAAGACAAGTTTGACAGAAGTTCTGCATTAGGGAAGTTGCTGACTGAAGAGTAGCTCTTTCTTTAAAATCCAGGTTTTTTCACATTTAACCTGGATTTTCTTTGAGTCAATGATAACAGTCCTTTGTTTTCTGAGTGAATTGAAAATTTCCATAAATCTGCATCTAATCTTGTCCCCCATGTCCACACTCATTAAAAAGGTAGGAGCATAGTCTATTGGAAATAATGCTAGGACTTTCTTAATTATAGGAGGGTTTTAATCTGTGGAAAAAATATTAGAATTTTAGAAGAACAGTGAGTGAAGAAGACTCACATTTATCAATATTTAGAAAGCAATCCTTCTGAGGGAATGGGAGAAGTAGCATGAGTTTTTAAATAATGGAAGGAGAGAATGTGACACATTTCCTAGAGGACTTCCCATTTACAGATCCTCATGACGATACTAACATACATGTTCAACTGGAGTTCTTTTTACCCCCTCCCTAGTAGAGTCATAATTTGACTTAGTTGCTTTTCCCAGAGAACAAAAGGAATTCTAGACTGTGCCCGCTGTTGGGTGGGGCCATCTCTATATGTTGCCAACTTGTACTTCCCAAGCGCTTAGTACAGTGCTGTGCACACAGTAAGCACTCAATAAATATGATTGATTGAATGAATGAATGAATGAATTGAGGACGAAAAGTAGTTACATTTAGTGAATATAAAATAAATTACAACCTTTCCCCAGAATGGAAGACTTTTTGTAACTGAAAAACAGATCTGATAGCATTAGGGTGCCTTTGATCAAGTTAGAGGGCTGGAATAGTGAATGAATGGGTAGATTTAAAATAACTCTAGCTGGACTAAATAGCCATATAGCTCAATAAAGAGCAGTTAAGACATACACTCTCCCAAGCACCTATTGAGCACCTACTGAGGGCAAAGCACTTTACTAAGCTCTTGGGAGTGTACAAGGGAAAGAATAAACATGTTCCCTGCTCTAGAAGCATTTATAATCTTTTCGGGAGATGGGCAAAAATTATTTCAAAATAGTAGGAACCACTAGTGGGGAAGACAGACCCCTTAACTGAATTACAGATAGGGGGAGTAAGTGCTGTGGGAGGTGTAGTAACTTAAGTGCATAGGTGGCAGATGGAAGGGCTGCAGTGGCAGTTGGAGGATATAAAGTGGGAAGATTAGATTACTTGGAGAAGACCCTCTGGAGGAGAGGTGAGCTCAGAAAGCTCTGAAGCTGGGGAGAGCTGTGGTCTGTCAAAAATGAAGGGGGAAGGAGTTCCAGGCAGTGGGGGAGGGCGTTAGCAAGATGTCAGAGGTGAGAGAGAAAAGAGTGAGGCACAGTGAGTAGGTTAGCTCCAGAGGAATGAAAAGCGGGAGCTGGGGTGAGGTAGGAGAAGAGAGTAGATAAGTAGGAGGCAGAGAGTTGATTGAATGCTTGAAAGTCAATGGCCAGGAGCCTGTTGTCTGCTGTGTGACCTTTTTGGGCAAGTCACTTCTCTGTGCCTCAGTTATCTCACTTGTAAAATGGGGATTAAGACTGTGAGCCCCATGCGGGACCTGGACAGTGACTGTCCAACCTGATTAGCTTGTATCTACCCCAGGGCTTAGTACAATGCATGGCACATAGCACTTAACAAATACCATTAACCAAAAAAGGAGTTTCTGCCTAATACAGAGAGGAATGGGCAACCATTCAATGTTTCTGAGGCATGTGGAGGTGTATGTGGTATGAGATTTTGGAAAAATGGTCCAGGCAAAAGAGTGAAGTATGGACCAGGGAGGAGAGAGACTGATGCAGATTTAAGCCAGAATATGACAAGTGCCCAGAATAGTGTGGTGACCATTTGGATAGACAGGAAGGTTTTGGACTCTGGAGATGTCACAGAAGAAGAACCCACAGGATCTGGGGACAGGCCTAATGTGGGGGTGGAAGGAGAAAGAGGAAACGAGGATAATGCCAAATTCCCTGGCTTGAGAGATGGGGAGGAGGCTAGTGTTGACAACTGTGAAGGGAAAGGGAGTTTGAAGAGACAATTTGTGAGAGAGGATGAGGAGTTCAATTTTAGACATAGTTTGCTCTAGGGACTGGTGGGACATCCATGTAGTGGAGGCAGGAGGAATTGCAAGATTGCCTCCTCCTATCATACCTCACTTGTTTCCTACTACAACCCAGCCCACTCATGTCGCTCCTCTAAGGCCAACCTACTCACCCCAACTTCAGTCTCATAGCACTTATATACATAACCATAATTTATTTCAGTTTCTGTCTCCCCCTCCAGACCGTAAGCTCCTTGCGAGCAGGGAACGTGTCTACCAACTCTGTTATATATTGTATTCAGAGAAGGAAGCATGCTGGGCCGTAGTGGGAAATAAATGAGGTAAGGTAGGAGGGGACAAACTGATCTGCTTGAGGCAGATGATATGAACTTCAGGAGAAGAAAAAGGGAAGAGGTAGGATGGTACAAAGGTGGCATTGGGGAGCAAGGAGAATGCTGAATCCTCCCCCTTTTCCTGTGACCAACCTAACTTGTATCTACCCCAGTATCTAGTTCAGTGCCTGTCACATAGTAAGCCCTTAACAAATGCTATTTTTTGAAAGACTAGGGTGTTCTGAATGTTTGCAGGAAGGCTTCCTGGAGGAGGCGAAATTTTAGAAGGGCTTTGATGACTGAGAAAGCTGCAGGCTGGCTGATTTGGGATGGGGAGGAAGTTACAGGCTGGGGCAGTGTAGTGAGTGAGGAGTTGGAGGCAGGGGATTTAAGGATGTGGTACCATTGGAAGATGATTTTAAGGAGTGTGAGCTGGGGACTAGCAGGTGAAGAGAGCCCATATGTAAGATGGAAACAGACATTGGAGACAGATGGAGACAGCTGTGAGGAGTTTTTCTTGATGCAGTGCAATATGGGTAGCCACTGGAGATTTTGAGGTGTAGAGAGGTGAGTTATGTCTAAAAATGATCCAGTATAGACTGAAGGCAGGGAATGTGAAGGTAGGGAGACCAGGGAGGAAGTTAACCATGAGCTTGGATCAAGGTGGTAACTGGAGATGAAGGAATAGATCCAGAAAGTGATGTGGAGGAAGAACAGTTGATTGAAAGTGAGAGTTCTGAAAGACAGTGCAGAGTCAAAGATGATACCAAGGGTGTGGGCTTCTGAGACAGGAAAGACTGTGGGCTTGTCAATAGGTCACAGAGGGAGAGTGATGGCAGAAGGAAAGAGGACAGGTAAGGAAGGAAAAGGGATCAAAAACAGTGAAAATAAAGGAAGAGGAGAGTGGCCTAGAGAAGGACAAACAATTCCAGCATCAGGGAAAGAAGGGGGAAGAGGTGTGGGAAGCAGCCAGGATTAGTAAAAAGAGCACTTACTTGGGAGTCAGAGGACCTGGGTTCTAACCCTGGCTCCACCATCTGTCTGTTGGGTGACCTTGGGCAAGTCACTTCTTCTCTGTGCCTCAGTTACCTCACCTGGAAAATGGGGATTAAGACTGTGAGCCCCATGTGGGACATGGACTGTATCCAACCGGACTATCTTGTATCTACCCCAGTGCTTAGTACAGTTCCTGGCACATAATAAGTGCTTAACAAATACCATTTTAAAATAAAAAAGTGTGTGGGAGGGGTGGAATCAGGCATGACAGAAGAAAGGAGGATGACGAGAGACACCAGGAGGGAACAAGAGGGACAAATTAGGTAAATGGAAAGAGATAGATACAGACCAACAGAACAGTTGAGGAATTTAGGGAGAGAGGAGGAGAGTGGCAAGAAGAAAATTAAAGGAAGACAGGAAGTAAATAGGGGCAGTACAGGGAGCGAGAAGAAGGAAAAATACTGCATCACTCTAACCCAGATATTTCTGCTAAACTGCATTCAAAAGTACTGGATAATGAAGGTTAATGTTACAAAGAAAAACTTCCAGATAGTGGAAACTATTCTATTTCAATGCAGGCTTACCCCAAAGGTAAAGGCAGAGGCTTTGATATTCAGGACACTTAAAGCTAGAAAGGAAAAAAGAAACACAAAACCACTAAAGAGCACTGGTAGGTAACTTACTGCCTTGATTGAACGAGATGAAGTGGACGATATTTTACAGTTGAGCAGAATATGGCTACCTTAACCTTTTAACCTTACTCTAGTTTAAATCACGGTAGAAAGTAGATCTTTTTTTTTGCTTTCACTATCTAACTGGGGTGGGGGGCGATGAAGAATATTCATTTTACTTGACTTTTAAAGCACCTTTGCACCATATGCACACATCTGTAGATAGAGGGGAAACACATGTTTCCATGTACAGGAAAGTGTGAGCCATCTTTCTGGATCAAAGATAATGTGACAGGGGAAAGAGTTTGTCTGGGTGTATGTTTGGCTGAAGAGACTGATGCCCAACTGACAATTCTTCCCACTCTGTGCCTACATAAAGGTCACTCCTTACTCTGCTGTCACGTTTGCTATTTGCAATGCCTGGTGCTGTTTTTGAATTTGCCCTTTGTTTTCATGATGAAGCTTCTGTTCTAAAAGACCCTCCCTGTTCCTGATGACTATATTCATTCACTCATTCAATCAATCGTATTTATTGAGCTCTTACTGTGTGCAGCGCACTATACTAAGCACTTGGGAAGTACAAGTTGGCAACAGCGTAGCTCAGTGGAAAGAGCAAGGGCTTTGGAGTCAGAGGTCATGGGTTCAAATCCCAGCTTCTCCAATTGTCAGCTGTGTGACTTTGGGCAAGTCACTTAACTTCTCTGTGCCTCAGTTACCTCATCTGTAAAATGGGAATTAGGACTGTGAGCCCCCCGTGGGACAACCTGATCACCTTGTAACCTCCCCAGTGCTGAGAACAGTGCTTTGCACATAGTAAGCACTTAGTAAATGCTATTTAGAAAACATATAGAGACAGTCCCTACCCAGCAATGGGCTCACAGTGCGATGTTAGTTTGAGTGCTACTGTTGTCTCCCCATTAGTTGAGGAATGGGGAATCATGGACTGAATGTTTTTGTATTATTATTAATAATATTAATAATAATGGTATTTTTAAAACACTTACTATATGCCAAGTACTGTTCTAAGCACTGGAGTAGATACAAGTTAATCAGTTTGGACATAGTCCCTCTCCTACGTGGGGCTCACACTCAATCCTCATTTTACAGATGAGGTAACTGAGGTCCAGAGAAGTTAAGTGACTTATCCAAGGTCATACAGCCAGCATGTGGTGGAACCAGCATTAGAACCTGACTCCCGGGCCTGTGGGCAACTCACCTGTCAGTCAGTGGGGGAGGGAGGGGTTTCAGAGTATCTATCAATCAATTAGTAGTATTTATTGAGCACTTACTGTGTGCAGAGCACTGTACTAAGTGTTTGGTAGAGTACAATGCAGGTAGAAATGTTCCCTGCCCACAAGGAGCTTACAGTCTAGCAGGGGAGACAGACATGACCGGCCTTAAATCACTCTGCAGATTCCCCGCTCCAACCTAGACCAAGCTGCTGGAGCCATTAGTTCTAGGTTAACAGATTCTGACCTGGCAGGGGAAATGGGGATGGGATGCACTATAAAAGGAAACAGAATCTCTCTTTGGACCCCTAATTAGACCAAGAATTAGGCAGCAAAAAAGGGGGCATGTGGGGATGAATCAGTGCCCTGTTTGTTCTTTATCTTTTGACCTACATGTTCCTTCACTGGCTTAGCCCAGGAAAAGGAGGTGAGGGGGATGGAGAGACCTCATGCCTTCTGGGAAAAATGTGAGGTTTGTTTTCACAGGGAATGGAGGGATGGGTTTGATATGAATGCTTACCTCTGAGCAAGCAGAGCGTGGGTTGGCTCAGTGCAAATTAAACCACATGTCCTGCTGGTGATAGGACCTACCACTTATCTCTTAACCAATTGTGTCTAAGTCACCGTGGTGGGGATAGTGTCAGTAACATTATTTATTGCACACCCACTGGGTGTGATGCACTGTACTAAGCACTTGGGATGACATAATGGATAAAGCATGGGCCTGGGAGTCAGAAAGTCATGGGTTCTAATTCTGGCTTCACCACTTGTCTGCTGTGTGACCTTGGGTAAGTCACTTCACTTCTCTGTGCCTCTGTGTCCAACCCGATTTGCTTGTCTCCACCCCAGCACTTAGTACAGTGCCTGGCACACAGTAAGTGCTTAACAAATACCATAATTATTATTATTATTATTATTACAACAGAAACACAAAACACATTCCCTGCCCACAAGGAGTTTACACTCTGAGGGAGACGGACATTGTAAATATTTTGAAGGAATCACAGTAAGTAATTGACTGCCCAATTGATTAAGTATATAATAATAAAACTAATAGTAATAATAATGACTTTGGTATTTAAGTCCTTACTATGTACTAAGCACTGGGGTAAATACAATAGTAATTCATTCATTCAATCGTATTTATTGAGCACTTACTGTGTGCAGAGCACCCTACTAAGTGCTTGGGAGAGTACAAGGAAACAATAAACAGTCACATCCCCTGCCTGCAACAAGCTTACGGTCTAGAGTGGGGGATACAGAAATCAATACGCATAAATAAAATGACAGACATGTACATAAGTGCTGTGGGGCTGGGAGTGGGGAAGACCTAAGAGAACAAGTCAGGGTGATGCAGAAGGGAGTGGGAAATGAGGAAGAGTGGGGTTTAGCCTGGGAAGGCCTCTTTGAGGAGATGTGTCTTCAATAAGGCTTTGAAGAAGAGGGAGAGTAATTGTCAGATTTGAGGACGGAGGGTGTTCCAGGCCAGAGGCAGGACGTGGGCAAAGGGTCAGCAGCCTGACAGGCGAGATTGAGGCACAGTGAGAAGTTTAGCACCAGAGGAATGAAGTGTGTAGGCTAGGTTGTAGGAGAGAAGTGAGGTGAGGTAGGAGGGGCAAGGTGGTGGAATACTTTAAAGCCAATGGTGAGGAGTTTCTGTTTGATGCAGATGTGATTATAAGCAGATCCAGCCTGGTCCCTGTTCCACCTGGTGCTCATAGTTGAACGGGGAGAGAGAACAAGTATTTTAGAGAAGCAGCGTGGCTCAGTGGAAAGAGCATGGGCTTCGGAGTCAGAGGTCATGGGTTCTAATCCCAGCTCTACCACATGTCTGCTGTGTGACCTTGGGCAAGTCACTTAACTTCTCTGTGCCTCAGTTACCTCATCTGTAAAATGGGGATTATGACTGTGAGCCCCACGTGGGGCAACCTGATCACCTTGTAACCCCCCCAGTGCTTAGAACAGTGTTTTGCACATAGTAAGCACTTAACAAATGCCATCATTATTATTAATCCTCATTTTACATTTGAGGAAACTGAAGAACTGAAAAGTTAGGTGATTTGCCCAAGGTCACACAACAGCAGAGCCAGGATTAGAACCCAGGTCCCCTGACTCCCAGGCTGTGAGCTTTCCACTAGGGCACCATACATTCTAAGTTGATATGACTTTGGAGATGGGAAGTTATCAGAAAGACCAGTTGGAGAAGGAGGGATTTTAGAAGGATTTTGAACATGGGAAGAGCCGTGGTCTGCTGGATTTGGATGGGGATGGAATTCCAGGCTGAGGGCATAGCATGGATGAGGGGACTGAACTGGGAGAGTTAAGAATGAGGTTAGACTGTTAACTTGGGAGGAATAAAAAGTGCGAGCTGGGGAGTAGCAGGCGAAAGAGCTGATAATGTGAAATGGGGGAAGGCGGTAGAGAGGCTTGAAGCAGATCGTGAGGAGTCTTTGATGGGGAAGGAAATGGGATGTCAATGAAGGTTTTTTGTGGGGTGGAGAGATGTAGGCTGAGTGATGCTTCAAGAAGATGATCGGTGCAGCAATGTGTATTACAGATTGGATTGGGGAGAGGCTGGAGGCAGGGATCATGCCTACTAATTCTATCCCTGCCTTCAAGGATTTGACAATCTAGTGAGAGAGATAGACAATAAAGCAAATTAAAGGTAGCAGAAAGCAATATATTATAAACATCTGTAAATATGTGCTACAGGGGAGTGGGTGTGAGAAGCAACGTGGCCTAGTGGAAAGAGCACGGGCCTGGTAGTCAGAGGACCTGGGTTCTAATCCCACTCTGCCATTTGTCTGCTGGATGACCTTGGGCAAGTCACTTAACTTCTATGTGCCTCAATTAATAATAATAATAATAATAATAATAATAATAATGTTTGTTAAGCACTTACTATATGCCAAGCACTGGTTCTGAGCACTAGAGTAGATACAAGGTCATCAGGTTATCAGGTTGTTCCAGTGTGAGGTGTGGATATCTCTGGCGACTCTATTTCTGTGAAATTCAGCATTCCAGATACCAACTGGTATTCTTGTATATAAAACAAATGATCAAGTGCTTCAAATCTGGGCTAATTTGTTCAAACCTGAATTGATTATATCACAAAACTGACTGTGACTGGGCCACATTTTGCCATACTAGCAACAAACCTCTCTTGATATTGTCAAAAGTCAAGGAGAAGAATCAGAAACTGAAGTCACTTTAAGTGACTGGTGAGCTGTGAGGGTGAGCTAAGACCAAAAAGTCCACAGAACAGTTGAGAAAGAAGGAAACAACACATTTTTCCCTTTCACTGCTTTTTTTCCTTCCCTGATATAAGCTTTATCATTTTTCTTGGCATAACTTCTGCACAAACCTTTTCACTAAGTAGGTATTGTTCTGTTTCTAATCCCAAGCCCCATTCTTATTTATTGGCACTGACATTTGGCATAGAGACCTTCAGGTATGTGAGGGCTCGGGGTTTGACTGGCTGCATTATTCTCCATTATTTATTGTTCCTCCTCATTTAGCATTGTCTGTGCTTGGAAATCTTTCTGGGTTTTTCCATAACACTCGACTTGTTGTTTCAATGTAAAGTAGGGGAATAATCATGAAATGCTGCAATGCTTTGTTAATAAATCCCTTAATGCTTGTAATAGTTTCCGTTTCACATGTTCCCAGTAGTTTACTAGCTTAGTCAACAGCTTTGAAATACATCCAGTGTGGTTTCCCTGGAGCCTCCCGTTAAAACAGGGACAAGAAACCTTTCATCCTTTTGACTAGTCCTTGACAAAAGAAATCAAGGCATCTGTGTGGGGATATTTCTGATGAGAACTTCAAAGTGCAAGGTTTTTGCCTTGTGTGCAGAGTGTAACCCAGTATAATTGAATCAAGAAGGACATCACATGCTTTGGGAGACTGTCAGACAGAGTCTGGCGGCAGAGTGACATCAGGCTTCAGCCCAAATCAAAGGTCTCCGTGCCGTCCAAACTTGTTTGTAGTTGGGAAGCCTGAATCTCTACCCTCAACCCCCTCCCAGCCTCCTCCCCACCTTCCAAGCCTTATGAAAAGCACATCTCCTCCAAGAGGCCCTCCCTGACTAAGCCCTCATTTCCTCTTCTCCTGCTCCCTTCTCTGTCACCCTTGCACTTTGATTTACAACCTTATTCACCCCTCCCTCAGCCCCACAGCACTTACGTACAAATCCATAATTTATTTATTTGTATTAATGTCCGTCTTCTCTAGATGGTAAGCTTGTCTTGGCCAGGGAACCTGTCTACAAACTCTGTTATACTCTCTCACGATGCTCTGCAAACAATAAGCTCTCAATAAATGTGATCAATGGATCAATTGATATTCGATTCCCTGAACAGTTCCGTCAGCATCACTTAATGGGCCAGGCTCAACTTCAGAGCAAGAATGGAAAGACAGAATTACAATCAGGGCCTGGAACAAAGGCAGTCTCCCTAGCACTGAAGCTGTGTTCACCTCAACCACAGCTTGGTTGTGGGATGGTATCAGGAGTCTGGATGACAGAAGGTACCCAGTCACCTGTTTCCAGGTCAGCTGAAATCAGGCCACCGAACAGAAGGGGACAGAGGAGTCCCAGTATATGAAATCATAGGTCAAAACGGCGTCAGATGCTGAAAAACATCAACCTGACAGAATGGCAAAGGACAGTTCCTTACCTTTGAAGCCTCCCCTCCCTGCCCACACCCAACGACAGAGCTCCTGCCAATGGGATCTTCTAGGAGGATGAAGGACAATGGTATTCCCCACTATACGTGCTCATATCTGCATCAGTCAGGATTAGCTCTGCCGTCAGTGGCAAAGGTTTTCCTCTGAGAGCCACCTAAGGCGGCAGCATGGCATCAGCACTAATGTTGTGCTCACTTCAGTCACAAGTAGGTCATGAACGGCTCTGCCGCTTATCAGCTGTGTGACTTTGGGCAAGTCACTGAACTTCTCTGTGCCTCAGTTACCTCATCTGTAAGATGGGGATTAAGATTGTGAGCCCCATATGGGACAACCTGATCGCCTTGTATCCTCCCCAGCGCTTACAACAGTGCTTTGCACATAGTAAGTGCTTAACAAATACCAAAATTATCATTATTATTATTATGAACGTAAACCTGGCAATGTGCTGCAACCCTGCCCACCTACACACTCATCCCACTCCGCGCCCCAGCGGGAATACGCCTGGCAGGGACGATAGCATGAGTGGCACCACACGAGCCCCCAGCTCTATCATCAGTAACGATGTGCAGGTTCCCAGATCTGGGCCTTCAGGACCGAGGCTCAATTGTCATTCCTGATGGGAGACTCCAACATCATCCTCTGCATCAGAGAAACCTAACGTCCGGTTTTAAAAGTTCACAGACCTACCTCTTCCTGGTTACCATGGTGGATTTAGGCCTCTGCCACCCTTTTTTCCTAGAGCACTGTGGTAGCAGCAGATGTTCGGCGTGGGCTAGTAGGGCTAGTGCAGTGGCAGGAGGAGAAATGCTGTGCTCTGCACAGTAATAATAATAATAATGGAATTTGTTAAGCGCTTACTGTGGGCCAGGCACTATACTAAGGGCTGGGGTGGATAAAAGCAAATCATGTTGGACACAGTCCCTGTCCTGCATAGGGCTCACAGTCTTATTCCCCATTTTACAGATGAGGTAACTGAGGCACAGAGAAGTGAAGTGACTTGCTTAAGGTCACACATCAGACAAGTGGCAGAGCTGGGATTACAACCCATGACCTTCTGACTCCCAGGCCTTTGCTCTATCCACTACCCCATGCTGCTTGGCTTGCCATGATTGGCTGATTGATCAGAAGAGAGATTGTTCACAGGGCCTAGGTTCTAATGTGGCTTGACTTGTTAACAAGCTAATAAGAAAAAGGGAGCTAAGTAGCTTGTACTTCTGTCAAGAACTGCTTCTTGATTGGTTTGGGAGTCCAGATGATTGACAGCTTTACTTGTGGTGGCCAGTGGCCCTGAATTTTTTCATTATGGTATTTGTTAAGAGCTTACTATAATAATAATAATAATAATAATAATAATAATGGCATTTGTTAAGCGCTTACTATGTGCAAAGCACGGTTCTAAGAGCTGGGGGGGGGGCGTACAAGATGATCAGGTTGTCCCACGTGGGGCTCACAGTCATAATCCCCATTTTACAGATGAGGTAACTGAGGCTCAGAGAAGTTAAGTGACTTGCCCAAGGTCACACAGCAGACCTGTGGCGGAGCCAGGATTAGAACCCAGGTCCTTCTGATTCCCACATCTATGCTCTAACCATTAGGCCACATGGCTTCACGCTGCATTCCCACAAATTCTCACCCCACACATTATCATCAGCTTGTCCTGGCTCTGAGTATAGCCCTGAGACTGTGCAGGACAGCAGTGAGGTGGAAGGCCAGACACTTAGGCAGAGGAAGGGAGGGGGGAAAAAAGAGAGAGGAAAAGGAGGAAGGATGGGAAGCCTGAAAGGGTATCTGTTAGTCATGCAAAAATGACATTTGGTTCCTATGGTGGGCTTAGAGGCCAGAAAAATGGAAAGAGATCAATCAATCAAAGAAATGGTGCTTATTGAGCACTTACTGTGTGCGGAGCACTGTACTAAGCACTTGGCAGAGTACAACAGTTGGTAGAGACTTTCCCTGCCCACAAGGAGCTTATGGTCTAGAAATTCTGCTAATGTTGGGTGGGTTGTTTTTTTTTTTCCATCTGGCTCAGTTACCATTATTCTTAGTTGCTGAAGAGAGGAGTTTACGACTTGCAGATTCGGGGCCCAAATGATATTTTCTATAGATAAATTTTCTCACCTGAACATGTTTTTCTTATGCATCTCCATCTAGGGGCCCCTGGTCAAAATCAATTACAATCAATCAGCGGTACTTATTGAACACTTACCATGTGCAGAGTTGGTAGACAAGTGCCCCGCCCATAAGCTTACACCCAGTTTTCTTATGATGTGTTGTTGCTGAACCCCAAGTTAAAGGAAAACACATTGGCGCCAGTCCACCTGAAGCTAGCCCACACTTATCCCTCCCGGGGAGATAGGAAATTGCCCATTTTCTCCTTGCTGTCCCAAAAGAGAAAACTCACTGAGGTGTCAGTCACTTACCTGAATCGTCATTGGAAGAAAGCCAATCATGGGATGGGGATTAGGAAAACGAGCAGGCTAGCTAGTTGGAGAAGAAACACAGCCATCTTCGAGGGTGGGTTGAGATCAAATGATCAGCGGAATCCCGTGGCAGCAGAGATCTCCTGCCAACTGGAAACCCTGTGGGAAGGACCCAGAGGCAGTAAGCCTGAAAACTGAGGATTTCCTGAAAAGAGCTGTGATCAGCAGGGGAACAGACCAGAGGAAGGCTCCAGGACCCTTTCAGGGAAGTCAGAGGTAAGTGAGGCAGGGGAAAATAACCCCTTTTTGTAAAGGAAATCAACTTAGGGCTAGGAGTTTGTTACCAGATTTCTTTTAATGCTGCTGTTCAAGTAGAGATGCTGTTCTTGGCATTTCTGTGCTGAAAACAAAAGGCAAATTAAGTGATGTTTAGATATTCTGATGAAGCTAAACTGTCTCCCTTTACAATCTATTGTTAACACATAGCTGATTAAAAACTGATTAGGATCACTAACCCCTAGAATCCTTGAGCAGAGTATATGGGACTCATGACTGTCAAGGACACATTTCCTCAGGACAGGGTATGGAGGGAGGTTTTTCTCTGAGCCCCAGCTACAAGCCCCCGGAAGCAGGGCAAGGTGGCTGGACCCTGAATGATTCCTTTGCCAACTGAGGTAGTCATGGGATGGTGGAAAGAATTTGAGGGATGAAATTTGGTGCTTCTAAAAAGCATTCCTTACCTTGGAAAGAAAAAAATGTGAGGGCTCTAGGACCTGAGTCCTCCAGGCGTTCGATTTCTTACATGTGATGTCAGTTACATGATTATTATGTGCCAATCACTGTACTAAGTGCTGGGGTAGGTACAGGATAATCAGGTTGGACACCTTCTCTATCCCACATAGGGCTCTCACTGGGGAGAAGGGAGAGGAGGTATTGAATTTCTATTTTACAGATGGAAAAACTGAGGCCCAGAGAATCAATCAATCAATCGTATTTATTGAGCACTTACTGTGTGCAGAGCACTGTACTAAGCGCTTGGGAAGTACAAGTTGGCAGAGAAGTGAAGTTACTTGCCCAAGGTCACACAGCAGGCAGAGCTGGGATGAGAATGCAGGTCCTCCAACTTCCATCAGCACACAGAAAAAGGACCGGAAAGACTGCCACAGCACCCTCGTTCTCACCCCAAATCCAATGCTACATGCATATATGTGGGCGTTTCTTCTGACATTGCCTCATGCTGAACCCAGACAGACACTCATGGACAGAACGTCCCCTAATTCTGCCATCGTTTTCTAATCCAAACAGAGTGGAAGCAAACATTCTGGCAAATGCGAATGCACTGTACACCATAAGGGGTGGCCTCTGGCTATAGCAATCATGATCTCAAATTATTCAATCAGTCAATGATGTTTATTGAGCACTATGGTATGCAGAGCACTGTATTAAACACTTGCAGGAGCATACAATACAACTGAGTTGGTAGACACATTCCCTGCCCTCAAGGAGATTACAGTGTAGAGGGGTATAAATTACAGATATGTAGATTAGGGCTGTGGGGCTGAGGGTGGGTCGAAAGCCGTTAAAGGGATCCAAGTGCATGGGTGATGCAGACGGGAAAGGGAGTAGGGGAAATAAGGGCTTAGTCAGGGAAGGCCTCTTGGAGAAGATGGGATTTGAATAAGGCTTTGAAGATGGGGAGAGGGATGGTCTGTCTGATATGAAGAGGGAGGGAGGGAGTTCCAGGCCAGAGGGAGGACACAGGCAAGAGCTCGAAAGAGAGGTAGACGAGATCACGGTACAGTGAGCACGTTGGCACTGAGGAGGGAAGTGTGCGGGCTCAAATGAGGGTAACGTCACCTAGCGACTGGCGCTTTTAATGACCGGGATGAATTCAACCCTACGTAAATTCACGAATTTAAGCATTTCCAAAGGAATCATTGCCTCACTATTCCTCAGCTTGCTAATGCTCCCTTATGATTCCACAGGGAAATTCTAATATTATTTGAATATCCATTGCCCGTAACATCTTTCTTTCAGAATAGGGAATCGTCTCTGAACATTCCCAATGAGCTCCTAAGTGCCATGGGAAAAACACTTCTTCCAAAGCTCCACTGACACCTATTAAAAAAAAAAAACCTATGTTTTGCAAAGCTGTCCCGGAGATTGCAAATAGTTCCTTAAATAAACTAGTGAAACGTATAAACTAATTTACTGGTCTGTAATTTCCTGGTAATCTGGTAGGTTTCCTAATAAATACTAGCAGCGTGTTGGCAATATTCCAGCCTTCGGGGCACTCTCCTGAACTATGGAAAGGGAGCCTGTAAAAGTATTTCTGAAAGCTTCTCCATGCTCCATTTTATTTCTTTGCCTCTTGATCCCAGATCCTTTCAGGTTTCTTTTCCAACCATTTTTTAAGGACATCTGGGCCTTCTAGATGCACTTTTTCAATTGTAAATGTGATTGGAAACAAAGGACTTCTTTCCCTTCCTGAAGGCACATGCAAAATAAGTGCTTAATAACTTTATCCGCCTCTGATACTCTACCTTTCTTAATTGGGCCAATCTGTTCCCTTGACATTTAGCTATGGTGTATGTTCTTCAAAAAGCCCTTTCCTGTTAATTGAGATATTCTGAATAGTCTCTGGCTGCTTTTGCCATTTTAAACCTCATTTTCTTGATTCTTCTGTTTCCAGATTACAACTTTCCTCCCCCAACCCCAACCCCACACTTGGAGTGTTTTCTGGCTATCTCTGCTACAAAACCCATTTGTTTCACTTTAAGGTTGTTACATTTTATTTATTTAGGATGATGACCGGCTTTATCTCTCTTGGTCATTTTTTAAAAATGGTACTTGTTAAGTGCTTATTATGTGCCAGACATTGTACTAAGTGCCGGGAGATGCGAGATAATCAGGTTGGACAAAGTCCATGTCCTACATGGAGCTCACAGTCCTAATAAGCATTTTCCAGATGAGGTAACTGAGGCACAGAGAAGTGAAATGACTTGCCCAAGGTCACACAGCAGAAAAGTGGCAGAGCTGGGATTAGAATCCAGGTCCTCTGACTCCTAGGCCTGTGTTCTTTTCACTAGGCCATGCAGCTTCTCATTGCTCTACATTCAACCAACTGTTGGGAGACACTGCATTTGACCCCAGCAGCCTAGCATGTGGCAATCCAGAGGAGAATTTCAATCCTCTAGAAGAGACTTCAGAAAGATCAGGCTATCAGGAGACAGATTAGAGAACAATGACAGGCATTGCAGATGGTGAACCCACCTAGCCTGACAAGGAATTGTCTTTACCTCCACACAGTGAGTTTTGTTGGCTGCCCATCTGTCTTTCCAGGGCTTGGATCAACAGTAGCAACATCTTCAATCTTAGCAGTTTTCAAACATGATCTAGTCTCCCCTTATCCTAAACAAACCCTCCCCTGACCCCACAGCTCCCTCCAGTTATCGCCCCACCTCCCTCCTACCATTCTTCTCCAGACTCCTTAAGCAAGTCCTCTACATCCGCTGGTCTCAAGTTCCTCTCTTCCAATTCTTTCCTTGACCCTTCTAATCTCATTTCCTTCCCCTTCACTCCACAGAAACTGCCCTCTCAAAGGTCACAAATAATCTCCTTCTTGCCAAATCCAACCATCTCTATTCCATCCTAATCCTCCTTGATCTCTCAGCTGCCTCCGATACCGCCGACCACCCCTTTCTCCTGGAAACATTATCCAGCCTCTACTTCACTGACACTGTCCTCTCCTGGTTCTCCTCCTATCTCTCTGGCTGCTGATTCTGAGTCTCTTTCATGGGCTCCTCCTCTGCCTCCCACCCCCTAACTGTGGGTGTCCCTCAAGGTTCAGTTTTGGGTCCCCATCTACACCTACTCTCTTGGAGAACTCATTCACTCCCACAGTTTCAATTATCACCTCTATGTGGGTGATTCCCAAAATCTCCATCTCCAACCCTGATCTTTCTCCCTCTCTGCAGTCTTGCTTTTCCTCTTGCCTTCAAGACATCTCTACTTGCATGTCCTACCATCACCTCAAACTTAACATGTCTAAAACAGAACTCTTTTTCTTCCCACCTAAACCCTGTCCTTCCCCTGATTTTCCCATTACTGTAGAGTACCACCATCCTTCCTGTCTCACAAGCCCGTAATCTTGGTGTCATCCTTGACTCCTCTCTCTCGTTCAACCCAGATATTCAATCTATCACTAAATCCTGTTGGTTCAACCTTCACAACATTGCTAAAATCTGCCCTTTCCTTTCCATCTAAACTACTGCCACATTAATCAAAACATTTGTTCATTCATTCATTCAATCATATTTATTGAGCACTTACTGAGTGCAGAGCACTGTACTAAGCACTTGGGAAGTACGAGTTGGCAACATATAGAGACGGTCCCTACCCAACAATGGGCTCACAGTCTAGAAGTGGGAGACAGACAACAAAACAAAACACATAGACAGCTGTCAAAATCGTCAGAACAAATAGAATTAAAGCTATATGCACATCATTAACAAAATAAATAGAATAGTAAATATGTGCAAATAAAATAAATAGAGTAATAAATCTGTACAAATATATATACAAGTCCTGTGGGGAGGGGAAGGAGGTAGGGCAGGGGGATGGGGAGGAGGAGAGGGAAAGGGGGGCTCAGTCTGGGAAGGCCTCTTGGAGGAGGTGAGCTCTCAGTAGGGCTTTGAAGGGAGGAAGAGAGCTACCTTGGCGGATGTGTGGAGGGAGGGCATTCCAGGCCAGGGGAAGGATGTGGGCTGGGGTCGATGGCGGGACAGGCGAGAATGAGGTACAGTGAGGAGGTTAGCGGCAGAGGAGCGGAGGGTGTGGGCTGGGCTGTAGAAGGGGAGGAGGGAGGTGAGTTAGGAGGGAGTGAGGTGATGGAGAGCTTTGAAGCCGAGAGTGAGGAGTTTTTGCTTTATTCGTAGGTTGACAGCCAAACCTGGAGAGTTTTGAGGACAGGAGTAACTTGCTCAGAGCGTTTCTGCACAAAGATGATCCGGGCAGCAGAGTGAAGTATAGACTGAAGTGGAGAGAGACAGGAGGATGGGAGATCAGAGAGAAGGCTGATGCAGTAATCCAGTCGGTATAGGATGAGAGATTGAACCAGCAAGGTAGTGGTTTGGATGGAGAAGAAAGGGCAGATCTTGGTGATGTTGTGGAGGTGAGACCAGCAGGTTTTGGTGACAGATTGGATGTGAGGGGTGAAAGAGAGAGCAGAGTTGAGGGTGACACCAAAGTTGCGGGCTTGTGAGGAAGGGTGGTAGTGCCGTCTACAGTGACAGGAAAGTCAGGGAGAGGGCAGGGATTGGGAGGGAAGATAAGGAGTTCAGTCTTATACATATTGAGTTTTAGATGGCGGGCAGACATCCAGATGGAGATGTCCTGAAGGCAGGAGGAGACACGAGCCTGGAGGGAGGGAGAGAGAGCAGGGGCAGAGATGTAGATTTGGGTGTCATTAGCATAGAGATGATTGTTGAAGCCATGGGAGTGAATGAGTTCACCAAGGGAGTGAGTATAGATAGAGAACAGAAGGGGACCAAGACCTGACCCTTGAGGAACTCCTACAGTAAGGGGATGGGAGGGGGAGGAGGAGCCTGCAAAGGAGACTGAGAATGAATGGCCAAAGAGATAAGAGGAGAACCAGGAGAGGACGGAGTCTGTGAAGCCAAGGTTGGATAGCGTTTTGAGGAGAAGGGGGTGGTCCACAGTGTTGAAGGCAGCTGAGAGGTCGAGGAGGATTAGGATAGAGTAGGAGCTGTTGGATTTGGCAAGAAGGAGGTCATTGGTGACCTTTGAGAGGGGAGTTTCGGTGGAGTGTAGGGGACAGAAGCCAGATTGGAAAGGGTCAAGGAGAGAGTTGGTGTTGAGGAATTCGTGGCAGCAGGTGTAGACGACATTTTAGGAGTTTGGAAAGGAATGGTAGGAGGGAGATACCCTATCCCTCCTTGATTACTGTATCAGCCTCCTTGCTGACCTCCCTGCCTTCAGTTCATACTTCACTCTGCTTCCCGGCTCATTTTTCTACAGAAACATTCAGTTCATGTTTCCCCACTCCTCAAGAGCCTACCGTGGTAGCCCAGTGTCTTCCACATCAAACAGAAACTCATTACCATCAGCTTTAAAGCATTCAATCACCTTCCTTCCTCCCTCCTACCTCATCTCGCTACTCTCCTACTACAAACCTGCCTGCACACCACACTCCTCTAATGCCAACCTCACTATACCTCGATTTTGTCCATCTCGTCAACATCCTGCCTCTGGCCTGGAACACCCTCCCTTTTCACATCTGATGACAATTACTCTTCCCTCCTCCAAAACCTTATTGTAGGCACAACTCTTCCACGAGGCCTTCCGGTCAGTCACTCAATCAATCAATTGTATTTATTGAGTGCTTACTGTGTGCAGGGCACTGTACTAAGCACTTGGGAGAATACAGTATAACAATATAACAGATACATTCCCTGCCCACAACAAACTTACAGTCTAAAGGGGGAGGCAGACATTAAAATAAATAAAATTATAGGCATGAATATAAATGCTGTGGGTTTGGGAGGGGGGATGATTTAAGGGAGCAAGTCAGGGTGACACAGAAGGGAGTGGGTGAAGAGGGAAGGAGGGCTTCAGGGAAGGCCTCCTGGAGGAGTTGTGCCTTCAGTAAGGCTTTGAAGGGGGGAGAGTCATTGTCTGTCAGATTTGAAGAGGGAGGCTGTTCCCTCCTTTTCTCTACTCCCACTCCCTTCTACGTCACCTTGACTCGATCCCTTTACTTACCCACTCCTCTCCCAGCCCCAGAGCACTTATGTATATATCTGTAATTTATTTATATTAATGTCTGTCTCCTCCTCTAGACTGTAAGCTCTCTGTGAGCAGGGAACATGTCTGCTGTTGCTTGTACTACCCGAGTGCTTAGTACAGTGCTCCACACACAGTAAGTTCTCAATATAGATAATTGCTTGCTTGATTGATTGATTTAACCTGTTGGTCCTGAGCTTTCCTTCTTGTATTTCCTCCTCAGGTCTTCTCCTCTGCCTTTGGCCATTTTATGGTGCATTTGCAGTCCTCCAAACTGCAGACTGTGTACAGGGACAATGGGGGAAAGTCAAACCAGTAAATTTGACTCCAGGTGAAATCCCAATTCAGCTAAATTCATTGGCATTCCCAGTTGATTTTGTCATAAGCAAATTGCATGATAATGAAATCCATGCAGAGTGACACTGCTTTTTCCTGTACTTCTTTGTTTCACCTGGCCAGGGGACCACCAGGAAGGGAGAAAGAGGGTTTGAATTATTTGAATATAAGGTTTGAATTATTCATCATTCTCAAACTAGAGCATATCAGTGGGTCACTATAAGCAAAACAAAGGCCTGAAAGTAAGGGAATGTGAGTTCCAAGCTTGACCTTCCCATATGTGAGCTCTGCAACCTTATGGAAGTCACCCAGAGAGAGCTGGGCCAACTGGAATGGATCATTAAGAAGATTAACTAACAAAAATAAGTGCTAAATACTTTAGAAATATAATGTGTTATTGTTATTTCCTAAGCACTGGCAGAATACTAAATGATTTGCTAGACGTAACAGTAGCTCCTGTGACTCCTACCAGTGGGCTATCATTACCAGTACATTATTAATTATTATTATTATCATTGTATTTGTTAAACATTTACTATATGTCAAGCACTGTTCTAAGCACTGGGGTAGAAACAAGTTAATCAGATCAGACATGGTCCCTATCTCACATGAGGCTCACACTCTAAGTAGGAGGGAGAACTGGCATTGAATCCCTATTTTACAGATGGAGAAAAGGAGGCACAGAGAAGTGAAGTGACTTGCCCAAGGTCACACAGCAGGTCTGATTCCCAGGCCTGTGCTGTTTCCACTATGCCATGCAACTCCTCATGCGTGTCCATATTTTGTGTTCTAAGAACCAAGTAGTGCTTACAGCCTCTTCTGAAATTATTAGTGTCCTTAGATAGTGGTAATCTCATTCATTCATTCAATCGTATTTATTAAGCACTTATTGTGTGCAGAGCACTGTACTATGCACTTGGAAAAGTACAACAATAAAGAGTGAAAATCCCTGCCCACAATGAGCTCACAGTCTAGAGAGAGGGAGACAGACACCAATACATGTAAACAGACATCAATACAAATAAATACAATTACAGATATATACATAAGTGCTGTGGGGCTTTGGGGTGCAGCGGAATAATAATGATGGCATTTATTAAGTGCTTACTATGTGCAAAGCACTGTTCTAAGCACTGGGGAGGTTACAAGGTGATAAGGTTGTCCCACGGCGGGGCTCACAGTCTTAGAGAAGCAGCGTGGCTCAGTGGAAAGAGCACGGGCTTTGGAGTCAGAGGTCATGGGTTCAAATCCCGGCTCCGCTAATTGTCAGCTGTTTGACTTTGGGCAAGTCACTTCACTTCTCTGGGCCTCAGTTACCTCATCTGTAAAATGGGGATTAAGACTGTGAGCCCCCCGTGGGACAACCTTATCACCTTGTAACCTCCCCAGTGCTTAGAACAGTGCTTTGCACATAGTAAGTGCTTAATAAATGCCATTACTATTATTATTATTATTAATCCCCATTTTATGGATGAGGTAACTGAGGCACAGAGAAGTTAAGTGACTTGCCCAAAGTCACATAGCTGACAATTGCCGGAGATGGGATTCAAACCCATGACCTCTGACTCCAAAGCCTGTGCTCTTTCCACTGAGCCACGCTGCTTCTCAAGAGCAAAGGGAGCAAGTCAGGGAGACGCAGAAGGGACTGGATGATGAGGAAACATGGGGCTTAGTCAGGGAAGGCCTCTTGGAGGAGCTGTGCCTTCAGTGAGTCTTTGAAGCAGGGGAGAGTAATTGTCTGGTGGATTTGAGGAGGGAAGGCATTCCAGGCCAGAGGCAGGACGTGGGCCAAGGGTTGGTAGCGAGACAGGCGAGATCGAGGCACTGTGAGAAGGTTAGCATCATCCTAACCTGTGAAAAGTCTGAGATTACACAGCCACTAATAATTCCTGTAGTTTCTTGCCTTGTTCGTGACAGGCCACTGCTCCAGAAATCTGTTATAGTTTGTTGGTCATGTAATCAGAGTACATTTGCAAATAAGAAAGAAAAATTGACAATCAATCATTGCTATTTATCGAGCACTTACTGAGTGCGGAGCCTGTCTGTCTTCCCATCTTTTTGTGCTCCAAGTCCTATTAAAAACAGGGGAGCAAGAGAGGCAGAAGAAATGAGATTCCCGCCTCAAGCCACTCTCACTGCCTCTTCCCCACAAGTGGCGTAATGGATAAAGCCTGGACCTGGTAGCCAGAGGACCTGGGTTTTAATCCCAGTTCCTCCACTTGTCTGCTGTGTGACCTTGGGAAAGTCACTTTACTTCTCTGTGCCTCAGTTTCCTCAACTGTTAAATGGGGATTCACTCCATTCATTCATTCAATCGTATTTATTGAGCGTTTACTGTGTGCAGAGCACTGTACTAAGCGCTTGGGAAGTACAAGTTGGCAACATATAGAGATAGTCCCTCCTACATGACTGTGCGTCCCATGTTGGACAGAGACTGTGTCCCATCTGATAGCTTAGCACCCCAGTGCTTAGAACAGTCCTTGACACATAATAAGCACTTAACAAATACCATTAAACACGCACACACACACACACACACACACACATACACATGAGAGAAACACTTACCATCCTCAGTCCACCCCCAGAGACAATCTCAGTGGAGATTGGCGATTGAGATCTTTTCTGGAGATTTCAGGTACTGACCCTCCCCGCCCTCGTTGACCCTTCCACCACTCCCACACAGCACTTACTGAATATCCTTATACTTGGTTCACTCCCCTTCCTGAAATTTATTTCAGTGCCTGTCTCCCTGACAAGAGTATAAGGTCCTTGAGGGCTGGGATTGCACCTACCTTATTATACACTTCCAAGAGCTCAGTAAAGTGCTCTGCCTATGGTACATACTCAGTAAATACCAGTGATTAACCCTCTGCCCTGGAACAAGGTTAGTTTGTTGATGCAGGGCCCCTGTAAGGCTAATTTTTTTTCTTTTAATTTTATCTTATAATCTATAATATCTTAAAATCCTGTTTTTTTAAGATTGATTTCACACCTTTATTCCGAATAAAGCTCATCTTAGAGCATTTGCTTCAGTTGCAGTATGCCAACATAAAACTCTCTCTCCCCTGCTCCTTCTCTTCCCCCTCTATTTCTACAGGTTTTATATTCCAGTAATTTTATATCATAATTAGTTTGGTAACATAGCCAAATGCATCATATCTTTCTTTAAGCACACAGTCTTGGAGTTCAGCAATTATGCTTCTTGTATTCCTAATGTCTCTAAAAAAACAACGAACTAGCATTCTAATCTCTCTCTCCCCTTCCTTCTTCTTAATCATTCTCATTCAACCACTTCTGCTGCCAGGAGGTTCCCCTTTAAGTTCATCTGATCCCCTGTATCCTTCCCAGCCCAGTCAGTAGCTTAGATGACAAATTTAGAAGAGAGAAATAAATCACAAGAGAAGCTAACAAGCTCTTGTTTTTCTTGTTTTTCCCTTTCTCCCAACTAGCAGTGCTGCCAGGTGAGAAGCCAAATATTGACTCACTTACTAGTCATCCAGGCTCTGGATTCAATATGCTGTCCAGGCTGAGTGGGGATATTTGAAGGTGACAGCACTTGAACTGGGATGGAAAGAGAAGCAGTGTTACAGTATGCTCCAAAGGGGTCGGACCCTTAATGAAAAAGTTGGAAGTTTCAAAGGGCTAAATTAATCCAGATTTACATTTTCCCGCTTTAGTTTCTATGCTGAAAATGTATTTTTTCAAAGGGTCTAAGTTGGCATTCTGTGGCTTTCAGAACTCCCATTTACCAGATACCTTCCCCTCTCTCCCATCACTTTCCTCGTTTCCTCCTGCTTCATCCTAAGACATATCTTTTGTATTTTTGATTTCTATGAATTGTTGCTTCCCTCTGCCACCAGGAGAGACTGTTTTTTGTTTTTTGGGGGGTTTTTTTTGGTTTGGAAGCAGAGGACAAATGTGTGGTGGGTATGTTACAGTGCCTGTGTGGGGTCTTCCTGGAAAAACATGTGGAGATGTTATTTCTGAGCTGCTTCTGGACCCTACTGCCTGCTCTCTGCTCCTGGCTAGAGTAGATACCGAAACCCTACCCCATCTCCCTCCAATCTGTTATAAATTCTGTCTCAGACACAGAAGAAATGAGGAGAGACTCTAGGCTATTCAACAGTAGACCCATACGGTGACAATGAAATCACAGATTTAGGCCCTGTCTGCACTTGGGTTCGTAACCATGTTCGAGACTGTTTTCAAACACGTTTGAAGGGTGATACAGACAGCTGAAACAAAGCCAGACTTCACAAAAACTATTACCAACTGAGTTCAGAAATCATACTGAGAGCAATTTCTTGGAGAGTCATAGCGGCACGGTATTTATTTTTAAAATGGCCAGTACGAGGTAGACGCAATGGTCTTTGCAACAACTGTAAGAGGAAGTAATAGATCATGAAATGTGAGATGAGTGACTGACTTTGAATGTGTTAAGTAGGGTGAGCTCGTATTGTACTCTCCCAAGCACTCAGTGCTCTGCACACAGTAGGTGCCCAATAAATACTAGTGATTGATTCCAGCTGCACCGTAGTCTAATCTGTTGTACTAAAATTTAAGGGGGCATGTGGTGGAGCCATAAAAAACCAATTTCACTTGAAATTCTCTAGTGCACCCTCACAGATAAGTTCTAAACTGCTTCAGGCCCCCAGAGTTTCACCAGTCCATTAATGGTTTTACCCTAACCACACCCACCCTTCCCAATTACTTTCAGTATTACTTGCAGAAGCAAAGGTAAACACCTCTCTGCACTTTCCCCACTGAGATCACTCACAGATTACCCAGAAAAGCAAAAAAAAAAAAAGCAGAAAAATAAAAGGTACAAAAACAGTTGAGGCAAAGCATGTTGTCTTTAAACGTGTCCCCTGTTTTCTTCTAAGCTCTGCTGGGTAGGTAGCCAGGTGGCCATTTGTGAAGCAGGTTTGGCACTCAATCAATTTCAGAAAAAGGAATGAATCCAGGTTAGGTCGATACCCAAAGAGAGGTTTGAGTAGCTAAGCAGAGGTTACGGTATTCTTCTTTGTAAACGCACTTGACCATTGGCGCTGGGTTTCTAGGTTTAGCTGAGGATTAGGGAATTCATGCTTTGGGGCTATTTTGGCCCGGATGGTTTTCCAAAGTCCCAAAGGATGTGACGGGATAAATGTGGCTTGTTGTTCACCAAATCCCATAATGCCAGAACATTGGAAAAGATGTCAAGGAGGGCAACCCTCACACAGTTCCCCCAAGCCAACAGCTGCTACTGTCGGGGATGGAATACTGGGCCAGATGGATATAATGTTGGCCTACCCCAAGAGTGGCATTTCTCCTGTTCTTATGTCTTACGTTTTGGGTCTCTGTTCAGTTTTGCTCATGTGTGTCTGGGTCTGTACGTGAATGTGGGTGGGAGTACGGGTGTCCATCATTCCTGCCGGTGTTCTCAACGTCTCTGTTTCCTTCCGTATCCATCTCCCTCTGCCTCTCGGCCTCTGCGTCCCTCTGCCTCATTTCCTGCCTTTTTCCGCTCCCTCTCCCCTCACGTGACTGGACCCTGGTCACTCTAACGTTAACACGTGCCTTCCTCTACCTCCCAGTGGTGTTGTGAGATCTGTGAAGATAAATAAGATGATATGTGAGCTCTCTGAAGGAAAGACTTTATGGAAATTCAATCAACAATTCCATCTACTTCAGGGAAAAATGGCTCTGAGGAAGAATTCTTCCCTTCATTCCTGTTGGCTTTAGTGTAATAACTGTAACTGAAAGCATTGGCAAACAAAGAGCATTGGAACCAGCTGAAATTGACAGGCATCTCAGAAAGATTCTCCGGTTGGGGAAAAAATAGCCTGCCGCTTCCTCAAAGAAGCCAATTTTTCAGCAAGGAAAAGCTAAGATTCCATTTCCCCAAATGATGAAATGAGCACTTCCAAGCTGACTCCTCTAGCCCCACCAACATTCATCTCTCCTACTGACAGTGTTTGAAAATGTCCTCTATTTGCCACTTGTTACAGAATCAAAGTGTGGAATGATTCAGATATGAGGAACTATAACCTCCATCTGCTGCAGGCAGTAACTTCTCTGCACAATGCCTGCTTCCTGATGGCCGTGCCTTAGTAGGGGCTAACAGAAGAAAGACATTCCCTTAATATTCTTGTCTCCATGGTTATCACTATTAGAGTCCATGGCAAATTTTGTGGATGGTTCAGATATTAAATGCCTGTCATCAAAGAAATTGACTGAAATGTAACTTTCTTTCCCCTGGACTACTCAGGAGACCTGGAGGTTGTCTTCTAATCATTTTTTAATGACTAATTCTTCCAAATTAATTTATAAATGATATTTTGGTGAGTCATCCCCTAAGTTTGATGTATTAAAAAGGATGTCGTCTGTGGAGAGCAAATCCATCCTTCTGAACGGAGCTGTATGTCTGTAACAGGATAGAAGCAGGTTAATTAGGTTTGCGCTAAGCATTTGAGTAGTCTCCTTAATCTCTTTAACCCTTATGCTGCCGTGGTGGCTGGCTTCCACAATCCAGAGAGTGTCGGGCAGGGCTCCTCCTTGGAGGGGTCGTCTCTGAGAGCCTGGTTAGATTTTAAAGTGATACAGGTACCAGAGGCAATTCAGTGCTCCATGCCGCTTGGCTGAGGATTTGAATGACAACTGTATGGAATCCCCGGGGCTAAGCAAGACAGAAGGACAGTTGCCCAGTTTCGGATTGGGCTCCTTTTCTCTGTAGTCATGCTGGTGAGAGAAGCTCAGGAATGAAGTTCTGCTCCTACTGTATTCAGAGGGCACGCATGGGTGGAGGCTCACATGAGAGTGGAGAATGTGGCCTAATGGATAGAGCACGGGCCTGGGAATAAGAAGGACCTGGGTTCTAATCCCATCTCCGCTGCTTGTCTGTTGTGTGACCTTGAGCAAATCGCTTCACTTCTCTGTGCCTCGGTTACCTCATCTGGAAAATGGAGGTTAAGATTGTGAGCCCCATGTGGAACTGCATCTAACCTGATTAGCTTGTCTCTTACGCCAGTGCTTAGTACAGTATCTGGCATATAGTAAGCACTTAACAAATACCATTTTTTAAAAAAATGAAGGAAAAGAGCCAGCTTGCTATGGGCAAGCAGGGCTAGGGTGCCTTGGGGGAGCATGCTCTGGATGGGTCATCAAGTAGATCTGGGGTGTCCTGGAAGCAGCAGGGATTAGGACTGACAGGGGGTGACCCTGGGGACTCCAGAGCTGGAGCCGACTAGGGCAATGCCAAACAGGGTCTGGGGCCACCATGAAGCGGAAGCGTGAAGTTGCATGGAGCAGGATTGCACATCTCCTCCAAGAGACCTTCCCAGACAAAGCCCCACTTTTCCTCATCTCCCACTCCCTTCTGAGTCACCCTGACTTGCTCCCCTGCTCTTCCCCTCTCTCCCGGCCCCACAGCACCTATGTATAGATCTGTCATTTCATTTATTTATATTGATGTCTGTTTATTTGTATTGATGTCTGTCTCCCCCCCAGACTGTGAGCCCACTGTGGGCAGGGATTTTCATCATTCATTGTTGTATCATACTTTCCCAAGCACTTAGTACAGTGCTCTTCACATAGTAAGTGCTTAAATACGATTGAATCGATGAATGAATGAAAAGGATTGGAGAGCCTGAGATTACTTAGAAGCTAGGTCCATGTGGCCCAGCAGTGGCGGGCAACAGGGTCACTGCTCCTGGGAGTGGGAGACTGCAGGCAGAAATGCATGGCCTGGTGGAAGGGGCACGGGCTTGGGAGTCAGTGGCCGTGGGTTCTAATCCTGACTCCGCCACTTGTCTGCTGTGTGACCTCTGGTAAGTCACTTCACTTCTCTGGGCCCCAGTTACCTCATTTGTAAAATGGGGATTAAGACTTTGAGCCCTATGTGGGACAGGGACTGTGTCCAACCTGATTACCTTGTATCTACCCCAGTGCGAAGAATGGGGCTTGGCACCTAGTAACTGCTTAACAAATACCATAAAAAAAAATGGAGAGGAGTGGGACTTGGACAGCTCAGGTAAGCCAAAGTGTGAGGCTGGTACAGGCTGAGAAGGTGGGAGGAGGCCAGGGTGGAGGTCGATGATGTAGACAAGGAAGGAGGGAAGACAGTAAGACATAGAGGAGCAGAAAGGACTCAAGCTGAGGCAGATGGTCAGAGGGCAGGGACAGTCAGGAGAGCTGAGAATAATAAAAGTAATTATGGGATTTGTTAAGCACTTACTACATGCCAGGTACTGTACTAAGCACTGGGGTGGATACAAGCAAATTGGGTTGGACACAGTCCCTGTCCCATGTGGAGCTCAAAGTCTCAATTCCCCCTTTGACAGACGAGACAATTGAGGCACAGAGAAGTTAGGTGACTTGCCCAATGTCACACAGCAGACAAGTGGCCAAGGGGAGAAAGCGGGGAGCCGGAGGAGACTAGCGAACATGGAAGTGAGAAACAACATAGCCTAGTGGAAAGACACAGGCCTGGGAATCGGAGGACCTGGGTTCTAATCCTGGCTTTGCCATATATCTGCTGTATGACCTTCAAATCAATCAATCAAAGGTATTTATTAAGGGCTTCCTATGTGCAGAACACTGTACTAAGAGCTTGGGCAAGTCACTTAGCTTCTCTGTACGTCAGCTCCCTCATCTGCAAAACGGGGATTCAATATCTGTTCTTCCTCCTACATAGACGTGAGCCCCATGTCGGATCTGGTTATATTTTATCTACCCCAGCGCTTAGTACAGCGTGGTCGTGGGTTCTAATCCCAGCTCTGCCACTTTGCTGTGTGACTTTGGGCAAGTCACTTCACTTCTCTGTGTCTCATTTACCTCATCTGGAAAATGGGGATTAAGACTGTGAGCCCCTCTTGGGACAACCTGATCACCTCGTATCCTCCACAGCACTTAGAATAATGCTTTGTACAAAGTAAGCACTTAACAAATGCCATCATTATTATTACAGTACTTGGCATATAGTTTGCACTTAACAAATACCACCACTGTTATAGAAATGTGGGCAGAGAAGAGGAGGTGGACATGAAGATGTAGGGAGGAGAAGCCACTAGACACAGGAAAGAGAAGAAAGGTAGAGTCAGAGAAGCAAAGGATGAGATGAGCTACAAGATCAGGAAGCCAGGAGCTTAGAAACTCAGAGAAACTAAGAAGAGTCAGTAAGATTAAAAGATGGGGTCGGGGGGAGAAGTGACGGGAATGAGAGAAAAAACAGAAGGCTAGAGCAGTACAAAAGAGTATGGAAATGACCAGGAGGTGGGGGAGAGGGGAGGAAAAACCCACAGAGAAACTAAAATGCCATGCAAGTTCAAGGGTATCAGCCAGTATAACATTTATACGCAGGAATCGTGTTTCATCACAATTCTCAAAATACTTTCACATTGACTCATTATTGCTAACATCATGAGTAATAGAGGCCTGGGCAGCATTATCTTCATTTTGCCCATGTAAATAAAGCTTTGTCAAGGTCACAAGAGAATTAGAAAGATCCCTTCCCCTCCTCATTTCTCCTAACTAGAAATCTCCACTTCCTCTGACTTAACCAGCTTTAAAGATTACCTAAAAAAAAAGGATGAAGAGCTCACCTTTCAAGATTAGAATGAGGCAGAAAAGACTGTTCATCTGATGAACTTTTTATTTTCATTTAACTGGCCACACACCCTAATTATAGTCTTTTTAAACTACTGAACTCAATTTATAACCTAATTGCCCTTACCTTGTTTGTTTAATGAAGCTTATATAATGATTCTTGTAATTTTTCATGAAACATTACCCTGAGATTTTATTTTTCACTTTGGAAGTTGTGATTTTATATTAATGTTTTATAACCTCAGGTTATTAATCATGAAGTCATAAGTAGTTTAATTGATTTGAAACAAGCCATGCCCTGCAGTATGTACATTTCAAATTGACTCAAATTGATCCAATGTACTTAAATAAAGCTTAGTCCAGAAAGTACATATCACCTTATGCTACCAGATATTTGCCTAAAGCATTTAACTCTGGCTACTTAATTATGGTGCTATCTTGGTATGATAGTTATTGAAGAAACACTTTCATGTGTGTGTTGTTTGTCACAGCGTTAGAAGCCAGGATGATTAAAAAATAATGTCCAGGAATATCCAGACCAATTGAGGAATATTAGAGTTTTAGTGCTCTTTTCTAGGCTTTGCAGAGAGCCTAAATTGTATGCATGTTGGTGTGAAAAAAAATGAATTTGCATGTTTTGCTTTGAGACTTGAAATTCAACCTTAAAGTCTACAGTGGGAACATTTGGAAATTAATAGGAACAATGGAACATAATGAAGCTCCATTTTGCACAATTTCCTTTTTGATCATTCCAGACACCTGATCAATACAACTTAGCTCTATTAAGCTGTGAACTTTCCTCAGCCAAACATGCACAAACTGGCAAAATCCTAAATTTTCAAAGAACAGGGTAAACTGTGTTAGGCACTTGGACCAGAGACCAGATCAATTGAGTTATTATTAGTTTTAATTGGCACCCGATCCCACATGCTGTTAAATTCTTTAACCGCATCCCAGCAGCATGTACAGAGGTGTGAAATTCTCTACTAGACTTTGAAACATCAAAGGCATCATTTCCCTGCCTATCCTTCTAAGCCTGATTAGTGGCTGAATGCAGAAGAGTAACTGCTTTGGGATAAATGCTATCCTTGCTACACTGATGGTGCTTGGAAGACTGGACAACCTCGCCCCATTAGTGTTGGGGAAAAGGTCAGACAAGAGCCCTTGGCCGTACCACAGGCCACCTTAGGATCTTGAGAAAATTTCATATGGCAGTCCAACTTTTTTAGGTGTATCCAGAGCCTAGGTCTATTGCTTAGGCCCCAAACCATGTAGGCAGCTTGACATCGTTGCCTGTATCCAACATGCAACAAAAGGTCGGGACCAATGTGGTTCAGAGCCTCTTTGAGATTAGGATTTGTGAGGAGGGAATGTATCCATTTATTGTTGTACTCTCCCAAGCACTTAGTACAGTGGTCTGCACAGAGTAAGTGCTCAGTAAATACAACTGAATGAATGCATGAATTTGGCCAGCAATCGAGAATAATGAGATCCCACAATTTCCCCTGGTAGGTTCCTCTTCCTCTTAACAATGGCAATAATGGTGACATATTTGAAATCCAGTGGCAGTTCCTCTAGACTATAAGCTCCTCCTCTGGACTCTAAGATCCTTTTTTTAAAAAAATGATATTTGTTAAGCACTTATTATGTGCCAAATACTGTTCTAAGCACTGGGATAGATACAAATTAGGTTGGACACAGTCTCTGTCCCCCATGAGGCTCACAGTCTAAGTAGGAGGGAGAACAGGAGAACTGAGGCCCAGAGGAGTGAGGTGACCTGTCCAAGGTCATACAACAAGCAATCGGCAGAGCCCGGATTAGAACACTCTGATTCCTAGGTCCATGCTCTTTCTACTGGGCCATGCTGCTCCTGGAGGGCAGGAGTGGTGTCTCCCAACTCTATTGTATATTATACTTTCCTGAGGACTTAGTACAGTTGTTCTGCACATAGTAGGCACTCAACAAATACCATTGATTCATCGCATTTCCTCAGCGTTCCACATGCCGAGGAAGAGTCTTTGCAGGAATCTTAGCAGCGCATGCTCTTCCTGCCTGTAGACTTTGGCAGATCTGGAGTTTCATCATTCTTCCTGGCTCTAACTCCTGGGTGACTCTGTCAAACATCAGAGTGAAGGCCAAGCCTTCCTTCACACATTGGCAAAAACTATTCTGGCTAGAGCCTCATCTTTCAAGGCGGAAGGTGTGTGAAGGAGATCACTGAATTGCTGCTGCCATCTCTTTGACATTCCCTCATTGCCTGCCTTGCCTTTTGGAGAAGTGAGCCAATGAAATTATTCAGCAGTGCTGTGGCTATGTGGATAATAATAATAATAATGATGACATTTATTAAGTGCTTACTATGTGCAAAACACTGTTCTAAGCGCTGGGGAGGTTACAAGGTGATCAGGTTGTCCCACAGGGGGCTCACATTCCTAATCCCCATTCTACAGATGAGGTAACTGAGGCACAGAGAAGTTAAGTGACTTGCCCAAAGTCACACAGCGGACAAGTGGTGGGGCCGGGATTTGAACCCATGACCTCAGACTCCAAAGCCCGTGCTCTTTCCACTGAGTCATGCTGCTTCTCGATGGAGATGGATGGAGCTATAATCTGTGAAGCCTTTGATTTCTTCAGCTTGGGTCAGGACGTTCAGTATGCCACAAGACAGGAGTCCTTTTTCTTTATCAAGATCACAAGGAGCTTCAAGGGGTTAAACAACACATTGCCTGCTTTCTATTCTTACGTGAGGAGAAAGGGCCGCAACTGAATATCCTAACAGCTGCTGTGGGCTGAGCTGAAGTGGGGGAGGGGCGGCACACAAGGAGGGTTAAAAAAAAAAGAAACCTTTCAAAATCATAACAAACCAAGCCTCACTCATTGTGGCAGAGTTTTGGACAGCTGTGAGAAAGCAATCAATCAACCAATCAATCGATAACATTTATTATGGAAAGAGAAAGAAAAAATGAAAATAGGCTCATATAAAGACATTTAACATAACCACAGTAAAACTGACAGTAATAATAATAATAATGGTATTCTTTAAGCACTTACAATGTTCTAAGCACTGGGATAGATACAAGGTCATCAGGTTGTCCCATGTGGGGCTCACAGTCTTAATCCCCATTTTACAGATGAGGTAACTGATGCACAGAGAAGTTAAGTGACTTGCCCAAGATCACACAGCAGACAAGCGGCTGAGTCAGGATTAGAACCCACATCCTCTGATTTAGAGTTGATCTCCCTTGGTCATATCACAGCTTCAGGCGGGGTCATAGGCCACAACCTTTCCAACATTCTAAAAGTTGGCACGGTGGCTTCAACTGACCTCTAATCCTGAAGGGGGGTGTGGGGGTGAGGGTCATAAGAGTTGGGGGACTTAGCTCCTGTGGTAGGGTATGGCAGCATGAAGGTGGCTCTTGCTACTAGGCCACCACTTGTGGATCCCAGAGCTTCACCCGAGAGAAGACCAGAGGGTTAGGATTTGGCTGCTATAGGTGTTGAATAGAGGATGTAGCAGTCAGACTAACCTGATGAACAGCAGTTAAAATTTTTATGGTATTTGTTAAACACTCACTTTGTGTCAAGCACTATTCTAAGCACTGAGGAAGATACAAGTTAATTAGATTGGTTACCTTCCCTGTCCCACAAGAGGCTCACAGTCTAAGTAGGAGGGAGTAAGGTTTAATCCCTATTTTAGAGTTGAGGAAACTGAGGTCCAGAGAAGTTGAGTGACTTCTATTTATTCTGATGGTATTGACACCTGTCTTCTTGTTTTGTTTTGTTGTCTGTCTCCCCCTTCTAGACTGTAAGCCCCTTGTTGGGTAGGGACTGTCTCTATAAGTTGCCAATTTGTACTTCCCAAGCGCTTAGTACAGTGCTCTGCACACAGTAAGTGCTCAATAAATACGATTGAATGAATGAATGAATGAGTGAATGAATTTGCCCACAGTCACCCAGCAAGCAATTGGCAGAGCCGGGATTAGAACCCAGGTCCTCTGACTCCCAAGCCCGTGCTCTTTCCACTAGGTCATGCTGCTTCTCTAATGGGGTGACTCTCAGAGCAGAGACTACCAGAAGATTGTGACTCAAAGGGGGAGAAATAAAAATGTCACCAGGCCTTGAAAGAAGCAAATATGGCAGTGCAACCAGGAACAATCTGAACATGAACACTATATAGAGAGAACTGTCCATTATGGATCACTCTTTTCAGCCTCACTTGCACACTTTGAAAAATCTCACCGTCATTGGTGTCAACAAAAAACTCCACTCCACAGGACACCTCTTTTTCTCTCTGTCTCTCCACCCCCTCCCCCTTGCCCCACCCCAAAATACACACACACACACACACACACACACACACACATTAATATTGAACTGTGAAATCAATCAATCATTTTTACTGAGTGCTTATTGTGTGCAAAGCGCTGTACTAAGAGGTTGGGAGAGTACATTATAACAGAGTTGGTAGGTATATTTCCTCCCCACAAAGAGTTTAATCAATCAATCATGTTTATTGAGTGCTTACTGTGTGCAGAGAACTATACCAAGCACTTGAGAGGATAACATATGATAGAGTTGGTAGACACATGCCCTGCCCACAGCAAGCTTACAGTCTAGAGAGGGAGATAGACATTAACATGAATCAATAAATTACAGATACATAATTTACAGATATGTGATATGGAGCTGAGGGAGGGGTGAATAAAGGGTGCAAATCCAAATGCAAGGGTGATGCAGAAAGGAATTGGAGAAGAGGAATTGAAGGCTTAGTCAAAGAAGGCCACTTGAAGGAGATGTATTTTCAATAAGGCTTTGAAGGTGCAAAGAGTGATTGTCTGATATGAAGGGGGATGGAGTTATAGGCTAAAGGAGCACCTGGTGGCAAGATAGATTCATTCATTCATTGTTGTGTTTATGAGATCAAGGTACAGCAAGTTGGCATTGGAGGAGGGCAGGTGGTAAGGTAGGAAGGGGCAAGGTGAATAACTTAAAGCCAATGGTAAGGAATTTCTCTTCGATGCGGAGGTAGGTGGGCAACCACTGGAGATTCTTGAGGAGTGGGGAAGCATGACCTGAAAGTTTTTGTAGAAAAGTGATCTGGGCAGCAGAGTGAAGTATGGACTGAAGTGGGTAGAGACTCAGGAGTCAGGAAAGTCTGCAAGGAGGCTGATGCAGTAATCAAGGCAGGATAGGTATCATGTGGTATCAATTTGGATAGTGAGAAAAAGGCAGATTTTAGCGATGTTGTGAAGGTTGAATTGACAGGTTTTAGTGACAGATTGAACATCAGTCAGTCAGTCATGTTTATTGAGAGCCTACTGTGTGCAGAGGACTATACTAAGCACTTGGGAGAGTACGATATAGTAATAAACAGGCACATTCCCTGCTCACGATGAGCTTACAGTCTAGAACAAATAAATAAACAAATAAATGACAGATATGACTATAAGTGCTGTGGGGCTGGGAGGGGTGATGAATAAAGGGAGTGAGTCAGAGCGACGCAGAAGGGAATGGGAGAAGAGGAAAGGAGGGCTTAATCAGAGAAGGCCTCTTGGAGGAGATGTGCCTTCAATAAGGCTTTGAAACAGGGAGACTAATTGTCTTGTGAGACAGGAAGGAAAAATTGTCTCCTGAGACAGGAAGGATGATAGTGCTGTCTACAGTGATGGGAAAGTCAATGGGAGGACAGGGTTTGGTTTGAAGATAAGGAGTTGTGCAGAGAGGAAGAGAGATCAGGACTGGAGATGGAGATTTGGGCATCATCTGCAAAGAGATGGTACTTGAAGCCATGGGAGCAATTGCATTCTCCAAGGGTGTGGGTATAGATGGAGAATAGAAGGGACCCAAAACTGAATCTTTCAGGACTCCCACAGTTAGGAGGTGGGAGGCAGAGGATGAACAAGTTAAAGAGGCTGAAAATGAGCAGCCAGAGAGATAGAGGAGAACAAGGAGAGGACAGTGTCAGTGAAGGGATGGAGTAGAGGCAGTCACATTTGGCAAGAAGGAGACCATTGTTGCCCTTTCAGAGGGTGGTTTCTGTGGAGTGAAGGGAGTGAAAGCCAGATGGGAGGGGGGCAAGGAGAGGAGGAGGAGGAGAGGAGAGGAAGCAATGACAGCAGACGTAGCCAACTCACTGAAGGAGTTTGGAGAGTGTATCAATCAATCAATCAGTTGTGTATGGTAGGAGGGAGATGGGGCGATAACTGGAGGGAGCCGTGGGGTCAAGGGAGGGTCTTTTTTAGGATCAAGGAGACATGAGGATGTATTAAAGCAGTGGGAAAGGAGGCATTGGAGAGTAAACAGTTGAAGATGGTGATCCGGGAGGGAAGAAGGGAGGCTGCATGTGCTTTGATAAGGTGCAAAGGGAAGGGATAGGAGGGGCAGGTTGAGTGGTTGGATTTTGAGAGATGGCAGGAGATTTCCTCTTGAGATACAGTGGGGAAGATTGGAGATTTGAAGAAGGTGCAGGATGAGGGAGGGACTGGGGAGACTTTACACCCTAGATAGGGAGACAGATATTCATATGAATAAATAAATTATTAATATGTACATAAGTGCTGTGGGGTTGAGGGTGGGGTAACTAAAGGATGCAAATCCAAGTGCAAGGGTGGCACAGAAGGGAGTGATAGAAGAGGAAATGAGGCTTAGTTGGGAAAGGCCTCTTGGAAGAGATGTGAAGCTGAATTCTGCTGCGATTCATCTATTGAAATACATTTCTCTTTGCAAAAAACTTCCCCAATAGCACAATAGTTCCTTTCACACTCAGAGTTTCTGTGACTTGTGGACAGTTCTTTTAGCTCAATCCTTTTCAAGTACAGGAAAGTGTCTTTTATTCATTCATCCATTCAATCGTATTTATTGAGCGCTTACTGTGTGCAGAGCACTGTACTAAGCGCTTGGGAAGTACAAGTTGGCAACATATAGAGATGGTCCCTACCAAACTGTGGGCTTACTTCAGTCAATCAATGAATCACTGAGTGCTTACTGTGTGCAGAGTACTGCATGCAGTATTTGGGACAGTAAAATATAACAGACGTGGTAGACATATTCCCTGCCCCCAATGAGCTTACAGTCTAGAGGGAGAGACAGACATTAATATAAATATATGAATTATGGATTGTACATAAGTGCTGTAGGGCTGAGGGAGGGGTGAATAAAGCGTGTGAATCCAAGTGCCAGGATGACGCAGAAGGGAGTGGGAGAAGAGGAAAGGAGGGCCTACTTGGGGAAGGCCTCTTGGAGGAGATGTGCTTTTAATAAGGCTTTGAAGGTGGGGAAGTGATTGTCTGTCAGATATGAAGAGGGAGATATGGTAATAGTTTTCATGGAAAGGAAAGGGCAGATTTTAACAATGTTGTGAAGGTTGGACCAACAGGAGTTGGTGACATTGAATATGTGGGTTGAATGAGAGAGATGAGTAGAGAATAATAATAATATATGGAATTTGTTAGCACTTACTTTGTGTAAGGCACTGTATTAAGCACTGGGATAGATATGAGCTAATCAGGTTGGACACAGTCCCTGCCCCAAATGGGGCTCACAGTCTTAATCCCCATTTTACAGATGAGATAACTGAGTCACAGAGAAGTGAAGTGACTTGACCAAGGTCACACAGTAGACAAGTGGCAGAGCTGGGAGTAAAGCCCAGGCCCTTCTGACTCCCAGGCTCATTCTCTATCCACTAGGTCACGCTGCTTCTCGATAATGCCAAGGTTATAGGCTAGTGAGACAAGGAGGATGGTGGTGCTGCCTACAGTGGTGGTAAAGTTCTGGGAAGACAGGGTTTATGTGGGAAGATAAGGAATTCTGTTTTGGCCATGGACATCTAAGTAGAGATGTCCTGAAGGCAGAAGGAAATGTGAGATTGCAGAGAGGGACAGAGATCAGGACTGGAGCTAGAGATTTGGGGATTATCTTCATAGAGATGGTAGTTGAAGCTATATGAGTGAATGAGTTCTCCAAGGGAATGGATGTAGATGGAGAATAGAAGGGGACCCAAAACTGATCCTTGAGGTACTCCCACAGTTAGGAGGTGGGAGGCAGAGGAGGAGCCTGCGAAAGAGACTGAGAATGAGCGGCCAGAGAGGAGGAGAACCAGAGAGGACAGTGTCAGTGAAGCCAAGGCTGGAGAATGTTTCCAGGAGAAGGGGGTGGTTGACAGTGTCGAAGGCAGCTGAGAGGTTGAGAAAGACTAGGAGGGAGTAGAGGCCATTGGATTTGGCAAGAAGGAGGTCATTGGTGATTGTTTCTGTGGAGTGCAGAGGGTGGAAGCCAAATTGGAAGGAGTCAAGGAGAGAATTGGAGGACAGGAAGGGGAGACTGCAGGTGTAGACAACTTGCTCAAGGAGTTTGGAGAAAGAAACAGTTGGAAGGAGAAGGGATGATAACTGGAGAGAACAGTAGGGTTATGGGAAGTTTTTTTAGGATTGGGGAGACATGAGGATATTTGAAAGCAGTGGGGAAAAAACACTGGAGAGCGAATACTTGAAGATGGCTGTCAGGGAGAGGAGAGGGGCCAAGCTTTTTAATAAGGTGTGAAGGGATGGGGTCGGAGGCACAGGTGAAGGGGGTGGAATTTCAGAGAAGGTAGGAGAGTTTCCTCTGCCTCCACCTCTTTCTCCTGGAAACATTCTCCAACCTTAGCTTCACCGACACTGTCCTTTCCTAGTTCTCCTCCCATCTCTCTGGCCGCTCATTCTCAGTCTCTTTCATGGGCTCCTCCTTTGTCTCGCATCCCCTAACTGTGGGAGTTCCTCTAGGTTTAGTTCTGGGTCCCCTTCTATTCTGCATCTACACCTGCTCCCTTGGAGAACTCATTCGCTCACATGGCTTCAATTACCATCGCTATGCAGAGGATTCCCAAATCTCCATCTCCAGCCTTGATCTCTCCCTCTCTACAGTCTCACATTTTCTCCTGCCTTCAAGACTTCTCAGCTTGGATGTCCTCCCATGACCTCAAGCTTAACGTGTCCAAAATAGAACTCCTTACCTTCCTTATCTTATGCTGCTGAGAACAACGGGAGATTTGAAGAAAGGGCAGGAGGAGGGAGGGACTGGAGAGGAGCAGGGGTGATTTGAGGAAGATCACGCCTGATGGTTTTGCTTATAGTGTATCTTCTTCTAGACTATAAGCTTGCCTTCTAGTCGAAGCTCGTACTCTCGGCCGTAAACTCATTATGGACAGGGGACGTGTCTACCAACCCTGTTGTATTCTCCCAAGTGCTTAGTACAGTGCTGTGTACATAGTAAGCACTCAATAAATAACATCAATTGATTGATTGGAGGGGCATTGAGCTGTTTTCGAGAAGCAGCATGGCTCAGTAGGAAAGAGCATGGGCTTTGGAGTTAGAAGTCATGGGTTCAAATCCTGGCTCCACCAATTGTCAGCTGTGTGAATTTGAGCAAGTCACTTAACTGCTCTGTTCCTCAGTTCCCTCATCTGGAAAATGGGGATTAAGACTGTGAGCCCCACTAGGGACAACCTGATCACCTTGTAACCTCCCCAGCGCTTAGAACAGTGCTTTGCACATAGCGCTTAATAAATGCCATTATTATTATTATTATTATTTTAGCTGTCTGGCACTAAACACCTCATATGCAGGAAATTATGACTGGATTCTACCCATCAGCCTCTTCTTTAGCATTAGACTTGATGCCTTGAGTCATTACTCAAATGATGACTTTGAAGGGCATTCCTTTAAAACACAGAACTTTACTCTAGATCTTCATGACATTTAGCAATATCTGTATCTTAGAATTATGTCAAGGTCCTCAATTTTAGCTGGTGTGAAGTTTTTCCCTTGAGTTTTCGATGAATTTAAATCATCCAGAAAAAACCCAACAGCAAAAAACCTCCCAAAAAACAAGATATCTCAAACCACTGTGACCCCAGTGGCAGTATTTCCCCCTTTTCTTGTTCAATGTCATGTGCCTTGAAACCTGTACAGCTTCAATTGGGAATCTCCAACTGCTTCAGTCTATTCTGAAATAAATTCAGTTTATCTTGAAGTTGGGGAACTCTAGGAAATGTCTCTGTGAACCTGCCTCAACAATTCCATTTGGCCTGAAATATCTCCAACCCACCTGTGGTCCCCGCCCCTTGCTACACACACCGTCACCACCTTTTTGTTTTTTATTATGAAACACTTAGCTCTGAGCCATGCAGAACTGAGTTCTCTGTGAAATTTTGAGGTCCATGCTTTCTTCTTTGTCCTCAAACTCCAGCCAGAAAGCATCCATTCCAGAATGTGAAAGACTTGGTCTTGTCCATAAAATTATCTGAACTTTACTTAAGAAACTAGAAGAGTTGGTTCCTGACCAATTTCTTTGCGTAAATGACAAAGCGAATCCTGCTTATGTGGAGTCTCTTAGAGTCTGATTTCTGCAACTTGTCCATGTCAGCGAAATGTAGATTGGGAACATGACCATGTTAAAATGAAAGAATTACCTAAGCACCTGATTACTAAAGAAAATATTTGGCTGGCTTCAGCATATTTTTCAGGCCCTTTTACTCAGGGATAATCTTAGATTGCACTTTCCAACTTTTCTGCATAAATTATATTTTGTCTATCCTCCTGGTTATTAATAAGCCTGACACAACTGTGGCATCCCAGGGTGATGGGGAAATCCCCAGAGAGAGCAATTGGAAGGGTTTTTTTTGTGTTTTGTTTTAATCAAGTATTTTCTCCATTCCACAAACAGAGTCAGCTGGAACGCAGTCAGCGGGCCACTCTTCAGTTTGCGGAACATTTCAAACCATCCTTCAGCGAACACTTGGTGTTTGCATTTTGCCAAGCAGTTCCCCTTCATTTTTATACCCCAAAGGGCTTTAAGGGGAATTTAATCCATATGTTTAACTCATCAAAATGCAGCTTTCCTAGAGCTATTTGATCTCTAGGATGTCATATGAGCCTCCTTTTTCTTAGACAAAGTAACAGTGTTTGCCAAGAGAAAATGAACTGCAACCCCCCCCGCCCCCCCCCCCAAAAAAACCCGAGTTTGGTTCGAGACACCAGGTCCAGAAAAGTCAAGCAAATTTTCACTTGGCCACAGATCTTTCTTTTTTTCGGATGTCTGCTTCCAAAAGCCAGGTCATTCGGGTACTGCCGTCTGCCTGGGTACTTGACCCCCAAGTTCAATGACTTCTCCATTTTGCCTTACCAAGTTCTGATAGCTGTATTGATCACAGCATACTCAACAATCAAGGAGCACATTGTTTCTCTGATGGGCTGCACCCCTTTAACATGCAAATTGGATTCTCATAATAGGTCATCATGCACAGCCCCAGCTGTGCAAAGAGAATTGACATGTTTTTTTTTCCAGACGTTTCTCTGCATTTTTCACTTCCTTTGGGATTTCAAAATAAATTGCTATCTCTTCTTCAGTCTCTTTGTATTTCCAAAGCATGTGGAAATGCAAGTGCAATCACATTTTTCTCTTTAGGGCTCCATTTTCTATTTTTTGTCTGAACAATTGCCACAATAAATGGCATCTCTTTCTTTAAGAGTTAAAGGCCATGGAAATCCTCAGTCGGTGCCAATCTCCAAAGGTGGGAAAATCAAGATGAACATATTGATTTCAGAGTTTGACTTCCAGTGGCAACAGGGTATATCTAGGGGCTTCTCAATGAGTAAATCACCCAGCTTCACTCTGACCTGAGGTTCTATAGCACCAAGAGAACTGTGTTTTAATCAATGCCCTAATGAAAGGGCTAAGCAATGACACTAATTCTAGTATCTCTCCAACCACAGCTTCCTGAGGAGAGAATCACTTTTTCAAAGACAAAAAAGGCATTTTAATTTAGCATCCTCTTGACATTTTCCTTTGCAAGCCTATAAAGGATGCTTATATTAAAGAAGAAGTATTGGGAAATTTTGTTCTTGGATCATTGCATTTCTTGCCTGGTTAGGCTAACCCACACACAACCGCTTTAAATTATAAGCAAATAAATACAGGAAGCTTTTGTAGTGGGGCTAATATGCCATAAGACAAACCAGGACCTGGAATTACTAAGTTTGAAAGCAGAGACTAGGAATTTCAGTTCAGGACATCATCCCGTTTCACTGCTGATTCTTCAGGGGCTAAGGCTGGTCCCTGATTGGCTCTTTTTGAAAATGTCATGATGGTTGATTTATCTACCTCGGAAGAATGAAGGACTACACTGAGAGTAGTAGACTTCAAGCTGCTGACCATGAAAGGCAAGATACACTCGAATGGCTGTTTCTAAAATACTTCAAACCAATTGGTTTCATCTATTACTTTTGAGTCTCTTTCATAAGAGGATAGGACTCCACCTGGACTATGTGTGCATGGGAATTGAGCCATGAGCCACCCACCCTCTACTTCTTCTCCTAACCTCTCATGCTCCTTTAGACTCTAAGCTCACTGTGGGCAAGGAACGTGACTACCAGGTCTGTTGCACTGTACTCTCCCAAGCATTTAGTACAGTGCTCTGTGCACAGTAGGTGCCCAGTAAATGCCATTGATTGATTGATTGGTTGAGTGATAACCATCTCATCCCCTCCTCTGGGATTTATTAAACTCCTTTCAAACCAGCTGGAACAGTGACAGACATGGCCAGGGGGCCAAATCCAGGAGCACAAGAGGGGGATTCACAGCCTGGGAATTGGGATGATGGAGGCAAAGTTTATAATTTCTCTTCTATGCCTTTATTGGTTGATTGGTGTGCCAGAAGTAGGAATCCCCCCCCCCCCCCCCACTTCTTGGAGCAGAATGGAGATGTCAGGAACCAAAGCAGCAAAGTGGGGGTGCCATTTCAATCCATCATTCATATTTATTGAGTGCTTATTGTGTGCAGAGTAGTGTACTAGGTGCTTGAGAGAGTACAATTCAACAGAGTTGGAAGACACATTCCCTGCCTACAAGGAGATTATAGTCCACAGGGGGAGACAGATGGTAATATGAATAAATATGTACATAAATGCTGTAGGGTTGAGGGAGGGGTGAATAAAGGGTGAAAACCCAAGTGCAAGGGCGATGCAGAAGGGAGTGAGAGAAGAGGAAATGAGGGCTTAGTCAGGGAAGGCCTCATGGAAGAGATGTGTTTTTAATAAGTCTTTGAAGGTGGGGAGAGCGATCATCTGTAGGATATGAAGTGGGAGGGAGTCCCAGGTCAGAGGGTTGGGTTGCAGAAGACTTGCATTCTTCCTTAACTGGGGTTCGGAATCTTTGGGTCGGAATCTTTCTGGCTCTGGACTATGGCCAGAAGCAGGCTGTTGTCCAGACCTAGCTACAACTGGGAGGGAGCTCTTTTCTATACCCGGTCAGTGATGAGATCACCCTGCTCCCTGTGGGGCTGGGCTTCCTCTAACCATGGCTCCAGACCTAAGCAAGGGCTCTGTGCTTTCCTGCCATGTTCTAGGCCTGGGGAGGTGTCACAAGTTGATAAGATCTGGGTTCCGGGATCCCACTTAACGGCCACCAGTGTGAGCCAGGGAGCTGAACAGAACGAGCTGAATTGCATTTAAGAAAAGAATCTTGATTTCTTTATTTGGTCCCTCACCCCAAACACACACAAGCAAAAGTAGAATCACAGAAAGGTAGAAGCAAACAGTCAACACCCAACCAGCAGGCTCCCCAAGATCATCTACTGTATAATAATGAATAATAATTGTGGTACTTTTTAAGCGCTTACTATGTGCCAGACACTGTACTAAGTGTCTTTAGACTGTAAGCCCGTTGTGGGCAGAGATCATCTCTATTGGTGTATTGTACTTGCCAAGCGCTTAGTACAGTACTCTGCATACAGCAAGTGCTCAATAAATACGACTGAATGATGAATGAATGACTACCAAGAGCTGGGGTGGATACAAGCAAATTGGGTTGGACACAGTCCCTGTCACACGGGGAGCCCACAGTCTCAATCCCCATTTACAGATGAGGTAACTGAGGTACAGAGAAGTGATGTGGTTCACCTGGTTCTCCTCTTATCTCTCCGGCCATTCATTCTCAGTCTCCTTTGTGGGCTCCTCCTCCCACTCCCATCTCTTACTGTAGGGGTTCCTCAAGGGTCAGTTCTTGGTCCCCTTCTGTTCTCTATCTACACTCACTCCCTTGGTGAACTCATTCACTCCCATGGCTTCAACAATCATCTCTACACAGATGACACCCAAATCTACATATCTGCCCCTGCTCTCTCTCCCTCCCTCCAGACTCGTATCTCCTCTTGCCTTCAGGACATCTCCATATGGATGTCTGCCCGCCATCTAAAACTCAATATGTCCAAGACTGAACTCCTTATCTTCCCTCCCAAATCCTGCCCTCTCCCTGACTTTCCTGTCACTGTAGATGACACTACAATCCTTCCCATCTCACACGCCCACAACCTTGGTGTCATCCTCAATTCTGTTCTCTTGTTCACCCCTCACATCCAGTCCGTCACCAGAACCTGTTGGTCTTACCTCCACAACATCGCCAAGATCCGCCCTTTCCTCTCCGTCCAAACTGCTACCTTGCTGGTTCAATCTCTCATCGTATCTCGACTGGATTACTGCAACAGCTTCCTCTCTGATCTCCCATCCTCTTGTCTCTCTCCACTTCAGTCTATACTTCACGCTGCTGCCCGGATCATCTCTGTGCAGAAACGCTCTGGGCATGTTACTCCCCTCCTCAAAAATCTCCAGTGGCTGCCTGTCAACCTACACATCAAGCAAAAATTCCTCACTCTCGGCTTCAAGGCTCTCCATCACCTCGCCCCCTCCTACCTCACCTCCCTTCTCTCCTTCTACAGCCCAGCCCACACCCTCTGCTCCTCTGCCACTAACCTCCTCACTGTACCTTGTTCTCGCCTGTCCCAATGTCGACCCTCGGCCCACGTCCTTCCCCTAGCCTGGAATGCCCTCCCTCCACACATCTGCCAAGCTAGCTCTCTTCCTCCCTTCAAAGCCCTACTGAGAGCTCATCTCCTCCAAAAGGCCTTCCCAGACTGAACCCCCCTTTTCCTCTCCTCCTCCCCATCCCCCTGCCCTACCTCCTTCCCCTCCCCACAGCACCTGTATGTTTGTACATATTTATTACTCTATTTATTTTACTTGTACATAGTTACTATTCTATTTATTTTGTTGATGTACATTTTGCTTTAATTCTTTTTGTCCTGACGACTTGACACCTGTCCACACATTTTGTTTTGTTGTCTGTCTCCCCCTTCTAGACTGTGAGCCCATTGTTGGGTAGGGACCGTCTCTATATGTTGCCAACTTGTACTTCCCAAGCACTTAGTACAGTGCTCTGCACACAGTAAGCGCTCAATAAATACAATTGAATGAATGAATGAAAGAATGAATGAACATCCGCCAAGCTAGCTCTCTTCTGCCCCTCAAATCCCTACTGAGAGCTCACCTCCTCCAGGAGGCCTTCCCAGACTGAGCCCCCTTTTTCCTCTCCTCCTCCCCATCCCCCCGCCCTACCTCCATCCTCTCTCCACAGCAGTTGTATATATTTCTACAGATTTATTACTCTATTTATTTTACTTGTACATATTTACTATTCTATTTATTTTGTTAATGATGTGCATATAGCTTTAATTCTATTTGTTCTGATGAATTTGACACCAGTCTACATGTTTTGTTTTGTTGTCTGTCTCCCCCTTCTAGACCATGAGCCCGTTGTTGGGTAGGGACCATCCCTATATGTTGCCGACTTGTACTTCCCAAGCGCTTAGTACAGTGCTCTGCACACAGTAAGTGCTCAATAAAAACAATTGAATGAATGAATGAATGTGATTTGCCCAAGGCCACACAGCAGACAAGTGGCGGAGGCAGGATTAGAACCCATAACCTCATGACTCCTAGGCCCTTACTCTATCCTCTGCGCCATGCTGCTAATTCGTTACAACTCAGTCTGGGTTCACCTAGTTATCTAATATGGTAGCATTCAGATTAAAAGTCATGACAGGCCTGAGCCACCGGACTTACCTAGGTCCAACGCACTATGCTATGGACTATGCTGTGAGTACAGTCCATAGCTATTCAGACACCCGGGTCAACTCACAAACAAACAATGACCAACCAGGTGCCCCATCTTCCTAGTAGAGCCATTGCGAAGCAGACGTCCCACACTCTGGGTAGAGGAGAGTGTTAGACCAGCTAACAGTGATCTCGTCCTGCTACAGTTGAATTAATTTAATTTAATTACAGCCACAAAGGGCTGTTCCCCGATATCGATTTTTATGGGGTCTAGTGTGGGTTGGGCTCCACCTCGTTCTGCTCATTCCAGCGGGGTTGGGCGAATACCACTTCCGTATCTTATCTCTTTATCAGTAGCTGGTCAGTGTTGCCCAAAGGGTCTGCTGGCTCTGAGATAAGAAAGATACATGATGTCCAAACAAGATGGAGTACAGTTCCTAGGCATGTCACAGGCAGAAGCTCCATTCATCCCCACCAGGCTCTGAAGTTGTGATGGGAACTTCTCTCTCTTCTATGCCTATCCCTAGGGCTGAGTTGATAACTTTTGGCTCCTCCAACGGGCTCTCTGTACCCCCAACAAGGCTGGGGCAGGATTTCTTGTATCTTCGTTCAATTACTCGTCTGACTCTCTCCTCCCTACGTTTCTGTCTGTCTCTCTGTCTTCGGTCTCTTGGAAATCCTGCCCTTGCACGTCTCACTCCAACTTTTCCTTTATGCTCAAAATGGAAAACTGACACTTAGAGAACTGGTGTGTCATCTTCAAATGGTACGCTTTTGGCAGGGAGATTACTGCCTCTAAGCCTAAGGAGAGCTCTTTAAAGCTAGCTCACAAGGCAGTAGAGAACTGTAACAGGAAGTGACACTTCCGCTCTTTCCCAGATTTTGGGCAGTCAACTTTGAACACTCAATACTGGTCTGGAGCTATTCACTCTGCCTGGCTCCAAGTGATTTCATCCTTGTTGTTTTTTTAAATGATATTTATTAAGCATTTACTATGTGTCAAACATTGTACAAAGTGCTGGGGTAGATACAAGTTAATCAGGCCAGGTGCAGTTTCTATTCTACATGGGGCTCACAGTCTAACTAGGAGGGAGAACAGATATTGAATCCCCATTTTGCAGTTGAGGAAACTGAAGCCCAGAGAAATGAAATGACTTGCCCAAGGTCACACAGCAGACAAGTGGCAGAGTCAGGATTAGAACCCAGGTCGTCTGGCTCCCAGGCCCTAAAGGAAGGAAGTTAATCAAGCTTTCTTTCAGTAAAGGGATTTTGGTGTGAGGGAGTGGGGAGGAGAAGGCAAGTGAAGGGGCTGATCATCTTTGCCCCAGGTTCTCTCGCTGAAGGTCTGGAGGTTCTCTTTCTCGACTTCCCAACTGACAGAAATTGAACCGAGGTTCCTACATGGCCAGAGCCTACTGAATGGTGGCCTTAGTAACAGGCCAGAGCTACAGAGTTGTATGTGTGTTTGGGGTGGGAAGGAGGAGGAGCAGCAGAGGATTCCGCCACAGGATGGGGAGTGATTGAGGAACAAGTGCGTTCCATCCTGCTGAACTTGAGGGTGACTTTTGGTGGGGGCAGGGATAAGAGCTTGGGGCAGCACTGTGGGGTGTTCAGGGTTCCTTTATCCCGGGGCGGGGGGGGGCTCTGGGCTTCAGCCCTGTTAATAATAACAATAGTAATGATAACTGTGGTATTTGTTAAGCGGTCACTATGTGCCAGGCACTGTACTAAGCACTGGGGTAGATAAATGAAAATCGGGTTGGGCACAGTCCCTGTCCCATATGGGGCTCACAGTCTTAATCCCCATTTTACAGATGAGGTAACTGAGGCACAGAGAAGTTGTCAATCAATCAATAATAGAAACAGCATGGCTCAGTGGAAAGAGCATGGGCTTGGGGGAGTCAGAGGTCATGGGGTTCTAATTCCGGCTCCACCACTTGTCAGCTGTGTGACTTCAGGCAAGTCACTTAACTTCTCTGTGCCTCAGTTACCTCATCTGTAAAATGGAGATTAAGACTGTGAGCCCCATGTGGGACAACCTGATCACCTTGTATCCCCCCCAGGTGCTTAGAACAGTGCTTCACACATAGTAAGTGCTTAACAAATGCCATTATTATTATTATTTTGAGCATTTACTGTGTGAAGGGCATTGTACTAAGTGTTTGGAAGAGTACAAGTAACAATATAACAGGAATATTTCCTGCCTACATTGAGCTTTTATTCTAGAGGAGAAGACGGACATTAATATAAATAAATAAATTATGGATATATATCTAAGTGCTGTGAGGCTCTTGGTGGGGGGGTGGGGTGAGAGGCATGAATAAAGGGAGAGAATCAGGGTGATTCAGAAGGGAGTGAGAAAAGAGGAAATGAGGGCTTAATCAGGGACAGCCTCTTGGAGGAGATGTCTCACAAGCCCGCACCCTGGATGTCATCCTCGACTCCTCTCTCTCGTTCACCCCACATATCCAATCCATCAGCAAAACCTGCCGGTCTCACCTCCGCAACACTGCCAAGATCCGCCCTTTCTTCTCCATCCAAACCGCTACCTTGCTGGTTCAATCCCTCATCCTATCCCGACTGGATTACTGCATCGGCCTCCTCTCTGATCTCCCATCCTCCTGCCTCTCCCCACTTCAGTCTATACTTCACTCTGCTGTCCAGATCATCTCTGTGCAGAAACACTCTGGGCACGTTACTCCCCTCCTCAAAAATCTCCAGTGGCTGCCTGTCAACCTATGCATCAAGGAAAAACTCCTCACTCTCGGCTTCAAGGCTCTTCATCACCTCGCCCTCTCCTACCTCACCTTCCTTCTCTCCTTCTACAGCCCAGCCCGCACCCTCTGCTCCTCTGCTGCTCACCTCCTCACTGTACCTCATTCTCACCTGTCCCGCCATCGACCCCCAGCCCACGTCCTCCCCCTGGCCTGGAATGCCCTCCCTCCACACGTCCGCCAAGCTAACTCTCTTCCCCTCTTCAAAGCCCTAATGAGAGCTCACCTCCTCCAGGAGGCCTTCCCAGACTGAGCCCCCTTTTTCCTCTCCTCCTCCCCATCCTCCCCGCCCTACCTCCTTTCCCTCCCCACAGCACTTGTATATATATTTGTACAGATTTATTACTCTATTTGTTTTCCTTGTACATATTTACTATTCAATTTATTTTGTTATTGATGTGCATATAGCTTTAATTCTATTTGTTCTGACGATTTGACACCTGTCTACATGTTTTGTTTTGTCGTCTGTCTCCCCCTTCTAGACTGTGAGCCCGTTGTTGGGTAGGGACCATCTCTATATGTTGCCAACTTGTACTTCCCAAACGCTTAGTACAGTGCTCTGCACACAGTAAGCGCTCAATAAATACAATTGAATGAATGAATGACTGTGCCTTCAATAAGGCTTTAAAAGTGGAGAGAGTAATTGTTTGTCAGATATGAAAAGGGAGGGTGTTCCTGGCCAGAGGCAGGTCATGGGCCAGAGGTCCATGGGTGAGATAGAAGAGATCGAGGTACAGTAAGTAGGTTGGCATCAGAGGAGTGAAGTGTGGGCTGGGTTGTAGTAGGAGAGTAGCAAGGTGAGGTAGGAGCGGACAAGGTGATGGAGTGCTTTAAAGCTGATGATAAGGAATTCTGTTTGATGCAGAGGTGGATTGGCAACCACTGGAGGTTCTTGAGGAGTGGGGAATCATTTGTAGAAAAATGATCTGGGCTGCAAAGTCAAGTATGGGGAGAGACAGAAGGCTGGAAGGTCAACAAGGAGGCTGATACAGTAATCAAGGTGGGATAGGATAAATGCTTGGATTAGTGTGGTACCACTTTGAGTGGGGAGGAAAGGGCAGATTTTAGCAATGCTGTGAAGGTTGAGCTGACAGGATTTACTGTTAGGTTTATATATGTGGGTTGAATGAGAGAGAGGAGACAAGGATAATGCCAAGGTTCCAGGCTTGTGAGGTAGGAAGGATGGTGGTGCCATCTACTGTGATGGGAAAGTTCGGGGGAGCACAGGATTTGGATGGTAAGATAAGGAGCTCTGTTTTGGACATGTTAAGTTTGAGGTGGTGGCAGGACATCCACATCTTGAAGGCAGGAGGAAATATGAGACTGCAGAGAGGGAGAGAGATCAGGGTTGGTGTGGTAGATTTGACTAAGTAACTTGCCCAAGGTCACCCAGCAGACAAGAAACAGGATTAGAACCCAGATCCTTCTGATTTCCAGACCCGTGTTCTATCCACTAGGCCACACTTCTTCTCCAGCCCCAGAAGTTGAACTGTTGCTACCAGAAAACAGGGAATGTACATGTAAAGCAGGGTGACTGGGGAGTTTAGCAACAGTCTGATTGTTTTAAAGACCTTTCGTTACAAGTGTCTGGTGCCTGTACTTCATGAATTGCCTTTTTCTCTATAAATACCTCTTATACAGACTCCACCTGGAAATCCAAAGCTTGATCTTTCCTAAAACCTGAATAATGTTTTATCCGTTCAAAGCTATCTTCCCTAGTCTTCGTTTCATCTGATACAACATAAGAATACTGTGTTCTCTTGTGAAACAATCTTGCCTGAATCCCAAAGCATGATTAGCCTCTTTCTTTTTGGCCCTAGATACAGGAGGTAAAGCATTTTATATCCTCAGTTTTACAGAAAGGGTGTTCAAGGCCCAGAAAGGGAAAGTGACATCAAAAGTCCTGCCACAGGTGAGTGACAGAGTGGGGAGAAGAAACTCAGACTGGGGATTCTGAGTCCTCTGAAGCCTCACCAGAATGCTCCACCCAGTTCACTCACACTGGACAGTGTACTCATGATCGTGAGAAGCCACAGTCCCTCCATGCACCCCTCCCTGCCCCTCCCCCCAAACACACACTTCCTACCCTCTCCCTCCTGCGCCAACAGATCTTTTCTCACTGCTGTACAGCCACAACTGCTTTGGACACAGTGATGCAGGGCCCTGTGTTACCCATTTTACCACAGTTCTTTGACTGAAAGTGGCAGTGACCATGCAACAGGGATGGTAAGCGGAGCCATGGGGCTCCATACAGCCACTTCTACAGTCAGGTCCTCTTTCCTGAGCAAACTTCATCTCTGAGAAATGGTTTTAACTTAGAAGCCTCCCCCACCACTTTGATCTTCTGCAGCCTGGCCCACACTCCCTGGCAGTACTCCTGGCCTGAGGATCCCATTCTAGGCTCTGCTAGTAAACTGGAGAGGAGAGTGAGAAAAGTGTATTAATTCTACTACCTCTGATGTGGAGTAGACCTCTAGGGGGCAATTTTCTTTCTTGCTGCACTGGAGTTATGCGCAAAGCTTCTTTTATTTTAGGTTATTGTTAATAGGAATTGTGCCCTTATTCCCCATACACCACTCTGAAATTTGCCCCATATGTTTTAAAAGGTTGATTACATTTTGGGCAACTTTGACTAATATGAACATGAACTCTAAAGTCTCAATAGAAATTGCTCTTGGGGAATGAAATCTTATAGGACAGTTTTTAAAGAATCCCATGTCTGATATTTGTTTGGTGACATAAATGAAGTGTCGTTCTTCTCCTTCCCACCAAAATGGCTGTTGTTAGATTGCAAACTCTCTGAGGGCAAGGATTGTATCCACTAACTCTATTATACTCTCCTCAGCCCTTAGTATAGTGCTGTGCACACGATATGCAATAGATCAATGCTATTGATTGAGATTTATCAAGTAAGCAGTAGCACAATCTAGAACCCGTTATCAAAAGAAATAACTGATTCCTTGTGGGCAGGGATCATGTCAACCAACAAGCATAGCCCGGTGGTAAAAGCACGGGCCTGGGAGTTAGAGGACCTGGGTTCTAATCCCTGATCTAACACTTGCTGTTTTGGGCAAGTCACTTAAATTCTCTGTGCCTCAGTTCTTTCACCTGCAAAATGGTGATTCAATACCTGTTCTGCTTCCTACTTATTCTGTGAGCCCCACTGGGAACCCGATTATCTTTACCTATCATAGGGCTTGGCACATAATAGGTGCTTAACAAATACCACCATTATCATTAATAGTAATTATGACTAATAATACCACGTGCTGAATTGCATTAAAAACACTTGTTTTCTAAGTCCTTTCTGTCTGGGGTGAAAGCAATTTGAAGTTGATTCAGGTTTCAGAACACCCTTTTTGGTGGGGTCCCTCTAATTCGAACATTGGGCTCAGATGGAGATAACTACTCAGCAGTCTTCATTCAGAGGGAGAAGCAGTGGGGATGCAATTCATGGCTAAGCACAGAATACCCAGTTTCACCAATGGAACCCTTCATGAACCAAAGCGGTAGGATAATCTCTGTGAATTTATTTCAGGTCAGCGATTAAGTGGAGATTTCAGTGGTTCAGCAATCAACAGAGCACTACTGTGTGCAGAGTACTATATCAGCTGCTGGGAGAACAAGCCAAATAAGTAAAAACACACAGTTCTCTGTCTTCTAGAAGCTCAGCACTCACTGATGAATATACCATAGTAAAGATTAAGAGAATACACATATGAAATAGGCTTAGGTAAATATACGAATAAACCAACAGACATATACATGAGTCGTGAGGTGGCAGATGAAATCTCACAGCCAGATAGGTGGCAGATGGGATCGGGTGTGCAGTTAATCAGGGAATGGTTCCTAGAATTGACTTTTTAGGAGAGCTTTGAAGGAGGGGAATGTTCCAGGTAGGAGGAAGAGACTTCAGATGGGGAGATCAGAAAGGATGCTATTAAAGTAGTCCAGCCAGGCAGTTATGGGAGCCTCTTCTCTGCTCTGTTTCCTTGGGCAAGTTGCTTAACTTCTCTGTGTCTCAATTTCCTCACCTGCAAAATGGGGATTAAGTCCTCCTCTCTCCTCCTTGGACTCTTAGTCCCTGTCCCACGTGGCACAATGTCCAACTTGATTATCTTGTACCTACCCCAGTGCTTAGTACGGTGCTTGGTACATAGCAAGAGCTTAATAAATACCATAATTCTTATGCCATGGTGGTTGTGGGATTAGAGAAGAAGGTATGGATTCAGGAAATATTATAGAGGAATGAATGGCAGTACTGCAAGACATGTTGCTGTGAAACGTAAATGAGAGAGTGGAGGTTGGGTGCTTGTGGGTCAGAGAGAATAGTGGTTTAGGTGACCGTGATGGGAAAAGTTAGGAAGAGGAGAGGGTTTATGTGGGAAGACTAGGAGTTCAGTTTTGGCCATATTAAGTTTAAATTGACAGAGGTCATGTAGATGGTGATATCCCAAAGGCAGAAAGAAATGCGATCTTGTACAGCAGATAAGTCAGGGTAGGAGTTATATAGAGTTGAGAGGTTTTTTAAAAAAAATTTTAATGGTATTTATTAAGCTCTCACTATGTTCCAGGCACTGACTGTAGTAAGCACTGTGGTAGATATAAGCTAATCAGTCAATCAATTAGTCATATTTATTGAGTCCTTACCATGTGCAGAGAAGCAGCATGGTCCAGTGGTTAGAACACGGGTTTAGGAGTCAGAAGGACCTGGGTTATAATAATAATAATAACTGTGGTATTGTTTAAGCACTTACTGTGTGCCAGGCACTGTACTTAGTGCTGCAGTGGATGCAAGGAAATCAGGTTGTACACAGTCCCTGTCTTGCATGGGGCTCACAGTCTTAATCCCCATTTTACAGATGAGGTAACTGAGGACCAGAGAAGTGAACTGACTTGGCCAAGGCCGCACAGCAGACAAGTGGTGGAGCCGGGATTGGAACCCATGACCTTCTGACTCCAATACCCATGCTCTATCCACTATGCCATGCTACTTCCCATAATCCTGGGTTTTAATCCTGGCTCTGCCACTTGTCTGCTGTGTGATTTTAGGCAGGTCACTTCATTTCTCTGTGCCTCAGTTGTCTCATCTGTAAAATGGGAGTCTAGACTGTGAGCCCAATGCGGGACATGGACTTTGTCCAACCTGGCAAACTTGTATCTACCCCAGCACCTGGTACAGTACCTGACACATAATAAGCACTTAACAAATGCCATAAAAAAGTAAAAAATGTACAAAGCACTTAGCAGAGTACAATATATCAGAGTTGGAGACATGTTCCCTGCCCATAATGAACTTAAAGCCTAGAGGGGGAGGCAGGCATTAATATAAATAAATAAGTAAATAAATAATGGATTTGTCCATAAGTGCTATGGGGCTGAGGAAGGGGTGAATAAGGGTGCAAATCCAAGTGCAAGGGTGATGCAGAAGGGAGTGGGAGAAGAGGAAATGAGGGCTTAGTTCAGGAATGCCTCTTGGAGGAGATGTGCATTTATTAAAGTTTTGAAGGTGGAGAGTGTTTGTCGGATATGAAGAGAGAGGCTGTTCAAGGCCATTGGTCAGAGGCAGGATTTGGGCTAGGGCTCACACAGGGATACAAGATAATTGGGTTGGATACAGTCCCTTTCCCCATGGGGCTCACAGTCTAAGTAGGAGTGAATAGGATTTAATCCCCTTTTCACAGATGAAGAAATTGAGAAGTTAGGTGACTTGCCCAAGGTCACACAGCAGACAAATGGGAGAGCCAGGATTAGAAACCAGGTCCTCTCGCTCCCAGGCCTGTGCTTTTTCCACTGGACCACACTGCTTCTCTAAGAGATAACTGAAGGAGTGGTAACTCAGGGCATTTTTGTTTTCAGATCAGGGTAGACATGGGCATAATAATAATAATTATGGTATTCGTTAAGCGGTTACTATGTGCCAGGCACTAATGTTTGGAGTCAGGTGGAAAAGAGCCAGAGGAGAGTGAGAGGCTTAAAATAGTGATGTCCTGACAACACCTCATGCTAAACATGTCCAAAACAGAACTTCTTATCTTCCTACCCAAACCCTATCCTCCCCTTGACTTTCTCATCATTATAGATAATACCATTATCCTCCATGGGTCACAAGCCCGTAACGTTGGCATTGTTCTCAACTCATCCCTCTCATACAACCCACGTATTCAGTCCATCACCAAATCCTGTCAATTCTACCTCCAAAACATTGCTAAAATCTGCCCTTCCCTCTCCATCTGAACTGCTGCTTTGCTGATCCAAGCATTCATCCTATCCAGTCTTTACTATTGAATCTGCCTCCTTGCTGACCTTCCGGCTTCCTATCTCTTCCCACTCCAGACCATACTTCACTCTGCTGAACAGATCATTTTTCTACAAGAATGTTCAGTCCACGTTTCCCCACTCATCAAGAATCTCCAGTGGTTGCACATCCACCTCTGCATCAGACAGAAACTCCTCACCGAAGGCTTTAAAGCACTCAATCAGCTCTCCCCCTCCTACCTTACCTCACTGAGTTCCTACTACAGCCTGGCCCACATGTTTCACTCCTCTAGCGCCAGCTTGTTCACTGTTCCCCAAAATTGTTTATCTTGCCACTGACCCCTTTCCCACGTCCTCCCTCTGGCCTGGAGCTCCCTCCCCCTCCATATTTGCCAGACCACTTCTCTTTCCACCTTCAAGGCCTTATTAAAGTCACAACTTCTCCAAATGGCCTTCCCCAATTAAGCCCTCTTGCCCAACTCCCTCTCCCTTCTGCATCATCTGTGCATTTGGATCCTACCCTTTGGGCACTTGGAATTCACCCCACCCTCAATCCCAAAGCCCTTATATACAGATCCATAATTTATTTATTTATATTAATGTCTTGTCTCCTCCTCTAGAGCTTTTTGTGGGTAGGGAACGTATCTACCAACTCAGTTATACTGTACTCTCCCAAGCGCTTAGTACCGTTCTCTGCACACAGTAAGCGCTCAGTAAATACTATTGATTGATTAGAATCAATCATTCTACCACTGGTTCTAATCTCAATTCCACCACATACCTGCTATGTGACCTTGGTCAATCAATCAATCAATCAATCGTATTTATTGAGCGCTTACTGTGTGCAGAGCACTGTACTAAGCGCTTGGGAAGTACAAATTGGCAACATATAGAGACAGTCCCTACCCAACAATGGGCTCACAGTCTAAAAGGGGGAGACAGAGAACAAAACCAAACATACTAACAAAATAAAATAAATAGAATAGATATGTACAAGTAAAATAAATAAATAAATAGATAGAGTAATGAATATGTACAAACATATATACATATATACAGGTGCTGTGGGGAAGGGAAGGAGGTAAGATGGGGGGATGGAGGGGGGACGAGGGGGAGAGAAAGGAAGGGGCTCAGTCTGGGAAGGCCTCCTGGAGGAGGTGAGCTCTCAGTAGGGCCTTGAAGGGAGGAAGAGAGCTAGCTTGGCGGATGGGCAGAGGGAGGGCATTCCAGGCCCGGGGGATGATGTGGGCTGGGGGTCGACGGCGGGACAGGCGAGAACGAGGCATGGTGAGGAGATTAGCGGCAGAGGAGAGGAGGGTGCGGGCTGGGCTGTAGAAGGAGAGAAGGGAGGTGAGGTAGGAGGGGGCGAGGTGATGGAGAGCCTTGAAGCCCAGGGTGAGGAGTTTCTGCCTGATGCGCAGATTGATTGGTAGCCATTGGAGTCACTTAACTTCTCTATGACTCAGTTTCCTTATCTATAAAATGGGGATTAAATACCTGTTCTCCTTCCTCCTAAAACTGTGAGCCCCATATGGGACCTGGCATGGTATAGTGGCTAGAGCCTGGGCCTAGGAGTCAGAAGGTAATGGGTTCTAATCCTGGTTCCACCACTTGTCTGCTGTGTGACCTTGGGCAAGTCACTTCACTTCTCTGTGCCTCAGTTACCTCATCTGTAAAAACGGGGATGGAGACTGTGAGCCCCATGTAGGACAGGGACTGTATCCAACTTGATTTGCTTGCATCCACCCCAGTGCTTAGTACAGTGCCTGCCACATAGTAAGCACTTAACAAATACCACAGTTATTATTACTTTACAGGGAAGCAACATGGCTTAGAGGATAGAGCATGGGTCCAGGAGTTGGAAGGTCATGGGTTCTAATCCTGACTTTACCACATGTCTGCTGTGTGACCTGGGGCAAGATACTTAACTTCCCTGGGCCTCAGTTCACTCATCTGTAAAATGGGGATTAAGAGTATGAGCTCCATTTGGGACAGGGACTTGTATCTACCCCAGTGCTTAGAACAGTACTTGGCACATATAAGCACTTTAAAAGTACCATTATTACCATTATTTATTATTATTATTATTATTACCCCAGCACTTAGGGCAGTGTTTGGCACATAGTAAGTGTTTAACAAATACCACAATCATTATTACTATTATTACCCCAGCATTTAGTGCAGTATTTGGCACATAGTAAGTGTTTAACAAATACTATAATTATTATTATTATTGATTAGAAGGAAAGGAGAGTGGAACCAGCACTTTTAAGGAATGAGAGGGAATGGATTCCAAAGCCCAGGGAGAGGGGGTGAGCTTTTAGAAGAGGACAGGGTTCCTCTTGAGAGGTAGCTGGGATGGAGGAGCATGTGGGTGGAAGGGGCAAAAGGGTCCTTGGGGGAGCTCACTTATGGTGGTTTCTATCTTGTTGATGAAATAGTTTGTGGGGTCACTGAGAGTTAGAGAAGGAGGAGGTGGGGGCAAAGGAAGCTTTGGGGATTAAAACTGTGAGCCCCCCGTGGAACAACCTGATCACCTTGTAACCTCCCCAGCACTTAGAACAGTGCTTTGCACATAGTAAGCGCTTAATAAATACCATTATTATTATTATTATTTAGAAAGAAGTCAAAGGCCTACAATACTATCCTTGAACAAGGATGAAGGAGCTGACAAGGAAAAAATAGAAGCATTGTTTAGGGTAATGATAAGGTAGAGTTGTCCCATGAAACAGAGAGGTGAACATGGCTTTTGGATTTTTAGCCAAGATTTTTCAGCAACACAATTGCAGGGATAGAGAAAGTGAATTGTGGAGGCGATCAATGTTCTTTTTAAATTATTGTTTATCTTCTTTATTAATGGTATTTGTTAAGTGCTTACTATGTGCCAGGCACTGTATAAAGTGCTGGGGTAGATACGAGATAATCAGGTAGGCCACAGTTCATGTTTCATACGGGGTTTATAGTCTTAATCCCCATTTTACAGATGACATAACTGAGGCACAGAAGAGTGAAGTCACTTGTCCAAGGTCACACAGCAATCAAGTGGCTGTGCTGGGATTAGAACTCTCTTCCTCTGACTCTCAGGCCCATGCTCTTTCCACTAGGCCACGCTGCTTCTATGAGCCACACTGTGCTCTTATTGTGTGCAGTGCACTGTACTAAGCGCTTGAGGAAGTACAACACAATAGAGCTGATAGACACAATCCCTGCCAGTGCTTGGCACATAGTAAGCACTTAACAAATACCATCATCATCACCATCACAAGGATCTCACAGTCTAGGGGGTTCCTGGCTGGAGGAAAGGAAGTAGAGAGTGCAGTGTGGAAAGCAATATGATCACTGCACTTTGTGCCCTTAGCAAGAACATGACTGGCAAGGACGAGAAGAGCAAGAGTGGCTCTGTGCAGACCACTACTGCTCTCTGTGCATAGTGGTTAGAACATGGGCCTGGGAGTCAGAAGGACCTGGGTTCTAATGCTGTCCCTGCCACTTGTCTGCTGTGTGACGTTGGGAAATGACTTCACTTCTCTGTGCCTCAGTTACCCCATCTATAAAATGGGGTTTAAGACTGTGAGCAACATGTGGGACAGGGACTGTGTCCAACCTGATTAGCTCGTATCTCTTAGAACCATGCCTGGCACATAGGAACACTTAACAAATACCACGATCGATTCTCCTGTGCTGGCTCTTGGTCCTGAAATCTTATGACTGAGATGCCAATCTGTCATTCCAAACAGGATACTCCATCATTGAATGCATGGACCACCGAGTCTCGGGAAAGGCCTTCCTGTGACAGAGACAAGAAGGAGCACAGTAGTGTGGATTAGGTGAAGACAGTAGTGAGGCTGAAGGCCTTGATTGGGACAGAGAACAGATTTGGAATGGGAGGGAAAGTGGGATTACGTGTGAATGATGTGGCTGGTTAAGAGTTTGTGGTCAGAAAGCAGGAGTTTGGAGCTGGTGGCACAGGAGATGGAGTTTGTGATATCAAAGGTGATGAGTGGCCCATTGGGAGTGGAGTTGGAGGCCAGCAGAATTGTGTAAAGTACAGAAATGAGAGGCTGTGGGGATCAGTATGGTCCGAAGCAGCATGGCCTAGTGGAAAGAGCACGGGCCCTGCGGGTCAGAGGATGTGGGTTGGGTCAGAGGACGTGGGTTGGGTCAGAGGACGTGGATTCTAATCCCAGCTCTGCCACTAGTCTGCTGTGTGACCTTGGGCATATCACTTCACCTCTCTGTGCCTGAGTTACCTCATCTGCAAAATGGGGATTCAATACCAGTTCCCCCTTCTACCTAGGCTGTGATTCCCATGTAGGAAAGAGATTGTATTCAATCTGATTAACCTGTACCTATTCCAGCACTTAGAACACATAGAAGCAGTTAAAAAATAAAATAATAATAATAATAACTTCATTAACAATCGAAACCATCAGGCATCGTCTCCCTAAAATCTCCCCTGCTCCTCTCCAAACCCCCCTCTTCCTCTGCCCTCTTTGACTCTCCCTACATAGCCTGCAGTAACTCAAGAAGAAATCTCTTGCCTCATCTCTAAATCTACCCCCTTCACCTATGCTTCTGACCCCATTTCTTCATACCTTTCATAAACACCCCCCCCTTCCCTCTTGACTGCCATCTTCAACCATTCGTATTTTAACAGCTTCTTCCCCATTGCTTTCAAACATGCTTACATAACCCCTATCATAAAAACCCTCCCTTGACCCCACAGTTATCACCCCATCCCTTTCCTACCATCCCTCTCCAAATTTCTTGAGTTGTTTATATTCACTGTCTCCACCTCCTCTCCTCCAATTCTCTCCTTGATCCCCTCCAATCTGGTTTCCACCCCCTTCGCTCCACAGAAACAACCCTCTGTAAGGTAACCGATGACCTTCTTCTCACCAAATTTGACAGCCTCTACTCTATCCTAATCCTCCTAGACCTCTCAGCTCCCTTTGAATGTAGACCACCTCCTTCTCCTTGAAACATTATCCAACCTTGGCTTCACTGACACTGTCCTCTTGGTTTCCTCCTCATTCATTCATTCAATCGTATTTATTGAGCACTTACTCCTCCTATCTCTTTGACCGCTCTTTTGCAGGCTTCTCTTCTGCCTCCCACCCTCTGACAGTAGGGGTCCCTCAAGGGATTAGAACCCAGGTCCTCTGACTCCCAGGTCCATCCTGTTTCCACTAACCCACACCGATCCAAGCATTTATCCTGTCCCAGCTTGATTACTGCAACTGCCTCCTCTCTGACCTCCCACCCTCCTGTCTCTCCGCACTCCAGACCATACTTCACTCTGCTGCACAGATTATTTTTCTATAAAACCATTCAATCCACATCTTCCCATTCCTCAAGAACCTCCAATAGTTGCCCATCCACCTGCACATCAAACAGAAACTCCTTACCATGTGCTTTAAAGCACTCAGTAGGCTCACCCCCTCCTACGTCACCGATCTCCTAGTACAGCCCTGACCACACACTTTGTTCCTCTAGCTCTAGCCTACTCACTGTGCCCTGATTTTGTCTATCTCTCCATTGACTCCTTTTCTATATCTTCCCCCTAGCATGAACCTCCCTTCCTCTCCATATGTGCCAGACTGCCACTTTCCCCACCTTAAGGGCACATCTCCTCCAAGAGGCCTTCCTGTAGTAAGCCCTAATTTCCCTGGCTCCCCCTCTCTTCTGCACCATCTGTGCACTTGGAACTGTGATCTTTGGGCATTGTATTTTTACCCCATCCTCAACCCCTACTAATAAAATAATGATAATAATAATAATAATAATAATAATAATAATAATGGTATTTGTTAAGTGCTTACTATGTGCCAGGCACTGTACTAAGCACTGGGACAGTACTTATGTTCATATCTTTAAATTATACTTTATGCATTTATTTATATTAATATCTGTCTCCCCTTCTAGACTGTAAGCTCACAGTGGTCAGGGCATGCATTGTATTTTACTCTCCCAAGCACTTAGTACAGTGCTCTGCACACAGTAAGCACTCAGTAAATACCATTGATGATGATAATATTTGATTTATTATTTGATATTTATATTTTATACTCACCCCTCCCAACCCCACAGCACTTTTACACATGTCTTTAAATTATTTATCATAAATTATTTATTCATATTAATGTCTTTCTCCCCCTCCAGACTGTAAGCTCATTATCGGCAGGGAATATGTCTGCTAATTCTCTTGTATAATAATGTATTTGTTAAGTGCTTTAACCATACGCACATAGTACAAACTATGTGCCAAACGCTGGAGTAGATACAAGATAATCAGGTAAGATACAGTCCCTTTCCCACAGGAGGCTCATAGTCTAAGGAAGAGGGATAACAGGTATTTCATCCCCATTTTACAGATGTGGGGGAAACTGATGCCCAGAAAAGTGAAGTGACTCTCCCAAGCGCTCAGAAAGGTGCTCGGCACATAGCACTCAGTAAATACCACTGATTGATTGATTAATAATAATAATCATCATGGATGCTGACATTTCCAAGGACCAGAGCCAGAGGATGGGGTAAGGAGGGGAAAGGTAAGAGAAGAACATAAAAAATGCAGAGGTGAGTCCCAGAGTGGGGGAAATGATAGCAACTAGGAATCTGTAGCAGGAGTTAGAGGTGGATGATGTGGACTTGGAATGATATGGAGGTGGTGAAATGGTCTGAAATTGACCCCCAGGGGAAAAGAGTAGGCTGAATCTTCCATCTTACCCCAAAAGCTGGAGGGATTCAAGGAAGGCGAGGCTTCCCCGCTACTGCTGGCCCCCAGATCATGCCAGGGCGTCAGGTGTTTGCACCACATTTAGAGTGGAGAATTGACGCATAACGCTTTAGTTAGTGTGGAAAGGAGGACTAGAGAAGCAGTGTGGTATAATGGAAAGGACACGGGTCTGGGAATCAGGGGACCTGGTTTCTAATTGCTGCTCGGCCACCTGCCTGCTACATAACCTTGAGCAAGTCACTTCAATCAATCAATCAATCAGTTTCCACATCTGTAAAATGGGTTTGAAATACCTGTTCTCCCTCTTCCTGAGACTATGAGCCTTGTGTGGGCAAGGGACTGTATCTGACCTGAATATCTTGTATCTACCCCAGCGTTTGGTACATAGTAAGCACTTAACAAATACATTATTATTATTACAACTATTAGAATTGACATTTCATGAGTCCTGGGTCGGTATTCTTTGTGGACTGTGTTTCCTCCACATTAACTACATAGTAAAAATTCACCAGTGGAATTACCTATATTCTCTTGATTGATCGATCAATATAATAATAATAATAATGGCATTTGTTAAGCACTTACTATGTGTGAAGCACTGTTCTAAGTGCTGGGGAGCACTGTTCTAAGCGCCTGCTATGTATACATTGCCAATCTAAATCCTCAAGAGTTTTTCTCCCACGTTTTTTTTTTGGTTTGAACTCAGAAGGAGTGGATGATTTGGGTGCTCTTGTGTTTGTGTTGGTTTGCAGCAGATCTTGGAGTCCTTTTGAAATTCTCTAGCTCCAGTGTCTCGTGTGGCTCTCCAATGCTGTCTGCTCAGTAAAGCTTTAAAAGCCAAGCATGCAATTCTCACAAAAGAATTGTGCTGCATACTGTCTTTGGATTGCCTGTTAGTGAAGAGTCATTTATAGCTCAGCTGAAGCTACTAATTTATTTTACATAAATCTTCCAATAAATAATTCTGTATCCTAGCATTGTTATTACTGGACCACGAAGCTGGTAACTTTCAAAAAGGGCAGACATGAGTAGAGCATCCTTATTTATTGCGACCGAGCTAACCGAACTGGGTGATCTTTCAAAAGGGGCAGAGGGAGTTAGAAGTGATAGAAAACAGAGGGCAGAAAGAATTATCCCCAGAGTTGGAGGGGAAAATCTTTATGGGGCCAGAGGCTATGCTGTTTGTGTGATAAATTTAGAGTGTAAGCACAATATGGATTATTCCTTAGAGTTTTCATTTTAACTATGTGATGATTTTGCTGGACGTTAGGTATTTATAAGATATAAGGTAATGAGACACGATACATTTCCCAGCAGAGTGTCCTTACTAACCTTTCAATTGTTCCCCAAATGCCCTCAGTAACCTCCGCTTTAGAATAGATTAGAGGTCTTAATTCTCCTCTTATCACAGACAACACCCAGGGGAATCCAGTCATGCCCTTCTCCGCCCACTCTCCTTTAGGGTTTAATTTCCAGATCACATCATAATAGAGCAAAGCTGGCTGGATACTGACATTAGTATGGCGGAAGAGAAAAGGAACAAGAATTGCAAGAAGTCAGGTGCAATAAGTATGTGGCTATGTAGGCACAGGATTTTTTAAAGAAACGGAATGACAAAGAATATTTAAAAGGTTATCTGTCAGTCGTCTTTCTTATCAGAATCCCAATTTTGTCCTGTGTAAAGGAAAAATCACTCCTTCAGAATTCATGTTTATGTCTATGTTTTAAAGCCTCAAGGTTTTACAAACCAGCCACTAGTGTTTCTAGTCCGTAAGCTCATTACGGGCAGGGAACGTGTCTGCTAATTCTGTCGTACTCTCCTAAGTGCTTAGTACAGTGCTCTGCACACAGTAAGCACTCAATAAATGCCATTGATCGACAGTGATATTCTTCTCGGGGTAGGGTTAAATTGTACCATGAAGCAGGCAAATGACTTTAGTCGGCATCACACTGGATGCCACTAGTGAAAATGCAAAGAGATGCTGACAGACTGGCATTTGCTCTGAGGTTTAAGATGGCTGAAAAAACATTTTGATGCCTTTCCATTTTAGCCCCTGTCATTAGGCAGATCCATATCCAGCTATTAGAGCACCCGTTTAATAAAGAAATATTGATTTATAAGAAACCAAGCAAATATCTTAGAAGCAGACTATGGTGGTTTCTTCTGGTACAGTGAAACTCTGAAATGCTGTTGTGTTGACGACCAGTTTCTTTGATAGCTGGTGAAGATTGTTGAATTTCTTCCCAGTGAGGCAAAAAGTTCTAAGGAATTTACAGGTAGTTCTAAGGAATTTACAGGTCCAAAGGGAACCCTGGAGTTTTATCAATCAATCAATCAATCAATCAATCATATTTATTGAGCACTTACTGTGTGCAGAGCACTGTACTAAATGCTTGGGAAGTACAAGTTGGCAACATATAGAGACAGTCCCTACCCAACAGTGGGCTCACAGTCTAAGAAGGGGAGACAGAGAACAAAACCAAACATACTAACAAAATAAAATAAATAGAATAGATATGTACAAGTAAAATAAATAAATAAATAAATAGAGTAATAAATATGTACAAACATATATACATATATACAGGTGCTGTGGGGAAAGGAAGGAGGTAAGATGGGGGGGATGGAGAGGAGGACGAGGGGGAGAGGAAGGAAGGGGCTCAGTCTGGAAAGGCCTCCTGGAGGAGGTGAGCTCTCAGTAGGGCCTTGAAGGGAGGAAGAGAGCTAGCTTGGCGGATGGGCAGAGGGAGGGCATTCCAGGCCCGGGGGATGACGTGGGTCGGGGGTTGATGGCGGGACAGGTGAGAACGAGGTACGGTGAGGAGATTAGCGGCAGAGGAGCGGAGGGTGTGGGGTGGGCTGTAGAAGGAGAGAAGGGAGGTGAGGTAGGAGGGGGCGAGGTGATGGAGAGCCTTGAAGCCAAGGGTGAGGAGTTTCTGCCTGATGCGCAGATTGATTGGTAGCCACTGGAGATTTTTGAGGAGGGGAGTAACATGCCCAGAGTGTTTCTGGACAAAGACAATCCGGGCAGCAGCATGAAGTATGGATTGAAGTGGGGAAAGACACGACGATGGGAGATCAGAGAGAAGGCTGATGCAGTAGTCCAGACGGGATAGGATGAGAGCTTGAACGAGCAGGGTGGCGGTATGGATGGAGAGGAAAGGGCGGATCTTGGCAATGTTGTGGAGCTGAGACTGGCAGGTTTTGGTGACGGCTTGGATGTGAGGGGTGAACGAGAGAGCAGAGTCGAGGATGACACCAAGGTTGCGGGCTTGTGAGACGGGAAGGATGGTAGTGCCGTCAACAGAGATGGGAAAGTCAGGGAGAGGGCAGGGTTTGGGAGGGAAGACAAGGAGTTCAGTCTTGGACATGTTGAGTTTTAGGTGGCAGGCAGACATCCAGATGGAGATGTCCTGAAGGCAGGAGGAGATGCGAGCCTGGAGAGAGGGGAAGAGAGCAGGGGCAGAGATGTAGATCTGGGTGTCATCAGCATAGAGATGATAGTTGAAGCCGTGGGAGCGAATGAGGTCACCAAGGGAGTGCGTGTAGATCGAGAACAGAAGGGGACCAAGCACTGAACCTTGGGGAACCCCCACAGTAAGGGGATGGGAGGGGGAGAAGGAGCCTGAAAAAGAGACTGAGAATGAACGACTGGAGAGATAAGAGGAGAACCAGGAGAGGACGGAGTCTGTGAAGCCAAGGTCAGATAGCGTGTTGAGGGGAAGGGGGTGGTCCAGTGTCGAAGGCAGCTGAGAGGTCGAGGAGGATTAGGATGGAGTATGAGCAGTTGGATTTGGCAAGTAGGAGGTCATTGGTGACCTTTGAGAGGGCAGTTTCCGTGGAATGTAGGGGACGGAAGCCAGACTGGAGGGGGTCGAGGAGAGAGTTGTTGTTGAGGAATTCGAGGCAGTGCGTGTAGACAACTCGTTCAAGGAGTTTGGAAAGGAATGGTAGGAGGGAGATGGGGCGATAACTAGAAGGTGAGGTGGGGTCAAGAGAGGGTTTTTTTAGGATGGGAGAGACATGGGCATGTTTGAAGGCAGAGGGGAAGGAACCAGTGGAGAGTGAGCGGTTGAAGATGGAAGTTAAGGAGGGGAGAAGGGATGGAGCGAGAGATTTCATGAGATGAGAGGGAATGGGGTCAGAAGCACAGGTGGCCGGAGTAGCACTTGAGAGGAGGGAGGAGAGCTCCTCTGAGGATACTGCTGGGAAGGATGGGAGAGTAGCAGAGAGTGTTGAGAGCCGGGGGGTTGGAGAAGGGGGGGAAGTGACTTTGGGGAGGTCGGACCTGATGGATTTAATTTTGTTAATGAAGTAGGAGGCCAGATCATTGAGGGTGAGGGGGTTTTACCCAAATGACCCCAGATTCCTTCGCCTCGAAGACATAATTGAGTACATTTTCGTCATGACTCATTTATAATTGTAAATAATTTAAAATCCAGAAAAAATATCAGCAGTATCTGTGTAGTAGCCCGTGGACATTGGACTCTTTCATGACTAAAGTGGAAGATCCTTTGGAAGCCTTGAATTTCATTCTCAGCTCCAGTTCCACAGTGCATGATGGTTCCCTACTCTCTCTCTCAGTTTCCCCTGCTAATCAATTGGGCTGATCAGTGCTTTGAGGTGTTGGGGTGGAAGCGGCCATGCAGGTGCCAAGCCTGATAATCAGGGGTGGAACTGGGGGAGATGGGAAAGCAAGAGCAGGGTGGGTTTCAGGCAGTAACTGAGGTAAGTAATTGCCCCAAGATGGCACCCAGCAGAGGCTGTGGCACACCTCTTGACCCTCTCAAGATGGCTGCTGCTTGGGCCATCAGTCATTCATTCATTCATTCAATCGTATTTATTGAGCACTTACTGTGTGCAGAGCACTGTACTAAGCGCTTGGGAAGTTCAAGTTGGCAACATATAGAGACGGTCCCTACCCAACAATGGGCGCACAGTCTAGAAGGGGCACAGTCGATCAATGATATCTATTGAGCACTTACTGAGTACAGGGCACAGTACTAAGAGCAGGTGAGAGTACAACACAATGGATTAGGTAGCCACGATCCCTGCCCACAAGGAGCTTACAGTCCAGAGGACATTCGAAGATGACATTTTTTCTTTTATGGTATTTGTGGAACGTTTCCTGTGTTCCAGGCACTGTACTATACTCTGGGCTAGATGCAAGCCAATCAATTTGGACACAGCCCATGTCCCATGTGGGACTCACAGTTTTAATCCCCATTTTACAGATGAGGTAAAGGTCACCCAGCGGACAAATGACAGAGCTAGGAGCCGTCATTCTTACCAGACCTGACCATAAGAACCACCTCACACCTGCACAGGGTGGCACTGGAGCTGATGTGCATGTCCCACCCCTGCCACTCCCTCTGATGTTGCGCATAAGCATTCCTCTAGTGATTCTGCTCTTGCTCTGCCTCCCCCTAACATCCCCCAACAGCTCCCTGAAATTCATTCATTCATTCAGTCATATTTATTGAGTGCTTACTGTGTGCACAGCACTGTACCAAGTGCTTGGGAGAGTACAGTGTAACAATAAACAGACACATTCCTTGCCTACAACAAGCTTGTAGAAGCAGTGTGGCTCAGTGGATAGAGCACGGGCTTTGGAGTCAGAGTTCATGGGTTCAAATCCCGGCTCTGCCAATTGTCAGCTGTGTGACTTTGGGCAAGTCACTTCACTTCTCTGGGCCTGTTACCTCATCTGTAAAATGGGGATGAAGACTGTGAGCCCCCCGTGGGACAACCTGATCACCTTGTAACCTCTCCAGCGCTTAGAACAGTGCTTTGCACATAGTAAGCGCTTAATAAATGCCATTAAAAAAAAGCTTACAGCCTAGAGGACTGAAATAAAAAAAATGTCTCTACAAAGGTTTGTTTGTACATTTTCTTAAGTGCCAAGGACTAAAGCACTGATTTCTGTCCCTTCGGCCCCCTTCCCTGGACCGGAGAATGTAATGTCATGGGGGTGGGCAGCATACAGCCAATGAGGTGAGGAAACCAGAAGTGCATGGATCTGTGAGGTATGGGTTGTCAGCGCCAGGTGGCCCCAGGAGGGAGACTGCAACCAGGTTGCATACACAGGCAGAGGGGAGCAGGAGCTGGGAGGATTTGGCCATGCTGAGGGGGGGGAAAGGAGGAGCCTGGGGCACTGCCAGGGGAGTCAGGAGATTGGGTTCCAGGCTGCAAAGGGGATGAGGGAGTGTGGTGTGTGTGTGAGGGAGATGCCCATGTGAACTACAAGCCCGTAACCATGGTGTTATCCTTAACTCCTTGCTCTCATTCAACCTACATCACGAAATCCTGTCGGTCTCACCTTCACAACATCGCCAAAATCTGCCCTTTCCTCTCCATCCAAACTGATACTACGTTAATCCAATCACTTATCCTATCTCACCTTTTTTTTACTGTATCAGCCTCCTTGCTGATCTTCCTGCCTCCTGTCTTTCCCCACTCCAGTGTATACTTCAGTCTGCTGCCCTGATCCTTTATTTTACAAAAACGTTCAGCCATGTTTCCCCACTCCTCAAGAACCTCCAATGGTTGCCCATCCACCTCAGCATCAAAAACTCCTCACAATTGAATTCAGAGCACTCTTACCTTGCCCCTTACCTTTGTCTTGCTACTCTCTTACTACATCCTAGCCTGCACACGTCACTCCTCTAATGCTAACCTTCTCACTGTACCTCGGTCTCATCTATCTTGCCACCAACCTCTTGACCACGGCCTGCCTCTGTCCTGGAATGCCCTGCCTCCTCATCTCTGAAAGACAATTACTCTTCCCCGCTTCAAAGCCTTATTGAAGGCACACCTCCTCCAAGAGGCCTTCCCTAAGCCCTCCTTTCCTCTTCTCCCACTCCCTTCTGCATCACCCTGACTTGCTCCCTTTATTCATCCCCCCCGGCTCCACAGTGCTTATGTACATATCTGTAATTTATATATATTAATGCTTGTCTCCCCCTCTACAGTGTAAGCTCACTGGGGGCAGGGAATGTGTCTGTTTATTGTTGTTCTGTACTCTCTCAAGCGCTTAGTACAGTGGTCTGCACAAAGTAAGTGCACAATAATTGAATGAAATGAACTACTAGCTGGGGCACTGCAGCAGCTTGGTGGGCCATGGTGGGGCTGCCTGGGAAGCGCTAAGCACTTCGCCTCACAGGTGATGCCATGTTGCATAACATCATCACACTGTGCTCTGAGGGTGGCATGATGTGCTTACATCATGCATCTGGAGGCTGCGGCACCTGTGGACTCTTGTCTCAGTGCACATGCCAGGTTGGGGCTTGGTACTGAGTGAAGAGGCAGAAGAAGGAGAAACTGGGGTCCAGAAATGGGTTTGGAGTGACTTTCCTCCACCTCTGGCACATGTACCCTATTAATAATGCTAATATTAATAATAATAACAATAATCACATTTTATAAATACTGTGTTTCAGGCACTGTTCTGAGCACTGGGGAAGATACAAAATAATCGGGTCAGACACAGTCCCTGTCCCACACAGGGCTCACACGCTAAGTTAGAGGGAGAACAGGTATTGCATCCCCATTTTACAGACGAGGTAGCTGAGGCAAAGAGAACTGAAATGATTTTTTTATGGCATTTGTTAAGCACTTAGTATGTGCAAGACACAGTACTAAGTACTGGGGTAAATACGAGCTAATTGGTTTGGACATAGTCCATGTGTCAAGTGGGGTTCGCAGTCTTAATACCCATTTTACAAATGTGGTAACTGAGGCACAGAGAAATAAAGAGACTTGCCCAAAGTGATACAGCAGACAAGTGGCAGAGCAGGATTAGAACCCAGGTCCTTGGAACAGGTGCTCTTTCCCCACCCCTTCCCCAAGGCAGCTGCCTTGTTTTAATAATAATAATAATTTTGGTATTTGTTAAGCACTTACTATGTGCAAAGCACGGTTCTAAGCGCTGGGAAGGATTCAAGGTGATCAGGTTGTCCTATATGGGGCTCACAATCTTAATCCCCATTTTACAGATGAGGTAACTGAGGCACAGAGAAGTTAAGTGACTTGCCCAAAGTCACACAGCTGACAAGTGGCGGAGCAGGGATTTGAACACATGACCGCTGACTCCCAAGCTCGTGCTCTTTCCACTGAGCTATGCTGCTTCTTGTTTTGTCTTACGTCATCGAGTTGTCTCCTACCCATAGCAACTCCATGGACACATCTCTCCCAGAATGCCCCACCTCCATCTTGCAATCATTCTGGTAGTGTATTCATAGAATTTTCTTGGTCAAAATACGGAAGTGGTTTACCATTGCCTCCTTCCGCTCCACCCTCGACTCTCTCCCATGCCGCTGCTGCCCAGCACGGGTGAGTTTTGACTTGTAGCAGATTGCCTTCCACTCGCTAGCCACTGGTCAAGCTAGGAATAGAATGTAGCTGAGACTGGTAGAGTACTGGAAACTGCCCTGGTGCCATCCTGAGAAGGGAAAGCAGCTGTAGAAGAAGGGAAAGGTGGAGGTGGCAGAGAGGCCTCCAACCCCATGGCCTACTCCCTGGTCTCTGGGTCAGCAGTGACCCAGCAGACAATGCTCCTCTCCCTCTGGAGAACCTCCAGGGTTGCCACCCTACAGCAACACGAGCAGGCTCTGCGGCCAAGACACTGAGACGCAAACAGGGTTGGCTTTGGGGCTTTCCCTGAATTCAGGGAGTGGGCTAAATGTTGGAGGCCAGCCCTCTCCCACCTCCCACACACCGCCTCTGTGGCCATGCTGGACAGCAAGGAGGGGCAGTAGCTGGGTGCCTGCCCCCCATTCCTCCATGTTGTAGAGGAGGATGAAGGCTTGCCTCTCTTGGGTGAGGTGAGGAGGAAGAGCCACGCCAAAGCAGGCCTCTCCCTCTGGCACACGATCAGGGAGTACTACTTCTACTGCTGCTAATCATGAAACTTTGTATTGGGTACAGTGTGAACTGAAGATCTGATCTCCTTTTAGAGTAAATGCTAACTTCCCCTGTTGTGTCCTCCGGTACACGTGGGAGTCTGAGAAAGTAATAGGCCTTTGGAGTTGTAAATCACTCACTCCATCTAGGATCATAAAAAGAAAAAAAAAAGCCAGAGGTTTAGGACGGTGTGAAGGTTACTAGTTCTTCTGCTTAACCTAGGAGATGGCAAATGGAATCGGCTTCTCCAGAGAAGTTACAGTGTAGCTGGCCAAGTGCCAGAATATTGCCAAATTGCTATTGATTTTCGAGCAGGATGTCTGAGTCAGAGATAAGAGAGTTTGCTCTTTAGTTCCACTCCATGTTGTGACTAAGGGAAAAAGCAGTAATGTGAGTTTTGAAGAGACTAGTGCTGCTCACCAAAATAAAGAGGTTGGGTCCAGAAGCACTAATGGAAAGATGATTGTTTTGCCATTATTATTTACAGTATATAAATGGGGAGGGCAAAGAGAAAAGGAAGCAGGAGTCTGGTGAAAGGCAGGAAGATAAGCCTGCAAAGGATCAGACGGACTTTCTTTGTGCTTTTTTTTTCTTTTTTTTAGTTTTCCTCTTTGGTTCCAGGAAAAGCCCCAGCAAGGCCCAGCACTAGATATTTGTTCACCCTCGGGAAGATTCCTTGGGCTTCTTTTTTTTTAATGGTATTTGTTAAGTGCTTACTGTATGCCAGCCACTGTACTAAGCGCTGGGGTTGATACAAACTAATCAGGTTGGACACAGTACATGTTCCACATGGGGCTCACTTCAGTCTTAGTCCCCATTATACAGATGAGGTAACTGAGGTACAGGGAAGTAAAGTGACTTGCCCAAAGTCACACAGCAGACAAGTGGAGGAACCAGGAATAGAATCCAGGTCCCTCTGACTCCCAGGGCTGTGCTTTATTCACTAGGCCATACTGCTTCTCCTTTGCTCGGGGAGCGGTAGACGGTGAGGGGGTTAAGGAGCAGAACTACTCACCAGGGCACAAGTTCTACTTCTTAACTCCCACTAGACTGAGCCCAGGGCCGCATTTTCTGGGGTTCTGCACTGGATTTTCCCCTGATTGGTGCCCCCTGAAAATTGGCAGTCATTCAATCATATTTATTGAGTGCTTACTGTGTGCAGAGCACTGTACTAGGCGCTTAGCACTGTACTAAGCGCTTAGCACTCGACTTCACCCACCCCTAAAAACCGGCTCTGAGTATCAGCAGATACTTGAAGCTCTCAAGTCGAATTCCTGCCTCACTAAAGTCAGATGGAAGCACCGCATAACTGAGCCGCTGGACAGTATTAACGATTGGCGAGGCACCAATATTGCCTCTCATTAGTGCACCACATTTGTGAGGGAGCATAATTACTCAGTCTTCCAGTAAGTGGAATCTTTCCCTTTCTGGTTGGCCACAAGTAGAAGGTGGGTGGGTCCCCATTTCTGAGGAGGCTAGAGGATTTTCAAGAAAGGCAGGATCCCACTTGGTCCCAGGAGGGACTGGAATGATCCTGCTGCCTCTCAGGGGTTAAATCTGTGCCTGTGGCTTAGCCATCCCACTTCCTCTTTTCTTTCCCCACAAGGTCTGGGGAGATAGCCATTCAAATGGGAAATTCAGAGAGCATCCAGCATTTGAAATGGAGTGGATGCAGCCCAAGCAGAGAAGAGTCTGTTTATCCTGGTCATTGTGTTTATCCTTTTTCAATGAGAGTTGCCCACCCTGACATTTTAATGACAACTCATTTATATTATTCAATGACCATGACATAATTTGGCTTTGATTTTCATTCAGCAATTCTTTTGCAGGGGAGTCTCTTTCCACAATACATATGTTTTTTGTTGATACCTAATCCTCTCTCTGGACGGGTACTGATCTGTGGTGTCCACATTTTCGTCTTCCTTAGTCAAGTGAGTTTCTTCCAACATGCGTTGAGTCGCTACACTTAGTGCAGGCCATGATTAGATCTTAGCCCCCCTTCATCTCCTGCATCTGGTTCATCTGTAAACTCAGCAACAGCTCAACTGCCTTCCATTTCTCTCTGCTTTTTGATCAATCTCCACACATTTCCACTTTTTAATATGAAGTCAACTGTTATATAACTGTCTCATGGAACTGTTTCACATAACCAAAGTGCCTGTTGCTATAACTACAATGCTCATAAATTCAGCCCTAACTTAAAATTATGTGTTTTCTAAACTCTTGCATGGAGGGTTGGATTAGCTGGGTTTTTTTTAACCATAGGCAAAGTTCATATCTAGACCCCCAAATCCATAATGTTTATTTTTAAAACTGCACTGCAGAGAAGCAGGTTGAATAGAGTCTTGGTTTCCTTTATTTTTTTCATTCCCTGCAGATGTCTAAAAGGTAAAAACTTTTTTCTTTCCTTGACTGGAATCATAGTCACATTCTACTCTTACTTAGTGAAAGAATTGCCTTGATACAGACAGAGGAGATTTGGGCAGGATATTGCTGTTAATTTCCTTACAGGCTTATACATACTGGTTTTGACATCTTGTGCTTTTCCATGATTACCAACCCCCTCTCCAGTGGTCTTGTTGAATCTATTTTTCGAACATTTTGAGTTCCTGATTCTTTATTCAAGAGGTCAGAGCCCTAAAGGGATTAAGGTGACTTTGTAAATTTGCATAGAACCTAATTGAGGTTTAGGTGTAGCTTTCAAGGTGGACAGACTTGGGGCAAGCCAGAATCTTATTAAAAAGGGAAAGAAAATCCCTCAGCATTGGTACAATTCTTCTCGATGATGATGACAGTGATGGTATTTGATAAGTGCTTATTATGTGTCCAGCACTTTTCTAAGGGCTGGTGTAGGTGTAAGTCAATCACACTGGACACAGTCTCTGTCCCCCATGGGGCTCACAGTCTAAATAGGAGGGAGGTAGGGTATTGAACCCCCATTTTACAGATGAGGAAAATGAGGCACAAAGAAGTGAATTGACTTGCCCAAGATCAGCCAGCAGGCAATTGGCAGAGCTGAGATTAGAACAGAGGTCCTTTGACTCTCAGGCCTGTACTGTTTGCACTAGGCCAAGCTGCTTCTTCAGGTCATTCTACCCATCATCCCCCTTGGTGTTGGCCCATCTGTGAGGGAAGGGATGGTGAATTTTTGCAAGCTGATTGGAGTTTTGCTGAGCTAATGAATTCGCGAGACATACTTGGGCTATGGGTTATAACTTCATAGCATATCCAACCTGTGAGTTGAGTAGGGTTCCAACAGAGGTGGGCATTTTTTTTTTCTGATGATTGAGTGCTGATTTAGCCTCTTAATCATGGTGGTCACAGTTGGACAGCAATTTCTTTGAGTTCCATTTAGACTTGTGGAACTGTGGAACCGATACCATGGACTCCACGGTACCGGATTCCAGAGGACTGTAAAAGTTTCATTTCAAGGATGAAGGTGGAAAGGCCTATGAAGGAGGCCTGAGCCCTAGACACATATTGAGAAGTGATATTGTAGCAAGGAAAACTTCCCATTGGATATATAAACTTGAAATTCAGTGAATCATCCCATGACACTCTTCCCCATAAGGGTGAGTAAGGGCAGGACAAAAAAAGCCTTGGATGTTGTCTTTGGAATTGACATTATTCAATGTCTGATTATGGTGGGAACCAAGTAGGATAGGATCAGGTGGAGTCACAACATGATCAAAGCTTCCTTTTATTTTGAAGCTGACAAAAACTGTGTTTCCTCAGTTTAGCTCTGGCTTAATTCCAAATACTTTCCAAATCCGAGTCGAGGGTTAAGGGAATAATAATAGTAGTGGTGGGATTTATCAGGCACTTACTGTGTGTCAAAAACTGTGCTAATCACTGGGATAGATACAAGATAATTAGATTGAATATAGTCCCTGTCCCACAAGAGGTTTGCAATTTGCGTGAGGGAGAAAAGGAATTTTATTCCCATTTCACAGATGACAAAATTGAGGCAGAGAGAAGTCAAGTTGACCTGCCCAATGCCACACAGCAGGCAAGTGGTGGATTCAGGACTAGAACCCAGGTTTCCTGACTCTCAATCCCATGTTCTTTCCATTAAGCCACACTGCCTCCCTGAATCCTTCAGGGAGGAATTTTTCGGAAGAGGCTTGGTATATTCTAAACACTGAACTTCCAGGTTTCTTAGAAAATTCAAAGAACCTTCAAACCTGAGACTCAAACCACTTAAGAACATGGCGCCAGAAAAAAGACATATGGCCTGACCTCTCCCTATCCCAGGGTAAATGTACTGAACACTGAATGACTCTGATCACCCACTGGGATAAGGGCCTGAAATATGATCAGGGCTCGGGCAATAACAAAGAAAATGGAAAGTACAGTTACTACCCTTGAGGAACTTAAAATTTAATGGGCAAGACTGAACACAAGCACGCATTAGAACACAAATGACAGGAGTTTCTGAGCAAGAAATAGCAAAGGGCTGTACCTGGACTTCTCAGTGCTTTCCAGCCCTAAACTACAATAGGGCAGCTGTAGAATCTCAGCCACAACTCCAGCTCCATGCATTTCCATGGTGGAAATTTGTGTTTACCAGCCACAACCATGGCTCAAGGTTGTGGAAGAAAGTATCAGAGGTTTCCATTTCATTCATTCAGTAATATTTATTGAGTGCTTACTGTGTGCAGAGCACTGTACTAAGTGCTTGGAAAGTGGCAACAGATAGAGACAATCCCTAACTAGCAACGGGCTCCTAGCCTCCCCACCTCGTGTCTACAGATCATCATCATCATCATCACTAGCATTTATTGAGTGTCCACAATGTGTGTAACATGGTACTAGGTACTTGGGAATACACATAGAAAATTGATTTTCCTTCCCACAAAGGAGCTCACAATATAGGGAAGTGGGGGAAGGGAGTGGGGAGGGAAGACAAGCATTCAGACAATTTAATATCAAACAGAGCAGCAGTGAACCACCTCCCCTTCTCTCTCTCTCTCTCTCTCTCTCTCTCTCTCTCTCTCTCCCTCTCCCTCCCCCTCTCTCTCTCTCTCACACACACACACACACACACACACACACACACACACACACAGAAAAATGGCCCAACGTTCTAAATTTTACAAAGGTCCGAACTGTCTACTTCACAACCCCTCTTTTCCTGTAGAGGGGTGGGACTTAGACAACCACCAAGCCACTTTCTCTAGCAGTGGGACTAAGGCCTTGAGTCCCTGAGCAGTAAATACATAAAATGTAATTCATCTATTGTATGAAAATGCCATGCTGGAGACAAGAGTAAAAATGAGCTCCTTTTCCCCTCCAATTTGCATGAATTTATTCTTTATAATTAGAATCACCCTCCCAAAGGAATGGAAATTGACATTTTTAGAGTAACTATTGAACTTTTTAACACCTCACATTTAATATCTAACTCCCATCAGTCAATGTAAATATAATCTTCTGATTTAAGTAAGGAGGTGGATACAATGTGGCTGAAATATGGGGATGTGCTTGTGAATGCAAAGCAGTCATTTAGAAAACCACCAGAACTGGAGGGGAACTGATGTTAAACCAAGCAGCTGTTTGCTTTGATTTCACTCTAGAAGCTTGTCAGAGATCATCTCCTCCATCACAGGCACTTAAAAATCTTTGACAATCAATTCATATTCTGCTCTGGGCAGAGAAAAGAATGACTACATTTGCTACTGTGGTTGCTGTGGAATTTTCCCATTGCCATTTTCAGCTTTGCCCCTCAAAAGCAATACCTGGGTCTTTCATTCATTCATTCATTCAATCGTATTTACTGAGCACTTACTGTGTGCAGAGCACTGTACTAAGTGCTTGGGAAGTACAAGTCGGCAACACATAGAGACAGTCCCTACCCAACAGCGGGCTCACAGTCTAGAAGGGGGAGACAGACAACAAAACAAAATGTATTAAAAAAATAAAATAAATAGAATAAATATGTACAAATAAAATAAATAAATAGTGTAATAAATACGTACAAACATATATACATGTATACAGGTGTGGTGGGGAGGGGAAGGAGGTAAGGTGGGGGGGATGGGGAGGGGGAGGAGAGGAAGGAGGGGGCTCAGTCTGGGAAGGCCTCCTGGAAGAGGTGAGCTCTCAGTAGGGCTTTGAAGGGAAGAAGAGAGCTAGCTTGGCGGATGTGCGGAGGGAGGGCATTCCAGGCCAGGGGGATGACGTGGGCCGGGGGTTGACCGCGGGACAGGTGAGAATGAGGCACAGTGAGGAGACTACGAGGAGATAAATATAGACCCTGGGAGATTGGACTCACTTTGTTCAAAAAAAAGTGTAGATGGCTGTCCTTCAGAATTCAGAGCTGACATCAATAGGGGTGTATAACACTTATGCTTTACCATTCTTCCCTCATTGTATGCATGTTTAAACCTATCCCCTCCTACCCTGTTACATCTGCAATGCCTGGTGCCATTTTTGTTTCTGTCTGACTATACAAACTACAGTTTGCCCCTGCCTGTGCTTAACTTGTGCAGGGTTTTTAACCTAGCACCCATCCCTTTACCAAGTAAGTGTTGGCCTCTGCTCTTTGAAAGGCACTCCATTCCTAATCCTGAAGGCCAGGCTAGTCTGTCTCCTGCTGATGGCTCTTAACTGCCTTTATATGATGCCACGTGTGGTTTTGCTTCATTATGTCTTTTAATTGGATTCCCTCCACCACTTCAATTCACCATCCTGCAGCTGTTGGATTTCTTTCTGTCATCCATTTTCATCAAGTATTCCATCCTAGCATACAAGTTTAAGGCTGTGAGGGAGCAAATCTGGGGGCCCCAATTGTATTTTCCCTTGAAGAACTTGAAACAGGCAGAAAAGGACTTAGAACATGTTATGAGCGATTTCCTAGCTCACAGGAGGAGGGAAAATGAGCATACAGCATCTGGGGACACTTAATGCAAGTTTGAAGTAGTGATTTGCTTCCAGAAAGCCAGTAGGCTACACAGACTTGTAACATTTGTGGCAAAATAGGGGTCTGCCTGTAAGGGGAGGGGCTCAACCAGTCCAATAGTCCATTACCCTAGGGCTCTGGGTGGAAAGAATTGCAGTCATGCTTGGGTCTTTTTCATAATGACAATGATATGAATTAAGCACATACTATGCGCCAAGCACTAAGACAGATACAAGATAAATCAGAGCAGACACAGTCACTATCCACGTAGGGCTCACAGTCTAAGGTGGAGGGTGAACTGGTATTCTTCATTTTTTTAGATGAGGAAACCGAGGCACAGTGAAGTTGCTCGCAGTCACCCAGCAGGCTAGTGGCAGGGCTGGGATTACAACCTGGGTCTGCTGAATCCCAGCCCTACCCACTCTCCACTAGGCCAGTCAGTCAGTCAATTGTATTTATTGAGTGCTTACTGTGTGCAGAGCACTGTACTAAGCACTTGGGGAGAGTACGATATAACGATAAACAGACACGTTCCCTGCCCTCAGTGAGCTAGGCCATGCTGCTTCTCTTTTTGACCCAACTTCTTTTACATAGGGGCCTCAATATGTCAAAAGTGACATCTGAATGGCAGTGCCATTTGGCAGATACAGTTCCTACCAATGAAAAATCACTCTAGTAACTTTGTTTCAACAGGATCTTTGGGGCCTGTTTAGAAAGACAGTCTGGTTTAGAAGCGATGACCCTGATTCTCCTCTGAGCCGCTCATAGCTGTCTGTTAGGGTATTTGTAGCCTGTTGAGGTAGCTGATCACAGCTGGGAAGTCGGAGGGGAGAGACAGAAGGAGAGAGAGAGAGAGAGAGAGAGAGAGAGAGAGAGAGAGAGAGAGAGAGAGAGAGACTCAGGTGGACTGTCTATCCCTGCTCTGCTGGCTTCTCAGTTCCTTGCTGTAGCCTGAAGAGGCTGCTGCCAAGAACAATTGATGATGAGCATTGGTCTGAGCTGAAAGAACTGACCATAGCGCTGGTGATTTGCTCATCTCCCCTCTCACTCTCCTGTCCCTGCAAATCATGGCCCTTCTAGGTCTGGAGTACAATGAGCAAGAGAAGCAGCATGGCTTAGTGGATAAAGGACGGACCTGGGAGTCAGAAGGACCTGGGTTCTAATCCCGGCTCCACCATGTGTTGGCTGTGTGATCTTGGGCAAGTCACTTCACTTCTCTGGGCCTCAGTTACCTCGTCTGTAAAATGGAGATTGAGATTCATTCATTCAATCGTATTTATTGAGCACTTACTGTGTGCAGAGCACTGTACTAAGTACTTGGAAAGTACAATTCTGCAACAAATAGAGACAATCCCTGCCCACAGTGGGCTCACAGTCTAGAAGGGGGGACAACAAAACAAAACAAGTAGACAGGCACCAATAGCATCAATATAAATAAATGGAATTATAGTTATATACACATCATTAATAAAATAATTAGAATTTATTAGCACCAAAGGAGCAGAGTGTGTGGGCTTGGGTTGTAGAAGGTGAGAAAGGAGGTGAGGTAGGAGGGGGCAAGGTGATGGAGAGCTTTGAAGCCAATAGTGAGGACTTTTTGCTTGATATGGACGTTGATAGGCAACCAATGGAGATTTTTGAGGAGGGAGGTGACGTGCCCAGAATGTTTATGTAGAAAGATAAGGTAAGAGTGTAAGCCCCATGGGAAATCGGGACTGTGTCCAACCTGTTTAACTTGTATCTACTCCAGTGCTTAGAACAGTGCTTGGCACGTAGTAGGCATTTAACATGTACTTTAATTATTATTATTAAGTTGGCAGGCAGGAGTGCAGCACTTTGCGAAGGGTACCCAGAGATTCTTTATGTGCAGGATCCATTTATGGCTAGAGGGACCATAGCATAGAGTCAGTGCTCTGTCAGGGCACCTGAACCCGACAGGCAGTTGCCTTGAGAGCCACTGTGGTCTTTGCCACTCGCGTTAGCCCATTGAATTTCTACAGGGCTTCTTTGGGAAGATAGTTCCAGGACATTGAATCTGCAAGACAGTACACTCAGTTCTGCCTGAAAGAATGTTTTTAATGAGTGTCTCTGCTAGAATGCAATGGTAGAATTAAGGAATATTTTCCTGACAACACCCTGCCTCATTCATTCATTCAATTGTATTTATTAAGCACTTACTGTGTGCAGAACACTGTACTAAGTGCTTGGGAAAGTTCATTACAACAATAAACAGTGACAATCTCTGCCCACAATGAGCTCACAGTCTAGAGTGGGAAAAACAGACATCAATACAAATAAATAAAATTACAGATAAATGCGTAAGTGCTATGGGGCTGGGAGGAGGGGGAAGAGCAAAGGGAGCAAGTCAAGGTGTTGCAGAAGGGAGTGGGAGCTGAGGAAAAGTAGAGCTTAGTCTGGGAAGGCCTCTTGGAGGAGATGTACCTTCAATAAGGGGGAAAGAGTAATTGGCTGGAGGATTTGAGGAGGGAAGGCATTCCAAGCCAGAGGCAGGACATAGGCCAGGGGTCAGCGACAAGACAGGCGAGATCGAGGCACTGTGAGAAGGTTAGCACCAGAGGAGTGACGTATGTGGGCTCGGTTGTAGAATGAGAGAAGCAGGATGAAGTAGGAGTGGGGAAGATGATGGAGTGCTTTAAAGCCAATGGTGAAGAGTTTTTGTTTGATACGGAGGAGGAGAGGCAACCACTGGAGATTTTTGAGGAGTCGGGGGTGACATGCCCTGACCGTGTCTGTAGAAAGATGATCCGGGTAGCAGAGTGAAGTATGGACTAGAGTGAGGAGAGATAGCAAGTTGGGAGGTCAGCAAGGAGGCTGATGCAGTAATCTAGATGAGATGGATGAGTGATTGTATTATTGTGGTAGCAGTTTGGATGGAGAGGAAAGAGCAGATTTTAGTGATGTTGTAAAGGTGGAGCTGACAGGATTTGGTTACAGATTGAATATGTGGGTTGAACAAGAGAGAGGAGTCAAGGATAATAATTCCAAGGTTACAGACTTGTGAGATGGGAAAGATGGTGGTGCCGTCTACAATGATTGGAAAGTCAGGAAGAGGACAGGGTTTGGGTGGGAAGATAGGGAGTTCTGTTTTGGGCATGTTAAGTTTGAGATGAAGAGAGGACATCCAAGTAGAAATGCCTTGAAGGCAGGAGGAGATGTGAGCCTGGAGAGAGGGAGATAGATCGGGGGAGGGGATGTAGATTTGGGTATCATCTGCATAGAGACGGTAGCTGAAGCTGTGGGAGCAAATGAGTTCTCCAAGGGGAATGCGGATGAGTTCTTCAAGGGGAATGAGGATGGAGAATAGGAGGGGACCGAGAACTGAACCTTGAGGGACCCCCAGAGTTAGGGGGTGGGAGACAGAGTAGGAGCCCATGAATGAGGCTGAGAATGAACAGATGAAGAGATAAGAGGAGAACCAGGAGAGGACAGAGTCAGTGAAGCCAATATTGGATAACATTTCCAGGAGAAGGGGGTGGTCCACAGTATCGAAGGCAGCTGAGAGGTTGAGGAGGATGAGGATGGGGTAGAAGCCATTGGATTTGGCAAGAAGAAGGAGATCATTGGTGACCTCTGAGAGGGTGGTTTCTGTGGAGTGAAGGGGATGGAAGCCAGACTTGAGGGGGTCCAGTAGCAAATTGGAGAAGAGGCATTTGAGACAGCAGGTATAGATGGCTCGCTCAAGGAGCTTGGAGAGGAATGATAGGAGGGAGATGGGGTGATAACTGGAGGGAGCCATGGGGTCAAGGGAGGGTATTTTTAGGATGGGGGAGACATGGGCATGTTTGAAGGCAATGGGGAAGAAGCCATTGGAGAGTAAACGGTTGAAGATGGCTGCTAGGAAGGGAAAGAGGGAAGAGGTCAGAGGTATTTTTATAAAGTGCAAAGGAAAGGAATCTGATGCACATGTGGAGGGGGTGGCATTTGAGAGGAGGCAGAAGATCTCCTCTGGAGACACTGCTGAGAAGGATGGATAAGTTGAAGGGGGGGTGGGAGGGGGAGGGAATGAGGAGGGAGAAGGGCAATTTTAGGGAGCTCACAACTGATGGTGTTAATTTTCTTAGTAAAGTAGATGGCCAGGTCAGTGGGGGCAAGGGATGGGGGAGGCGGGTGGACAGGGGGCCTGAGGAGGGGGTTAAATGTCTGGAACAACTGGTGAGGGTGATGGGACTAGGTATCAATGAGGGAAGAGAAATAGTTTTGCCGGGCAGAGTTAAAGCAAGCAAAGATAAACTTGAAGTGGACAAAGTTGGCCTGATAGTTTGATTTCCACCAGCAGCATTGTGATACTCGAGCACAAGAGCGAGTTATAGGTGATCCAGGGCTGTGGATTTGTAGCACGAGAGCAACAAAGGGACAGGGGAGCAAGTGAATTGAGTTCAGTAAAGAGGGTGGTGTTGAAAATGTCTATTTAGTTATCAAGAGTGGGTAGATTGGGTATGGAAGCTAAGTGGGGAATGATGAGTTGAGAAAGTTGGATGGGGTTCAGAGATAGGAGGTCTATGTGGGGGAATAGCACACATTTACAGGGAAGAGGAGTGTGGGAGAGGAGGCAAGTGAGAAGGTTTGTGGTCAGATAGAGGGATTAAAGAGTTGGTGAGGGTAGAGATTGAGCAGTAGCTAGAGATGATGAGATCAAATTGGCAGGTGGGGGAGGTGGAGTGGAGCAGAAGGTTAGCGAAGTTGAGGAGTGATAGAAGGGGGACAGCAGAGGGGTCATCAGGAACATCTATGTGGATACTGAAGTCCCCAACGATCAAAGTGGGCATGGAGAGAGAGAGAGAAGGAATGTGAGAAAGGGATCAAAATGGTTAAAGAAGTTGGAGGTGGGACCTAGGGGGTGGTAGATGACCAAAACTAGAATCTGGAGGGGGTGGTAGAGGTGGATGATATGGGCTTCAAAGGAAGGGAAAGAAAGGGTAGGGGAAGGTGGGATGGTACGAAAGCAGCATTGGGGCGTGAGAAGGAAGGCAACACCTCCTCCTTTCCCAGTGAGTCTGGGGGAGTGGGAGGAGAAGAGGCCCCCTCTGGAGAGAGCAGCTGGGGAGATGGTGTCATTTTGGGAGAGGCAGTTTTCAGTAATGGCGAGGAGGAGGAGTGACTGAGACAGGAACAAGTCAAGGATGAAGGGGAGCTTCTCCATCATGGAGCAGGGGTTCATTCATTCATTCAATTGCATTTATTGAGCGCTTACTGTGCGCAGAACACTGTTCTAAGCGCTTGGAAAGTACAATTTGACAGTAAATAGAGACAATCCTACCCAGCGGGCTCACAGTCTAGAAAGGGGGAGACAGACAACAAAACAAAACAAGTGGACTGGCATCAATAACATCAGTATAAATAAATAGAATTATAGGTATATACACATCATTAATAAAAATAAATAGAATAATAAATACGTACATATATACACAAGTGCTGTGGGGTGGGGAGGGGTGGTAGAGCAGAGGGAGGGAGTAGGAGAGATGGGGAGGAGTTCCACAGGCCACACTTGGCAGCCACTGTGCCAGGGCCGGGAGGGGTGTCGTGGGGGGGAGGTGTGAGGGCTCCTGTTTCTCCCCACTCCAGTCTGTACTTCACTCTGCTGCTCAGATCATTTTTCTAAAAAAAACTGCTCAGTTCACATCTCCACAATCCTCAAGAACCTCTAATGGTTGCCCATCCACCTCCGCAGCAAACAGAAACCCCTTAACATCGGTTTTAAAGCATTCAATCAGCTCGCCCCCTCTATCTTACCTCCTTGATTTCCTACTACAGCCCAGCCTGCACACTTCACTCCCACAGTGCCAACCTATTCACTGTAACTTGATCTCATTTATCTTGCTGCTGACCCCCTCGCCCACATCCTCCCTCGGGCCTGGAACTCCCCCCACTTTTACATACAGCAGAATACCGACGCCCCACCTTCAAAGCCTTATTAAAATCCCATCTCCTTCAAGAGACCTTCCCCAACTAAGCCCTCATTTCCCTTACTCCCACACCCTCTGCATCACCTATGCGCTTGGATTCATACTCTTTAAATACTTGATCGTCACCCCACCCTCAGCCCCACAGCATTTATGGATATAGCTGTATTTTATTTTAATATCTGTCTCTGCCTCTAGACTGTAAACTCCTGGTAGGAAGAGAACATATCTACCAATTCTGTTGTAATGTACTCTCCCAGGTGCTTAGTATCGTGCTCTGTGCACAGTAAGTGCTCAGTAAACACCATCAATTGACTGATATACAGCATGATGTCTGGAAAAAACAGTTGTGCGCAATATCAGATTAGTTTTCCTTAAAGATGCAAGAACACAATCCCTGTGGTCATAATAATAATGAATAATAATCATGATACTTATTAAATACTCACTATGTGCCAAGCACTGTTTTAAGCACTGGGGTAGATACAAGATAATCAGTCTGGACCCAGTCCTTGTCGCACATGGGGTTCACAGTCTAAGTAGGAGGGAGTAGGATTTAATCCCCATATAACATATGAGGTAACTGAGGTACAGAGAAGTGAAGTGACTTGACCGAGGTAATGCAGCAGACATGAGGCAGAGCCGGGAATGGAACACAGGTCCTTTGACTCCCAGGCCCGTGCTCTTTCCATTAGGCCACGCAGCTTCTCTTATAGGAGTTATAGGAGAATGGGGTGCAATAGAATTAGTTCTATTCACCAATTTCATTTCCTTTTGTTCTGTACAATAATGAGGTATTTAGGAATAATTTTACAAATAACTCATTGTCAACTTGCAGCTATTTAAAAATCCAATCTGACTGCATGTCATGTGAAAATTGAAATAGTAATCCACACATGGTAATGAGTTTGACATGCCTGGCTTCTCCTCAGGTGAGGGTTAGGCACCAGTTCAAGGTGGCTGGATAAGCTAGATGGGGGTGAGGTTTAACAATGGACAGGGCCAGTTTGGCCACTGATGGCATTCTGAGAAAGTGGGAGTAAGGGAAGCGGGGAGAGAGGAGGGGGAAAGGGAGAGAGGAAAAATGGAGAAGGAAAAGAGAGGGGAGGGGGGAAAGATGAAAGGAAGAGAAAGAAAGAGGAAAGGGGAAGAGAAAAGAACAGGGGAGAGGTAGGGGGAGTGGTGACTTATCTCTTCCTCTTCCTCCTGAGCTGCCAACAGATCTTCTGGGCCAGGTAGCTGCTACTGGCCATTAGTGCAACTGTCACCCCGAGCCAGGCAACGACGATGAGCAGCAGTGGTTGCCACATCCAAACGGGCTGCTGTTTTTTGCGTGGCCGGATGGCATAGCTCTGTCCACTCTGGAATTTCCCAACCGGGGCCAATTCGTCCACCAGAGTCACCATGTTGATTTCTGGCCTAAGGAAGGATCCTAATGGCATTGACTTAGGCCGATTGGGTGGTAGTTCAGAACCCCAAAAAGCATGACTGTCCACTCATTTGGGGACATTGAGTCACCTTGCACCAGCTGCAGGAACTCCTTCAGATTCCTGGATACTAGAGGGACTTTCAATGCACTCCTCATTTGCCTCTTCACTTACAAGCTTCATGTACAATCAGTTAAAGCTTAAGCACTGGAAGACTCCAGGATCAACATGTTCTCGGGCGAAAAACAAACTAGAGTGCAAGCCCACCAAGCAGATCCGGCACAGGCCTGCCAAGGCACGTAGAAAAGTACAACAAACCCCAAGAGAAGTGTTTGCCCAGGTTGAGAGGTGGAAAAGGAAGGTCAGAACGTGAACGCATAGAGGGGATTTGGGGCAGGCCTCACAACCAGTATTGAGTTGCAACAACCCTAAGTCCCGGCTCCACCACATGTTTCCTGTGTGACCTTGGGCAAGTCATTTCGCTTCTCTGGGCCTCAGTTACCTTATCTGTAAAATGGGGATTAAGAGTGTTAGCCCTATGTGGGACAGGGACTGCGTCCAACCTGACTAACTTGTATCTACCCCAGTGCTTGGAACATAGTAAGAGCTTAACAAAGTACCATAATTAATATTATTATTATACTCAATAATGGCTTAGGAAATAATGATAATAACTGTGGCCTGGAATTCCCCCCCTTCCTACATGACAGACCTTCACTCTCCGCACCTTCAAAGCCTTAGTACAATCACATCTTCTCCAAGAGGCCTTCCCTGATTAAGCCCTCGTTTCCTCTGCTCCCTCTCCCTTCTGCATCGCCCTTTCACTTGGATTTGCCCTCTTTATTCACCCCACCCTCAGCCCCACAGCACTTATATACATATCCAAAATTTAGAGCACGGACCTGGGAGTCAGAAGGCCGTGGGTTCTAATCCCCGCTTTCCCACTACTCTGCTGTGTGACCTTGGGCAAGTCAGTTCACTTCTCTGTGCCTCAGTTGCCTCATCTATAAAGTGGGGATTGAGACTGTGAGCCCCACATGGGACAAGGGATTGAGTCCAACCCAATTTGCTTTCTACTCACCCCAGAGCTTAGTGCAGTGCTTGGCACATAGTAAGTGCTTAACAAATACCATTATCAATATTATTATTATTATGATTAATTTATGTAAATTTCGGTCTCCCTGTCTAGACTGTAATCTCCCTATGGGCAGGGAATGTATCTACTAACTCTGTTATATTGTACTCTCCCAAGAACTCAGTACAGCGCTCTGCACACAGTAAGCACTTGATAAATATAACTGATTGATTGATTGAATTGTGGCATTTGTTAAGCTCTTACTTTGTGCCAAGCACTGTCCTAAGTGCTGAGGTAGATATGGGATAATCAGGTTAGACAAAGTCTCTGTCCCACACAGGGCTCACAGTCTAAGTAGGAGGGAGACCAGGCTTTGAATTCCCATTTTACAGGTGAGGAAACCGAGGCACAGAGAAGTGAAGTAACTTGCCTAAGTTCAGACAGCAGACAAGTAGCACCTGTTCTCCCTCCTACTTAGACTGTGAGCCCCAGGTGGGACCTGATGATCTCGTCTCTACCCCAGCGCTTAGTACAGTGCTTGGCACATAGTGAGCCAAGGACTAGCTGGTTCTCATCCCGGCTCTGCCACTCGTTTTCTGTGTGACCGTGGGCAGAATCACTTCACCTCTCTGGGCCTCAGTTCCCCCATCTGTAAAATGGGGAGTAAGACCGTGAACCCAATGTGGGACAGGGACTGTGTCCCCTCTAGACTGTAAGCTCATTGTGTGAGGGAAATGTATCTGTTTATAGTTGCACTCTCCCAAGCGCTCCCCAGACTGAGCCCCCTTTTTCCTCTCCTCCTCCCCATCCACCCGCACTACCTCCTTCCCCTCCCCACAGCACTTGTGTATATTTGTACACAAGTTTTATCACTCTATTTTATTAGATTTTATTTAGTTTTATTAGATTTATTACTCTGTTTCTTGTACATATTTACTATTCTATTTATTTTGTTAATGATGTGCATATAGCTTTAATTCTATTTGTTCTGATGACTTTGACCTGTCTACATGTTTTGTTTTGTTGTCTGTCTCCCCTTCTATCAATCAATCAATCAATCAATCAATCGTATTTATTGAGCGCTTACTGTGTGCAGAGCACTGTACTAAACGCTTGGGAAGTACAAGTTGGCAACATATAGAGATGGTCCCTACCCAACAGTGGGCTCACAGTCTAGAAGGGGGAGACAGAGAACAAAACAAAACATATTAACAAAATAAAATAAATAGAATAGATATGTACAAGTAAAATAAATAAATAGAGTAATAAATATGTACAAACATATATACATATATACAGGTACTGTGGGAAAGGGAAGGAGGTAAGGTCGGGGGGGGATGGATGGACTGTGACTGTGAGCCCGTTGTCGGGTAGGGACCGTCTCTATATGTTGCCGGCTTGTACTTCCCAAGCACTTGGTACAGTGCTCTGCACACAGTAAGCACTCAATAAATACGATTGAATGAAGTAGCAGCCAGGATCAGAGTCTGTGAAGCAGTGTGGCCTAGTGGAAAAAGCACAGACCTGTGAGTCAGAGGATCTGGGTTCTAATCCTGGCTCTGCCACTTGTTTGCTGGGTCACCTTGGGCAAGTCACTTAACTTCTCTATGCCTCAGTTTCCTCAACCATAAAATGGGGATTAAATGCCTCCTACTTAGACTGTGAGCCCCAAGCGAGTCAGGGACTGTGTCCGACCAATTAACGCTTGGAACAGTGTTTGACACATAGTAAGCACTTAGCAGATACTAAAAGAAAAAAAAGGTCTCCTGACTCCCAGGCCCAGACTAGGCTATGCTGCTTCCCAATGAAATAAGTTAAAGCAAAGCAGAATCTGCTGCTGAATGTGGTCTCATTCATTCAATCATTCATTCAATCATATATATTGAGCATTTACTGTGTGCAGAGCACTGTATAATAATAATAAGGATGTTGGTATTTCTTAAGCGCTTAATACGTGCCAAGCACTGTTCTAAGTGCTGGGGTAGATACAAGGTAATCAGGTTATCCCATATGGGGCTCACAGTCTTCATCCCCATTTTACAGATGAGGGAACTGAGGCCCAGAGAAGTGAAGTGATTTGCCCAAGGTCACACAGCTGACAAGTGGCAGAGCGGGGATTAGAACCCATTACCTTTGACTCCTAAACCCGGGCTCTTTCCACTTGGAAGAGTACAATGCAACTATAAACAGACACATTCCCTGTTCACAATGAACTTACAGTCTAGATGGGGGAAACAGACACAAATATAAACAAATAAATTACAGATATGTACATAAGTGCTGTGGGGCTGGGAGGGGAGAAGAATAAAGGGAGCAAGACAGAGAGATACAGAAGGGAGTGGGAGAAGAGGAAAGGGGGGGCTTAGTCTGGGAAGGCCTCTTGGAGGAGTAGTGCCTTCAATAAGACATCAAAGGCAGGGAGAGTAATTGTCTGTCCGATTTGAGGAGGGAGTCTAAGTGGGGCTTGAAGAGTTGAGAAAATAGAGTGGGATCTAAAAATCGGAGGTCTCTCTCGGGGAACAGTACAGATTTACGGGGAGGAAGTGTGTGGGAGCAAAGGCAAGAAAGTTGTGGTCGGATAGAGGGATTTCAGAGTTGGTGAGGGTAGAGACTGAGCAGTGGACAGAGATGATGAGATCAAGTGTGTGTCCACTTGTGTGTGTCCTTCTAGACTGTGAGCCCACTGTTGGGTAGGGACCGTCTCTACGTGTTGCCAACTTGTGCTTCCCAAGTGCTTAGTACAGTGCTCTGCACACAGTAAGCACTCAATAAATATGATTGATTGATTGTCCAAGTTAGTGGATGAAGTGGGGTGGAGCAGGAGGTCAGCGGAGTTGAGGCATGATAGAAGGCGGTCAGCAGAAGGGTCATCGGGAATATCTATATGGATACTGAAGTCCCCAAGGATCAATGGTCATGAAGAAAGAGAGAAGGAATGTGAGGAAGGGATCAAACTTGTTAAAGAAGTTGGAAGTGGGACCTGGGGCGGGGCGGGGGTGTCGATGACCGTGACTAGAATCTGGAGCAGGTGGTAGAGGCAGATGATATGGGCTTCGAAGGAAGGGAAAGAAAAGGATTGGGGGGATGGAATGGAGTGCGAGAAGGAAGCCAACACCTCCTCCTTTCCTAGTGAGTCTGGGGGTTGGGAGAATACACATCTCCCCATTCCTCAAGAACCTTGATTACTGTATCAGCCTCCTTGCTGACCTTTCAGCATCCTGTCTCTCCCCACTCCAGTCGGTACTTCACTTTGCGGCCCGGATCATTTTTCTACAAAGTCCTTGTTTCCACAGCCCTCAAGAAACTCCAGTAGTTGTCCATCCACCTCCTCATCAAACAAAAACTCCTCACCATTGGCTTTAAAGCACTGAAACACCTTGCCCCTTCCTACCTCACCTCCCTACTCTCCTACTACAACCCAGCCTGCACACTTCGCTCCTCTAATGCTAACCTTCTCACTGTACCTCGATCTCCACTGATCTTGCCACTGATCTTGCCTCTGGCCTGGAATGCCTTCCCTCCTCAAATCCGACAGACTGTTTCTCTCCCCTTCTTCAAAATCTTACTGAAGGCACATCTCCTTCAAGAGGCCTTCTCTGATTAAGCCCTCCTTTCCTCTTCCACTCCCTTCTGTGTCACCCTGATTTGCTCCCTCTATTCATCCCTCTCCCCACCCCCACAGCACTTATATACATATCTGTAAAATATTTATTTATATGAATGTCTGTCTCCCCCTCTAGACTATAAGCTCTTTGTGGGCAGGTAATATATCTGTTTATTTTTGTACTCTTCCAAGCACTTAGAAGCATCGTGGAGTAGTGGATAAAGCACGGGCCTGGGAGTCAGAAGCTCTAATCCTGGCTCTGCCACTTATCTGCTGTGTGACCTTGGGCTAGTCACTTCACTTCTCTAGGCCTCAGTTACCTCCTCTGTAAAATGGGCATTGAGACTGTGAGCTCCATGTGGGACAGGGACTCTGTCCAACCTGATTTGCTTGCATCCACCCCAGTGCTTAGCACAGTGCCTGGTACATAGTAAGAGCTTAACAAATATCGTTATTATTATTCTTCTTCATGATTCATATGGGGATTTTTTGAAAGTGAAAACTACTGGGAGGGCCATACAAAAATAGAGCAAAGTACATTTTCTAACCCATTATCCCATTGGGTGAACATTACATGCCTCATAAGGGCTGCTCAGGCACCAAGGCATTACTGTCCAATGGCACTGTTATCTCTTCACCTGCCCCCTTTCATTGGGTGTGTGGAGGAAGAGGAAGGAAAAATTACCATAAGATTAACTGACTGACTGACATGTGTTTGAGTAGTTTTTTCTAGTAGTGATGATGGACAGCACCAAGTCAACCATACTTCCTTGCCTGTTCCCAGGAGATTCAATTAATCAATCAATTGAATTTATTGAGCACTTACTATGTGCATAGCACTGCACTAAGCGCTTTGGAGATACAATATAACAATGTAACAGGCACACTCCCTGCCTATAACAAGCTTGTTATGGAGCTTAAATTACGGATATGTACTTAAGTGCTGTGGGGCTGAGGGGGGTATGAATAAAGGGAGCACATCAGGGCAATGCAGAAGGGAGTGGGAGAAAAGGAAATGAGGGCTTAAGTGAAGGCATTTTGGAGGAGATAGGCCTTCAGTAAGGCTCTGAGGGAGAGTAATTTGTCTGTCAGATATGAAGAGGGAGGGCATTCCAGGTCAGGGGAAAGATGTGGGCGAGAGGTCAGAGACGAGATAGATTAGATCGAGATACAGTGAGTAGGTTGGCATTAAAGGAGCAAAGTGTGTGGCCTTGATTGTAGCAGGAGAGTATTGAGGTGAGACAGAAGGGGAAAAGGTGATTGAGTGCTTTAAATCTGATGGTAAAGAGTTTCTGTTTGATGAGGAGGTGGATGGGCAACCACTGGAGATTCTTGAGGAGTGGGGAAACATGAACTGAATGGTTTTGTAGAAAAATTATCCAGGCAGCAGAGTGAAGTATGGAGTGGAATGGGGAGCGACAGGAGGCTGGGAGGTCTGCAAGGAGGCTGATAGAGTAATCGAGGTGAGATGGATAAGTGCTTGGATTAATGATAATGATAATAATAACAATAATAATAATAATAATAGTTCTGGTATTTGTTAAGCACTTACTGTGTGCCAGGCACTGTACTAAGCTCTGGGGTGGTTACAAGCAAATCTGGTCAGACACAGTCCTTGTCCCACATGGGGCTCACAGTCTCAATGCCCATTTTACAGATGAGGTAACTGAGGCGCAGAGAAGTGAAGTGACTAGCCCGAGGTCACACAACAGACAAGTGGCAGAGCCAAGATTAGAACCCCCGACCTTCTGACTCCCAGGTCTGTGGTCTATCCACTTTACCATGCTGCTTCGAGAGGAAAAGGTAGACTTTAATGATGTTGAACCGACAGGATTTAGCGATAGATTGAATATGTGGGTTGAATGAGAGAGAGGAGTCAAGGATAACACCAAGGTTCTGGGTTGTGAGACAGGAAGGATGGTGGTGTGGTCTACAGTGATGGGAAAGTCAGGGGGAGGACAGGGTTTGTATGAGAAGCTAAGGAGTTCTGTTTGGACATATTAAGCTTGAAGTGATAGGAGGACATTCAAGAAGAGATTCTTGAAGGCAGGAGGAAATATGAGACTGCAGAGAGGGAGATCAGTGCTGGAGATGGAAATTTGGGAATCATCTGCATAGAGGTGGTAGTTAAAGCCATGGGAGTGAATGTGTTCTCCAAGGGAGTGGGTGTAGATGGAGAATGGAGGGGACTCAGAATTGAACTTTGAGGGACAGCACAGTTAGGGAGTAGAAGACAGAGGCGAAGCCTGCAAAAGAGACTGAGCAGCCACAGAGATAAGAGAACCATCTGGTTCTATTTCTGCTGGTTCAATCTCTCATCCTATCTGACTGGATTACTGCATCAGCCTCCTCTCTGATCTCCCATCCTCCTGTCTCTCCCCACTTCAATCTATACTTCACTCTGTTGCCTGGATTATCTTTGTACAGAAACACTCTGGGCATGTCACTCCCCTCCTCAAAAATCTCCAGTGGTTGCCTGTCAGCCTACGAATCAAGCAAAAACTCTTCACTCGGCTTCAAGGCTCTCCATCCCCTGGCCCCCTCCTACCTCACCCCCCTTCTCTCTTTCTACAGCCCAGCCCGCACCCTCTACTCCTCTGCCGCTCACCTCCTCACTGTGACTCATTCTCGCCTGTCCCGCCATCGACCCCCAGCCCACGTCCTTCCCCTGGCCTGGAATGCCCTCCCTCCACACATCCGCCAAGCTAGCTCTCTTCCTCCCTTCAAATCCCTACTGAGAGTTCACCTCCTCCAGGAGGCCTTCCCAGACTGAGCCCTCTTTTTCCTCTCCTCCTCCCCATCCCCCCCCACCCTACCTCCTTCCCCTCCCCACAGCACCTGTATATATGTTGGTACAAATTTATTACTCTATTTATTTTGCTTGTACATATTTACTATTCTATTTATTTTGTTAATGATGTGCATATAGCTATAATTCTATTTATTCTGATGATTTTGACACCTGTCTACATGTTTTGTTTTGTTGTCTGTCTCCCCCTTGTAGACTGTGAGCCCATTGTTGGGTAGGGACCGTCTCTATATGTTGCCAACTTGTACTTCCCAATTGCTTAGTACACTGCTCTGCATACAGTAAGCGCTTAATAAATATGATTGAATGAATGAATAAACCAGGAGAGGACAGTGCCAGTGGAGCAGAGGTTGGATAATGTTTCCAGGAGAAGGGGGTGGTCAACAGTGTCAGAGGCAGCTGAGAGGTTGAGGAGGATTAGGATGAAATAGAGCACAGGCCTGAGAGTTAGAAGGACCTGGGTTCTAATTCTGGCTCTGCCACATGTCTACTGTATGACTTAGGCAAATCACTTCACTTTTCTGTGCCTCAATTACCCCGTCTGTCAAATGAGGTTAACACTGTGAGCCCCATGTGGGACAGAGACTAGGTCCAACCTGATTACCTTGGATCTACCCAGCATTTAGTACAGTGCCTGTCACATAGTAAATGCTTAACAAATACCGTTTAAAAAAGGGTCATTGGATTTGAAAAGTAGGAGATCATCTGTGATCTTTGAGAGGGCAGTTACTGTGGAGTGAAGGGGTTAGAAGCCAAATTGGAGGGTGTCGAGGAGGTCTGGAAAGTTTTTTTTTTATTAAGTACTTATGGGAGGGTGGCCAAATTTAGGACACTGGAGCCAGAAACACTGCCTCTACCATTTTGAGGAATGTCTTCCTTGACTAATTTATCATCCCCCCACCCTATTTCCCTCCCTAGTGCATCACCTATTCAATTGGGTGTTTATCCCTAAGGGCTTTGTTACTCATCCCACTACCACCCCTACAGCATTTATGTACCTATCCTTGTACCCTCTCCCTCAGCTGTAATTTATTTTAATGTCTGCCTCCCCAACTAGACTATAAGCTTCTGGAGGACAAGGACTATGTCAACCTACTCCTAGGTGCTTAGTACAGAGCTCCACCCACAGTAATTGATTGACTGAAGGCTTCCCCTCCCTTGTTCCTTTGAGTGAAAGAGGAAAGGATGACGTTTATTATTTGTCACAATTCCACCGTACCAAGCCAAATTAGTACTTGCTAGGACTCTGCAGGAAGTCCACAAAGACCTGTGAAACACAGTTTTTTCCCTAGGGAGCCATTAGGTGAAGTGGGAGGAAATACTGACATACATGGAAAAGAGGGTTTAACTGCAACTTACCCTAGATTTAGGGTGAGTTGGTTGTGTCAAAGGGAGTTGGGGCATATGGTTTCTGACTTCTTTTAGGGAATCGGGCTTGAGCTGGACCCCTTTTTCAAGATCATGTAGAGGAGGCCACAGCTTTCCAGTCTGCAGTGGAGGTGGTAATAATAATAATAGCATTTATTAAGCGCTTACTATGTGCAAAGCACTGTTCTAAGCGCTGGGGAGGCTACAAGGTGATCAGGTTGTCCCGGGGGGGGGGCTCACAGTATTTATCCCCATTTTACAGATGAGGGAACTGAGGCCCAAAGAAGCAAAGTGACTTGCCCAAAGTCACACAGCTGGCAATTGGTAGAGCCGGGCTTTGAACCCCTGACCTCGGACTCCAAAGCCCGTGGTTTTTCCACTGAGCCATGCTGCTTCTCTAGGTGGTAGGTCCAGTCTGGGAAGGAGTTCATGGCAAGGGGCTTTCAGTACCTAGGACGAACTGTGGTCATGCATGCAGAATATATGCAGAGCCCTGAGGCAGTCCTAATTCAAATGAATAGCCACTTCAGAAGACTGCTGCATTTGGAAGCTCTGTTAAACTGTGTGTACAGGATTGAGGAGAATCCAAAAAATCAGTGAGGGTTTACTTGTTCAAACTTCTGTCTAGCCATTCGCTGGTGAGCCTGTTTGCCACTCATAATGGAAAGAGCAAAGGTTTGGGGGTCAGAGGACCTGGGTTCTAATCCTGGCACTACAACTTTAAAAAAAATCATATTAAGTGCTTACTGTGTGTCAAGCACTGTACTGCACTGGGGTAGATACAAGCTAATCAAGTTGGATACAGTCCATGTCCCACATGGGGCTCACACTCTAAATCCTCATTTTACAGATAAGTGAAGTGACTTGCTCAGGGTCACAGAGCTGACAAATGGCAGCAAAATTAGAACCCAGGTCCTTCTGACAAATGGCAGCGGAATTAGAACGCAGGTCCTTCTGACTCCCCGGACCATGGTCTATCCACCCAGCCATGCTGCTCCTCACTAGGCCACTTGCCTGAGGTGTGACCTTGGGCCAGACACTTAACTTCTCTGTGCGTGTTTCCTCATCTGTAAAATGGGGATCAAATCCCAGTTCTCCCTCCTTCAGAATGTGAGCCCTCTGTGGAACAGGGACTATATCTGACCTGGCTACCTTGCATCTGCCCCAGCGCTTAGTACAGTACTTGACACATATTAAGTGCTAAACAAATACCACAGTTGTTATTATTCTTGTCAAACTGCAAGCAACAAACCCTGGTGATGGTAAGAATAAGTAGTCCTGTGGTCATTCAGGAAATGGATGAAGGCACCCATTTTCTAAACTGCTTAAACCCCAGAAAGCAATTTTCCATCAACGATTACAAATGGGATCTCAAAGAAACACTATAGGAGTGGAGAAAGGGATCATCCAGGTCATTCATTTTTGCAGGTCGACCTGGAAATAATAATAATAATTAACAATTATGGTATTTGTTAAGTGATATGTGCCAAGAACTATTCTAAGCACTAGGGTTGATATAAGGTAATCAGGTTGTCCTACATGGGGCTTACAGTCTTAATCCCCATTTTACAGATGAGGTAACTGAGGCACAGAGAAGTTAAGTGGCTTGCCTAAGGTCACACAGCTGACAAGTGGCGGAGCCAAGATTAGAGCCCATGACCTTCTGACTCCCAGGCCCGTGCTCTATCAAATATGCCACACTGCTTCTCTACATGCATTAGTTTTGGCATAAAACACATGGTCTCCTGGGTTATAATACCATTTTTAGAATCTGACATCTTCGATTTGAAAGTGGTATTGTTAGAGTCAGGGGGTAATTTGAAAAGTTTGAATGGAGGAGAAAAACAGACACTTGATTTGCAGCAGAGCCTTAAAATGAAGATGCATGGAGAAGAACAACAGACTGGCTTGAATGGCCTCATCCAGTCTTCTTTAGTGAGGATTAAAATATATGGTTTAATAAAAACTGCAAATTCAATTTCAAACAGGTTTATATACAATGCTTCAAATATGCATAAAGAGATGCTGTAGAAAATCTGAAGCCTGATACCAGGAAGAATATGGCCTGTGGTGTTTCAGTGGGGAATGCTGTCATTAACTGGGGGAATTTTCAGTGTGGGTGCATTTGGCCTGAGTTTACACAATGGGATAAAGTCAAAGTTTTGATACAGAGTTGTTTTATGGAAGCATAAAACAAAATCTCAGCTTAATTAGCAGAAGATAATAAATCATCAAGCAGCAGGGTAATTTCAGAGAAAAAACCAACAACCAACTTCCCCACGCCAATTCCGCATCCCCTCCCAAGCCCTTGGAAGGACCTCAACCCAGGGGTTACATGTTACTTTAGAAAGGCAGGAGTTCCCAGTGTTAGATGCTGAAGGGCATTTCTATCAGCTCCGAAGTGGTTTGCCAGAGTCTGGCTGTCTCCTGTGCAACCTTTTGTCCTTTTTCTATAGTGGTGGAACAACCCCTACCTGCAAGCAACTTTATTCTAAAAAACCCTCCCTGCACTCCTTCCCCCTTTACAGCCACTGGGTTATTATCTAAATGGAAGAGATCAGAGGTTAGAATAAAGATCAGCGTTCAGAAGCCAAGAAAAAACAGACTCATTCCATTGTAGGTAGCACCTTTAAATACAATCGGAGGATAGTCAATATACTGTACTGTAAGTTATTATTATTAGTAGTAATATACTATGTACTATGTCTGTGTACCCTGAAAATCATCCTCCAGTGAATATTTGGGAACTGTGTACTTTGTTTCTTCTTTTTTATTGGGCTAGATATATTTCACTTTGATTAAAAATAGGATTCTATATTATTTTGGATCTAATTTCTTGTCATTAGGGGCCAGTTAGGCTGGCCTAAGTATACATTAGACATTCAAGTCCCAGCCTGGGTGACCTAGGGCAAGTCACTCAACTTGCAGTTCAGCTTCCTATTTGCAAGTGAGGATGATAATAGCCACAGAATGGTGATGATGTAGAATGCTGGGGTATAGGAAGCACCTTATGATTACTCATGAATGAAGCATTATTGGTCAATTTCCCAGAAAGGGAGCAGTAAAGATGCTGGAAAAGAAGATAGCTCTTTCTAAATATAATGTATGCTCCTTGTGGGCAGGGAATGTTCATTCATTCATTCATTCAGTCAGTCAGTCATATTTATTGAGCACTTACTGTGTGCAGAGCACTGTACTAAGCACTTGGGAAGTACAAGTTGGCAACATATAGAGAACGGTCCCTACCCAACAACGGGCTCACAATCTAGAAAGGGGAGACAGACAACAAAACAAAACATGTGGACAGATGTCAAGTCATCAGAATAAATAGATATAAAGCTAGATGCACATCATTATCAAAATAAGTAGAATAGTAAATATGTACAAGTAAAATAAATAGAGTAATACATCTGTGCATACATATATACAGGTGCTGTGGGGAGGGGAAGGAGGTAGGGTGGGGGGAATGGGGAGGAGGAGAGGAAAAAGGGGGCTCAGTCTGGGAAGGCCTCCTGGAGGAGGTGAGCTCTCCATAGGGCTTTGAAGGGAGGAAGAGAGCTAGCTTGGCGGATGTGCGGAGGGAGGGCATTCCAGGCCGGGGGGAGGACGTGGGCCTGGGGGTCGATGGCAGGACAGGCAAGAATGAGGTACAGTGAGGAGGTTAGTGGCAGAAGAGCAGAGGGTGCGATGTACTAAGCACTTGGAAAGTACAATTTGGCAACAGATAGAGACAGTCCCTACCCAACAACGGGCTCACAGTCTAGAAGGGGGAGACACACAACAAAACAAAACAAGTAGAAAGATGTCAATGCCATCAGAATAGTTAAATAGAATTATAGATATACACACATCATTAATAAAATAGAGTAATAAATATGTACAAATATACACAAGTGCTGTGGGGAGGGGGAGTCTGTAGGACAGAGGGTGGGGGGCCGATGGGGAGGGGAGGAGGAAGAGAGGAAAAGGGGAGGCTCAGTCTGGGAAGGCCTCCTGGAGGAGGTGAGCTCTCAGTAGGGCTTTGAAGGGAGAAAGAGAGCTAGTTTGGCGGATGTGTGGAGGGAGGGCATTCCAGGCCAGAGGTAGGGTGTGGGCCAGGGGTCGACGGCGGGACAGGCGAGAATGAGGCACAGTTAGGAGGTTAGCGGCAGAGGAGCAGAGTGTGGGGGCTGGGCTGTAGAAGGAGAGAAGGGAGGTGAGGTAGGACGCGGTAAGGTGATGGAAAGCTTTGAAGCCAATAGTGAAGAGTTTTTGCTTCATGCAAAGGTTGACAGGCAACCCTTGGAAATTTCTGAAGAGGGAAGCGACATGCCCAGAGCATTTCTGTAGAAAGATAATCTGGCAGCAGAGTGAAGTATAGACTGAAGCAGGGAAAGACAGAAGGATGAGAGATCAGAAAGGAGGCCAATGTAGTAATCCAGTCGGGTTAGGATGAGAGATTGAACCAACAAGGTTGCAGTTTGGATGGAGAGGAAAGGGCGGATCTTGGCAATGTTGTCAAGGTGAGACCGGCAGGATTTGGTGACGGGTTGGATGTGTGGGTTGAACGAGAGAGTGGAGTCAAGGATGACACCAAGTTTCCAGGCTTGTGAGACGGGAAGGATGGTAGTGCCATCCACAGTGACGGTAAAGTCAGGGAGAGGACAGGGTTTGGAAGGGAAGATAAGGAGCTCAGTCTTGGACATGCTGAGCTTTAGGTGGTGGGTGGACATCCAGGTGGAGGTGTCCTGAAGGCAGGAGGAGATACGAGGTTCCTGCCCCTCCTCCTTCCCTCACCCCCAACGATCTGGCCTCCTACTTCATTAGTAAAATTAACTCCATCAGGTCTGAGCTCCCCAAAGTCACTCTTCCCCCTTCTCCAACCCCCCGGCTCTCAACCCTCTCCGCTACTCTCCCATCCTTTCCAGCAGTATCCTCAGATGAGATCTCCTCCCTCCTCTCAAGTGCTACTCTGGCCACCTGTGCTTCTGACCCCATTCCCTCTCATCTTATTAAATCTCTCACCCCGTCCCTCCTCCCTTCCTTAACTTCCATCTTCAATCACTCACTCTCCACTGGTTCCTTCCCCTCTGCCTTCAAACATGCCCATGTCTCCCCCATCCTAAAAAAACCCTCTCTTGACCCCACCTCCCCTTCTAATTATCACCCTATCTCCCTCCTACCCTTCCTTTCCAAACTCCTTGAATGAGTCGTCTACACCCACTGCCTCGAATTCCCAGGTGCAGGAATGTCCTATAGGGAGTCTGGACTAAATCAGACCACGAGGGCTGGTATAAGCTGTTGGGTAACCTTGGGCGAGTTGGCATTTCAAGATTCTGGTATGGGGTTGGGGGAGCAGAACTATGTCGCCATTCCTTAAACTGGTCATCCCTGGGTTGGGCTTGGAAGATATTGATTCTGGGCCTAACACTGTCCTGAACTTGGTCTGAGGAGGGGACTATTTAAGGAGTCAGAAGGTCCTGCGTTCTTATTCTGGCTCTACCACTTGTCTGCTGTGTGACCTTAGGCAAGTCATTTCACTTCTCTGTGCTTCACTTTCCTCATTTATAAAATGGGAGTTGAGACTGTGAGTCCCACTTGGGACAAGGGACTGTGTCCAACCTGATTTGCTTGTATACACCCCAGCACTTAGTACAGTGTTTGGCACATAGTAAACGTTTAACAAATACTGTAATTATTATTATTATTATTATTATTATTATTATTATTATTAAGTGGACCTGAGGCCATGGCAGGGAGTTCTGTTTTGAAATAATAATAATAATGGCATGTATTAAGTGCTTACTATGTGCAAAGCACTGTTCTAAGCGCTGGGGAGGTTACAAGGTGATCAGGTTGTCCCATGGGGGGCTCACATTCTTCATCCCCATTTTACAGATGAGGTAAATGAGGCACAGAGAAGTGAAGTGACTTACCCAAAGTCACCCAGCTGACAATTGGCAGAGCCGGGATTTGAACCCATGACCTCTGACTCCAAAGCCTGTGCTCTTTCCATTGAGCCACGCTGCTTCTCTGAAATGGTTCTGCCTCTCCATCTCCTCAGAGCCATCAGATGACCACATCACCAGGGCAGTGGAGAGAGGTCAGGAGAGTTTCCCCTCCATGTCTCCGCTTTTGGAAGCACTGTTGGATATGGCAGGCCTTTGAATTGGAACTCCCAGGCCATGGGTAGTTCCTGGTGTCTGCTTCACCAACCTCTAAAATTGGTGTTGCCAGCCACTGGGATATAGAGCAACACAAAACAGGCCCACAAACAAACCAAAAGGTTGCTTCAGAGGTAATAATAATAATAACTGTAGTATTTGTTAAGCACTTACTATGTGCAAGGCACTGTACTAAGTGCTGAGGTGAATACAAGCAAATCGGGTTGGACACAGTCCCTGTCCCACAGGGGCTCACATTCTTAATCGCCTGTTTATTGTTATATTGTACTTTCCAAAGCTCTTAGAACAGTGCTCTGTCACAGTAAGTGCTCAATAAATATGATTGAATGAATTTTACAGATAAGGTAACTGAAGTAAAGTGATGTACCCAAGGCCACACAGCAGACAGGTGTCAAAGTTGGGATTAGCACCCAGGACCTTCTGACTCCCAGGCCCATGCTCTATCCACTAGGCCACGGTGGGTTCCGGGATTTGTTGGCCTCAGGCCTACAGTGACCATTCCATTTTTTTCCCCTTATGGCTATTTGTTAAGCACTTACTATGTGCCAGGCACTGTACTAAGCACTGGGGTAGATACAAAAAAATCAGGTTGGACACGGTCCCTGTCCCACATAGGGCTCACAATCATCCCCATTTTACACATGAAGTAATTGAAGAATAGAGAAGTGAAGTGAGTTGCCCTAGGTCACAGAGCAGACAAGTGGCAGAGCCAGGATTAGAACCTGGGTCCTTCTGACTCCCAGGGCCATGCTCTATCCACTAGGCCATGCTGCTTCTCATTGAGATCCTCCCGATTCTGGAGGTTCCATCCAGTCATTCATTCATTCATTCATTCCATCGTATTTATTGAGCGCTTACTGTGTGCAGAGCACTGTACTAAGCGCTTGGGAAGTACAAGTTGGCAAAATATAGAGACGGTCCCTACCAAACAGTGGGCTCACAGTCTGGAAGATCCAGACTGCCTAAGATGGGACCCACTATACTTTGGGCCGGGTGGCAGGAAGACAACCGAAGCAAGTATCGCCACCACAACCAGAGCATAAACAGCGGCAGATGAGCTGGAGACAATGTGCAGAGGCAGATAAGTTCTGTTATTTGCCCTTCTCTCAGTTTCCTCTTTGTCACTTTCCCCTCTTTCCCTTTTTCCTTCTCTCTTAACCTCTTTCCTCCCTTATCCCTCTCCCCTATTAACTCCTTTCCTCTCTCCTCCTCTTCCCTTTTCTTTCCCCCTTCTCCTCTTTTTCTGTTCCAGTCTCCCTCCCCTCCCCACAACCCCGCCATTTGGGTCCCAATTCTGGCACACTTAAAGGGTTCAGATTTCTGGTCACTGTAATCTGTCCTTCCTGGTCAGAGGTCCCTGAGAGCCAGTCTCCCTCGGAAACCTCAAACCAGACCAGTCTCTACTCTACCCAGAAGCCTATAGGTGACTCCCTACAACTCATAGGCTTCCTCTCCTGTGTGACCCAGCTCTTAAAGGAGCTCTGTGCTTCAGCTTTACTCTGAGCCACTCACTCTGTGAGGCTGCTCATTTTTTACCTCCTCATTTTTACACTTAATGAATAGCTTCCAACTCGACATTTTGAGCCCTGACTTTTACAGTAACATGTGTTTAGTAATGTCCTTAAAGAAATAACTCTGGGGCACATGTGGCTCTTGAGGCAATAGCTAAGAGAATGATTTCTCTGAATGTTGAATATACCCAGAGATTACCTAATCATTGCCCTCAGCTCTGACCTTTATCTCAACAAGTGAAGAAAATGATAACTTGGTGTCAGGAGAGGCACAAGTGACTTATTTGATTTCTCCTCGAGTTGAGATAAAGGTTGACTCATTATAGGATGTAGCTGTCAAGGATCCTCTTAGGTACAGTGGACGTTATTTTCCTGTTCTTCATCTTCTCCCCTTTTTATGGCAGTATATAGAAATAGTTTAACATGAAATACTCTGAATATCAATGCAAGAATTAGTTCTGGATGAAGAAACTATTAGAAAGCTTAAAGAACAGAATTTAGTTTCATCAATGATTTTATTAAGAGTTGGTGAAAGAGAACTAAAAAATTATCTTCACTATTGTTTCTAACGAAATTTTTTTCTTAATTAAAATTAAGCACAGGATAATAGGATGTGTATTAAGCAGAAAATATTTAATTTTAGATCCTTCACATTCTATACTTTAACTTATATGAGATGAATACTGGAAAAATATAGGAATTGAATATATGGAAAATCAAAAAAGTAAAAAAAAACCCCTAAATATCATTTTGGAGGCAGAGATCATTTAGGATTCTATGCCTCTTTTTCTCAATTCTCTCATTCTGTGATGATGATAATAATAATACTGGTATTTGTTAAGTGCTTACTTTGTGCCAAGTTCTGTACTAAGCGCCGTGGTAGATACAAGGTAATCAGGTCTGACATGGGGCTCACAGTCTAAGTAAGAGGGAAAACAGGCATTGAATCCCCTTTTGCAGATGAGGGAACTGAGACACAAAGAAGTGAAGTGACTTGCCCAAGGTCACATGGCAGACCAGTGGCGGAGCAGGGATTAGACCCCAGGTCCTGTGACTCCCAGGCTGGTGTTCTTTCCAAGCCACGCTGCTTCCCTGTCTACTCCATTACCCATTTCAGGCTCCTTGTACAGTGATTTACACACAGTAGGTGTTCAATAGATACTATTGATTGATGGATTATTAATTGGTGTCCTAGTTCAGCTCTGAAACTTCATCTCCTTGCTAGAGGAAACAAAATGGGAGGCTGAGATGATTTTTAACATCTGCAATCAGTCTCCAGTGTTCACCAAAGAAAGGGCTTAATAGTGAAATAGTTAATGCTATTACTTCTTCACACCGTATCGTGCCTCCAAACAATTGTCAGGGCAGGGGCACTCACACAACACTGATAGAGAAGCAGTGAAACATCTTGGAGCTGCTCTTTCATGGACATCAGATTCATTCATTCATTCAATCATATTTATTGAGTGCTTACTGTGTGCAGAGCACTGAACTAAGCGCTTGGGAAGTACAAGTTGGTAACATATAGAGATGGTCCTTACCCAACAACGGGCTCACAGTCTAGAAGGGGGAGACAGACAACAAAACAAAACATGTGGACAGGTGTCAAGTCATCAGAATAAATAGAAGTAAAGCTAGATGCACATCATTAACAAAATTAATAGAATAGTAAATATGTACAAGTAAAATAGAGTAATAAATCTGTACAAACATATATACAGGTGCTGTGGGGAGGGGAAGGAGGTAGGGCAGGGGGGATGGGGAGGAGGAGAGGAAAAAGGGGGTTCAGTCTGGGAAGGCCTCCTGGAGGAGGTGAGCTCTCAGTAGGGCTTTGAAGGGAGGAAGAGAGCTAGCTTGGCAGATGTGCAGAGGGAGGGCATTCCAGGCCAGGGGGAGGACGTGGGCCGGGGGTCGATGGTGGGACAGGCAAGAATGAGGCACAGTGAGGAGGTTAGCGGCAGAGGAGCAGAGGGTGCGGGCTGGGCTGTAGGAGAGAAGGGAGGTGAGGTAGGAGCGGGCGAGGTGATGAAGAGCCTTGAAGCCGAGAGTGAGGAGTTTTTGCTTGATGCGTAGGTTAACTGGTAGCCACTGGAGATTTTTCAGGAGGGGAGTAACAAGCTCAGAGCGTTTCTGCACAAAGATGATCCGGGCAGCAGCATGAAGTATAGACTGAAGTGGGGAGAGACAGGAGGACAGGAGATCAGAGAGGAGGCTGATACAGTAATCCAGTCGGGTTAGGATGAGATATGGAACCAGCAAGGTAGTGGTTTGGATGGAGAGGAAAGGGTGGATCTTGGCGATGTTGCGGAGGTGAGACCAGCAGGTTTTGGTGACTGATTGGATGTGAGGGGTGAACGAGAGAGCAGAGTCGAGGATGACACCAAGGTTGCAGGCTTGTGAGACGGGAAGGATGGGAAGCTGGTTGGAATGTTGATCTGTTTTGATGCAGAAATGAAATATTGTACTACTATACAACTGTACTGAAGCAATGCCCACATCATTTAAGTAGTGAATTATATGCAAATAATGACTTTTGCTGGTTATTGTGGGAGTTGAAGCAGATTGGATTGATTTTTCATGTTTCAAAGAAGTGATCTCAGGCAGAATACTAGGCGGACAAAGTTTCGGCGAGCTCACACTTGGTTTGCCAGAAATCAAATAGTGGTGATTTCTTTTCAGCAGGATAGACCTCATTCACTCAACTCAGAGCAAAGGGGTTAGAGACTCTAAGTTGCAAAGAACCACACTCTCATTTCAAATAGTGATAAGAAGAGCAAAGTTCCGAGAACAGAGCCAAACAGCATCAAACCCAATTCTGTGTATCCCTTCTGCTGCTGTTACCAAGGCAAAAGTTCTGCTCATCGAAGGAGGACAAAACAGTACAAACTACATGAAATACATTTATACAGACCTGGCATGGATAACTGTAGAGCTGCACCAGGCTTGCAGAAGCCATTTGGAAATCTCAAACTAAATGTGTAGTGCTGTATTTTGGGTTGGATTTCCCACGGTGGGTTTTCCCTTTTTTTGTTGTTCTGTAGTTAAACAGGTGGGGTTCGCTCCTTTCTAAATTGGATGAATTCTTTACAAAAAGCTGTGCGTCAGTTCACACGGCAGTTAGACTGGACTTGTAAGCACCTGATTAAACAGAATTCTTCTTTATAGTTTACTAGACATCAGTTCCTTTCTCTGCTAGTTTAGGGCGGGGAAATCTGTAAACCTTTCTCTTCCAGAGAGCACAGATAGAGCCCTGGAACACAACTAGCTGGAGTTTATGGACAAAGACCCCAGCTTAGCTTTGAGTTCCAAGTTTTGCCAGGTTTTGTGATTCTACATCACCGCCATGGATCAAACTTTTCAGTTCAGGAGGCTTTTTTTGGGGAAAATTGTTAAAAACACTCAGCAGTGCAGTCACATGAAACCTGTCACCAAACCCAGCATTTCTTTGGTGAGCTCTTCCCTGAATGATAGTGTTCTACATCAGATCAATTGGACAAGATTTGAGCGATGAAGCCTAAATCACTGAATTTGGGGTGAAATTGAATCCTTTCAACACAGTAACAAAAAGACCAGTTTGAACTGACATTTATGGCCCTTCCAGTAGATGATTAGCTCAAAGCAGGAGGCTGAAACAGTCATTGCTATTGTAGTGAAGATGGGGTCACTGAGATCTGGGTAGGTTAAGAATCTCAGTTGAGGTGACACTAATGGTGAGTGGATTCTAAACTGGAAACAGAATCCCAAACTTTCATGTCAAGATCTCTGTCTAATCAGGTGTCTCCTTTGGCTATCTTGAAGTTGGGGGTATGAAAATGTTGAGATCCTAGTAGCTAATGAACAAAAAATGATGCTATTCTGCTTCACCAAGCACTAGAAAAATTGAACTCGGAGAATGTTCAATTCAAAGAGTTTGTCTGCACCCAGAAGAGGACGTTCATGACCTTGGACTTTCCTCCATCCTTCACTCCTCCCTACAAACACACACACACACACACACACACACACCAAAAAACACCTACTTTTGAAAAGATCTCTTCATCGTAGAGGTGCATGAACTGTTGTATTTCTTTCCTGTCTGAAAGGAATTCATGTCAAAAGCAGATAAGGGAAATCTGTGATAAAGTCTTTATGAGGTTGGAAGACAGTAATCTTAGCAATGTGAAGGTGTCACTTGGTGTAAAGAAAGATGTCAAGTGCTTTGTTGGTGTCCCACTACAGATACTTGAAGTCTTAGAGTTACTTACAATGATTTGGATTTCATAGCCACAGTCAATCCCACTGGATATTTATCTCCTGGAAGCTTAGTGAAAAGGGATGCAAGGAAGAGAAGGAAGCAGCGTGGCCTAGTATGTACATCACAGGCTTGCGAGTCAGAAGGATCTGGGCAAGGACCTTGGGCAAGTCACTTAACTTCTCTATGTCTCAGGTACCTCATCTGTAAAATGGCAATCAAAACTGTGAACCCTAGGTGGTATATGGACTGTGTCCGACCTGATTAGCTTGGATCCTCCCCATCACTTAGTACAGAGTGCCTGACACATAGTTAAGTGCTTAACAAATCCCATAAAAAAGAGAGAGAGAATCAATCAATCAAAGGGATATTTATTGAGCACTTACCATGTACAGGGCACTGTATTAAGTGCTTGGGAGAGTCCAGTAGAGTTGGTAGCCAGGATCCCTGCCCTCAGGGAGCTTTACAATCTCTTGAGACTCAAGTTTGTTGTCCCAGGGTTGTTGTCCTAGAAGTGGTAGAAAAGAGTCTTCCCATGACTCTAAATGGACAAACTGCTGAAGAAAAGAAAACAGAGAAGTAACTGGGAAACAGCTATGGATGATAGCTCAACCTAAAGGAAAGGTTGCCTAAACTTAAGCTAATAATAGTAATAACAATTCTGGTACTTGTGAAGTGCTTACTATCTGCTGGGGCAGATACAAGATAATTAGCTCCCACTTGGGGCTCATAGTCTAAATAGGAGGGAGAACCGAGGCACTGAGAAGTGAAGTGACTTGCCCAAGTTCACACAGCAGACAAGTGGCAGAGCTGGTATTAGAACCCAGCTCCTTCTGAGTCATATTAATGTCTGTCTCCCCCTCTAGGCTGTAGGCTTCTTACGGGCAGGGAATGTTTCTGCTAATTCTGTTGTACTGAACTCCCCCAAGCACTTGGTACAGTGCTCTGCATATAGTAAGTGCTCAATAAATACCATTGATTAATGGATTGATTGATTCTGACTCTCAGATCCATTTTCTATCCACTTGGCCATACTGCTTCTTAAGACATTAGGTAGCTATTAAGGCTGAGGCATTACCAAAAGCAACGGCAGACCTAGTCAAATACGGCCAACACACGCACTCAGCAAGGAAAGGAATGCTGGTCAAGTACTACTCTTATCAGGGCATCCCAAAAACGAGGACAACAGTATTATCAGGGTCATTTTCTACTGTGACTGGTGTTTAGATTTATATGCATATGTGTGATTCTGTTCACCCATCTGGTGTCCTCCTTCCTTTCAAGGGGAATAATTTCCTCTTGGATGGTTGGTCTTTTAAGGGGCAAGGAACGGAAGTAAGATATCAGGAGATAAATGGAGAGATAAGGTCCCTTCTGAGAACTATCATTGGTTTGATTTCATAAATGTTAGTTTCAAGTGTTAGCATGTGTTTCAGATGCTCGGGAGCATTTTTAATAAACACGCCTCCTTCCTTAATGAAACTTTCTTGTCATTTTACACCTGGATTTCTGGAGATGTGAGGTAAGTCAAAGTGGGAGCGTATAAATGAAGCTGTAAATGAAGAGGTTCTCCAAGGCAGGAATTTCTTTCATCAAAGAAAAGGAATGCTTCCAGTCTGACACAGAGATCACCAATCAAAATGCTCAACAATGTGTGGTCTTGAAGTTAACTGTCATCATCGTCATCATTAGAATTCATTGATCATAATAATAATGATGATGGCATTTGTTAAGTGCTTACTATGTGCCAAGCACTGTTCTAAGCACTGCGGTATATACAAGGTAATCAGGATGTCCCATGTGGGGCTTACAGTCTTAATCCCCATTTTACAGATGAGGGAACTGAGGCACAGAGAAGTTAAGTGATTTGCCCAAGGTCACACAGGCCAAGATTAGAACTCATGACCTCTGACTCTCAAGACCCTGTTCTTTCCACTAAGCCATGCTGCTGTTCATGTCAGTGGTACTGTGGCAGTACCATTGGCGACCCTAATAGTATGCTAATCTTCTAATTAGCAGCCAGATTAGTTACCACAGTGTCATTTGCTACAAGTCCAGAGGCCCTTAACCCTCCTTCAGCCACTTCTGACAGCTTGCAAACCACCGATCCAGCCACTCCAGGCACACCTCAACTCCTTTTCCCAAACTTTCAGCCTGCAGACTGATTTAAAGTTGGTGCTGGGAGTATGTACCGGCTCTTCTCCCTTTCCTGTCTTGGAGGGTGGGAGAGGGGTCCCCCTCATGCTCTCGGCAAAGCCAGAGTAAGGTTCTTCTGGGCCCGGGGTAGGGGAGGCTGGGAGGGTTACCAAGCTAAAGTTGACTTTTGCACTCAGTGTTATTTTCATCTGGTTGGCACCCTGAGAGCAGGGCAAGGGAGCAGCTGAAACTAAGGAAAGTGGAAGGCAGAAGACAGTGCAGTTTTGAAGATCCCCAAACCCTCCTCTTTCCTTCTTCCCCATGACCTACTGATGGTGATTGGGAAGCAGAGGCTGATCTCCCTCACCCTGTCTCATCTCACCCAGCCTCCACTCCTAAATGTCAAGGTTGGACCACTCTGGATGTCATATGCCCTGCTGAAGGTCAATCCACAGTTTCTATTTTCATTGTATGTGGTGTCCCAAGAAAGATACGAAATGCAATCTTAGAAACTGCCTCTCTGACTCCAAATTCCAGGAGAGGAATGTGAATGCAGGAATGCTGTGATACATTATTACACAGTGGTCCTTTGAGTACAATAGACTTCCTTTTTTCTCAATTATTCTCAAGGTCCCCTGCCAGTAAAGTTTCAAAATATTGGTGGTGGAAAAAGTGATTCTGAGATTTTGCTGTTATCTCAATAGATTGGGTTTGATTCTGAAAAGCTTTCCACTCATTTCAGGCATTGGCCCAAGAGTGAAGGCAGGTTTGGGAAACCATCCTTCAGAGCTCTGATTTATTTCAAAGATGGAGCACTCCATGATACCTCCACTGTCTTCCAGCTTTCCGTCTCTCTGCAACCAGGGTGTTGGACAAAATTCAAATTTCCTACAAAGAGCCCCTGTGTTGTTGGGCTTGCTTATTCCCTGTCATAGAAATTAAGACTCAAGAGAGTCTAGGCCATGAAGCAGGATGGCCTAGTGGAAAGAGCCAATGCAGAAGGGAGTGGGTGAAAAGGAAATGAGGGCTTAGGCGAAGGCCTTTTGGAGGAGGTATGCCTTCAATTAGGCTTTGAAAGTGGGGAGAGTAATTGTCTGTGGGATATGAAGAGGGGGGGCATTGCAGGCCAGAGGCCAGATGTGGGCTAGAAGTTGGTGGTGAGATAGACGAGACTGAGGTAGAGTGAGTAGGTTGGCATTGGAAGATTGAAGTGTGTGGGCTGGGTTGTAGTAGAAAATCCGGGAAGTAAAGTAGGCGGGAGCAAGATGATTAAGTGCTTCAGAGGCGATGGTAAGGAGTTTCTGTTCGATGCAGAGGTGGATGGGAGACCACTGGAGATTCTGGAGGAGTGAGAAACATAGGCTGAAAGGTTCTGTAGAAAAATGACCCAGACAGCAGAGTGAAGAATGGACTGGAGTGGGGAGAGACAGAAGGCAGGGAGGTCAGCAAGGAGGCCAATGAAATAATCAAGGCGAGATAGGGTAAGTGCTTGGATTAACATCGTAGCTGTTTGGATGGAGAGGCAAGGGTGGATTTTAGTGATGTTGTGAGGGTCTAACCAACAGGAGTTGGTGACAGATTGAATATGTGAGTTGAAGGAGAGAGATGGGTTGAGGATAACGCCAAGGTTCCAAGCTTGTGAGACAGGGAGGATGGTGGTGCTGTCTACAGTGATGGGAAAGTCAGGGGGAGGACAGGGTTTGGGAGAGGAGATAAACAGTTCAGTTTTGAACATGTTAAGTTTGTGGTAGCATTGGGACATCCAAGTAGAAATGAGACTGCAGGGAAGGAGATAAATTCGGGCTGGAGATGTAGATTTGGGAATCATCCACATAGAGATGGTAGCTGAAGCTATCGGGGCGAATGAGTTCTCCAAAGGAGTGGGTGTAGATGGAGAATAAAAGGGAACCCAGACCTGAGCCTTAAGGGACTCCCACATTTAGGGGGTGGGAGGCAGAGGAGGAGCCCACGAAAGAGACTGAGAAGAAGTGGTTAGAGAGAGAGGAGGAGAATCAGGAGAGGACAGTGTCGGTGAAGCCAAGATTGGATAATGTTTCCAGCCAATTGCTTGCTATATAACTTTGGGCAACTCATTTAATTTCTCTGTGCCTCAGTTTCTTCATCTGTAAAATGGGGATTAAAACTCCATTTCTAAGTCTACTACTTAGACTGTGAACCCCATAAGGAACAGAGACTGTACCCGACATGATTGTCTTATATCTACGGAATTGCTTAGAACAGCCCTTGACATATAGTAAGTGTTTAACAAATACTATTTTAAAAAAATAAGAGACAGAGCACACACTGATTCTGAGAACTATCTTACCTGAGAGATATGAGGTACACTCAGTCTTTTCATAGCATGTGTTTTCACTGCGCGTTGGGGATAGAACACGATTAGGAAATTAGGGACCATTCTTCTGACAATTCACAGCCATGCCTAGCTGCTCAAAGACAGTTGTTGGCAGAATCCCCTGAACAGTCTACATGCCCCCCCTCCTATTAAATAATAATAATAATAATAATGACATTTGTTAAGCACTTACTATGTGCCAGGCACTGTACTAAGCACTGGGGTGGATACAAGCAAATCAGGTTGGACACAGTCCCTGTACCACATGGGTCACCCAGTCTCAATCCCCATTTTACAGATGAGGTAACTGAGGCCCATAGAAGTGAAGCGACTTGCCTGAGGTCACACAGCAGACAAGTGGCAGAGCCAGAATTAGAACCCGGGTCCTTCTGACTCCTAGGCTTGTGCTCTAACCACTAGGCCATTATGCTTCTCATGGATATGCCAAATAGATTGTTAGATCTTCCATAGTTGCACAGGGTAGTCATACTGTCCACCTGGAAGCATGAGGGAAGACATATAGTGGGAGACCAACCCGCCCCCACCTCTGCCTGCAGCGTGGCTCCTTCTCCAACCTAAAGGGGCTGTTGCTGCCTCAGGGGAACCCCAACATCATCAGCAGCAGAGACAATGGCTCCCCCAGCCCAGAGCAAGGAACTAAATTGCCGGTCAAGGTGGGAGCGGGATGATCTCCATTATGTTGCAATAATCTGTGAGGAAGATGATTTGGGCCTCTGTGAGTGAGTGGGTGGTGTGAGTGTGTGTGTGCGGGCATGTTTGTGAGAGAAAGTATGTGTGTGTGCGTGGGCTTCTCTGTCCCCATGTATTGCTTGGTGTCTAGTTCCTCTGTCTTCATGACTCTACATCTCTCTGTCTCTTGTTGTCTCTCTCTCCTTCCTTCCCTCACTGTCTCTCACTGTCTCTTTCCCTCTCCCTCCCTCCCTCCCTCTCTGTCTCTCACTGTCTCTTTCTCTCTTTCTCCCTCTCCCTCCCTCTCTCCCTCTCTCTGGTCTCTTCCTTTCCTGCTTTTTCTTCCCTCATTAAAATTGCCAACTAAAATTCCTGCCCGCTAATATTGTCTGAACAAGAAATGAATAAATACAGTTTTATTCATCAATTTCATCTTTTGATTCTACTTAATAATAACGAATCAGGTTGATAATTATTTTACAAAGAGTGTAGAAGTAACTTATTGCTTTATAAAAGTGCCACCCATGTGCAGATGGATAACTGCACAAGTATCCTATCCAGAGGAATTACTTTGACATGGCCTAAAGTGTCATAGTGTCCGCTGTACACTGCTCCTAGCTGGGTCGGATTTGGATGTTCCACCGTGGAGAAGGTGCTTTAGATTTTTCCTGGAGAATTACCACAGGTCACAGGCCACATGTGTAAATGCCCGGTGAGAGTTATGACCACCTTCCTTATGTGCTAAGTAAAAAGCTTTGCACCCTCACCTCTGCTTAAAGCTGATTAATAGGGCTCCCTTTCTCCCAACCCCAGGGAATTGAGCTCATTCTTCTTAGAATTACTGCTAGCAAGAATGCAGGAGAAGCACCCTATTGTACTCTGCAGCTTATTAAATAACAACACTGCTCATGTGAATGGTGGTTCAGTGGCATCTGGGTTGCGGCTTCTAAGAGAAATAGAGAGAGCCGATAGTATCTCAGTGTTAAAAACAAAAAGGCCTGAGCAGCAGCTTAGCAACTGTGGTATGTGTTCCCTGGCCACGCAGGTCAGCAACCATAAGCTTTCTAGGAAAAAGGAAGCCAGGAGAGGGTAGAACAATGGGAGGAAGTAGTCAAATGCTCTCCTGCAAGTTTCCTGCAGAGACAGAGTGCAAAGACAGCTCTGGTTGGCTCAGCCCACCATCCCCTATTTATCCGGGGGAAGGAAAGTCAGATGATAAGTCATTGAGCTTCACTCCATGACCAAGGCATTGTTGAAATCACCCCCAAGTAGAGTTGGTCCCAGGCTCAGAAAATGGATTTTGATTTGATAATAAAGCTTGAGTCATTAAACTCCGACCGACCTTAATGGACGGAATTCAGTGGGTTGGAGCCTAACTGTCAGGAGCCTGCCTTCTGAAGTAAGGGAGAGGGAAAGGCACTCCAACCCCCACTAAATCCTTCCACCTCTGCTAACTTCTTCCAGGCCCAGCTGACTTCTCCCCATCTTCCACCTTCTTTCAAATCCTTCCATCCTCTATCTCCACCCCCTCCACTAAGTCTCCCCATCCCTACAAATTCTCCCCGCTCCACTCTGAGTCCCTGGCATTTTGTGCTAACTTGTCCCATCCTTTCTGAGTCCCACAAAATTTTCCAACCCCCGCCCCCCACTGAGGCCCCCTACTCACTGTTACCCCTGCTTCTCCCTCCCTTCTCCTGTTGCTCTCTTCTTAGCCCATCGACTCCTCCCCTGCTTCTTGTTTCGCTCTGCTTATCTTTTCCCATCCTACTGCCCAGATACTACTCCTCTTCCAGACTCTTCTGGCCACTTCTCTCTTCTTCTTTCTCCTTGAGCTTCCAGAGCTCCTGCTGCTTCTCCTAATGCCCCAGTGCTTCTGAGCGGGCTTCTGTCCATTTGAGGGCAATGAGAAATCCCCCAGAAATTCAAAGCAAAATTCAAAGATCATAGCCTAGAAAGAGAGAGCTAGAAATGTTTCATAGAGCTTGAAAAATCCTCAAAAGATCAGCTGGTCCTGTCTCTTACATCCACTTTTCAGATCATTTCTGAAACTGGGAGTGCTAAGGCTTAGGTTTTAAGTCTACAGAACTTCTGAGTCCTTCATAGATCATCTTCCTTGTTGGTCCTATCTTCGTGTCAGGAACATGCTTTTTAAAAAGTGTCTCGGTAATAGATACCTGGGTGTACAAAGTTGAAGTTATAGCTCTTTCACAATCTCTCCTGAGAAATTTTACAGAATTCATGAGCCCACAATTTGACTGTAAGTGCCTGAAGGGCAGGAATCATCATCAACATCATCGAAATAGTATTTCTTGAGTGCTTACTGTGTGCAGAGTACTATACTAAACGCTTGAGAAAGTACAAATACAGCAGAGTTGGTAGACACATTTCCTCCCCAAAATGAGCTTACAGGCTAGAGGGGCTGACAAACATTAAATAAATCAACTATGGAAACAGACATAAGTGCTCTGGGGCTGAGGGAGGGAAGGGGAGGGCTGAGAGATCAAGTTTCTTGCTTCTACTGTGTGTTTCCCAAACCTGTTGCAGAGAATGGAACTGCCTGGCTAGCCAAAGAAGAGTTCTTTTAAATTAGCCTTCAAAATAAGTACAAAATAATTGCTAGCTCTTACAGATTTCTAAAGTCTGATTTCCCTTGGCAGAGTACACTGATCATAAAATGAATGAAATCAGAGGAAATCTTAATTGTTCTAGGGTAAGTGGTTATACAAACTATGTGAGCAGGAGAATGGGTCTTTTAACTAAGGCTATTCTAAGAAGTGTTTTGCTTGGATGTTCATCTGTTATTTTCTCAAGATTGCATTGCTATTTAAATAATAATAACAATAAATAGTTATGATATCTGTTTAGCACTTACTATGTGTCAAGCATCATCATCGATGATATTTATTGAGCTCTTACTGTGTGCAGAACACTGAGCTAAGCATTTAGGGAAGTATAAGACATCAGAGTTGGGAGAAACATTCCCTGCTCACAACAAGCTTACAGTCTACCGGGGAGACAGACATTAACAGAAATATATAATTTATTATTTATTATTTATAGATACGTACATAAGTGCTGTGAGGCAGAGGATAGGGTGAATTTCAAATTCCCAAAGGTCACAGATCTAAGTTCAAAGGATGCAAGAGCACTGTTCTAAGCACTGGGGTAGATACAAGTTAATCAGGTTGGACAGTCTCCGTACCACATGGGGCTCACAGTCTATGAAGGAGGAAGAATAGGTTTTGAATCCTCCTTTGAGAATTAAGGAAATGGAGGCTCAGAGAAGTTAAGTGATTTGTCCAAGGTCACACAGCAGGCAAGTAGCAGAGCCAGGATTAGAACCCGGGTTCTCTGACTCCTAGGTCTGTGCTCTTTCCACTGGGCCATGCTGCTTCTCTTTTCTGTCCTGAATTACTGTGACAAATGTGCTTCATTCAATACAGGTTCAATACAACATATTGTCAATACAAAGTATTAGTAGTGTCTCTGATATTACGGGATAAATCCTTGACAAATCAAACCAGTACAAGAAAGGCAAACTTCCCAACTGTCTCTTGTGGAAGTTAGTGGAAATAAATACAAACAGATAGATACCGTGTGGCCCACAGAGTTGGTGAAGGAAAAATAAAGGTTAAAACTATAAGACAAGACTATATAGACACAAAGGTCCCTATAAATGGTAGATTCAAAATGCTTTGCCAACATTTGAAAAATATATCCTGTAGATTTATTTAAGGATTAAGGAGTGAGAGACAAGTGAAATTAGCTACAGTTTCAGCATTTACTATAGGAAAGCAGCATGGCCTATTGGGGAAGCAGTGAGGCCTAGTGGAAAGTATATGGGCCGGGGAAACAGAGGGCCTGAGTTCTAATTCAGCTCCACCACTTATCTGCTGAGTGAGACCTTGGGCAAGTCACTTCAGTTCTCTATGTCTGTTTCCTCATCTGTAAAATGGGAATTAAACCTTACTCCCTTCTACTTAGACTGTGAGCCCCATGTGGGAAAGGGACCATGTCCAACCTGATTATCTTGTATGGAGCCCAGTGCCTAACACAGTGCTTGACACAAAGTAAGGACTTAAAAGTACTGTAAAAAAAGTACCAATTGTTTTTTTCCAGTCAGACTGGGAGTATGGATACTTTGCATTGGGTCTGGCTTTATGGCAACCAGGCTTTTTAGATAAGGATTAATAAATATAATGATTATGGTATTTGTTAAGCACTTACTATGTGCCAAGTACTATTCTAAGCACTGAGGTAGATACCAGGTAATTAGGTTGGACACAGCCCCTGTCCCACGTGGGGCTCACTGTCTTAATCCCCATTTTACAGATGAGGCCACTGAGGCCCAGAGAAGTGAAATCAATCAATCAATCGTATTTATTGAGTGCTTACTGTGTGCAGAGCACTGTACTAAGCGCTTGGGAAGTACAAGTTGGCAACACATAGAGATGGTCCCTACCCAACAGTGGGCTCACAGTCTAGAAGGGGGAGACAGAGAACAAAACAAAACATATTAACAAAATGAAATAAATAGAATAGATATGTACAAGTAAAATAAATAAATAAATAGAGTAATAAATACATACAAACATATATACATATATACAGGTGATGTGGGAAAGGGAAGGAGGTAAGGCGGGGGGATGTGGGGGGGGAGAGGAAGGAGGGGGCTCAGTCTGGGAAGGCCTGCTGGAGGAGGTGAGCTCTCAGTAGAGCCTTGAAGGGAGGAAGAGAGCTAGCTTGGCAGATGTGGGGAGTGAGGGCATTCCAGGCCAGGGGGATGACGTGGGCCGGGGGTCGACGGCGGGACAGGCGAAAACGAGGCACAGTGAGGAGATTAGCAGCAGAGGAGCAGAGGGTGCGAGCTGGGCTGTAGAAGGAGAGAAGGGAGGTGAGGTAGGAGGGGGCGAGGTGATGGAGAGCCTTGAAGCTGAGGGTGAGGAGTTTCTGCCTGATGCGTAGGTTGATTGGTAGCCACTGGATCAATCAATCAATCAATCGTATTTATTGAGCGCTTACTGTGTGCAGAGCACTGTACTAAGCACTTGGGAAGTACAAGTTGGCAACATATAGAGACAGTCCCTACCCAACAGTGGGCTCACAGTCTAGAAGGGGGAGACAGAGAACAAAACCAAACATATTAACAAAATAAAATAAATGGAATAGATATGTACAAGTAAAATAAATAAATAAATAAATACATAAATAGACTAATAAATATGTACAAACATATATACATATATACAGGTGCTGTGGGGAAGGGAAGGAGGTAAGACGGGGGGGGATGGAGAGGGGGACGAGGGGCGGCGGAAGGAGGGGGCTCAGTCTGGGAAGGCCTCCTGGAGGAGGTGAGCTCTCAGTAGGGCCTTGAAGGGAGAAAGAGAGCTAGCTTGGTGGATGGGCAGAGGGAAGGCATTCCAGGCCAGGGGGATGACGTAGGCCGGGGGTTGACGGCGGGACAGGCGAGAATGAGGCACGGTGAGGAGATTAGCGGCAGAGGAGCGGAGGGTGCAGGCTGCGCGGTAGAAGGAGAGAAGGGAGGTGAGGTAGGAGGGGGCGAGGTGATGTAGAGCCTTGAAGCCAAGGGTGAGGAGTTTCTGCCTGATGCACAGATTGATTTGTAGCCATTGGAGATTTTTGAGGAGGGGAGTAACATGCCCAGAGCGTTTCTGCACAAAGACAATCCGGGCAGCAGCATGAAGTATGGATTGAAGTGGGGAGAGACACGAGGATGGGAGATCAGAGAGAAGGCTGATGCAGTAGTCCAGACGGGATAGGATGAGAGCTTGAACGAGCAGGGTAGCGGTTTGGATGGAGAGGAAAGGGCGGATCTTGGCAATCTTGTGGAGCTGAGACCGGCAGGTTTTGGTGACGGCTTGGATGTGAGGGGTGAATGAGAGAGCGTAGTCGAGGATGACACCAAGGTTGCAGGCTTGTGAGACGGGAAGGATGGTAGTGCCGTCAACAGAGATGGGAAAGTCAGGGAGAGGGCAGGGTTTGGGAGGGAAGACAAGGAGTTCAGTCTTGGACATGTTGAGTTTTAGGTGGCAGGCAGACATCCAGATGGAGATGTCCTGAAGGCAGGAGGAGATGCGAGCCTGGAGGGAGGGGGAGAGAGCAGGGGCAGAGATGTAGATTTAGGTGTCATCAGCATAGAGATGATAGTTGAAGCCGTGGGAGCGAATGAGGTCACCAAGGGAGAGAGTGTAGATCGAGAACAGAAGGGGACCAAGAACTGAACCTTGGGGAACCCCCACAGTAAGGGGATGGGAGGGGGAGGAGGAGCCTGCAAAAGAGACTGAAAATGAACGATCGGAGAGATAAGAGGAGAACCAGGAGAGGATGGAGTCTGTGAAGCCAAGGTTGGATAGTGTGTTGAGGAGAAGGGGGTGGTCCACAGTGTCGAAGGCAGTTGAGTGGTCGAGGAGGATTAGGATAGAGTATGAGCCATTGGATTTGGCAAGCAGGAGGTCATTGGTGACCTTTGAGAGGGCTGTTTCCGTGGAATGTAGGGGACGGAAGCCAGACTGGAGGGGGTTGAGGAGAGAGTTGGTGTTGAGGAATTCGAGGCAGTGTGTGTAGGCAACTCGTTCAAGGAGTTTGGAAAGGAATGGTAGGAGGGATATGGGGCGATAACTAGAAGGTGAGGTGGGGTCAAGAGAGGGTTTTTTTAGGATGGGACAGACATGGGCACGTTTGAAAGCAGGGGGAAGTAACCAGTGGAGAGTGAGCAGTTGAAGATGAAAGTTAAGGAGGGGAGAAGGGATGGAGTGAGAGATTTCATGAGATGAGAGGGAATGGGGTCAGAAGCACAGGCGGCCAGAGTAGCACTTGAGAGGAGGGAGGAGAGCTCCTCTGAGGATACTGCTGGGAAGGATGGGAGAGTAGCAGAGAGTGTTGAGAGCCGGGGGGTTGGAGGCGGGGGGAGTGACTTTGGGGAGGTCAGACCTGATGGATTTAATTTTATTAATGAATTAGGAGGCCAGATCGTTGGGGGTGAGGGAAGGAGGAAGGGGAGGAACCGGGGGCCTGAGAAAGGAGTTGAATGTACGGAAGAGCTGACGGGGATGATGGGCATGGATGTCAATAAGGGAGGAGAAATGGTTTTGTCTGGCAGAGGAGAGGGCTGAATTAAGGCAGAAAAGGATAAACTTGAAGTGAACGAGGTTGGCATGGTGTTTAGACTTTTGCCAGCAGCGTTCGGCAGCTTGAGCATAAGAGCGAAGGAGCCGGACAGTGGCAGTGATTCAGGGCTGTGGGTTAGTGGTACGAGTGCAGCGAAAGGAAAGGGGAGTGAGTGAGTCTAGCTGAGTAGAAAGGGTAGAGTTGAGAGCAGTAATCTGATCATCAAGCTCAACATGTCCAAGACTGAACTCCTTGTCTTCCCTCCCAAACCCTGCCCGCTCTCTGACTTTCCCTCTCTGTTGACGGCACTACCATCCTTCCCGTCTCACAAGCCCGCAAACTTGGTGTCATCCTGGACTCGGATCTCTCATTCACCCCTCACATCCAAGCCGTCACCAAAACCTGCCGGTCTCAGCTCCGCAATATTGCCAAGATCCGCCCTTTCCTCTCCATCCAAACCGCTACCCTGCTCGTTCAAGCTCTCATCCTATCCTGTCTGGACTACTGCATCAGCCTTCTCTCTGATCTCCCATCCTTGTCTCTCTCCCCACTTCAATCCATACTTCATGCTGCTGCCCGGATTGTCTTTGTCCAGAAACGCTCTGGGCATGTTACTCCCCTCCTCAAAAATCTCCAGTGGCTACCAATCAATCTGTGCATCAGGCAGAAACTCCTCACCCTCGGCTTCAAGGCTCTCCATCACCTCACCCCCTCCTACCTCACCTCCCTTCTCTCCTTCTACAGCCCCCCCCCCCGCACTCTCCACTCCTCTGCCGCTAATCTCCTCACCGTACCTCGTTCTCGCCTGTCCCGCCATCGGCCCCCGGCCCACGTCATCCCCCGGGCCTGGAATGCCCTCCCTCTGCCCATCTGCCAAGCTAGCTCTCTTCCTCCCTTCAAGGCCCTACTGAGAGCTCACCTCCTCCAGGAGGCCTTCCCAGACTGAGCCCCTTCCTTCCTCTCCCCCTCGTCCCCCTCTCCATCCCCCCATCTTACCTCCTTCCCTTCCCCACAGCACCTGTATATATGTATATGTTTGTACATATTTGTTACTCTATTTATTGATTGATTGATTTTACTTGTACATATCTATTCTATTTATTTTATTTTGTTAGTATGTTTGGTTTTGTTCTCTGTCTCCCCCTTTTAGACTGTGACCCCACTGTTGGGTAGGGACTGTCTCTATATGTTGCCAACTTGTACTTCCCAAGCGCTTAGTACAGTGCTCTGCATACAGTAAGCGCTCAATAAATACGATTGATGATGATGATGATCAAGACTGGGTAGAGAGGAGAGGGAGGCGAGGTGGGGTGTGAGGCGCTCAGAAAGATGGATGGGGTCAAGAGAGTGGAGATCTCTGTGAGGGAGTAATATGGATTTACAGGGGAAAGGAGTGTGAGTGAGGAGGCAGGTGAGAAGATTATGATCAGAGAGAGGGATTTCAGAGTTGGTGAGGGTGGACACAGTGCAGCGGTAGGAGATGATGAGGTCGAGGGTATGACCAAGTTGGTGACTTGCCTAAGGTTACACAACAGACAAGCTGTATAGCTGGGATTAGAACCCATGACCTTCTGACTCCCAGGCCCGTGCTCTATTCACTAGGTCATGCTGCTTCTCGCTACAAACTTCTACCCCCTCCCTCCTCAATGGCCTTCCTGTTCTCCCTTAACCACCTCATCCCTTGTCTCCCCACCCTTTCCCCTCGGCTCAGCGTTGTTCCATCCACTGCCTCTGACACTTTGGAACCCCACTTTTCAGAGCCTTTAAGCTGGGAGGGCAGACTGGTGGTGGCTGCAGTAGCTACAGTGGCAGATGATGTTGCCATTCATGCATAATTATCCCCTTGGTTACCAAGACAACTCTTAGCAGTCAATGGTTAGGCAACGCAGAGCCACCAAGAAATGAATTCTAGGCTGCTGCTTCTGCTGAGTTTGAACTCAGCCCAGACTTGACTACCATATTCTGTTTATCTACTTAAGCTGGGCTGAGATCTCATTGCTGGGCTTTTCCAGGTGTAAAGGGCCAATTATCCTAGGCCTGTGCCTTTCTTTCATTAATAGTGTTTATTTAGTGCTGAACTCAAGAGCCTCTCAGAGTACAACAGAAGCAGAACACGTGTTTCCTATGCTCACTATCTCACTAGCTTACTATCTAATGAGGGAGCCAGAAGACAAAAATGATTTACAAAGGGAAACAGTATGGCCTAGTGGAAAGAACATGGACCTAGGAGTCAGAGGACCTAGGTTCTAATCCTGGCTATGTCACTTGTCTGCTGTGTGACCCTGGACAAGTCACTTCACTTCTCTGTGCCTCAGTTACCTCATCTGTAAAATGGGAATTAAGACTGAGAGCCCTATCTTGCTTATTTTGTATTTGTCCCAGCCCAAAGTACAGTGCCTGAAACATAGTGAATGCTTAACAAATACCAGTAAATGAAAAAATAGAGGGAGTAGGATGATGTGAGTTTCCTCTGAAGCCTATATCACCCGCCTCTACCACCCATTCCAGTTATTATTATTATTATTATTATTATTAATAATAATAATAATAATAATAATAACAATGGTATTTGTTAAGTGCTTACTATGTGCCAAGCACTGTTCTAAGACTGGGAGGGGGGATACAAGGTAAACCAGGCTGTCCCACGTGGGGCTCACAGTTTTAATCCCCATTTTACAGATGAGGGAACTGAGGCACGGAGAAGTTAAGTGACTTGCCCAAAGTCACACAGCTGACAAGTGGCGGAGTCGGGTTTAGAACCCATGACCCCTGACTCCCAAGCCCAGGCTCTTTCCATTAAGCCATGCTGCTTCTCAAGTCACATAGTCATCTACTGCTGTCCCGAGGTGACCCTCAGGTACCGGCCATCTCAAGATCAAAAGCTATCTCGTGACCACCTGAGCCAGCAGGCGGAACTCGGAAGTGAGGGTGGGATACCGCCCCCATGACCAAATCTGCTAGATTGACAGCCCAAGCTGGGAATACAGAAGGTGTCCCTCGCCCCCGTGCCAATCAAATTAGGTATGGAGGAGGCGGGGAGGGCAGAGATTGGATAGACTGAGGCCGGAAGCTGGAATGGCCTAGGGGCACAGGCAATAAATACCTGTCGCCTCTGACCTTCCGGGTCAGAACACCAGGACACGCAGCAGCAGCCCACGTGTCTCTCCCTGCCCAGAAGGCCAGATGCCCGCTCTACAACCAGAACCAACACACTGAGGCAAGGGCCGCGGGATGGGTGAGTGTCTCGTGGGTGGGACCCAGGGATCCCGCTGCTGATGGGAATTATGAGTGGATTCCTCCCATGTAGGGAGAGCACATTGTGAGAGCTAGCCGCCCACCACGTGCGCGGGTAATGTAATGAATTCTTCCCATGTGGGAAAGTAAGTGGATTCTTCCCGAGTGGGAAGTGCACATGGGTGAGAGTTAACCAACTCACCCATGTGCGATTAACGGATGATTGTGTTCCTCCCGTGTAGGGAAGCTCTAATATTGCTAATTGATTATATTCCTCCCGAAAGGGAAGCTCAATCCATTGCACCTAAACAATTACATAAATTCAATTCACCTCGCGGAATTTTATATAAAACTTAGGCTTTCCGTCCCCGGCCTCTCTCTCTCTCGCCTCGCCGATCACTGAATGAACCCGTCCCCGGACGACGGGTGACAACTGCCCAGCCCTATCTCCCGACCCCCACCTCTAACTTTCTGAACCATTTTGATCCCTTTTTCACATTCCTTCCCTTTTTCTCCATCCTTGCATTAATAAGTGGGGACTTCAATATCTTCAATATCATTTCTGATAACACTTCTGCTGCCTGCTTCCCATCATTCCTCAAATTTATTGACCTCCTGCTCCACTCTACCTTATCTAGCCACCAATTTGGGCACACATTCAACTTATGATATCTATTCATTGTAAAATCTCTACCCTTGCCTCCTCTGAAATCCCTCTCTCCGAACACAACCTCCTCACCTGCCTTCTCTCCCACACATCCCCTCTCCACAGATCTGTACTGTTCCCCCAACAGAGACCTTTGATCTTTTGACCTGCACCAATTTTCTAAAGTCTTCATGCCCTATTTGGTCTCCATACCCAAACTAACTTCTCTTGACACACAAATCAATGCCCTCAACACTGCCCTCTCTCATGCCAGCTGTTTCAGATGTTTCACACCCTCCTCAAACTCCATGACCTCTTACCCACGCATCTTTTGACCCTAGTAACCTGGCCACCTGGCCACATATTTTATTGATAAAATTGAAACCATCTCCCTAAAATCTCCCGTTCCTCTCCAATAATTCTCTCCTTCTGCCCCTCCTTCGACTCTCCCATCTTTCCCAGCAGTACCTCAAGAGGAGATACCTCGCCTCCTCGTAAAAAACAACCCTCTCCACCTGTGCCTCTGACCCTATCCCTTCATACCTTATTGAAACACTCGCCACCCCTCCTCTCTCCCTGACTGCCGTCTTCAGCAGTTCATTTTCCGGTGGTTTCTTTCCCACTGCTTTCAAACATGCTTATGCCTCCCCATCCTAAAAAAACTCCCTTGACCCCATGACTCCCTATAGTTATCACCGTATCTCCCTCCTACCATTCCTCTACAAACTCCTTGGTGAGTTATCTACACCCGCTGCCTCCACTTCCTCCAATACTCTCCAAAGGGGTTTCTGCCACTTTCATTCCATGGAAACTGCCTTCTCTGAGGTCATCAATGACCTTCTTCTTGCCAAATTCAGTGGCCTCTACTCCACCCTAATCCTCCTCAACCTCTCAGCTGTCTTCAACACTAAGGACCATCCCCTTCTCTTGGAAACATTACCCAACCTTGGCTTCACTGACACTGTCCTCTCCTGGTTCTCCTCCTATCTTTCTGGCCATTCATTCTCAGCCTCTTTCACAGGCTCCTGTCTGTCTCCCACCAGCTAACTGTGGGAGTCCCTCAAGGATCAGCTTTGGGTCTCCTTCTATTCTCCATCTACACCCATTCAGTTAGAAAATTAATTCACTCCCATTCCACCATCTCTATATGGATGATTCTCAAATTTACCTTTCCAACCTTGACCTTTCTCCTTCTCTGCAGTTTTATATTTCCGACTGCCTTCAGGACTTCTCTATGTGGATGTCCCACCCTCACCAAAAGCTTAACATGTCCAAAACAGAACTCCTCTTCTTCCCACCCAAACCCTGTCCTCCCCGTTTTTCCCAACACTATAGACCCTATCTCACAAACCTATATGCTTGGCCTTATCTTTGACTCACCACTCTCTTTCAAACCACATATTCAATATTATCACCAGATCTTGTCAATTTTACCTTCACTACATCACTAAAATCTGCCCTTTCCTCTCCATCCAAATGGCTACTACACTGATCCAAGCGCTGATTATACCCCACCTTGGTCCAGCAGGTAAGCGACAGATCTGGAATTAGAACCCAGGTCCCCTGACGCCCAGACCTATGCTCTTTCCACTAGACCATGCTGCTTCTCAAGTTATGATTCTGCTCTTTAACAAACTGCCCATGGTAAAACTAGGAATATCTGATCCTCTTCCTATCCCGTTCACTTTCAGCCTGCTACCATTCTCCTGAAAGGAAGATAAATAGCAGCTGGAAGTGTGTGTGTCAGTACAGCAAGTTGTGCACGTGGAAACCTAGAGTTGTGATGCAATAGAGAAAAATGTGAATTGGTCCTCTATTGCAGTCCGATCAATTAGAACATGCACTTTGTTGAATGAGGTGGCAGAAATGCTTTCCGTCTGTTTAACTTACTGGGAGAGTTTGCCCCAAAAGCTGGCTTTACAGAAACCTTCTCTAAATTTTAATGAGCCACCTGTCTCCTGCTACTAAAATCCACAAAGGAATGAAAGTAGCCACATTGTCTTTGGAGCTTTTCAGGAGCACATGTCGGATCACTCTGGAAAATTAAAGTGAACTCTATAGGGTCATAAATGTTAATCATTGCCACATTGGAATACCCATAGATGGAGACAGCATAACTTGGTGAACTCAGAAGCTCATGAGATTTGAGGCCTGGGTTCTACCAAGGATTTTTTTCATATATGGCTCTCTGGTATCAGTAAAAATAATTATAATGATGCTGATGGTATTGGTCAAACACTTACTTGGTGCCAATAACAATAATGACTGTGGTATTTGTTAAGCACTTACTGTGTGCCAGGTACTGTACTGAGCTCTGGGGTGGATACAAGGAATTGGGGTTGGACACAGTCCCTGTCCCACATGGGGCTCCCCATTTTATAGATGAGGTAACTGAGGCACAAAGAAGTGAAGCAACTTGCCCAAGGTCAAACAGCAGACAAGTGGTGGAGTCAGGAATACTGTGCTAAGTGTTGGGGGGTAGATACAAGATAATCAGGTTGGACGCAGCCCCTGTCTCACACAGGGTCCACGGTGTAAGACATGATATCTGTGATAAAATCAGATCATTCCAAATGTACCGTTGTCATTCTCAAATCTACCTATATGCTGAAGGACATTTGAGAAATAGCCATTGATTAACCCATCTCATCATTATACATTCTTATTGGTACCTCAAAATAGCATTTGAAAATGAATCCCTTTTGTTGTCATGATTTCTGGGGGCGTATTAAGACTTAAGTCTGTAAAGCATCTTAGTTGTTACTGGTAGGCTATTTCATCATTACCGCCGGATCTGCTTTAATGAGTGGAAAACTTAATTTTCATATCCTTCCTTTACCCATACAGATGGTTGCCTTTGAACTATGTCATGTCTTTCATGTTTGTGTGGAAATGCTGCTTTGTTAGTTTTATGCAAGAAATAAAAATATGGTCAAGATGCTTACGGAGATTTTGTGTTTGGATAGAGGAACTGTCTTTTCAGGAAAACTGTAGGAAATGGAGGTCTTTCTTATTAAACGATTCCACATGTTTGGATAATGGACCTGTATACTTAGATTAAAAGATGTGAGCGCGGGCCTGTGAGACAGGAAGGATGGTAGTGCCGTTAACAGTGATGGGAAAGTCAGGGAGAGGGCAGGGTTTGGGAGGGAAGACAAGGAGTTCAGTCATGTTGAGTTTTAGGTGGTGGGCAGACATCCAGATGGAGATGTCCTGAAGGCAGGAGGAGATGCGAGCCTGGAGGGAGGGGGAGAGAGCAGGGGCAGAGATGTAGATTTGGGTGTCATCAATGTAGAGATGATAGTTGAAGCTGTGGGAGCGAATGAGGTCACCAAGGGAGTGAGTGTAGATAGAGACCAGAAGGGGACCAAGAACTGAACCTTGAGGTTCAGTGATAAACAGTAATGGGATGGGAGGGGGAGGAGGAGCCTGCAAAAGAGACTGAGAATGAACGACTGGAGAGATAAGAGGAAAACCAGGAGAGGACAGAGTCTGTGAAGCCAAGGTTGGATAGCGTGTTGAGGAGAAGGGGGTGGTCCACAGTGTCTAAAGCAGCTGAGAGGTCGAGGAGGATTAGGATAGAGTATGACCCGTTGGATTTGGCAAGCAGGAGGTCATTGGTGACCTTTGAGAGGGCAGTTTACGTGGAATGTAGGTGATGGAAGCCAGATTGGAGGGGGTCGGGGAGAGAGTTGGTGTTGAGGAATTCGAGGCAGCGCGTGTAGACAACTCGTTCAAGGAGTTTGGAAAGGAATGGTAGGAGGGAGATGGGGCAATAACTAGAAGGTGAGGTGGGGTCAAGAGAGGGTTTTTTTAGGATGGGAGAGACATGGGCATGTTTGAAGGCAGAGGGGAAGGAACCAGTGGAGAGTGAACGGTTGAAGATGGAAGTTAAGGAGGGGAGAAGGGACGGAGCGAGAGATTTCATGAGATGAGAGGGAATGGGGTCAGAAGCACAGGTGGCTGGAGTAGCACTTGAGAGGAGGAAGGAGAGCTCCTCTGAGGATACTGCTGGGAAGGATGGGAGAGTAGCAGAGAGTGTTGAGAGCCAGGAGGTTGGAGAAGCTGGGGGGGAGTGACTTTGGGGAGGTCAGACCTGATGGATTTAATTTTATTAATGAAGTAGGAGGCCAGATCATTGGGGGTGAGGGAAGGAGGAAGGGGAGGAACCAGGGACCTGAGAAGGGAGCTGAATGTACCGAAGAGCTGACGGGGATGATGGGCATGGGTGTCGATAAGGGAGGAGAAATAGTTTTGTCTGGCAGAGGAGAGGGCTGAGTTAAGGCAGGAAAGGATAAACTTGAAGTGCAAGAGGTTGGCATGGTGTTTAGACTTTTGCCAGCAGCGTTCAGCAGCTTGAGCATAAGAGCGAAGGAGCCGGACAGTGGCAGTGATCCAGGGCTGTGGGTTAGTGGTACAAGAGCGGCAAAGGGAAAGGGGAGTGAGTGAGTCTAGCTGAGTAGAAAGGGTAGAGTTGAGAGCAGTAATCTGATCATCAAGATTGGGTAGAGAGGGACGGAGGCAAGGTGGGGTGTGAGGCCCTCAGAAAGATGGATGGGGTCAAGAGAGTGGAGATCTCTGTGAGGGAGTAATATGGATTTACAGGGGAAAGAAGTGTGAGTGAGGAGGCAGGTGAGAAGATTATGATCAGAGAGAGGGATTTCAGAGTTAGTGAGGGTGGACACAGTGCAGCGGTAGGAGATGATGAGGTCGAGGGTATGACCAAGTTGGTGAATGGGTGAGGCGGGGTGGAGCAAGAGGTTGTCAGCGTCAAGGAGAGATAGAAGGCAGGCAGCAGAGGAGTCATCAGGGATATCCATGTGGATGTTGAAGTCTCCGAGGATCAGAGTGGGCATGGAAAATGCGAGAAGGAAGGTGAGGAAGGGGTCAAAATCGTTAAAGAAGTTGGAGGTGGGGCCGGGGGGGTGGTAGATGACGGCTACAAGAATCTGGAGGGGGTGGTAGAGGCGAATAATGTGGGCTTTAAAGGAAGGGAAGGAAAGGGAAGGGGGAGGAGGGATAGTACGAAAGCGACATTGGGGGGCGAGAAGAAAACCGACACCTCCTCCTTTTCCGGTGAGTGTGGGGGAGTGGGAGAAGAAGAGGCCTCCACTAGAGAGAGCAGCAGAAGAGACCGTGTCGTCCGGAGACAACCATGTTTCAGTTAGGGCGAGGAGGAGTAGAGAGCTGGAAAGGAATAGGTCCAGGATGAAAGGGATCTTACTTAAAATGGAGCGGGGGTTCCAGAGGCCACACTTGGCAGTAGCTGTCGAGGGAGGGGAGGGAGGGGGAAGGGTGCGAGGGGTGGGGAGGGTTTGGATTGGGATGAGTTGGCGGGGGCCTAGGCGGGGGGAGTGGGAAGAGGGGTGGCGATCGGAAAGGAGAACTGGGATGGGGTGGGGGTGGGGAGGAGGGGAGGGAGGGGGCTGCAAGGGAGGAGTGGAGGATTGGAGGGATCCTTGGTAGGGGGTGAGGGGGAGTGGTCTTGGTGGGGGAGAGGGAGGGAAAAATCTGGGTGGGAGAGGGGAAGGGGAAGGTGAGGAATGGGAATGGCAGTTGGGAGCAAGGGAATTGAAAGTTCATGGTGAGGTCAGCAGGTGAGTGACAGTACAGTGGGACGTTAACATTTGAGATGCAGAAGCGATAAAACATTATAAATGATATAAATAGGCGATGGCATCACAGGGGGTAGTTAACGATTAACATGCTATGGCAATAATAAAATTGGCAGATGATGTCACAGAGAGTAGATACAAACTATTATGTGCTGGAGTAGGTTGGACCTGTTAAGGGGGTCAGGGAGCAGAGATACCTGGGGAGAGGAGTGAATAGCCCAACTAGCATGGGAGGGCTGAGTAGGTGCCAATGAGGTTGTCGTTAATGTAACTTGGTGATAACAAGGGCCTTTTTCCCAGGAGAAGGGGTGGGGGGGAGTCAGTCAGGACCGGACCGGGAAGGGGGGGATGGGGGGCACTTTAATGAAGGTCGCTTAAGTGGGGGGGGTGGCAGCAGGGGGCGTCTATGGGGGCGCTCTGAGGAGAGGATCCTTCCGGGAGCAGCAAGGCCGCGCGGTGTGATGGCGGTTGGGTCTCTCGGGAACGGGGTACCGGGCGTCAACGGCGGCGCTGTGAGGAGAGGAGCCTTCCGGGAGCAGCAAGGCCGCGCGGTGTGATGGCGGGCGGGCGGGCCTCTCGGGAACGGCTGTAGTGGGGGAATTACTTAACTTCACTGTGTCTCAATTTCCTCACCTGTAAAATGGGGATCAAATACCTGTTCTTCCTCCTCCTTAGACTGTAAATGCTGCAAGGGACAGGGACTGTGTCTGACCTGATTATCTTGTATCTCCTCCAGTACTAGTAGTATAGTGCTTGGCACAGAAGTGCTTAACAAATACTCCAATTATTATTGCTAACTTATTAAAGCATCATTTTATTTTAGTTCTTTCTCTTCCGGTCTTAGCATGTATTTATTGCTTAATGCGTGTTCAGTGCTGCAAACTCGTTGTGGGCAGAGAACGTGTCTGCCAATTCTGTTATATTGTACTCTCCCAAGCACTTAGTGCAGTGCTCTGCAAACAGTAAGTGCTCAATAAAGATGATTGATCGATTACTGTAATAAGCACTAAAATAAATATAAAATAAACACATTTAGATAGATCCCGTGCCACAAGGGGCTCACAATTTCACCTGGGGTGGACATTACTTAGAAAAGAAAAATAAATGATAACAATGTGCAGACAATAGAAGCATTCAAAATATAAGAACCAATACCAAATGGAAAGATAGGTAGAAAACAGGAAGGGACAGTCCTGATGCTCAAATGAAACAGCGTGAACTAGTGTAATGAGAAGGGGCCTGGGAGTCAGAGGATCTGGGTTCCAATCCCAGCTCTGCCACTTGTCTGCTTGGGCAAGTCACTTTACTTCCCTGTGCTTCCCTCATCTGCAAAATGGGAATTCAATATCTGTTCTCCCTCTTTACAGAGACTGTGAGCCCCATGTGGGACTTGATTATCTCGTATCAGCCCCAGCAGTTAGTACACATAGCAAGTGCTTAACAAATACTCCAATTACTTAATAATAATAACAACAATAATAACAATTATTATTATTATCTTTCCCCACATCAGGCACACCTGCCCAATGTTTCAACCCTTTTAAATCAATCAATCATATTTATTGAGCGCTTACTGTGTGCAGAGCACTGTACTAAGCGCTTGGGAAGCACAAGTTAGCAACACATAGAGACGGTCCCTACCCAACAGTGGGCTCACAGTCTAGAAGGGGGAGACAGAGAACAAAACCAAACATATTAACAAAATAAAATAAATATAATAGATATGTACAAGTAAAATAAATAGAGTAATAAATATGTACAAACATATATACATATATACAGGTGCTGTGGGGAAGGGAAGGAGGTAAGGCAGGGGGGATGGAAAGGGGGAGGAGGGGGAGAGGAAGGAGGGGGGTTGCTGGCAGGCTGTTGCTTGTCTCTGGCTCCTAGCTCAGTTTGGGGCCTGAACTAGACTCTGGTCCTGGCTTTTTCTGGCCTCTGGCTCCTGCTGGGACAGATGGAAGTTGGCACTGCTGTGGGAAGGGCAGGTGGAGACAAGTTGTTCTGGGCAGAGTTGAATCCCCACAGACCTTGGAGTTTGCCATGACAGGATGACTCTAGGTTCATCTTTGTGGATGTGCTGAGATCAATCAGCTCACTCATCTCCCATTGCCACAACCCAGCCCACATGCTTCGCTTCTCTGATGCCAACCTACTCACTATACCTCCATCTCATCTATCGCACCGCTGACATCATCCCTCTCCATCGCCCTTCATAGCTGACAAACCACCACTCTCCCCATCTTCAAAGCCCTAGTAAACTCATGTCTCCACCGGGAAGCTTTCTGAGACTAACCTCTCATTTCCCATTGCTCTTCTTCTGCATTACCTATACATTTGGTTCTGTACCTCCTATTCACTTTGATACTCACCCCACCCTAGCTCCACAGCACTTATGGAAATATCTTTATACTCTGCCATATCTGTAATTTATTTTTAATGTCTGTTTTCCCCCACTAGACTGTAAGCCCCTTGGGGGCAGGGATTGTGCTTAACAGTTCTATAGAGTTGAACTCTCCCAAGCACTTGGTACAGAGCTCTGCACACAGTAAGTGCTCAATAAATACCATCGATTGAATAGTCTTGCCTTCAAGATATTGCTCTTAACCCTCTCCAGATCTATGCATAGGGCAGTTAAGTCCCCACTGCCTCTGCGTCTATTCCTCTCTTGGGTTAACTGAGGCTCTGTTAAACACCCCGCAGAGCCAAAAGCATCCTACTCTAGAGCCATTCCTGTAGCTGCAGTAGAGAGAGCAGAGGGAAAAAGAACTGGGCTGTCCAAATAAATGTTCACAGATTCCTAATTATATGGATCCGAATTTGTGAGGTTTTACAGTACAGCCAGGGTGGGAATTCAGAGTTTAGAATCAGACTGTCCATCGAACAGGTGACAGGTATGACTAGGAAGAGGTTTCTTCAGATGTTCAGCTCTGACCAAGGGATGCCAGTCTGTCCTTTCGACTTATTATGGTGCAATTCTGCTTTGGAAGGGGGGCCCTATTTGCGTATTAGCTTTCACTTCCCTTCAAGCGGGAACCAGGGTATTTGTGCTACATAAGAGAGTACAGGCTTGGGATTTTACTGACCCCTTCCATTTGTTTCCAGAGTCCCAGAGCTGCTCTTTGTTCAGATCCTCTAGGGAATGAAATATTATTACTGTAAAAGGCAGACAACAGGCATCTTCTAAGACTAGGAAAATGTCGGTATGGCCAGAAAGACTTAGAAAATAAGCATTTGAGCCACAAGGATAACAATGAAAATAATAGTGGCCATAATCATATTTTCCCACTTGTTCGTGTGTGTATGTGTGTGTATATAAATATATATATATATATGTGTATATATATATATATATATATATTCATTCATTCAATCGTATTTATTGAGCACTTACTGTGTGCAGAGCACTGTACTAAGTGCTTGGGAAGTACAAGTCGGCAACTTATAGAGACGGTCCCTACCCAACAATAGGTATATATACATATATATATATATATATACATATCTGAAGAGAAAGAGAAATAGAGAGAGAAAGAGAAAGAGAGAGAAAAGCAGCATGGCTTAGTGGAAAAAGCGTGGGCTTGGGAGTCAGGGGGCATGGGTTCTAGTCCCAGCTCCGCCACTTAGCTGTGTGACTTTGGGCAAGACACTTAACTTCTCTGTGCCTCAGTTACCTCATCTGTAAAATGGGGATTAAGACTGTGAGCCCCACGTGGGACAATCTGATTACCTTGTATTTACACCAGTGCTTAGAACAGTGCTTGGCACATAGTAAGTGCTTAACAAATACAATTATTATTATTATTATTATATACCTATATATATACAACTACATAGAGATATATGTGAATTTTTCCTTTCTACTGAGTCATAAAAGTCACAGAACGTGGTGTTTACAACCCAGTGAGTGTACTTGGAGGACTTCATTTTGAAAAGATGGTGAAAACTAAAAGCTACCAGCAATGCTGGCTTGATCCCCAGGAAGAAGCTTTAATAGAAGGGAAGAAACACGTATCAGTAGAGCACATTAGGCTCCACTAAAGTACTAGAATGCTTTCTCCTAAGAAAGCCTTCCTCCTCTGGGGTTTATATTTCTTGAATAAATTAGAATAAATATATTTGGTTGAATTTTGCAGCTGGGCTGCACTGATTTTTACCACTGTTGGAAGCAAGAGCCATTTTCCCCATTGAAAATGGTCATTTTTGCATTTCATCGATGACCTTTCATTTTTTTCAGAGTTTTGTGATACTTCCCTGAGCTTTATTGCTGAATTCCCCTAAAGAAAAATCATGCTCAGTGAACTTCAAAGTAATGCTGACATCCCTGATAAAATACTGAAACCTGCACCCCATTTTGCTATTTTTCAGATCATATGAGGACTACAAACAGCAAGGATGGATTCCAGCTTTGTATAAATTATTTGTACATATTACCCTTAACATAGTTGAAACGTAGATCTCTAAGTATCCATTTGAGGCATGGCCAATGTTCAGACTCGCTGGCCTGACAAATGAGTCCATTTTTCAATGGAATTTTTTTTTATTTCTACTCACGGGCAAATGCTACTAAGAATGCAGAATATACTGCTGCGATCTCCTGAATTAGCTTGAGAAAATACAAACATATTCTTGCCCTTTTCACTACAGGTGACAATAACGTGATACTGTGTTGATTCTAATATGAGGTTAGGGGTTTTGTTTGAGTTTTTCCTCTTTATTTTTTTGCCAGAAGAAGCTTGTGAGGTTCAAATTCAAGAACTTAGCAAAAGGATAAGCCAATCTAGAATGCCCTTTGGATAGATAAGAGGGCCAGGACCAAACCAAGGGTGAGGCCATCATGGCCACTGCCACAGAAGGGCTTTCGTTGGTCATCACTCTGCAGTGAGGGGAGAACGGGTGAGGCAGCAAGGCATCGGAGACAAAGGGAGCCATGGGATTTTGTTGTAGTCAGGAAGCTCTCCTCTCACACTTCTCCTCCAGATCACTCCAGTTGCTGTTCAACCAGAAGTTGTAACTGTAGCTGCTATGTGGGGGGAAGGGTTCACATTTCCCTGAGGGTGGAAGGAAAGGTACAGAAGCAGGGCTGCATCCCTGAGCCTTGAACAAAAAGGGGCCACAGCCATGGCCCAGAGCCATGTGATTCATGCTGCTAGTGCTTCACATGGTAAGTGTGTGCCTCCTGATCCTATCAAGATGGCCGCTGTTGGGGACAATCTAAGATGGAGCCTATATCAGACTTTACTAAAATGACTGCTGCACATATGCAATGTCATATGCAGTGTCTGCCACCTGCCATCTGCCCTTCCACCACACCCCCTCTGATGTTGCAGGTGCTCAGCATTTCGGGATTTTTGTCTTCTCTCCCTATTGAAGTTCCCCAAATGCTTAAGACACTACTCTGCACAAAGCAGGGGCTCAATAACTACTAATGATTGATTTGATGGATATGATACAGCCCCAGTTGGAGCCATAACAAAGGTGTTTGGGACTGAAATGTTTTGTGAATGTCCCTGATGTTTTTCTTTTGTTTTGTTTTGTATTTACTGACGTTTTGGGGTTCGCTGCCTGTTTGAATATTTCTTTACAGTGTCTTGCATTCTTTGGAGAAAAGGTGTTAGAGAAAGCTAACATCTGAATAGTATAGGCCCATTCCAAGCTTCAATTGTCCCCTTTTACTTCCTTTGAAAAAAAATACCATCAACCTGTAAACAAATTACAGCCCATAACTATAGTAGTCTTCTTTGAAACCATGTAGTGTGTTATACTTTCCAGCCTTTATATGTTGAATGGGATCTTCATCAGTCAGTCATATTTACTGAATGCTTACTATGTCCCTGGCTTCGGGACATCTCTACTTGGATGTCCTCCTGTCACCTCAAACTTAACATGTCTAAAACAGAACTCCTTATCTCCCCACCCAAACCCTGTGTTCCCCCTGACTTTCCCATCACTGTAGATGCCACCACCATCCTTCCCATCTCACAGGCCCATAATCTGGCATTATCCTCGACTCATCTCTCTCATTCAACCCACATATTCAATTTGTCAACAAATCCTGTCGGTTCAACCTTCACAGCATCATTAAAATCTGCCCTTTCCTCTCCATCCAAACTGCTACCATGTTAATCCACCTATCCTATCCTTCTTGATTACTGGATCAGCCTCCTTGCTGACTTCCCTGCCTCCTGCCTCTTCCCACTCCAGTCGATACTGCTGCCCAGATCATTTTTCTGCAAAGACATTCAGACCATGTTTCCCCACTCTTCAAGACCCTCAAGTGGTTGCCCATCCACCTCTGCATCAAACAGAAACTCCTCCCCATTGACTTTAAAGCACTTCACCACCTTGCCCCCTCCTACCTCACCTTGCTACTCTCACTACAAACAACCCACATATTTTGCTCCTCTAATGCCAACCTTCTCTCTGTAACAAGATCTCTTCTATCTCACCTCCGGCCTGTCGCTCAAGTTCTGCCTCTGGTCTGGAATGCCCTCCCTCCTCATATCTGACAGACAATTACTCTGCCCCCCTTCAAAGCCTTACTAAAGGCACATCTCCTCCAAGAGGCCTTCCCAGACTAAGCCCTCCTTTCATCTTCTCCCACTCCCTTCTGCATTGCCCTGACTTGTTCCCTTTATTCATCCTCCCGCCCAGCCCCACAGCACTTATGTACATACCTGTAATTTATTTATTTGTATTAATGTCTGTCTTTAATTCTATTTGTTCTGATGATTTTGACACCTGTCTACATGTTTTGTTTTGTTGTCTGTCTCTCCCTTCTAGACTGTGAGCCTGTTGTTGGGTAGGGACCGTCTCTGTATGTTGCCGAATTGTACTTCCCAAGCTCTTAGTACAGTGCTCTGTACACAATAAGCGCTTAATAAATATGATTGAATGAATGAATGAATGTCTCTCCCTCTAGAATGTAAACTCGTTGTGGGCAGAGAATGTGTCTGTGATATTGTTATAGTCTACTTTCCCAAGGGCCTGTTTTAGTGCTCTGCACACAGTTAGATCTTGATAAATATGATTGACTGACTGTAGTGCACTGTACTAAGTGCTTGGGAGAGCACAGTACAACAGAAGTAGCAGACAGGTTTCCTGCCCATGGGTGAGTCCTTCACTTTCATTATTGGATGACAGGTGGAAAATATTGGATAAAGAAAATACAAGCATAAAAATAAAATAATAGGGAAAAACTAGGAGCCCCTTAAAAGTTCCCATGAGGAAAAAAACTTATCTGAGTACTTTAATAGATTATTTGGAACCAAATGATAAATATCCAGAAAAGCTTCTATAAGAAATGGTGTTGAAGAATTCAGATTAGCTCACTGTGGGCAGGGAATGTGTCTACCAACTTTGTACTAAGCACTTGGGAGAGTACAATACAACAATGCTCTGGATTCAGTAAGCCCTCAGTAAATACTATTGATTGATAGATTGATTAGTAGCATGAAAATTTACTGATTTATTGATCAGCACTGATTGGGTTTCCCTCATAATGATAGACATTAGAATCAGAATTAACACTGTTCCTCTCCCATTTCCCAAGAAAGAAAGGAGGGAGAGGGGGCGAGGACTGGGAGGGAATGAAATGCATGTGTGTGTGCTTTAGGAATATGTGTTGCTGCTTGCCTGTCTTAGGTTTTTAGTCTCCATTTTATTTTTGCAAGAGTCTTTTGTGAACCATGCTGCCTAGGCTATGGGAAAGACGGGGTCACCCCGGGGTGGGGGGCCTCACCATTGAATCACATTTATTGAGAGTTTATCCTGTGCAGAGCACCGTACTAAGTGCTCACCACGCCTATTCACTGAGGCACAACGACCCCGCAAGTCTCCGGTTTACGGTTGGAGGCCTTCCCACACTGAGCCCCTTCCTTCCTCTCCCCCTCCTCCCCCCTCCATCCCCCGCTGCCTTACCTCCTTCCCCTCCCCACAGAACCTGTATATATGTATATATGTTTGTATGTATTTATTACTCTATTTATTTATTTTATTTGTACATATCTATTCTATTTATTTTATTTTGTTAATATGTTTTGTTCTCTGTCTCCCCCTTCTAGACTGTGGGTAGGGACCATCTCTATATATTGCCAACTTGTACTTCCCAAGTGCTTAGTACAGTGCTCTGCACACAGTAAGCGCTCAATAAATATGATTGAATGAATGAATGAACTTCCATTCAGCCAACTACCATGGACCTCATAGAAAACTTAAGCAATCAGTCTTTGTTTTAGCCTTTGATTTTCTTCAACAAAATAAAAGATCATCTGCACAACTTGTTGCAAGTAAGCTAGACATTTTCAAAACAACCCCATTTCCTGGATTTTGAAGTAGGATGGGGGTGGGGTGTCAAGAAGATGGGCTCCTATAGGTCAGAGAATACAAAGTGGATGGGAGGGAGGCAGGGAAGGGAGGCAGAATATACATGTATGTATGTATAGAGAGAGGGAGAGAGAAAAGAAAGAAAGAAAGAAAAAGAGGAAGGGACAAAGAGAGGAGAAAGACATTATCAGAATGACAGAAAAGAGGCAGTAAGGCAAGAGGAAAACACAGAGGGACCCAGAAAGATAGAAAGAAACAATTTAATAGAAATATAGAATAATAGAAATAGAAATAGAATAATAGAAATTAACTTTCTCCTGAAAGCTTCAAATGCTGTCCAGAGTTTAAGGTCCTTGAGGGCAAAGGCTAGGTCTTTGGAGTACTCGTACCTATATGGGAACATTTTTGGTGAAGAATGCCTATTTTCTGTAAAGATCATCAAGAACCTAAACGTATGAAACCAAGAGGATCAGTAATAAATGAGCATTTACAAATAATAATAATTGTATTATTTGTTCAGTACTGTCTATGTACCAGGCACTGTATTAAGTGCTGAGGTAGATACATAGTCCCTGTCCCACATAGGACTCAAACTGGGGATTAAGGCTGTGAGCCTCATGTGGGACATGGACTCTGTCCAGCCTGATTAGCCTGTATCTACCCCAGCAGTTAGTACAGTGCCAGGCATGTATGTAAGCACTTAACAAATGCCATTAAAAAGCTGTACTGTACCCTCCCATGTGCTTACAAAAAATACAAATGGGATCAGAGAAATCAATCAATCACATTTATTAAACACTTACTGTGTGCAGAGCACTGTACTAAGAATTTGGAAGTGTATAATATGACAGAGTTGGTAGAAACTTTCCCTGCCCACACAGAGCACACAATTTAAAGGGGGAGAGACCGATATTAAAATAAATTATGGATATGTACATAACTGCTATGGGGTTTAGTGTGGGGTGAACAAAGGTACAAATCCAAGTGCAAGGGCAGTGCAGAAGGGAGAGGGAGTAAGGGAAATGAGGGCTTAATCAGGGAAAGCCTCTTGGGGGAGATTTTTAATGCTTTTAATAAGGCTTTGATAAGTGCTTTTAATAAGGCTTTGAAGGTGGGGAGAGTGGTAGACTGTTGGATATGAAGGGGAAGGGAGTTTCAGGTCAGAGGCAGGACATGGGTGAGGGGTCAGGGTCAAGATAGATGAGATCGAGGCACAAGTGAGTAAGTTGGTGTTAGAGTGAGCAGGCTGGTTTGTAGGAGGAAGTTAGCATGGTAAAATAGGAGGGGACAAGGTGATTAACAGAAATATATGTCCTGTTCTTGGGTGTACCTTATGGGCATTTATTATTCATAGCATACCTGAAACACATGTTATTTTATTCTGTAATCAAATTGCACTCCATCCATAATGTGGATGAAGTGTGAAACTAATAATAAGATTAACGGTATTTGTTAATTGCTTTTTGCCAAGCACGGTACTAATTGCTGCAGAAGCAGAGTGAGCTAATGGACCTGGGAGTCAGAGGATCTGGGTTCTAATCCTGGCTCTGCCACTTGACTCCTGTGTGACCATGGGCAAGTCATTTCACTTCTCTTTGCCTCAGTTCTCTCATCAGCAAAATGGGGATTCAATACCTCTTCTCCCTCAGACTGTGAGCCCCATGTGGAACCTTTCATTCATTCATTCATTCATTTATTCATTCAGTCAGTCATATTTATTGAGCGCTTACTGTGTGCAGAGTACTTTATTAAGCACTTGAGAGAGTACAGTATAACAATAAACAGACACATTCCCTGCCCACAACAAACCTACAGTCTAGAAGGGAAGAGAGACATTAATCTAAATAAATAAATTACAGACATGCACATAAGTGCTGTGGGGCTGGGACGGGGGATGAGCAAGTCAAGGCGACGCAGAAGGGAGAGGAAGAGGAAAGGGGGGGCTTAGTCAGGGAAGGCTTTTTGGAGGAGATGTGTCTTCAATACGGCTCTGAAGCCGGGAAGAGTAACTGTCTGTCAGATATGAGGAGGGAGAGCCTTCCAGGCCAGAGGCAGGACGTGGGCAAGGGATCGGTGGCAAGATGGGTGGAGACTGAGGTACAGTGGGAAGGTTAGCATTGGAGAAGTGAAGTGTGTGGGCTGGCTTGTAGCAGGAGAGTAGCGAGGTGAGGTAAGAGGGGGCAAGGTGATAATCTTGTACCCAACCCAGCACTTAGTACAGTGCTTGACACATAGTAAGTGCTTAATAAATACTATCAATAGGGTAGATACAAGATACACAGAGTGGACACTGCCCCTGTCCAGCATGGGGCTCATAGTTTAAGAGAGAGGGAGAACAGGTATTTAATCCCTATTTTTACAGATGAGGAAACTGAGGCACAGAGAAATTAAATTACTTGCCCAAGGTCACACAGCAGACCAGAAATTAAGACTTGAAGTCTTTTTAACACTTTCTCAGCCCAATAATCAAGTAAATCATTTACTTTTCTAGATATGTGACTCCCAAAAAACAAAACACCCTGAAAAAAGGACCTGACTGAAAATGCTTGAATTTCTGGAACAACAAAATGGTGTGCTGTTAGTGTATTTCTCATCTATCTAGTATGTAGCAAAATGATGACATCTCAAGGCGAGAGCCACAGAATAATAATGATTTTTAATCAGTACACATTTTTGGAAAATGTGCCTGTAAAGATATTCATCTAAATAATCACAGTACATTTGAAAAGCCTGATTTTCACCAAGAACATTCAACAACAGTGCTGCTCAACTTCAGCATCAACGGAAGACCCCTAAAAGCTGCAAAAATAAAAGTGCAAACCTGGCACTTTAATAAAAGACCCAAAGGAGTAAGATGGAGACGAGATAATATAAAGAGCCGGTAGCTGAGAGATGAACTTACATGAATAAACACATTCGCCGGTATGCTCACATCATGTGTATTTTTCGTCAGAAATGTTCTTCTCTTTCTAAGGAAATGAGTCAAGGGAAGGCGAGAGGGTCAGAGGATCTTTTTGGTAATGCAGTGGCTGCCATAGGGCTACATCTACTACAGCTTTCTTTTTTAATGATATCTGTTAAATGCTTACTATGTGCCAGGCACTGTACTGAACGCTGGAGTTGACAGAAGGAAATCAGGTTGGACACAGTTCTTGCCCCACATGGAGCTCACAATCTTAATCCCTATTTTACAGGTTAGGAAACTGAGGCACAGAGGGGTGAAGTGACCTGCACGAGGTCCCAGAGCAGACAAGTGGCGGACCCAGATCGTCTGACTCCCAGGCCCACTCTCTTTCCACTAGGCCATGCTGCTTCTTTGGCACTTTGGAAGGGCTGTAAGGAAATTGCTTCATGGGCGGCCACATGGGAATCAGTGCCTGAGGAGTGCATCACTTCTTAAATCACGGGAACAAGTCCAGCTGAAAGAATTTTCAAGGGGTGCAAAATGAGGGTTTTCTCCACTCAGGGTCCAGGAGGGCCAGGCTAGTGCTTTCCCAATTGCAAAATGAAGTTGGATCATTAATTTTGTTTACTGAGACACTGTTCAGAGAGCCCTAAAGAATGAAAGTAAGAACAAAATGAAATCCATTCTCCCATTGCAGCTCCCAAACCCCAACAGAAACAGTGTGGTCTAAGGGGTAGAGCACGAGCCTGGGAGTCAGAGGATCTGAGGTCTAATCCAGGCTCTGGCACTTGTCTGCTGTGGGATCTTGGGCAAGTCATTTCATTTCTCTGGGCCTCAGTTACCTCATCTGTAAAATGGGAATTAAGGCTGTGAGCCTCATGTGGGACACAGAGTGTGTCCAACATGATTAGCTTGTATCTACCCCAGCGCTCAGTAGAGTGCCTGGCACATAGTAAACGGTTGACAAATACCATTAAAATAATGTGTCATACTCTCCCGCGCACAGTGCTCTGAACATACTAAATGCTCAATAAATACCATTGACTGATTGATTGACTGAAAAGGACTGTGTCTAAGTCTGTCTTATATCTACCCCAGTGCTTAGTACAGTGCCTGACACACAGAAAGTGCTTAACAAATGACAAAAAAAAATTTAAATGGTGTGGAGAGGAGAACAATGGCTCTCCCATGTTGTCCAAATTAGAAAGTCCCATTCAAGGTGCTAGCAATGTCTGTCCCTGTTCATCCAACTCTTTGAGCCTCAACTAAGTGACTCTGTGAGGAGAGGCCACAAATGGTGCAGAAACATTGTTGTAGCATGTCACAGCTTAATATTTTGCTTCACTAAACCCATCATTTATTCCCCTGCTACAAGCCTCTCCCTTTTCCAGTCAATCTAACACACAGTTACTGGGATTGTCATCTTAAATTCCATTCAGAACACAGACTTCCCATCTCAAAAGAATTCAGATGGATGCATTAGTTATTTGTCCACTTTTGGTTTGTTCTTTGCATGTATTCTTTCACACTTTACTTACTGTATATCTGCAATTTTGGTCTATTTGTTTCCCTAACCCAACTAATTGAATTTAGTCAGCTTCTTGAGGGCAGGAAATGTGTCTTATTCTTCTACTGTATGTTCCCGAGAGACCAGTCCAGTGTTCAACACAAAGGAGGCCCTTCAATCAATGCTGTTGAGCCTAATGGTGATGGGAGTTTTTCAGATGACAAATGACAGGAAAGCTGGATTGCTTGCAAAGAAATCTGAAGCAAAACTAACTGGGCAAAGACAAAATGGGGGTTTTCAGAGTTACGAATATATTCCTATCGCATGGGTGGTTTCTTGGTTAAGACTTGAAAAAAACTGAGTATAGTTGAAGCATCAGCCATGGAGGACTATGGCCCTAAAATATTTTCCTGAACCAAAAGAGGCATCTTTTATTAGTAGTGTTTCTTGAGGAAGTATGATTGAATGACTGATACAACCCCTGTCATTCCCAAACTAAGCTTTAGAACCATATGGCGTGCAGGCAGAAATTTGCAAAAGGCTCCTGGGAAAGTATTTCAGTTTTTTGGCCTGTAAGCAGCATGATAAGATTTTATTCAGACAATACAATTTTACTCTCTAGAGGCTAAATAAGAGAAAGAGTAGGCCTAATGGGGAAAGATAGAGGAAAGATAATCATAACACTACTTTATACTCATGTAATGTCTTTGATCCAAGGCTTTTCAAGGGCTTTACAAATAGCATTGGGGACCCAATTGAACAGATAACAGAAATTATAGACTATAGTAAACAATTTAGATAATCCCATAGAACCCTTGGTTGGTATGTTGGGGAGAATTGTGGGATAAAAGGATAATTTATAAGAATGTGGGCCTTTTGATATTTGCTATGATTCACATAATTCTTTCAATTAAATGCTCTTTGAAAACAAATGCAGGAGTGCCTTTGAATAGAGTACCCCATTAGAGACCTATCTTCCACTAGCAGATGTAGCATAGTTCTCTATGGCACTTGACCAATTGCTTAGCTTCATGGGGGGAAGAAAAAAGCCATAGATGCTTCTGAAACAATTAAAACAGAAATTCACAAAGCAAAAGCAGAAGTTTTCAGTCCTTTGTCTTCATCCTCAGCTACCTTAGCCATGCTAATCAGAACCACTCTACAGGTCTGGGGTTTAAAAGAAATTAGCACAAACGAAAAGCACCCGGGTTGTGGGTACATAAGAATTTTAATACAATTGAAATATGATGCACACTACTGAGAGGATGTTTGCTTCTGCTTGGGCATGGGTGAGTCCGGAAAGCGCAGTTTATCATACAACTGTAGGGACCCTCTTAATCAGTCAGTGGTATTTACTGCATGCTTTACTGTGGACAGAACGCTGTACTAAACTCTACGGAGAGTACAATATACCACAGTTGGAAGACACATTCCCTGTCCATAATGAGCTTACAGTCAAGAGGGGGAGACAGTCATTAATTTCAATAAATTATGGATTTGTATGCTGTGGGCTGAGGGAGGGGTGAATAAAGAGCTCAAATCCAAGTATGAGGGGGATACAGAAGGGAGTGGGAAAAGAGGAAATGAGAGCTTAGTTGGGGAAGGCCTCTTGGAAGCATTGTGCTTTAAATAAGGCGTTGAAGGTGGGGAGAGTGAATATGTGCTAAGGTGTGACAGGTTGAATATGTGGGTCAAATGAGAGAGAGAGTCGTCGAGGATAACACCGAGGTTATGGGCTTCAGAGACAGGGAGTTGACAACCTGTACTTCCCAAGCGGTTAGTACAGTGCTCTGCACACAGTAAGCACTCAATAAATATGATTGATTGATTGGTGGTGTCTACAGTGATGGGAAAGTCAAGGGGAGGACAGAGTTTGAGTTGGAATATGAGGAGTTCTGTGTTGGGAGTTCTGTTACACAAGTGCTGTGGGGCAGAAGGTGGGATGAATGTCAAGTGCTTAAAGAGTACAGACAGTAAGAGACCACCTTCTCCTTCTTCCCGTCTTTCCTAGTCATCTGTGGTTTTGCTCGGACAAATTAGGGAATAATAAATATCGTATTTGTTAAGTGCTTCCCATATACCAAGAACTGTGCTAAATGTTGCCAGTGACAGCCCTCCATCGACAATGTAGCAAGTCTCTGTAAGAGCAAAAACTACATCCCCACCCCACCCTCAGTCTCGACATCCCAGCATAGTTATCCAAGAACGAGCTGAGAGGTGAAGAGGTCCCAAGAAATGCCCTTTACTGGAAGCAGAGGCGTCGGAGAGCCGCCATCCCTCAGTGGCACCCTGGCCAGTGATTCCCTTCAACCCAGCTGGACCGGGATGCTGCCCAATCTGAGGAATCAAGTGAGAGTGACCGTCCCAGACACCAGAGACCAAGCTCCCCACTATTCACCCATGTTTCCCTTTTATTCCCCTCTGGTTCCACCCCTTAGGCGGGTTTCCTTGCCTCTGGGGTCACTTTGCGGTGGTCAGGGGTGTTCCCCATTTTTTTTAACTGATATCTGTTAAGCAATTACTATATGTCAAGCACTGTTCTAAGCGCCAGGATAGATGCAAGTTAATCAGGTTGGACACAGTCCCCATCCCACATTGGGCTCATTCATTCATTCATTCATTCAATCGTATTTATTCAGCACTTACTGTGTGCAGAGCACTGTACTAAGCACTTGGGAAAGTACAGTACAGCAATAAACAGTGACATTACCTGCTCACAACGAGCTCACAGTCTACAGAATCTCCATTTTAGAGTTGAGGAAACTGAGGCACAGAGAAGCTAAGTGACTTGCCCAAGGTCACACAGCAGGCAAGTGCAGAGCCAGGATTAGAACTCAGGTCCTCTGACTCCCAGGCTCGTGTCTTTTCCATTAGGCCATGCTGCTTCCCGGGGTGTATATGGTCTGGAGAGGCTGTGGGAGTCTGCTTATCGCTCTGCAACTGTTGCTCAATCTTTCCTGGCATTCTCTTTGTTCTTTCCCATCACTGTCTTGATTTCCTCACCCCAACTTTTCTTCACTCTTGTGCTGCTGCTCACAACTGCCCCAGCCCATCTTCCTCTCCTTCCACTGTTCCCCCTCCCCACACATACAGTTTGAGTACCCCAAACTTTATATATATATATCAGCCTCTTATCCCCCAACCTCAATTTCAGCCACACTAATACTAAGCTCTGGGACACAGTCCCTGTCCAACCCAGGGCTTACAGGCTGAATAGGAAGGAGAACAGATATTTAATTTCCATGTTACAGATGAGGAAACTGAGGCACTGAGAAGTTAAGTGACTTTCCCATAGTCACACAGTAAGCCAATAGTAGAGCTAGGACTAAATTATTATTATTGTGAATTATTTGAACATCAGCCCTCTAGATTGTAATCTTATGGGCAAGAAATGTGTCTGTTTATTGTTGTATTGCACTCTCCTAAGTACTAAGTACAGTGCTCTGCATACAGTGAGCACTCAATAAATACAATTGACTGGCTGACTGACTATTTACTGGCATCTCAGATCCATAGACTCATAAGAAAGGAATTGTAACCAGTTGTTCCCTGTAGACATCTGTCTGCAGGTTAGCATCTTTGCTGATTGCATTACTGCTCCTGGAACCTTCTCTTAAGGCCATTCAATAATCCTCAGTTGCTTGATTCTCTTTGTATTGTTGAGTAGGACTCCCTTGGTCCAGGCAGCAAACACATGTCCTCTTGAAGAGCACATTGGAAAGCACAAGCATGGGTAAAAGTTTCCCAGATTCTTTAGAATTGCCGACTCTACCTCCAAACATGCCCTTTCAGTGGTGTACACTCCAGCCACCTCTTAAGAGGATGGCAACCAACTGCTTCTAATCTATTCCTGCCTGTACCACTGGCCCCATCGCCTCACGCTTTCTGGAGACACTGCACCCATTCCTCTTCCCTCCCTGACTGCCATCGTTATCCCCTCAGCATGGCAGAGCAGCACGGCCTAGTGGATAGAGCCTGGGCCTGGGAGTCAGAGGACCTAATCTAATCTAATCTAATCCTGGCTCTGCCACGTCTCTTCTGTGTGAACTTGGGACAGTCACTTAACTTTTCTGTGCTTCAGCTACCTCATCTGTAAAATGGAGGTTAAGACTGGAAGCCTCATGTGGGACATGGACTGTGTCCAACCTGATTACCTTGTATCTACCTTGTACAGTGCCTGGCACATAGGAAGCACTTAACAAATACTCATTATTATCATTATACTTAATAGCAACAATAATAATAACAAATACCATAAATGTGCACACACACACACACACACACACACACACACACACACACACACATTTGAGGGCTCCTCCTCAGTCTCTTTGGCTGACTCTTCTTCCATCTTTCACCCCCTAACTGTGGGTATCCCTGAAGGTTCTGTTCTGGATCCTTTTCTCTTTACACTCACTTGCTCATGGAGTTCATTCTCTCCCATGGCTTCAGCTATTGCCTATATGAAGATTACATCCAAATTCACCCTAGCTAACTCCGACTTCTCACCTCCTTAGCAATTTTTCATTTCCTCTTGCCTCCAGGACATCTCCAAATGGGTATTTATCTTCCTGCCCGTCAAGCTCAGTATGTCTAAAATGAAATGAATCCTCCATCCTAAATCCACTCCTCTGTTTCACTTTCCCATCATAGTCAATAACACTACTATCCTCCTTGTTCCAGGAGCCCACAACCAATCAATCAATCATATTCATTAAGCACTTACTTTGAGACCATAAAGGGTTGAGAGGAACATACAACCTAGGAGAATTGTCCTTCACTCTTCCCAGTTTTTCAACATTCACATTCAGTTTATCACTAAATCCTCCCTCATTTCCTGAACCTGCCCCTAATCTTGCCATCCAAATGACTACTGCCCTGGTCCTAGTGCTAGCCATAAGCCAGATAAGCTACTGCATTCATAGACCCTTCGATGCTCAATAAATACTCTTGATTGATTGACTGTGGGCTCTGCAGCTGTATATAGAGCTCCCTCCTCCCTGTCCCCACTCCCGGCATTCCTCCTTCTCCTCCTTCTCTTCCTCCTCCTCCTTCTCCTTCATAAAATCCACTTTTCACTTCTTGGGAAGTGCTAGGCGTATTGATTGTGGTAAAAAAAATGCATAGAGGAGAGTTGGCATTATCGCTATCAATTATATTATTTTTCATTACTATATTGGCTTTTCTCATTAAGCTATCATTTATATGAATACACTGTATTTCAAATAGTTCACTAGAAATGTGACCTTCACAAATGCAACTTTAGGATCAAATGCTGGCAGCCTTAATAGTATAAAACCTACATTGGATAGCTCAATGTCACAGAGCTGTCAGCTATGTTCAGGTTTTTTGTTGCTGTTTTTTGATAGTATTTGTTAAGAGCTTAGTCTGTCCCAGGCACTGTACTAAGCCCTGGGGTAGATATAAGCTAATCAGGTTGGACACAGTCCATGTCCCATATGGGGCTCACAGTCTTAATCCCCATTTCACAGATGAGGTAACTGAGGCCCAGAGCAGTTAGGTGACTTGCCCAAGGTCAAACAGCTGACAAGTGGCAGAGCTGTGACTAGAACCCAGATCCAGTTCAGTTCTTAATTAACATCTAGTGTGGTAGTCATTGATCAAAGTTGTTCAAAATGTAGGAACTAGCTAGTTTGAGAGCTTCTGGTTTGAGACGTCAGGCATAGACAGAAAACTTGGATGAGATCTAAGTTTTAATCTGGAGCATGCCCTAGAGCTTTTGTTCAAAATGTGATGTTTATTTAAATAATTTCTAACCCACTTAGGCTGTTGATCTTACGATGCCATGCCCCACATTATTCTCTACTTTCAAAAATTACATAACTGAGAGAAGATGCCTGGGTATAATGCTACTGAATGAGATCAGACAGCTAATGCATCAAAATGAATCAACTTAATTCACAGTGCCATGGCATTTCCCCATGCTTCTGAAACCACACTAGTAAGTAAAATTGAGTGTTTATTTTAAATGCTACCGGTATATGCCCTATTCATTAGTGAATGATTTACCCTCCAATGAGTTAGGAATTGAAACACAGCACTGGAAAGTACTGTTTGAATTTTAATCTAAACATTAGCTAGAATTAGAATGAGATGTATACCAGAAGTTCTTTAGATTTATGATCTCATTGTCTTTATGTTACCAATTCACCTCACTCCAAATTCTCTTTGACCATGCCACCCTCAAAAAGTGTTAGCCTTAGGTAAATTAAGAGATCAGATAAGCAAAAAGTTTTGAAGCCCGGGAAATTTTCAAGATTCTGAGCAGATTCAGAAGTTCCAAGTTCATGCAGGTGATTCTGAGCATGGCCAGAATCTAAGGCATCTTTTCTGGAGCTATAAATCCTAGAAATTCTTGGAGTTTTCAGTGCTTGGGAAAATATAAGACCACAAAGTTGGTGGATGCATTCCCTATCCACCAAACGTACAGTCTGGAGGACGAGCTTGCTCTCAATCAATAAGATTGATTGATTGATTGATTGATTGTCTAGGTCCCTTTGTGGGTTTAGGAGATATATAAATGATTGCTTACCTAAAACCTCAGCCTTGATCCTGTGATATCTCCTGCCTTCTCTCAAAATCCACCTGCTCCACCCATGCATCTGACCCCATCCCTTCGCACCTTATCCCTTTATCCCCTTGCCCCCTTCCTTCTTCCCTCTCTGACCACCATCTTCAACTGTTCACTCTCCAATAGCTTCTTCCCCACTGCTTTCAAAAATACCTATGTCTGACTTATCCTAAAAAAAAAACCCTCCCTCCAGCTATCGCCCCATTTTGCTGGGCAGCAGAATGGTGTAGTGGATAGAGCACGGGCCTGGGAGTCAGAAGGTTGTGGGTGCTAACCCCAGCTCTGTCACATGACTGCTGTGTGACCTTAGGCAAGTCAATTCACTTCTCTGAGTCTCAGTTTCCTCATCTGTAAAATGTGGATTAAGACTGTGAGTCCCATGTGGAACAGAACCTGGGTCCAAACCAATTTGCTTGTATCCACCCCAGCACTTAGTACAGTGCCTGGCACACAGGAAGTGATTAACAAGTACCAGAAGTATTATTATTATAATTATTCCTCTCCAAACTCCTTGAGCAAGTTGTCTACATATGCTGTCTCAAGCTCCTCTCCTCCAATTCTCTCCTTGATGCCCCTCCAATCTGGCTTCCATTCCCTTCACTCCACGGAAACCGCCCTCTCCAAGGTCACCAATGGTCTCCTTCTTGCCAAATCCAATGGCCTCTACCCTATCTTAATCCTCCTCAACCGCTGAGCTGTCTTTGACACTGTTGACCACCCCTTCTCCTGGGAACATTATCCTGTTCTCTCCTGGTTCTCCTCCTATCTCTGTGGCCACTGATTCTCTGTCTCTTTTCTGGGCTCCTCCTCTGCCTCCCACTCCCTAATTTTGGGTGTCCCTCAAGGTTCAGTTCTGGGTCACCTTCTATTCTCCAATCTACCTCCACTCCCCTGGAGAACTCATTCACTCACATGGCTTCAACTATTACCTCTATGTCAGCAATTCCCAAATCTACATCTCCAGCCCTGATCTCTCTCCCTCTCTGCATTTTCACATTTCCTCCTGCCTTCAAGACGTCTCTGCTTGGATGTCCTGCTGTCACCTCAAATTTAACATGTCTGAAACAGAACTCCTTATCTTTTCACTCAAACCCTGTCTTTCCCCTGACTTTCCCATCTCTGTAGATGGCACCACTATCCTTCCTGTCTCACAAGCCTATAACCTTGGTGTTACCCTTGACTCATCTCTCTCATTCAACCCACATATTCAATCTATCACTAAATCCTGTCCGTTGGACCTTCACAACATCGCTAAAATCCGTCCTTTCCTCTCCATCCAAACTGCTACCAAATTAATCCAAGCACAAATCCTATCCCTCCTCGATCACTGTATCAGCCTCCTTGATGACCTCCCTGCCTCCTGTCTTTCCCTACTCCAGTCCATACTTCACTCTGCTGCCCAGATCATTTTTCTACCAAAATGTTCAGGCCGTGTTTCCCCACTCCTCAAAAACCTCCTGTCATTGCCCATCCACCTCTGCATCAAAAAGAAACTTCTTCCCATCTGCTTTAAAGCACTCAATCAACTTGCTTCTTCCTACCTCACCTCACTACTCTACTATTACAACCCAGGCTGCACACTTCACTCCTCTAATGCTAACCTTCTCGCTATACCTCGATCTCGTCTATCTCTCTGATGACCTCTCACCCACCTCCTGCCTCTCCCTCTTCATACCCAAAAGGCAATTACTCTCCCCCACCTTCACAGCTTTACTGAAGTCACATCTCTTCAAAGAGGCTTTCCCTGACTAAGCCCTCTTTTCCTCCTCCCTAGAATGCCTGGAATGCCCTCCCTGACAGACAATTACTCTGCCCCCCTTCAAAGCCTTACTGAAAGCACATCTCCTCCAAGAGGCCTTCCCTGACTAAGCCCTCCTTTCCTCTTCTCCCAATCCCTTCTGCATTGCCTAGGCTTGCTCCTTTTATTCATCCCCACTCCCAGCCCCCCAGCATTTATGTACTTATCTGTAATTTATTTATATTAATGTCTGTCTCCCCCCTAGACTGCAAGCTCATTGTGGGCAGGGAATGTGTCTGTTATATTGTTATATATATCGTACCTTCCCCAGCACTTAGCACGGTGCTCTGCACACAGTAAATACTCAATAAATACTATTGCCTGACTGGCTGACTCAATCATCAGGGCCATTCTGGAGACAGCATGGCACATAGAAAGAATTTAAAGGGGCCACGCCTTTCTTAAATTGGAGCTTTGCCATGCAGGCATTTACTTTTTTTTTCTAATAATTTAGGGCTCAATTGGGCCAGAACCTATACGTTTTAGTTTCTGTCAGGCTCAGGCACCTCAAGTTGGGTTGGGTTAAGCCCCCCAACTCTTGCTAATATAGAGTTCTAAAATGGAGAGCTTAGGTGGGAAATTCCAGACTTTAATAGATGGCTGCATTATTTGGGATTCCCGAGAGCAGACCCATTTTGGCCATGTTGAGAAGCAGGATGGCCTAGTGGATAGAGCACAGGCCTGGGAGTCAGAAGGTTATGGGTTCCAATCCCGGCTCCACCACTTGTCTGCTGGGTGATCTTGTGCAAGTCACTTCACTTCTCCGTGCCTCAGTTCCCTCATCTGTAAAATGGGGATTAAGACTGTGAGCCCCATGTGGGACAACTTGATGACCTTGTATCTAACCCAGTGCTTAGAACAGTGCTTGGCACATAGTAAGAGCTTAACAAATACCATAATTATTATGTTTACCAGCTGTGCCCATTGCTTCCAGTAACCCCTTCTAATAAAAATAATATTTGTTAAGTGCTTACTATATATCAAGCACTGTTCTAAGCACTGGGGAAGATACAGGTGAATCAGGTCAGATACAGTTCCTGCCCCATGTGGCGCTCATAGTATCGGTATGGGGAAGAACAGATATTTAATCCCCATTTTACAGATGAGGAAACCGAGACACCATAAGTGAAGTAACTTGTCCAGGTCTCACAGCAGGCAACTGTCAGAGGCAGGATTAGAACCCAGCTCCTCTGACTGGCAGGCCTGTGCTCTCTCAACTAGGCAATGCTGCCTCTCAATTCTCAGAACCATTGAGAAGAATGCTGAGACTTCACACTTCAGATGACAAATTGCCATCTTCTACTTAATAGAGAATTGCAGTTCTGGTAGAATTACAGGAGCCCAGTACTTTACTCATTGACATACAGTACTCCCTAGAGAAGGGATTAAGGTTAGACTTTAATTTGACTCAACAGATAAAATGAGAAAATCACTTGAGGGTAATATTAATTATTTACAAATGTATATAATTAGTTAGAAGAAAGTGCATAAATCAATCAATCAATCAATCATATTTATTGAGCACTTACTGTGTGCAGAGCACTGTACTAAGCGCTTGGGAAGTACAAGTTGGCAACATATAGAGACAGTCCCTACTCAACAGTGGGCTCACAGTTTAGAAGGGGGAGACAGAGAACAAAACCAAACATATTAACAAAATAAAATAAATAGAATAGATATGTACAAGTAAAATAAATAAATAAATAGGGTAATAAATATGTACAAACATATATACATATATACAGGTGCTGTGGGGAAGGGAAGGAGGTAAGACGACGGGGGGGATGGAGAGGGGGAGGAGGGGGAAAAGAAGGAGGGGGCTCAGTCTGGAAAGGCCTCCTGGAGGAGATGAGCTCTCAGTAGGGCCTTGAAGGGAGGAAGAGAGCTAGCTTGGCGGATGGGCAGAGGAGGGCATTCCAGGCCAGGGGGATGACGTGGGCCAGGGGTCGACAGCGGGATAGGTGAGAACGAGGCACGGTGAGGAGATTAGCAGCAGAGGAGCGGAGGGTGCAGGCTGGGCGGTAGAAGGAGAGAAGGGAGGTGAGGTAGGAGAGGGTGAGGTGATGGAGAGCCTTGAAGCCGAGAGTGAGGAGTTTCTGCCTGATGCGCAGATTGATTGGTAGCCACTGGAGATTTTTGAGGAGGGGAGTAACATGCCCAGAGCGTTTCTGTACAAAGACAATCTGGGCAGCAGCATGAAGTATGGATTGAAGTGGGGAGAGACACGAGGATGGGAGATCAGAGAGAAGGCTGATGCAGTAATCCAGACAGGATAGGATGAGAGCTTGAATGAGCAGGGTAGCGGTTTGGATGGAGAGGAAAGGGCGGATCTTGGCAATGTTGCGGAGCTGAGACCGGCAGGTTTTGGTGACGTCTTGGATGTGAGGGGTGAAGGAGAGAGCGGAGTCGAGGATGACACCAAGGTTGCGGGCTTGTGAGACGGGAAGGATGGTGGTGCCGTCAACAGTGATGGGAAAGTCAGGGAGAGGGCAGGGTTTGGGAGGGAAGACAAGGAGTTCAGTCTAAAGAATGACTTTAGTAAAACACAGTCATCATGAATTTGTCCAGATAAGTAACCTTAAGAAATTGTTAGAGAAAACTCTCTAACAAAAATAAAGGCCTGCAAATGAATAAATCTGGCCATTGCCGGCAAATGGCAATTCAGACTTACCTCAGTGGACTCACCGTTGGACATTGCATTAACTCTAAGTCCCTAAGGTTGGATTTTTTTTTTACATCTCTCCTTCAGTGGATCCTAGTGCTCTAGTGACCTGAAAGAGGCAATGCAGGTTTTCTGATTAATGCAAGGAAATCATATTTGGGGGCTGGGGAGGGGTGGGGGGTTCGAATTTGGATAGCCTTGAGTGAGTGGGGCATCGTAGAAGCAAACCTGAAAAGGCAGGAAAAAGAGAAATAGGTGGAGGGGTTGGAACAGACAGACAGAGGGCCAGAGGACAGGACAGAAAAATAGAGATAAGTGGGAGGCAGTGTGGTCTAGTGGAAGGAGCATGGGATTGGAAATCAGGAGACCTTGGTTCTAATCCCAACACTTCCACCTGCATGGTGGATGACCCTGGGCAAGTCAGTTAACCTCTCTGTGTCCCAGTTTCCTCATCTATAAAATTCTTTTTACTATTATGGCATTTGGTCAGTACTTACTATGTGTCGAGAGCTGGGGTAGACAGAAGTTCAGACACAGTCCCTGTCCCACATGAGGCTACCAGTCTAAGTAGGAGGGAGAACAGCTATTGAATCCCCATTTGACAAGTGAGGAAACTGAGGGCCAGAGAACTTAAGTGACTTGCCCAAGGTCACACAGCAAGCAATTGGCAGAGCTGGGATTAGAACCCATGTCCTCTGACTCCCAGACATGTGCTTTTTCCACTAGGCCATGCTGCTTGAGAATCAAATACCTCTTCTCCTTCCCTCCTAGACAGGGAGGCCCATCTGTGTCTGTCCTGATTATATTGTGTCTACTCCCAACGCTTAGCATAGTGCTTTGATAATAATAATAACAATGATACTAATTGTGGTATGAGAGAGCTACTGAGACCTCACCTTCTCCAAGAGGCTTTCCCAGACTGATCCCCCTTTTTCCTCTCCTCCTCCCCATCACCCCCCACCCTACCTCCTTCCCCTCCCCACAGCACCTGTATATAGGTTTGTGCAGATTTATTACTCTATTTTACTTGTACATATTTACTATTCTATTTATTTTGTTAATGATGTGCATTTAGCTTTAATTCTGTTTGTTCTGAAGACTTGACACCTGTCCAGATGTTTTGTTTTGTTGTCTGTCTTCCCCTTCTAGACTCTGAGCCCATTGTTGGGACCATCTTTATATGTTGCCAACTTGTACTTCCCAAGCGCTTAGTACAGTGCTCTGCACACAGTAAGCATTCAATAAATATGATTGAATGAATTAATGAATGGTAAACATTTAATAAATACCATTATTAGTGTTAATGTTAGTAGTAGTAGTAGTGATAGTAAGTGCTGTGGGACAGACCAGGGAAACAGCGTGAGAAAAGAATGAGAGTGAAGCAGCATGACTTAGTGAATAGAGCATGGGCCTAGGAGTCAGAAGGACCTGGGTTCTACTCCTGGCCCCGCTAAATGTCTGTTGTGTAACCCTGGGCAAGTCACTTCACATCTCTAGGCCTCAGTTACCTCATCTGTATAATGGAGATTAAGAGTGTGAGCCCCATGTGGGACAGGGACTGTGTCCAACCTGATTAACTTGTATCTACTCCAGCACTTAGAACAGTGTTTAGCACATAATCAGCCCTTAACAAGTACCATTATTATTTTTTAGCAGCAGTTCTCTTCCAAGCTCTTAGTACACTGATTGACTGATACACACACCAACAACTATCACTGCTTTCTCTGCCATCAGACTACCATTGCTGTTCATGGATATTGGTCTCGCCACCTGGGTTGCAGCAATCAGTTTCTTGACCACTCCTCAGGCCATGGTGGTTCTGGTCACACTGACCCAGGTGGTGGTTACAGCCTCTCTTGTCACCACCACTGCCCAGGCTATTTTCTAGAGGTTTCCAGTGCAGTCAGAAATACATCTCATTGGCCACTCTGGAAACCTCTAGGAACCATCTGAGAGGATTTCAGGTGGCCAATGATAGCAGCAGCTGCTGACAGGGAGGAGGGAGAGAAGGAAGGACAGGAAGAGAAAGTGAGGTAAGCAACAGACTCATGGTGCAATTTTTAAAATGGTATTTGTTAAGCGCTTACTATGTGCCAAACACTGTACTAAGCACTGGGGTAGATACAAGTGTATCAGGTTGGACACAGTCCCTGTCCCACATGGGGTGAGGAGATTGCCTTAGCTTCTCAAGAAGGTGGCTGCCACAGTGTTCTTCTCCAAAACAGAAGTGGGGCAGAAGTGATCCATTAGTGAGATGTGAGTTGGGGTCTCATCCTCTCAGGGTCGCAACTGGAGAGTTTCTAGTACTCACATCTCGACTATGGGAGGGAGAGTCAAGCGGAAGCATTACTATTCCATTCTTAGCTTGGGCAGTGGCTAGCAAGAAGAAGGCCATCTGCTACAAGTCAAAACTCACCTGTGCTGGGCAGCAGCGGCATGGGAGAGAGCCCAGGACGGAGACTCAAGTTTACCGCGCGGAAGGAGGCAATGGTAAACCACTCCCATATTTTTACCAAGAAAACTATATGGATACACTACCAGAATGTTTACAGCTGGATGTGGGGGGTTCTGGGAGAGATGTGTTCATGGCATCGCTATGGGTCATCTGTTCAATCTCATGCATTGATTCTCGATGGGAGAAAGTACAACTGACCTTTGCCACAGTCTCTCGCATCCAGGAGCAGGTTTTAGACTCATTTTGGAAATTTTTCTGGAAACTGCTTGCTTTTCTCAGGCTCACTTTTAAGTTACATGCTCAAGGGTTGGGCCTGGGAAAAATCTTTTTGTTTTGGTCCCAGTGGAAACGTGTAAAAAACATTACTTATTTGATTTATTGTTTGCATTTGTAAAGTGTTTACTTATGTGCCAGGCACTGTACTAAGCACTGGGTTGGATACAAGCAAATCACATTGAACACAGTCCCTGTCCCACGTGGGGCTCACAATCTCAATTGCCATTTTACAGATGAGGTAACTGAGGCACAGAGAAGTTAAGGAGCTCTCCTCCCTCCTCTCAAGTGCTACTCCGGCCACCTGTGCTTCTGACCCCATTCCCTCTCATCTCATGAAATCTCTCGCTCCGTCCCTTCTCCCCTCCTTAACTTCCATCTTCAACCGCTCACTCTCCACTGGTTCCTTCCCCTCTGCCTTCAAACATGCCCATATCTCTCCCATCCTAAAAAAAACCCTCTCTTGACCCCACCTCACCTTCTAGTTATCGTCCCATCTCCTTCCTACCATTCCTTTCCAAACTCCTTGAACGAGTTGCCTACACGCGCTGCCTCGAATTCCTCAACACCAACTCTCTCCTCGACCCCCTCCAGTCTGGCTTCCGTCCCCTACATTCCACGGAAACTGCCCTCTCAAAGGTCACCAATGACCTCCTGCTTGCCAAATCCAACGGCTCATACTCTATCCTAATCCTCCTCGACCTCTCAGCTGCCTTCGACACTGTGGACCACCCCCTTCTCCTCAACACGCTATCCGACCTTGGCTTCACAGACTCCGTCCTCTCCTGGTTCTCCTCTTATCTCTCCGGTCATTCATTCTCAGTCTCTTTTGCAGGCTCCTCCTCCCCCTCCCATCCCCTTACTGTGGGGGTTCTCCGAGGTTCAGTTCTCGGTCCCCTTCTGTTCTCGATCTACACTCACTCCCTTGGTGACCTCATTCACTCCCACGGCTTCAACTATCATCTCTATGCTGACGACACCCAAATCTACATCTCTGCCACTACTCTCTCCCCCTCCCTCCAGGCTCGCATCTCCTCCTGCCTTCAGGACATCTCCATCTGGATGTCTGCCCGCCACCTAAAACTCAACATGTCCAAGACTGAACTCCTTGTCTTCCCTCCCAAACCCTGCCCTCTCCCTGACTTTAACATCACTGTTGACGGCACTACCATCCTTCCCGTCTCACAAGCCTGCAACCTTGGTGTCATCCTCGACTTCACTCTCTCATTCACCCCTCACATCCAAGCCATCAACAAAACCTGCCGGTCTCAGCTCTGCAACATTACCAAGATCCGTCCTTTCCTCTCCATCCAAACCGCTACCCTGCTCGTTCAAGCTCTCATCCTATCCCGTCTGGACTACTGCATCAGCCTTCTCTCTGATCTCCCATCCTCATGTCTCTCCCCAATTCAATCCATACTTCCCACCGCTGCCCGGATTGTCTTTGTCCAGAAATGCTCTGGGCATGTTACTCCCCTCCTCAAAAATCTCCAGTGGCTACCAATCAATCTGCGCATCAGGCAGAAACTCCTCACCCTCGGCTTCAAGGCTCTCCATCACCTTGCCCCCTCCTACCTCCCCTCCCTTCTCTCCTTCTACAGCCCAGCCCACACCCTCCGCTCCTCTGCTGCTAATCTCCTCACCATGCCTCGTTCTTGCCTGTCCCGCCGTCGACCCCTGGCCCACGTCATCCCCCTGGTCTGGAATGCCCTCCCTCCCAACATCCGCCAAGCTAGCTCTCTTCCTCCCTTCAAGGCCCTACTGAGAGCTCACCTCCTCCAGGAGGCCTTCCCAGACAGAGCCCCCTCCTTCCTCTCCTCCTCTTCCCCCTCTCCATCCCCCCCATCTTACCTCCTTCCCTTCCCCACAGCACCTGTATATATGTATATATGTTTGTACATATTTATTACTCTATTTATTTATTTTACTTGTACATATCTATTCTATTTTATTTTGTTAATATGTTTGGTTTTGTTCTCTGTCTCCCCCTTCTAAACTGTGAGCCCACTGTTGGGTAGGGACTGTCTCTATATGTTGCCAACTTGTACTTCCCAAGCGCTTAGTACAGTGCCCTGCACACTGTAAGTGCTCAATAAATACGATTGATTGATTGATTGATTGATTAAGTGATGTACCCAAGGTCACACAGCAGACAAGTAGAGAAGCTGGGATTAGAACCTATGTCTTCTGACTCCCAAGCCTGGACTCTTAGATTAGAACCCAGGCCTGCTCTTGTCGAGGTACATGTTCCAGGAATACCTGGGACCTTTCTGGGGCCACTTCCTGCTTTCCTTCTCTCCCATAACCTCCCTTCCCCACCCCTTCAAAATATCTGTCCTGGGCAGGTTAGGGGGTAAAGAGGCAGTGTGGCAGTGGAGATACTATTCTGCCTTGAATTGAGAAGCAGCATGGCTCAGTGGAAACAGCATGGACTTGGGAGTCAGAGGTCGTGGATTCTAATCCTGCCTCCACCACTTGTCTGCTGTGTGAATTTGGAAAATTCACTTAACTTCTCTGTACCTCAGTTACCTCATCTGTAATATGGAGATTAAGACTGTAAGCCCCATGTGGGACAACCTGATTACCTTGTATCTCCCCTAGGGCTTAGAACAGTGCTAGGCACATAGTAAGCACTTAACAAATGCCATCATTATTACCGTTATTAAAGAGAAGCAATGTGGCTCAGTGATAATGAGCCATAATAATGATAATAACATCATCATTATCATTATTATTACTATACTGGGCATTTCCTTATTCCTGCTTGAAACCCATCTGGAAGTCAGAACTTTCAGAGCCCCATTAGATGATTCTTTGTTGCAGTGGACCCAGCTGCACTCTTATGGCAGGCAGGCTAGGGTCCCCTTCAACAAGGAAGCGTGAAGAAAACAATGCCGAATCAAGTAGGCTCAGCAAACTATGCTACATAGGAACTTCTTCCCTGAAGCAGCATGGCTTAGTGGAAACAGCCCGGGCTTGGGTGTCAGAGATCGTGGGTTCTAATCCTGGCTCCCCCACTTGTCAGCTGTGTGACTTTGGGCAAGTCACTTAACTTCTCTGTGCCTCAGTTCCCTCATCTGTAAAATGGGGATTAGGACAGTGAGCCCCACTTGGGACAACCTCATTACCTTGTATCTACCCAGTGCTTAGAAGAGTGCTTGGCACATAGTAAGTGCTTAACAAGTACTATTATTGTTATTATTATTATTATTGTTATTATTATTATTATCTCGGCTTTGTTCCCGACAAGGTGTATTAGGCTTGTGAGGGCTGATTGATGTCATAAGACATCATATTGACAACTTTATTTGGGGGGGATGGGGGGATGGGTGATCTCTGAAGAGAGACCTGCAATACCAATTATGACAGCTGTTTCTGCAGGAAAGGGACTAGACTTTGAGAAGCTGAATGTTTTCTGTAGCTTATTCCCAAAGACTCAACGTTCTAATATAACTTGAAAATTGATGAAAACTATAGTTTTTAGCAATTCCTCTAAATTAAGTATAGTGTCCATCATAGCATAAACAACACCCTTCTCTCACCACATCCTCCAAAGGCTTTGTAGTTTTCCATTTTGTTCTTCCTCCCTGCATTGAATCTGGCTAATGCTTGCCTCACGTATAGCTCCCACTGAATGGCTGTGCTATTTATTTATGCAGAACCTATCACTGTAAGATTTTTAGGGCACACTGAAGCCCGATTTAAGGCAACGAGGCAGAGCCACTGACTGATGGGAAGCAGCAGCAGCAGCAGTGGCAGCTGACAGACCCAACCTGCATGTGGCAACTGGAGACGGGATAAGCTTATTTGGAATAAATGTGCTGTGGGATCTTGGAAACAGCAACCTGCACTCTATCAGCCCTGGAGCTGGCAGTGACTTGGAATGGAGGGAGATGCCGTGGGGGAGGTAAAAGGAGGTTGAGTCTCCATAGGTTGTTTCAAAACTTATCGTTAATTCTCAAAGGGGAAGTGTGGTTTTAATAATGATGGTATTTGTTAAGCACTTACTATGTGCCAAGTACTGTTCTAAGCGCTTTGCGTGTCAGGGGGAGGGGAGTCTTTGAAAAATACCTTGAAATTTGGGGACGAAGTAAGGAAAGCCATATCTTCCCCCGACCCTTCCTCCAAGTTCACCACCATCCAGAAAGGTCAGGCAGGTGGTCACTGTTTGGGAAAAGGCAAGGCACATAAGATAAAGAGGTAGAGTTGTAAATAGCCCTACATAAGGCATAATTGTTAGCTAGAGAACAGACTTCCGCTCTTCTCAGCGGGGTCCCAAGATGACAGACTGGTTCAAGGGATCAGTGATGTGCTAATTAATAATTATTATTGTAATTATTCTTATTATGGTATTTGTTAAGCGCTTACTTTGTGCCAGGCACTGTTTTAAGCGCTGGGATGAATACAGGCAAATCAGGTTGGACACAGTCCCTGTCCCACATGGGGCTCACGGTCTCCATCCCCATTTTACAAATGAGGTAACTGAGACACAGAGAAGTGAAGTAACTTACCCGAGGTCACACAGCAGACAAGCTCATTGTTATCCCTCAACAGCAGTAGAATTTGGATTGGGTTCCTGGGTTGTGTTCAGTGAAAGAGGTGAGATGGTAGCTATTCCCCCTGGAGCCTCAGCCCTGCTAACCTTCCCTCTTCCTCTCCTCTTCCTAGTCTGCTCCCGGGGCCCCTCCCCAACATGTACAAACCCAAATGGGGCTCCTGGGCACCCCCACTGGGCTCTGCTTCAGCAGGAGTCTCCTCTCCCTTCTGGTCTAGCCGGTAAAATACAATCAATCAAAAAGTGAAGTTGCAACCTTGACTCCATATTTGATCCCAATAGGTGGAGTGGTAGAGTATCAGCATTGCCTAGTGGATAGAGCACAGGCCTTGGAGTCAGAAGGATCTAGGTTCTATTCCCGGCTCTGCCACTTGTCTGCAGTTTGGCGGGCAAGGCACGTAACGTCTTTGTGCCTCAGTTACCTCAGCTGTAAAATGGGGATTAAGACTGTGAGCCCCATGTGGGGACAGGGACTGTATCCACCCCCATTTGCTTGTATCCACCCCAGAGCTTAGTACAGTGCCAAGCACATAGTAAATACTTAAATTCCACAGTCGTTGTCATCATCATCATCATCATCATCATCATCATTTAGTTATGGCTGCCCACCCTGCCCAAAAAGCTGTGGAGGCAAAGCTAGTGGTTTTTCTCCAACAGCGTTAATTATGTGGGGGTAAAGCCCGCACCCTGCTATGGAGTTGGGATCCCCGGCTACTAAAAAGATATATTTGAGGGAGTGGACAAGTCACTTTTACATCTAAAATACCTCCTCTCACATTTATTTGTCCCCTGTCCATTTGTCTATGTGAAATATAGATGTGTGCATGTATAAAAATACAACATAGAAGGCTGTTTTACTGCCAAGGATATAGAGGAAGCAAAATGGAGATAAGGGATATTATCCTAGATATGTTATCCTAGAATACAGAGCCAGTTAGAGGTATAAAAGGGATTAGAATTCACAAACACCATATTACCAGTCTATTAGTTTGCTGTCTACCGAGCCTTCAAACTAAACTATCGGTAGCTCCCAGAACCACAGAGAGTCACTATCATACTGTGAGCCAGTTGTTGGGTAGGGATTGTCTCTGTTGCCAAATTGTACTTTCCAAGTGCTTAGTACAGTGCTTTCTACACAGTAATCGCTCAATAAATACGATTGAATGAATGAATGAATAAACTATTCAGGTGGCTCCATGTTATTAAACCCAGTACAACTTTATGGGACAAAAGTCAATGTGAGCCTGTTGTTGGGAAGGGACTGACTCTATATGTTGCCGATTTGTACTTCCCAAGCGCTTAGTATAGTGCTCTGCACACAGTAAGCGCTCAATAAATACGAATGAATGAATGAATGAATTTTTGAAACTTTCAGTGAGGTTCTATATTTTAAGTACCAAAAATGTCATTAATTCAATATTTCCTCTTTGGAGGAAAGGTACTACAAGAAACTTGACATAGTGCAACTTCAGAAAACATAAATTCATCAAGAAATGGTTCACAAACCCCAAGAGACAAAGTGGTTTGCCTCAGTAAGACATGTTTTGCCAAGCTGAAGGTGTTTTACTCAGTGGGCGGTCAATTTGATTTAAAGGCACAGTAAAAGGAAATAAAGAATCAGCCACCTTTTTAGCAAAATGCTTTAAACGGTGGCAAATCCTAGACCAATGTATGCTAGTGCAAAAATGTTTCAATTTTTTTAAAACTAAAGCATGGAAAACTGATTTTAACACCTTGAACTGTATATGATGCCCCCGCCCCCCCCATGCACCATGGAAAGGTTGCAGATATTGTTTTAATGTACGCGGTCCTGTTGCCATATTTGGTATGGGCCTTAGACCCTGCAGCCCACTGGCTGGGTCCAGGAACCAAACCAAATAAGGAGGTAGACTCCGCCCAGCTCTGCACGAAATCTGTACCAAATCTGCACCAATCCAGTCCCCACTGTTTTCAAATCTACCAATCACTGTGATCAGCAACAGCAGTATATAAGCCCATTGTATCGGGCACTCGGGGCCTTTTCCTTTAAGGAAATAAGCCTGGTGGGTGCGTTACCTCCTATTCGGTCTACGGGGCCTTTTCCCTTAAGGAAATGAGCCCGCCAGGTGCGTCACCCCCTATTCGGTCTTCAGCCTTACCAATAAAACTTTATTAAAACTTTTGGCAGTCACATGCTGTCTGACTAATTCTTTAGTCACCCGGCGACTTGGTGGCCATCCGGAACAACCGCTGCCATCATTTGTACAGAGAAAAAAGAAAAATCTGGATCCCAAATGAAACAGAATGTCAGAGAAAACCTGCTCCAATCATCATCACTGAGGTAAGGCAGTAGCCAACCCACTGAACCGGGGAATGTAGTGAAACGTCTGTCAGCTGGTGCCGACATGCACCCGTCCAGCTGGGATTGTTCAGTCATGTCACGCAGCTGGCTCAGCCTCAAAACCTGCCCCCAGTGTCCACCCGTTGGCAAATATATGGACATTTTGAGAATGTTGGGAAATGACTCATAAAGGGAGGGACCAATTTAGGCATAGAATTTGAGAATTTTGTTGGTCTGGTGGCACATTACTAGCAAACTCTGAGCATCCTCCCCTGTCTTTCAATTGTACTAGGACATGACTCCTGCAATAGTTAATTAGCTTTGACTAGAAAGCTTCAGATGATAAGATAACAATAAACTTGAATAAACAAAAGTGGAGGGAAATCCTTTACATTTAAGAGTAGTGCTACAGGACAATTTAAAGGCTAGGGCTGACCTAGACCCTAGGAACCAGCCTGGATCCCTGCTCCTGCTGCTGCTGAACAATTCCTTTAGCCCAGGCAGCTGAGAAGTGCAGCTGTTAGACCTCTCTTGCCTTGACTAGAGCCCCGGAATGTAGGCCTTACTCTCCTCCAAGTGAAGGAGGTCACACCTCCTACAAGACTCCCTCCCCCTTCTGCATCGTCTATGCACCTGGATCCACGTCCTTTGGGTATTTGGTATTGACCCCTCCCTCAGCCCCATCGGAATTTAGGTACATATCCTTTAATTATTTATTTATATTAGCAACTGGCTTCCCGTCAAGACTGTAAACTCATTGTGGGCAGGGAGCTTGTCTCCCAACTCTGTTTGGTTGGACTCTCCCAAGAGCTTAATACAGTGCTCTGCACACAGTAAGTGCTCAATAAATACCATTGATTGATTGATTGATGTCCCAGACAACTCGGACCATCCCAGTAGCAGCATCTCCAGGAGAGGTTGGCAAGGGTAAAAGGGTACAAGGAGAAAAGGCTAGAGTGTGAGTCATGAGGTGAGAGAAACAAGAGGAAGCAAAAAATAATTGAGGGAGAGAAGGCAGTAAGATACTTCCAAACTCTCTTATTCTTTATATTTTTAAATACTATTCTGGAATATTTGTCCACCTGTTCTTTTTGAAATAATTTATTTAAAAACCTGAGCTCTTGAGAACCTAACCTCCTATTTCTCATTAACTCAATGATTCAGATTTCATATGACCTAACGTTTTGTAAGAACACAGTTATAATGCTACATGAAGGATTAGCATGTGATAGTCCAATAAATGGAAACTGAGTAAGGTCTATTTATGACCGTTTTTCCATACCACAGGATCAAAATAAGATAATACTCTCCAGTGCAGTCTTTAGGGAGACTACCCCAAATGTAAAATAGTAATAGTAATAATAATGATGGTATTTGTTAAGCAGTTACTATGTGCCAAGCACTGTTCTTAGTAGTAGTCATCACAGTGGTAGTTGCATTTACCAAGGCCCACTTGGTGTGTTACAATGAACTAGGCACTAGGGAAGTACAGAATAACAAAGTGACATGCTCCCTTCCCACAAAGAGCTTACACTCTAACAGAGAAGATAAAGACAAACTTTTTTATGACACTGTCAAAATAAATAAATTGAGTAGACATATAGACCTGAATACCAAGGAGTGTATAAATAGGTCTCATAAAAACAAAAGAATCATGGTGTATACGGTAAAGGCAGGACATTTTTTCTTATGAATGCACTGTAGCAATGCTTAGGAACCTTTGATCAGTATAGTCAATAAACAGTCCTCAACAAGGGGAGGGGTTCAAGAGAACAAACATCTAGGCTAGGGAAAGATATGGTGAGTGCAACAAGGAGGGTTTTTTTTTTCAAGTGTTATATTTCCCTTGACCACCAATCAGCTTCTTACCATCCTTGCTGGGGAACAGAGGCCAAATGAAAGCAGCACAAGAATATTTAAATTTAAAATAGGGAACTGCAATATGATGTGAGCATAGAGGACAAAAACTGAGAGAAGTAAATAAAAAAAGCGAGTAACCTTTTAAGTCCAGAAGCTAGGTCAGAAGACTTAATCTAAATTGCAATAACCACACAGGATGCCTTAGACCAAATTGATAAACTATAGATAATAATGATGGTATTTGTTAAGCGCTGTTCTAAGCGCTAGCACACTCCGAGGACCAGGTGGCATCTACTAAGGTATTCTGAAGGAACTCAGAGAGGAAGTAGTGGAATATGTATTGAACATATGACCTATTGTTACAAATGATATCAGGGCACGACAAGACTTACGGATCAATAACATAAATCACATCTATAAGGAGGTTTCCAGAGACAACACTGGGAATTATAAAACAGTGGGCCTCACTTTTATATCTGGTAAACTGGTAGAAACTCTGATTAAATTCAATGAAAAGTTAGAAAAACACACCTGGTAAGACATTGTGGTTTCTCTATGGGAAAAATCATGTCTCATGAATCTTTTGGAGTACTTTAGAAGATCCAACAACTATTTGGAGCCAGGAAAATTGGTGGACGTATTTAGTTTTTTAAATGGCCTTTGTCAGGGTTCCACCTCAGACAGTAAAAAAAAAAAAAACAAAAAACAAATAACCCAAAACACCACCAGTAATCATAAGATGGGGAGGTTATATTCTTTTTCAGAGAGAAAACTGCTTAAAAGATAGAAAGCAACCAGTAATGATATATGGCCAATTTCCTGGATGGAGAAATATAAGTTGTCTTAGGATCATTTTGTTTAATATCATCATAAATGATTTGGAAGGAGGAATGCAGTGAAATCTCCAGGACTGCAGATGATCCTGGGCTCTCCCAAGTGGTGAAATGCTCTGCAGATGAGGATAACTGCAGGAAAAATCTCATAAAGCTGAGTGAATGCACAGAAACAAGGCAGATGACCTTTACTCTGAGTAGAATAAAGTACACTCAGTTCTGCCAACACCTGTTTTTTTTACGTGTTTGGGCTAGGATGTTCCTCTAGACCATAAGCTCATTGTGGGCAGGGAACATGTCTACCAGCTCTGTTACATTGTGCTCTCCCTAGTGCTTAGTACAGTGCTCTGCACACAGTATGTGCTCAATAAATATGATTGATTGAATAGTGTTAGGAAATCAGGGAATGCTTGTCTGACAATGTCAGGCCTGTTTAGATACGGTGTGCTGTGATTTTGGTAGAAACCATTTGTGTGTGTACACTCAGTGTTGAAAAGGGTGAGGACTACTGTGTAAGTAGTAGGCATTATCCTTGACTCCTCTCTGTCACTTAACCCGCATATTCAAGGTTTTGCTGTAATATTACCCTCACATTATAGGAGAACTGGGTGTATGCCTATTGTGACCACCAGTTCCACTGGTCCCCAGTTTAAGAGAGGGAAGAGGAAGCCAGGAGAGCCCTTGGTGCCCAGGAAGCCTTGGTGCCCTTTCCAGAACTGTTAGCCGAACCAATCGGAGAGAAGGATTGGAGAGGAGGTAGAGGGGCAGGTTGGGAAGAAGAAAGAGAACCTTGGTCATCTTGAGGTGAGGAGTTCATTGTGGGCAGGGAATGTGTCTGTTTATTGTTACATTGTATTCCCCCAAGCGCCTAGTACAGTGCTCTGTACATAGTAAGTGCTCAATAAATACAATTGACTGACTGATGGAGAAGTCATCTGGTGTGTCTGCACCTTATAAAAGCACTTTCCCCCTCCCTTCTTCCCTCCCTGACTGCCATCTTCAACCATTTGTGCTCTAATGGCTTCTTCCCCATTGCTTTTAAACAAGCTCATGTCTCCCCTATCCTAAAAAATACCTCCCTCAACTAAACGGCTCCTGCCAGTTATTGCCCCATCTCCCTCCTGTCATTCCTCTCCAGACTCCTTGAGTAAGTTGTCTACATCTGCTGTCTCAAGTTCCTCTCCTCCAATTTTCTCCTTTACCCCCTTCAATCTGGCTTCTGTCCCCTTCACACCACAGGTCACCCTCTTACAGGTCACCAATGATCTCCTTCTTGCCAAATCCAATGGCCTCTACTCCATCCTAATCCTCCTCGACCTTCGACACTGCTTCGACCTTCAAAGCTGCTTTCGACACTGTCAACCACCCACTTCTCCTGGAAACGTTATCCAACCTTGGCTTCATTGACAGTGTCCTCTCCTGGTTCTCCTCCTAACTCTCTGGCAGTTCCTTCTCAGTCTCTTTCGTGGGCTCCTCCTCTGCCTTCCATGTCATAATTGTGGGAGCACCTGAAGGTTCACTTCTAGGTCCCCTTCTATTTTCTATCTTCACCTCCTCCCTTGGAGAACTCATTCACTCCCATGGCTTCATGGGAGAGAATTGTCTATGCAGATGATTCCCAAATCTCTGTCTCCAGCCCTGATCTCTCTCCCTCTCTGCTGTCTCTCATTTCCTCCTGCCTTCAGGACATCTATTCTTGGATATCCCTCCAACACCTCAAACTGAACATTTCCAAAACAGAACTCCTTATCTTCCCACCCAGACGCAGTCCTTCCCCTGAGATTCCCATCATGGTAAACAGCACCACCTTCCTTCTTGTCTCACAAGCCTGTATCCTTGACTCCTCTCTGTCACTCAACCCACATATTCATCCATCACTAAATCCTGTCGGTCCCACCTTCACAACATCGTTAAAATCTGCCCTTTCCTCTCCATCAAACTGCTACCACGTTAATCCAAGCAATTTTTCTATCTTGCCTTCATTACTGTATCAGCCTTCTCCCTGGACTCCCTGCCTCCTGTCCCTCCCCACTCCAGTCCATACTTTGCTGCCTGGATCATTTTTCTACAAAAACAATCAGTCCAGATTTTCTCACTCCTCAAGAACCTTTAGTGATTGCCCATCCACCTCCGCTTCAAACAGACATTCCTTATCATTGGCTTTAAAGCGCTCAATCACTATGCCCCCTCCTAACTTACCTCGCTGCTCTCCTACTACAACCCAGACCACACACTTTGCTCCTCTATTGCCCACCTACTCATTTTACCTCATTCTCATCTATTTTGCTGCCACCCCTCGGCCACGTCCTGCCTCTTCCCTGCAATGCCCTCTCCCTTCATATCTGACAGTAGATGGCTCTTCCTCACCTTGAAAACCCTTTTTAAATGCACATCTCCTCCAAGAAGCTTTCCCCAAACAAGCCCTCATTTCCTCTTCTTCCACTCCCTTCTGTGTCACCTTTTCACTTGGATTTGCTCCCTTTACTCACCTCTCCCTCAGCCCTACAGCACTTATGTACATATCCATTATTTATTTATATTAATGTCTGTCTTCCCCCCAGATTGTAAGCCCGCTACGGGCAGGGAATGTGTTTTCCAACTCTGTTATATTGCACTCTCCCAAGCACTTAGTATGGTACTTTGCACACAGTAAGCACTCAATAAATACAACTGATTGATTGATTTATTATCTTAGCCCACCTTGATTACTGTATCAGCCTCCTCACTGATCTTCTTACCTCCTGTCTCTCTCCACTTCAGTCTATATGTCACTCTGCTGCCCAGATCATTTCTGTACAAAAACGTTCAGTCCATGTTTCTCCACTCCTCAAGAACCTCCAGTGGTTGCTCATCCACCTTAGCATCAAACAGAAACTCCTTACCATTGGCTTTAAAACACTCAGTAACCTTGCCCTCTCCTATCTTACCACCTCGATCTCCTACTACAACCCAGCCTGCACACTTCACTCCTCTAGTGCCAACCTACTCATTGTTCTTTGCTCTCACTAACCTCTCAACTGACCCCTTGCCCGCATCTTGCCTCTGGCCTGGAAAGCCCTCCTTCTTCATATCCGACAGACGATCACTCTCTCTACCTTCAAAGCTTTATTAAAGGCAGATCTCCTCCAAGAGACCTTCTCTGACTAAGCCCTCATTACCTCCTCTCCCACTTTCTTCAGCATCACCCTTGCCTCTGGATTTTCACCTTTTATTCACCCCTCACTCAGCCCTACAGCACTCATGTTCATATCTGTAATTCATTCATTCCCCTCTCGACTCTAAGCTCACTGTGGGTAGGGAATGCATATATCACCACTGTTATATTGTTCTCTCCCAAGCGCGTAGAACAGTGCTCTGCATAGCAAAAGCTCAATAAATACCATTGACTAATTGATTGCTTTCCCTCCTTTCTTCTCCCTCCTCATCCATCAGTTTTCTCCCCTCTCTCCACCATTCCTCCCCTACATCCACCATGTCTCCCAGCCTCAAAACTGGAAATAGATAGGTATTTTTTAAAAGGATGTAAAATACTATATAGAGGAATATTGTAGTTCCGATGCACAATCAAAAACTGACTTTTGGATTGATAGGGAGAAATATTAGTAAAATACTTAGAATCCCATACTAAGATACCTTTGTTCCCTTGTGGAACAGATTTAATTCTACCTGCCCTAATGTTTTCTGTTTGTATTTTGCTCATGTGGTTAAATTGCAATGTAGAGTCCCTCAGAGCTTCATCATGCTTCCTGGGTTTTTACTATTTGGGGAAATTTATTGTTTTCTCACATATTACTACTTAGACATCATTGCTATGCAGATGTGACCCAAATCTATTTATCCTTTTCCACTTACCCCATTGCAGCCACCTATTCAATATCTTAGTGCCTGACCGTAGTGTAAGCTTGAGCATCACACAGATCATTTAAGGGCTTTAAGGAAAAAGCATGTCTTCTTAGGGCCTAGCATCTTTTGGAGAAACACTGAGCTATTGGTACTTCCATGAATAATAATCAGTAAATCCCATTACCTAAACAAGGGCATGTATCACAACACTTTGAACTATGTGACCCAAAGGAATCCCAAAATGTCTGTTCAGGCACTGGTGATATTCATGTAGTTCAATTGCAGTGTGTCATCCCCCCCCGACCCCTTTTTTTTCCTTTAAGTGGTATTTGTTAAGTGCTTACTATGTTCTAGGCACTGTACTAAGCACTGGGTAGATGCGAGTTAATCAGGTTAGACACAGTCCCTATCCCAAATAGGTCTCGCAACCTTAATCCCCACTACAGATGAGGTAAAAGACACAGAGAAAATAAGTGACTTGCCCAAGGTCCCACCGCAGACAAGTCCCCTTGATAGGTATTCCTGAATTAAACTGCATGGAATGCAACAACTGCAGAATAATGTAACCGATGTGGTATTAGGCCTGATGGCTCTGGATTTGGGGAGAGTCTTTTTTCCTGGTTTGTACTAGCCTTATTGTCTTTCGTCTTTCCTTCCAAACTGAATAGACATTTTAAATCAGTAGTCCTCAATGGTTGACTCTCACGGCTCAGAGAAAGAAAAACACTGACCTCCAAAATTTGTTTTTCATAAGGTGGTCTTCACCACCCTTGGCACTTTCCCATTTCTGTCCCCTTCTCAAGCCTTATCCTCCCCTTCCTCAAAGTCTCACTCATCGTATGCTTTTGGTGTTGTCCATCTGTTCCCCATTCCACAACCCTGGAATCTCTCATCCCTTTTTGTGTTCATTGCTTTCCCTCCCACTTTGGGCTCCCAGGCTGTCCTTCCCATGATCCTTTCCTCCTGCTCCTTTTCCCCAGGAGAATGTTGGCCCCTTCAGCTCTCTCCCTTGCTCCCTCTGACCTGTCTCAAATGCCTGAAACTACTGGGTCTTTCCTGGCCTCCCTAGTTGTAGGCCTAGTGAAACTCCAGAAATTTGCCTCTCCAACTTTTCATTCTTACCCACGGTGGGAGTAATGGGTAAAATAGCTGTGGCAGTCTCTGGAATCAATCAATCAGTCATACTTGTTGAGCCCTTACTATATGCAGAGCACTGTACCAAGAGCTTGGGAAAGTACAATATAATAGAGTTGGTAGACACCTTGTATGCCCACAATGAGCTCACAGCCTAGAAGGAGAGACAGACATTAATATTAATAAATCACATACATAATAAATAATGTACATAGGTCCTGTGGGGCTGAGTGGGTGGGGTGAATAAAGGGAGCAAATCAGGGAGAGGAAAGGAGGATGTCGTCAGGGAAGATGTCTTGGAAGAGATGTGCCTTCATTAAGAATTTGAAGTTGGGGAGAGTAATTGTCTGTCAGATATGAAGAGGGAGGGCATTCCAGGCCAGAGGCAGGATGTGGGTAAGAGATAGGTGAGATTGAGATACAGTGATTAGGTTGGCACCAGAGGAGTGAAGTGTGTGGGTTGGGTTGTAGTAGGAGAGCAGGAGAACAGGGGACGAGGTGGTAAGGAATGTCTTTAAAGCCGATGGTAAGGATTGTCTGTTCAGTGTGGAGGTGGATGGGCAACCACTGGAGGTTCATGAGGAGTGGGGAAACATGGACTGAACGTTTTTGTAGAAAAAATGATCCTGGCAGCAGAGTGAAGTATCAACTGGAGTGGGGAGAGGCAGGAGGCAGGGAGGTCAGCAAGGAGGCTGATACAGTAATCAAGGTGGGATAGGATAATGACTTGGACTGATGTGGTAGCAATTTTGATGGAGAGGAAAGGGCAGATTTTAGCGTTGTTTGCAGAGGTTGAAACCTCCGATGGAGGTGATAGCTGGGGGAAACCATCCCATCCTTGTCCTGGCAGGTATAGGAAGAGAGGGAGGAGTCATGATGATGCTGTGAGGACCCAGCTGAATTGGCAAGATCTAAGCCTGGGTACCAGTGGAAGTACTTCCCGGCTCTGAGTCATCTCCTTACAGAGTGGTGGAGGAGAAGGAGTAGAGAATCAGGTCTTCTCCCTTTCCTGATGCAGCCTCTCCCAGCCTCTCCCTGGCCTCCCCACCACTGAGGGACACATTCTATCCCAGGAGCTGATTTCCAAGTTCATCTTATTCCCCCCTTTACTCCAGGAAAGGCAGAGCTCTGGGAAAGTGGTACACCATATGTCACACTGCACAATTGGGCGGCCAGCAGGGGAAGTTGAGGGGCAAATGAGGCCTGTGTGAAGTTGGATTCTTTTCAGGAATCAAATGGAAAAGTCAAGAAGAGTTTCCAAACCCTTGAAACCGTGAGTTGGAAAAACATTTGTCAGTTGATTCCCGGGCCTGGGTATCTTTGGCTTGGCCTTAGCATTTCTATGGTCGTAGGTGTTTTCGGCCTATTCTAACCCAGGACATCAATGCTCATTCAAGGTCTAAGTAAGGCATCAATGGGTCAAGGCTCTTACCTCTATCATGTTAGCAGAGGGCAGAGGTAGGATTAGGCAGTGCCTCAGCCAAACCAAGCATTGACCTAGGGTAAACTTTGCAACACCTCTGGTAGCGCTTAGTTGAGTGTTGGGGCCAGAGCTCATCTGGTCTGAGATCATAATAATAATTGTGGTTTTTGTTAAGTGCTTACTATGTGCCAAGTACTGGGGTGGTCACAAGATAATCAGGTCCCACATGGGAATCACAGTCTAAGTAGCGGGGAGACAGTCCCCCTTTTGCAGGTGAGGGAACTGAAACACAAGAAGTTAAGCGACTTGCCCAAGTCACACAGCTGGCCGGTGGCGGGGCTGGGATTATAACCCAGGTCCTCTGATTCCTGGGCCTGTGCTCTTTCCACTAGGCCATACTGCTTCTCATAGATCAGTTGCTCTCACGCCTTCTTGGACTTCAGGTGAAGTTAGATTTCCCAGGCCTTCTGTCTTGCTCACAGAAAATGTACAGATCTAAAAAGGGGGAAAAGATTTAAGATCGTGAGAGATCCCAATCAGCTTCCTTTTTGGGAATGGCCCAGATAGGATTCCTTTTCATCTCAAGCTACTTTTTGGTATGGGGAGAAGAGGAGGAAAGAAGTTGAAAGGGGGAGGAGAGGAATGGAAATGAAGGTCTTCCAAGGTCTTCCCTGGGTCAGTTCTTCTCTTATGGTATTACTGTCCTTCATGTTTATGCCTATTGGAACAATATTCATGAAAGTGCTTTTTTTCTGGATAATTTTCTAAAAAATAAAAACAGCTAGGGAGGCATTTTGCCAGTGCATGTTATGTGAATGATGTACAGATGCAATTAAATGATCAACAAGTGCCTGCCAGAAATCCTATTGCAAACTGAAGGAGAAATTGGAGGAAAAGATCAAAGCCAGTCAGGCACAATGTCAGAAATAGTGAGATGAAGTGTGTAAGGAGAAACAGGAAAATGAATGTGAATGCAGGCAAAGAAAAGACTTGTACAGATGATGAAATCAACCTTGGCATTCGGTTGAGATTATCACATGTAGTTTGCCCCACAAAGGTTGGCGATTGAGGTGTCTGATTTACAGAGCTCTCCAAAGTTTGAGATTAACAATTATGGTAATTAATTATGGGATTTGTTAAATGCTTACTATGTGTCAAGCACCCAAGAGCTGGAGTAGATACAAGGCTGCTGTGGAAGTAAACTCGCTGATTCTGCAGTGCTTTACCTCCACATCATAGCCTGTATGTTCTGCCCGATGCAGAACATCAAATCAGTTTTTTGGGGGTTTTTTAGGGCACTTGTTAAGTGCTTATTATGTGCTGGGCACTAATAAACACTGCGGTAAATATAATCAGATTGGACACAGTCCATGTCCAGCATGGGGCTCATGGTCTTAATCCCCATTTGACAGATGAGGTAACTGAGGCACAAAGGAGTTAAGTGACTTGCCCAAGGTCACACAGCAGGCAAATGATGGATCTGGGATTAGAACTCAGGTCCTCTGACTCCTAGGTCATTTGCTCTTTCCTCTGGGCCACGCTGCTTCCCTGCTTCATATGCCCAAATCTGTTGTTTTTGCTTTTTGGATTTGCCATTTCATTTCTGTCCCCTCACTGCCAAATCCCTCCTCCATCAGCCCTCCTGACTCTTCTTTTCTAGCCAATTTAGCCAGCCCTCAAAATTCTCCAAGGGCACCTTATCACCTTCCACATCAGTCTCAAACTCCGGATTAGGAATTTCAAGACTCTCAGGCAGTTTCCCTTCTACCAAATCTTCCCATTATCTGGCAGCCCTTCCCGACTGCTTCACCCCTGCTGATCTCGTTCCCACTCCCACCTCTGCTCCACTCAAGCTGGATCATTTACTATTTCCCTCTCTAGATGCTCAGCCTTGACTCATTTTGCCGCCCACATTGAAACTGCTCTCTGTTGGTCTCGTCTCTCCCTGGAAGGGGTGGGGGGTGGGGGGAGTTTCTTTTGTTCTCCCCAGATTTAGTCATTTCATGAGAATCATTTCCTTTCCCCCTTCCCCCCTCAGTGGAAAAGGAACATTATGGGCAGGGAGTGTATCTGCCAACTCTGTTGTAGTGTACCGTCCCAAGTGCTTTGTAAAGTGCTCTGCACATTGTAAGTGCTCAATAAATATCATTGAATACACTGCAATAGCCAAGCTACTCTAAATAGCATAATCTTCATCCTGGGAGTTAACAGCTAATGTTTTTTGGCTTTTTTTAATGTCGCTGTTAGTTTTTTTTTGAGGGATGGCTACTTGTACCCTTATGGATGGATTGGAAATGTGTTTATTGTTAGACTGTACTCTCCCAAGCACTTAGTACAGTAATCTGCACACAGTAAATGCTCAATAAATATGATTGATTGAATGAAGGAAGGAATGGATTCTTTCCCTGACTCCAAGGCCTAGACCATCATCATTTCTTGATCTGTAGGTGGGAGTTCAGAGAATTCTGGAAATTTCATGGCATGACCCCCATCATTTGCCAATTTTTCTGTATGTTTCTTATGCCCATGTAACTTTTATTGGCTTTGAAGAGCAAAATAAACAGTACCAAAAAGGTAGGTAAATCAACAGATTTATGCAACTGAAGCATGGAAGCAGCATGGCCTACTGGAAAGAGCATGGGCCTGGGAGTCAGAGGGCCTGAGTTCTAATCCTGGATCTGCCACTGGTCTGCTGTGTGACCTTGGGCAAGTCACTTAACTCCTCTGTGCCTCATCTGTCAAATGGGGATTAAGACTGTGAGCCCCATGTTGGACATGGACTGTGTAGTAAAGAGGAAGTGGAGAATTTGGTCTCCTATTTGCTCTTGAACATTAGTTTCCCTCCTTCCGAAGCTGACTCAAGGCACAATTCTGGATTCTGAGAGTGCTAATAACGTGTTAAGCTAGCTGACACTCTTCCTCCAAGGATTTAGAACACCAGCTCTGTAATTTTCCTGCTTCCCATTAATTTGAAGTGCAAAAGGCTGGGTTTGCACCCAAATCAGAAGTAACAGGGAGATTATTGGTAAAATAAACATTAGAATACTTTCAAATAACAAATCAGGATATGGAGAAAAGCAGTTGTAGTCTTGAAAGATGTTATGCACAGTTGATGGGTAATATCCATTCTGCAGACATAAAGTCCTGCCTGATTAATAATTGGCATCAAACACTTGCAATAAAAAATAGTTTTTCCTCCTTGTCCTTTGTTTTTGCTAAGTTTTGAAAGGCATCCCAGGTGCAGCGGCATACTCTGAACTTTTGCTCCCCAGGATGGTGCAATCCAGAGGCAATGAACTTGGGTCACAGCAGAATGGTGGAAGTTGGTCTGTTCATGAAGGTTCCCTGCCCACTTCCTCATGACAGAAGGAGAAAAGGACAATAGGCCTGGAGCTAGAGTAAAGAAACAGTAGCAGCTTCAATCATCACTAGGTATAAGGGACGAGTCAGTTGGGAGCTAAGTGACTGGGGGAAAAGGGAAAAGAGAGGGAAGACTTAGAATAGGTTTAGCAGCCCACAGTCAATAGTCACTACCATTATCAAGCGCTTAAAAGGTGTGAGGTGCCTTACTAAATCTGGAAAGACAACATGGACATTGATTCAGACATGGCCCCTGGCTCATAGTGGGCTCACAGGCTAAATGAAGACTTGGATTATGCTGAAGGATTCTGTCCCGTGAAAAAAAATAAAATGAGACCATTAATGGAAACCCTACTTAACCTGATCCTTATGACAAAATCTCCCATAAAAGTAACTGCCTTCTTTTATGAAAGAAGGATTTTCAGAATTAGATTGTGCATGCAGATTTTATTAGCCTCAAGCTTTCCTTAATATGTACCTGGAGAAAGTCTGCACTTCATTTTATTCGAAGAGCATACATTCGTTTTGTAGAAAAAAGACTACAATGGTCTAATGGCAAGAAAATACAAATATAAAACCGAGCTGCACAGTTGGTTTTTAAACATTTCACATATGAGGACTAACCACCTAAGCATTACTGAAAAGGTCATTTCACCCAGTTATTGCCGGGCCAGATTAAGGTTCTGGTGACCAAGGGTGGAAGAAGCTGAAGAGCCTGCCCTGTCTCCGAGGGTCTCCAAGTCTGTGACTCCTGTTTATGGCTGTAGTGGAGTAGATTGAGAGGGGAGGACTCTGGGACTTCCCATTCTCCCCCATAAACAGGGTAGACATCTTGATGGTTGCTGGGGGGAGAGGAGTTTGTGGGGGAGGGGGTGCTAAGAGGAGAAATCGCAGAGATGCTGTTCCAAATCCTTGGAGGAAGAGTGTCAGCTAGCAGGGAGCCTGGGCAACTGCTCTTTCTGCTCTACTACAGTAAGGCGGAAAACTGATGTCTGTCAGTCTTTGAAGTGTGCGTTTAAAATTATTTTCACTTTGGCTAAAATAACTTAAATAATTATATGGTAAAAACTCAAGTAATTCAGATTTTGAAGGCTTTATTCCCATGCTCAATGTTATCTGGGAATAATTCTCTTAAAATACAAAGTTGATTGGATGCCCCATTTTTGACATCTAATTTGTAAGATATCAGGCTTAACTGGGCTTTAAATAAAATTGACAAGGAAGTGCTTGGAAAGATGGGGCAGATTTATTGAGGAATAAACATTTCATTTTTTAGAGACTCATAATTTATCTAATGATTGGTGTCTAAATAAGATCTTTTGACACTGGAAGCTTTTAAAAAAGATGTCCAAGAGATGGACAAAAGTCATCATTACCACGGAGAGGATTCTTAAGAGAGAAATGAAGAACACCACTTAAAGTATTGTGGGTGAATAGAATATTCTAATTTAAACAGCACTCAGTGGATACACTACCAGAACGATTGCAGATGGAGGTGGGACGTTCTGGGAGAGATGTGTCTATGGCGTCGCTATGGGTTGGACACGACTCGACAACATAAGACAACAGCAATGCTAAAGACATTCCAAGAGAGCTAGCTCTGCAGAGAGGGAAATGAAAGTGCTCTTGCCTCACTGTTACACCCAAAGGGTAAAGACATACTAGAATATTGAACCATACTCTCCCAGGGCCTAATGTTGCCTTTGTTCCAGATTGACCAGGTCAACCTGGAAATTGTGAAGAATATTTGTTGACCTGGAGTGTGTAGGACAGGCTCAGCCTGAGCTGAGTCCCAAGACCACAGATTTATGCTGGTCCAATTCCCCTGCCAGTCTAATGGGAAGCAGTGTGGCCTAGTGGAAAGAGTGTGGGCCTGGGAGTCAGAGGACCTGGTTCTAATCCTCGCTCTGTCCCTGGTCTGCTGTGTGACCTTGGGCAAGTCACTTAACTTCTCTGTGCCTCAGTTCCCTCATCTGAAAATGGAGAGCCTCATGTGGGATAGGAACTGGGTCCAACCTGATTATCTTGTATCCACAACGGGGCTTGATACATAAGTGCTTAATAAGTGCCATTATTATTAATCAGGGTCTGGTCTCCTTTGGGCGGAGGCTAGGCTGGGCCTAGCCTGAATAGTGGCCTGAATGTGTGGTTATCCCCATGGGCTGCCCAAACTTGCATTATGGATGAGTTATGGAAGCTTCTGTGCAGCTGTGACTTTTTTTTGGCATTTATTAAGCGCTTACTATGTGCCAAGCACTGTTCTAAGTGCTGGGGGGGGGGGGGGGGGGGATACAAGGTGATCAGGTTGTCCCACATCTTCATCCCCATTTTACAGATGAGAGGAATGAGGTTCCGAGAAGTTAAGTGACTTGCCCAAGTTCACACAGCAGACATGTGGTGGAGCCGGGATTAGAACCCATGATCTCTGACTTCCAAGCCTGGGCTCTTTCCACAGAGCCACACTGCTTCTCTGGGCCATCTCACTTTCTGGAGGCCTCTGCCATGCTTTATCTCCTAAAGATCATTAAAATCCACCACTGCACATACATCTTACATTCCGACCTGTTTCAGAAGTTGCTTAATTTCTCCATGCCTCAGTTATCTCATCTCTAAAATGGACATGAAGACTATGAGCCCTGTGTAGGACAGGGACTGTCTCTATCCCAGAGCTTAGTATGGTGCCTGGTACATAGGAAGCGCTTAACAAATCCCATAAAAAAAATTCAAACCTAGACAAGTATCACTCAAGTTCTGCACTCTTTTGGAATTTTTCAATGCTGTTTTCAGAACATATCTGGTGATCCACTCTATTTCATGGAGGGAGAAACTGTGACCAAGACATCTTTTGGATTAAATGAATCAGTCCTCCCCACTAAGTCAATTCCCATTAGCAAGTTAAGTGCTCAGGGCAGCAGGATAATGATTTCACAGCCTTAGGGAGCCATTCGTACTGTAGGAGTGCAATAAATCAGGCATCGCAGTATCAGTAGCCATATCAATTGTAGTTACTGAGTACTGACTGTGTGCAGAGCACTGTACTAGGCACTCGGGGAACATAGAAAAGAAGTAAAAGATGCAATCCCAGCCCTCAGGGAGCTTATTACTTAACAAGGGAGATGATAGACATAAAAATGATAAATATATCATAGATGAGTGGAAAAGGCAGCTATAAATAATAGGCATACATACATAAATAATTGGCAAATAAACCCTGGCCATGACAGATCAAGGGATGTCACAGGAAAAGGAGGGAGAGAGAGAGGGAGAGAGAGAGAGAGAGAGAGAGAGAGAGCGAAAGGAAGGAAGGAAGGAAGGACGGATGGATGGGGTGCATAGGGCGCATATTGGGCTACCCTCCTTAGCTTAAGTCCACCTCAACTTTGCATTTAAAGAGTCTCAATGATAAAAGGCAGACGGGCAAGAGGGATAGAAAGCTGGGATTGGGGCAGCAATGTGGGGATGGCAGTTGGAAAGTTGGAAAGGGTGTCACAGCCAAGTGGTGGCTGAGTATGCTGGAAAGGATGGGATGCACCAACTGGTGCCCTATCCACCTAGCTACCTCTCCTCCCCAAATGCCTAACTTCATGCTAGCAAGCAATTTTGATATAGGGGCAGAGAGAGCCAGGTGAGGAAGACTCCTTCCTCCCCCTTTTCTCTCCCCCTCTAGGAACCCCCTTTCTATTTCAGGTGCTCCCTCCCTCCACCCTCTCTAATCCCAGGCCCCTTGGCTCCGTGCTTCTTCCCCCCAACCCCCTCGACACACACTCTCACACGTACGCCCCAACACCACAGAGCACCACATGTTGGAAGCCTCATTCCATTTTTATTTTTTTTCATGGCATTTATTAAGCACTTACTACATGCTGGGATAGATATAAAATACGATTGAATGAATGAATACAAGCTAATCAGGTTGGACATGGTCCATGGCCCACAGTCTTAATCCCCATTTTACAGATGAAGTAACTGAGGCACAGAGAAGTGAAGTGACTTGTCCAAGGTCCATCAGCAGGCAAGTGGTGGAGCCAGGATGAGAACCTGGGTCCTCTGACTCCCAGGTCTGTGCTTTATCCACTGGGCCACGCTGCTTCTCATTCCCTTTAGTGGGGAGTAGGGAAGACCTGGAGTCTCTAGGTTCAGGATTTCCAAGTTCTGCTGAAGCATCTTGATGTGCCAACCGGCCATCTCGTCACCACAGAGCACCCCTCAAGGAAAGCCTATCTTTACAATGCCATTTACTGGGTGCTTACTATGTGCGGAGCACTGTACTAAGCACTTGGGAGAGTACACTCCAACAGAGTTAGTAGATATGTTCCCTGTCCAAGAGGAGCTTACAGTGGGAGGGGGAGACTGGAGGTTTGTAAGGAAGGATTGTTGCCTGGAGTAATGAGGAACCAGAGGACTTCTCTTTCCAAGTTCTGTTTAGCTATTTTTAGTATAACATCGATATCGTGGCTCGTTGCCGTCACTACTTAATGTTGTTTGTCCTTCACTATTGTCGTTCTTTGTACCTGTCTACCCCCGACTTAGATTGGGAGCCTATGAGGGGCAGGGACCTCGTCTGATCTAATTAGGCTCCATTCACCTCAGTACTTAGCACAGTGCATAGCAACATAGTACATAAAGAGCATAACAGAACGGAAACACATACAGAGGTAGAGTTTCATACAAAGTCACAGGCACGTGCGTGTACTCACATTTCTAGCCTTGTCTATGGAATCAGAAATGTACAACATGAAACGAATGAAACATTTGATATATGAAAAACATTTAGTGATATTCAAAATGATCCCAGTATTTTTAAGCACATAGTTATGAGGAAGCAAAATCAGGGCACACTTACGTTTCAGTTCTTTAGCCAATCAGTCAGTAGTATTTAGTGGACACTTACTGTGTCCAGAGCACTGTCCTAAGCACTTGGGAGAGTACAATACAACAGAGTTGCCAGACACGCTCCCTGCCCACCACAAGCGTATGGTACAGAGGATATCAACTTTAATTTTGTTAAGTGAGACAGACATTCCAGGAGACGAAATAAAACCAAGCAGAAATGTCCGGTCTACATCTAGGTGGCCTAAAAGAGCCCAGGCTTGGGAGTCAGAGGTCGTGGGTTCTGATCCCTACTCTGCCACTTGTCTGCTGTGTGACCTTGGGCAAGTCACTTAACTTCTCTGAGCCTCAGTTACCTCATCTGTAAAATGGGGATGAAGACTGGGAGCCCCACGTGGGACAACCTGATTACCTTGTATCTACCCCAGGGTTTAGAACAGTGCTAGGCACATAGTAAGCACTTAACAAATACCAACATTATTATTATCTTCCACATTAAATTGTAAGCTCCTTGAGGGCAGGAAACAGGTGTCTTGCTTCTGCATAGTCTCCCAAGCGCTTAGTAGGGTGCTTTGCACACAGTGGGTGCTTGATAAATACCACTGATTTATCAATTGATTGTCCATGGCCTCATTCCTATTCCAGCCAATAAAAGCATTCAGAGGTGGCCCAAATGGAGAAAACATCAACTACACACACACACACACACACACACACACACACACACACACACACACACACACACACACACACACACACACACACACTGATGCTTTGAAAGATAATTTTGCTGTAGGGAAATCAAAGATGTATAATTTACTATGACTCAGCATCTTCTGTAATAAATGACTTTGTGTTACTTTTAATTTATATTTTTAGTTAATGCTGAGTTAAATCTCTAGAAAACAAAGCAAAACAAAAAAATGTTGGCAAGTAGACCTGAATTTTTAACCTTTTCAGCTTGATGTAGTCTTTAGTTTTTCTATTTCCCCACTGGTAGCACTTTCTCCTATTAGCCTCTAAAACCACTTCATGTTTAGGAGGGCCTGTTAGAGTGGAATTGGAATTGGGGCAGCTATCCACCTATCCACTCTTTCATCCTCTCACTTATTTGTTAATTCAATCACCTTTAATCACCTTTAATCACAAAGGTTAATCACCTTTGTCAGCTAATCACTAGGCTTAAATTCCTGCCCCTAGGATATACAGATTATTTATTCTTTGTATGAATAGTGCTTTTAAATTTTAAGTAGGGCAGTTTAATTCGGTATTTACATTTTTCACCAAATCACCTCCATTTTGACTTGTTCCCTCCCACTTCTCACTTCCTTTATATATAAACACACGTGTGTTTCTGGAAGTCCCTGACGAAGGGTGTTGTAGGATATGATTCCTGCTGCATATAAATGATCTCTTTCCTTCGCTCCTAGTATTGCCCATATATTTTTCCTGACTTGCATCTTCCTTATCTCTGGTTTATTCTCTATTCACTGTGTATAGATGAGTGGACTTAATGTCTACACAGGACTCACTTGATGACAGGTAAAATTTATGAAATCTGTCTCAAACAATCAATTAATCATAATATTTATTGAGCACTGGCACTCGACAGCGTAAGACGAGACGAGACTGTGTGCAGAGCTCTGCACTAGCAGGGGAGATGGACACCAAAAATAGCTTACAGGTGAGAAGAGAAAAGAAAAGGAAATATGTACATGAATAAATGCTTAAGTACTAGGGTATATACGATATGTATATGTGACACAAGTACACCACTGCTTTGGTGACATAGGAGTGCCCAAATGGCAGTCGGAAGAATATAGCCTGGGGAGACAGTGCACTGAGGAAGGGCTTCTGGAGAAATGTGATTTCAGAAGGGCTCTGACAGATCTGAAGGGGCTCCAGGAAGACGGAAGGGGGTGGAAAAGGGGTCCACAGTGGGGGAGTGGGAGCCCCTCTAAGACTGTGAGCTCCTTGTGGGCAGGGAATGTGCCTACCTACTTTATTGTACTGTATCCTCCCAATTACTGAGTATAGTGCTCTGCACACAGTAAGTACACAATAAATCCGATTGATTAACTCACAGTGAGTAGGTTGGCTTGAGAGGAGCATAGCGTGTGAGCTGGGATGTAGAGGGTGATGGGAGTGGATAAGTAGGAAGAAGAGATCTGATTGGGTGTCAAGTCAATAGTTAACAGTTTTGGTTGCTGCAGAGAGGAGTGGGTAAACACTGAAAGTTTTTGAGGAGTTGGAAGGCATGTGCAGAAAAATTATCTGGGCAGCGGAGTGAGGTATGGAAGTAGAGAAGCAGCATGGTGTAGTGGATAGAGCACAGGCCATGGAGTCAGGAGGTCATGGGTTTTAATCCTGGCTCTGCAACATGTCTGCTACGTGACCTTGGGCAAGTCACTTCACTTCTCTGTGCCTCAGTTATCTCATCTGCAAAATGGGTATTGAAACTGTGAACCCCACATGGGATAGGGACTGTGTCCAACCTGATTTGCTGGTATCCACCCCAGTGCTTAGTACACTGGTTGGCACATAGTAAGCAATTAACAAATACCACAGTTATTATTATTACTACAGGGGGGAGAGACTGGAGGCAGGTAGACCAGCGAGGAGGCTGATGCAGTAGTCAAGCCAAACTTTAAAATGGTTGCTAAAATGGTCCTAATGGTACCTGACTCGATTGCAGTGATAGATTTCTTGCTAGTAATATGCCACGAAACCAAAATAATTCTAACATTCCATACTTAACATTTTTTCTCTAAGTTCAAGTCATTTAACTAGCATAAAAGTGCCCCTAATTTTTGCATTTGTAATTAGAGTGGCCAGTCATCTGGTTTATACAGTTCAGTCCAGTTTTCAGGTGGTCTCTTCCCAGTTTGGGACTGAAATGGCCCTGGAAGCCTCTTGTTTCCAGGGTCCAGTCTCTCTCCCTCTCCTCCGCGGGTCCTACCATGTGGGAGGAGGTTGATCTGGGCCTGCTCACAGTTCTCAGGGCTGATTTCAACAAGAAGTGCCTAAAATTTCTCAGCTGAACAGGCACCCACCAACGCTGGTTGCTGATGTACCTAAAGTGCATTTGTTTAAATTCCTAAGCTTAGCACTTACCACATTCAACACAACTTCAGAGTTTTTACTAGTTAGAAAAAGGACTGAGTCAGCAGGATTGGCAGTACGAGGGATAGGGAAATTTGTTACTAATACATTTTGTCATAATTCAGAATGGAGGACTGAAAAATGATAAATTGGGGTTGTGAAAATGGGGTTGTTTTGATACTGAATTATATGTAGGAGCACCAAACCTTCATTTTGAACATGGGGAAGAACTTGGGGGTAGAGCTTTGAGAGGGAGGAGCTTTGAGGGGACTGAGGAGAAAGACGTGGAGGGGTAAGGAAGAAGAGAGGGAGGAAGAAGAAGTGGAAGAGGGAGGAAGAGGAAGGACAAGAAAGGAAGGAGAGAGAAAGAGGGGAAGGAAGAGGAAACAAAAGTTTCCAGAGGAGAAAGCCGCCTCCTTCTCCACCATTTCCCCTCTGTTTCGCACTGGGCACAGTAAACAAATGGCTTCCCTTACCCCTGCCCCACAGTCATCCACCTGCTTGCCTCACTCCTGATTTATTGGCCTCCCCCATTCCCCTCAGTGCAACCACAGAAGCCCTGTTGCCATAGGAGCCATGATGCAGCTGTGGCTCCAGAGTTCTGACCCCTGTTCATGCCCATCTCCCTCTTGTGTCTTGATGACCCCAACCCACCCTTGCACTGCAAAAAACTTCTCCAGCCAGGGCTGCTGAGACCCCTTCCCAACTCCCTCTCAGGCTGTTGAGGCCCTAGTCTGAATTTGTACTGTCAGAACCCAAGCCTTTGCACTCGCTGTAAAGATTTTAGCCTGCTCAGAACCCCTTTTCACACCACGGAGTGCCCCCTCCCCCCAACCACACACATTACTGTTCACACCATAGAGACCCCTACCCCTATTTGTGCTGCAAAAATCCCAGCTCACCCCCAAGGTCACACAGCAGGCAATTGACAGGGTCAGGATTAGAACTCAGATCTTCTAACTCCCAAGCCCATACTCTTTCCACTAAGCAACCCCGCTTCCTCCCTCTGAGAAACTTTAACAGGAAAGGGGAAAGGGGACAGGAGAAGAGGGGGAAAAGGGGATCAGAGGAAAAATGGAATGAGGGAATGGGGGAGAGGAGAAGAAAGGGAGGGTAGAATGGAAGAGAGGGATTCATTCAATCTTATTTATTGAGTGCTTACTGTGTGCGGAGCACTGTACTAAGTGCTTTGAAAGTACAATTCAGCTACAAGAGAGACAATCCCTGCCCACAAACGGCTCACAGTCTAGAAGGGGGAGACAGACATCAAAATGAGTAAACAGGCATCAATATAAATAAATAGATTTATAGATATGTACATATATACACAAGTGCTGTGGGGCGGGGAGGGGTTAACGGGAGGAAGGGGGAAAAGGAGACAGGGAAATGGAGAGAAAGAGAGGGATGGGGAGGAGAAAAGATGGGAGAAATGGACAAGAAGAAGCACCCTCTGCTAATAATAATAATAATAATAATGATAATAATAATAATAACTGTGGTATTTAAGAGCTTACTATGTGCCAGACACTGTATTAAGTGCTGGGGTAGATACAAGCAAATCAGGTTGGACAGGGTGTGCCTGTCCCACGCTGGGCTCACAGTCTAAATCTCCATTTTACAGATGAGGTAACTGAGGCTCAGAGAAGTGAAGTGACTTGCCCAGGTCACACGGCAGACAAGTGGCGGAGTCGGGATCAGAACCCAGGTCCTTCTGACTCCCAGGCCCGTGCTGTATCCACTGGGCCGTGCTACTGCTCTGTGCTGCTCGTACTGCCATGCCAGCTTCACTGTCTTCTGGCACTGTTGCCACCCGTCAAGCAGCAGCGCTACAGCACCCAATCTAGGACGGGCCAGCTCATGTGGTGGCTGAGAATCGGGGCTGAGGCCTTGATAGTGACCTTGCAGAGCTGCCACATCCGCTTCGGAGTCTGCACTCCTGTGTTCCTCGTGGACAACTGTCTGGGTAGACTGAGGGTGAGGCATGCAACCCCCTTACCCACACCAGGGTCTGAGCCCAGTGGGTGGGGTGGGCAAAAGGACCCCTCCAGGTTGGGCGGCTGGGCTGGAGAGCTATGGCCGGCTGGAAAGTCACACACACACACACACACACACACACACACACACACGTCCAGCCACATGCTCTCTCTGTGTCTCAGATCTCCCTCTGTATCCCTGTCTTTGTCTCACTGTCTCTTCCAGATCCTCTACCCCAAGCAGCCCTCCTTGATCTCCCCACCGTGCACGCACATGCCCGGCCACGTGCTCTCTCCATCTGTCCATTCGATTCAATCAGTGGTATTTATTGAGCACTGACTGGGTGCGGAGCACTGTACTGAGCGCTTGGGAGAGTACAATACAACAAGAAACAGACACATTCCTGCCCATGAGGGGCTCACAGGCCCTCCTTGACCCTTGTGGCGTCCCCTCCCAAGCGCTTAGTACAGTGCCCTGCCCACAGTAAGCGCTCAATAAATCCGATCGATTGATTGGTCGACCTCTCACCGTGTCCAGATCCGCGCACACACATACACACACACACGCCCGCCACATGCTCTTTCTGTCTGTCTCTGCCTCTCCTCCAGATCCTCTACCTCAGGCAGCCCTCCTTGACCTCCCACAGTGGCCAGAGCCGCGCGCACCACACCCATCCGCGCGCGCGCCCGGGCACATGCTCTCTCTCTCTCTGCTGTCTCTGCATGTCTCTGTCCGTCTCTCTTCCAGATCTATCTCAGGAGTGTCTCCGCCCCTCGTCGAAGTGGCTCCACCCGTGATTGGCTGGGCTGTCGAGTGACGTAACCTCTAGCCCCACCCCCAGTCAGTCACTCGGAGGAGTCGGCGCTGGCGGGGACTAGTCTCGTCCGGAGACTGGCGGCGGCGGTAGCAGACGGAGCTCAAGTTGCGGCGGTAGTAGCAGCGGTAACAGCAAAAGCAAAAAACAGCAGCAGCTGTGGGGACGGCGACGCTCTCCAACACCCCAGCGAACGATTGAGCCGATTTTCCTCGCTCCTCTTCGCGACCCCTGCTTTTCTAAGGGGGGGCGGGGATCAAATCCATGACCATGGGCGACAAGAAGAGCCCGACCAGGTACCTGCTCCTCCCCGCCTGATTGGGGGGGGGGGGGACGGAAAAGGGGGAGTTATAGGCCCCGTGCAGCCGAGGGCAGTGGGGGAGGCACTGTTAAGATGGAGATCCGGGGTAGGCGGTGGCAGCGGGAGGGGGTGAGGGTGGTTGGGGCGGGTGCGGGTGGGGGGGGGGGTGGGGGAGGCGGTGTCTCCCTGTCGGTGCCAGGGGCTCAATGTTAACGCTGCAGCTATGGCGGCTCCTCCTTACCCTCCTCCTCCTCACCCTCCTCCTCCTTGTCTTCACCCTCCTCTTCCTCCTCCTCCACTTCTTCCAGACAAAGGGAGATTTAACCAGGTAGGGAGGGAGAGAGCAGGGGAGGGGTGCGGAAGACGCTTTACTACCCCTCTTCTGCCCCCTCCAGGAACCCCCTTCTATTCTAGGCGCTCCCTCTCCACCCCTCTAATCCCAGGCCCCTCGGGCCCCCCTCCCCCACCCCGCTTACACACTCTCGCACACTCTCTCGCGCACACACACACACACACACACACACACACACACGCGTGGCCCCTTCCAGCGCTTCTCTTCGAAAATGCTGCTGTTGGGAGAGAAGCGATTGTTTAAAGCTGATCGAGAGGAAATGTCCCCTTGCTTTCCGTCGGGTTGCGTTGGACCTCAGGGGTGGGCAAGGAGTAAGTTTCAGTCGTTTATCCCGTGAAAGACGATTCCTCATGAGTGTATGTTGTTTCTCTTACGCCCCCCCCCCCCCGGCCTTCCAACCCCATCGCCCCCCCCATCCCCTTATACCCTCCTCCCCACTCTTTTTTCAAGGCCAAAAAGACAAGCGAAACCTGCCGCAGATGAAGGCTTTTGGGATTGTAGTGTCTGCACCTTTAGGAACAGCGCCGAAGCCTTTAAATGCAGCATCTGCGATGTGAGGAAAGGCACCTCCACCAGGTACCTCTAGATCTACCCTTCGTTAAATCTCTTTTTGGGGGCGACAGTAGTATAAACCCAGGCGTCCCCCCCACCCCGACTTGTTGATGACAATTTTTTTTCTGCGTAGTGCTTCAAATTTGGGGGGGGTGGGGGTGATAGTGGTGTTTTTGTGTGTATCTGCATTGTGTGAAAACCCTTGTGCACACCAAGCGACTTAGAGGAGGGCATTTTTCCAGTTTTTTCTCCTCGTATTTCATCTCTTAAACGACGGTCGTGGCCCGGGCTGTTGGCTTCGATTGACTTTATTGGTGTTAGTTTTAAAGGAGGCAGCTATTTTCTTTTTTCCGAGTGAATTGTGGGGGATTTTGCCATTTTGAAAAGGGCTTGATTCGTCGGAATCCTAGATTTTATTTGGAGGTGAATTTTTAAAGAGAAGGTGCTCCAGGAACCGTGTGTTTGGTGTCTTATTCCCGTCTTGATCTGCAAGAGCCTATTTATCATTTTGTTGCACTTGAAATGCGTCAGCTCGATCCAGAATTAAATGGATTTCAGAAAGGCTGAGCTTTCAGTTCTTTCTGATTAACTTATGCAGAGCATCGATGGAAGTTCTTTCGAGATGTCCAACTGATATGAAGTAGCTAAATAGTGCTCATATTAAACCGTCGCATTTAAGCGTGTCGCTCGGCGAGGGGAAAATGAATGTCGAAGCGTTGGAATTGAATCTTGTTTTGACTCGAGGCTTAATTGGAAAAAAAACGAAACGAAACAAAACACTTCGGGACATGCAAGTCCTTTCTTCGGAATTTCTTTTTAGTCACCGTTTTTCTTTGGTTCTGTGATACGTATTTGAGTTCGAATTCATACCGTTCTTGGTGGCATTTGATAGTTACGTGTTTGGTGTGTGTTCTGGATTGGTACTCGGAGTTGATTGCCAAGAGTATATTGCTCTTTCAGGTACACGCTTTGGGGCCGATGATGAATATCTGACATGACTTGGAACTGTGTGTAATATCCCAGTACTCCACTAGGTAGCCTGAAGATTTTCATTATGAGAAACCTTAAAGCAAGTCCCTTTATTTTTAGAAGAGTTTGTAGGCTTAGCACTTTGAGCTTGACAGATGTAAAACTGGGCACATTTCAAGCTTCTGGATGTTCATGGCTTGTTGGTTTAAAGCAATTCTCTTATCAGTAAATTATTCACACGTGAATAACTTCAACTTAAGAATTGATTTTGTTTTCACTAGCATTGTTTATGGAGGCTGAATTCATTTTACCTTTGCCTAATTTATTTAGGTGGCCTTTGTTATTTTAACACTTGATTTTCCCTGAATATGGGTGCATTGTCATCTATGCAAAATGGGAGTTTTATCAGATAGCAAAAAGTTTTGCACCTTTTGACATTGAAAGTAGTAGGGATTGGATATTGTTGGTGAGTAATGGTTTTTTTTTTGTTTTTTTTTTTTTTTGCATTTAGAATTCCTCAGAGGCCAAACCTCTTTATTGTGGTTTTGCTTTGAGTGTTATGGTAGATGATGTGCAAGTCAGTGGCTGGGAAACTCTTAAAGAACTTTTTCTTCACAAAGCACTAGTACAGAGGAACTTCACCTAAATCGCTTAGGGTTGATTGTTGGGAATAATTATTATCTCATAATGAAACTTTTTATGAGTTTTTATGCTTTTTCAAATTAAGAAATATGACAAAATTTAATTTTGTTTGAAGTAAGCTATACCCGCTAATTACCAGAATTTTACTTACCAAAAAAATAAGCATCCAGTTTCATTTGTAATATGTTTAAGTAGAAAGCATAACGTGACATACTTTCTTTAAGCACCCACTTAGAGGTGCAGGTAGTTGTGGACTTTTTAGTCTTCAGTACTTGAGAAGATTTTTACTCGAGGTTTCAAAAGACCATGAGCTCATTGTGGGCAGGGAATGTCTGTTGCTGTGTTGTACTCTCCCAAGCGCTTAGTATGGTGCTCTGCACACAGTAAGCTCCCAATAAACAGGACCAAATGAAAAGTGGTCACTTAGATTTTAACAACCCAAATTAAATGAGCAAATTCCTACGTGTTTCAGCCATTGCAAACTTGACTTCAAATCTCTTTCCAAGCATGCGATTCTTACAACATTAGGATGACGAGCTATTATGAAAAGTGCAGTTGGTTTACTTTGCGTTTGCAGCCGTAGCATTTGAACACTGTGTTTCTGTGGATTCACTTCTAGAAGTTTTAGTTGACTGCAGAGAACATTTTGGCCTAATCTGATTACAGATTAGTTCATCCCAGAACTCCTTTGGCTGTGAAGGGACTATATGACATCCTTGCTTTCAGGCACTCATTCCAATCTAGTAGTTTTTCTTTAATTTCTTCTATATGGCGTCTGGGTCCTATCTGCTGGCAGTCAGCCCTCCTAGAGTTAGTGGAATTCTGGTCTTGACGAACCTCACATGAAGAAAAACTCAGGTCGTGGTCATCGTGCATGTGCCCAGTCATTTCTTCAGACATAGCACCAGCAGTGTGGCTTAGTGGCAAGAGCACAGGATTGGGAAACAGAGGTCGTGGGTTCTAATCCTGGCTCTGCCGCTTCTCCACTGTGTGACTTTGGGCAAGTCACTTAACTTTGCTGTGCCTCAGTTACCTCATCTGCAAAATGACTGTGAGCCCCACCTGGGACAACCTGATTACCTTGTATCTACCCCAGTGCCTAGAACAGTGCTTGACACATAGTAAACACTTAACAAATACCATCATTTGAGAAGCAGCGTGGCTTAGTGGAAAGAGGATGGGCTTGGGAGTCAAGTCATGGGTTCTAATCCCCCCTCTGCCACTTATCAGCTGTGTGACTTTGGGCAAGTCACTTAACTTCTCTGTGCCTCAGTGACCTCGTCTGTAAAATGGGGACTATGACTGTGAGCCCCATGTGGGAAACCTGATTACTTTGCATCTACCCCACTGCTTAGAACAGTGCATGGCACATAGTAGGCGCTTAACAAATACTATTATTATTATTATATTCAGTTAGACCCATGTTGTCAGAAGACCTTCCCAAGTTTCCCAAGAGCAGTCTATCCAAGACGTGTGGTGAAAAACTTGTTCTGGAAGAACTACCTACTCTCTTCTTGCCCCCTTTTATGCCTCATTTTTCTGTTCCTTACAGAGTGTAACACCTATGAAACTTACTGCTGTAGTAGTAAGGGGCTTAAATAGTTTTCAAATTTTACCAACTTGATATTTGTTCATATTCTTTTAAACTTGGATGGGTTCTCAAGAAAAGAGTTGAAATCCGTTCCTTAACTTGCTTTGGAAAATAGTATCAGTAATAGCCCGTCTGTTGCTTAATTAGTATGTCATCTAGGCATGTTAAATTGATTTCACTGAAATTGGTTTGGCTAATCCTTCCCCAGTGTGCCGTGTGGCTTTATTCAACTTGCTGAACCCTATGACTCCCAAACTATTGGCCAGTATAAATCTGGTTTACTGATACATAGTTGTAAAGTTAGAACCTGAGAGAGGTTTTTTGGTGGATTTAATGTTTGTAAGTTTTAGCAGCACAGAGGAAGAAGTGGCCAGTTAATGAATGGCCTGTATCAGAAGAAGATCAAAAGGATAGGGGCCAAGGCATTCATTTGCAAGGACACTGGGTCCCCAGATATTTTGTACCATTCATTCATTCATATTTATTGAGCGCTTACTGGGTGCAGAGCACTGTACTGAGTGCTTGGAAAGTACAGTACAGTGGCAGAGAGAGACAAACCCTGCCCACAATGGACTCACAGTCTAGAGGAGGAGAGGCAGACGTCAATACAAGTAAACAGGCATCAATATAAATAAATAGTTATAGATATATACGTATATACATAAGTGGTATGGGGCGAGGAGGGGGGGAAGAGTCAGGGTGACGCCAAAGGTCACAGTTCCTGACCCACAGTCTCAACTTCCAATTTGCAGATGAGGCAACGGGCACAGAGAAGTGAAGTGACGTGCCTGTGGTCACACAGCAGGCAGAAGGTAGAATTAGAACCCAGGTCCTTCTGGCTCCCAGGCTTGTGCTCTGCTCTCCCCTCCCCATCCAGCCCCCTCGGCCCCAGCTGCTCCCCGGGGCCGATTTCCCCCAGGTTGCCCCTCACGTCTTCCCTCTCATTGGCAGCTGGCTGGCACTCCCTCTGGATAAGCCCCTTGTCGGGGGAACGAGGTGGGGTCCCATCCAGGCTCCTGGCCCTCATGTCCGTGTGGCCAAAAAGACAGACCACGCACCTGGGAGGCAGGACATGGGTTCTAATTCCACCCCCTGCCTGCTGTGTGACCACAGGCAAGGCACTTCACCTCTCTGTGCCCATTATCTCATCTGCAAATTGGGAACCAAGACCCTGAGCCAGGGACTATGTCCAACCTGATTTGCTTGGATCTACTTCACCACTTAATACATTGCCTGGCACAGTTTTTAAGAACTTCTTCTAGTTTTGTTCCTGCATTGAAGCATATATGCTGCCTATTGTACTAAGCCTCCCCGTTAGATCTGTTGTCTCTGATACTTGAAGCTAGGGAGCATAGACGTATCCCACAAAACCACTAAAATATTGTATCCTGGGCTCTCCCTGAAATGAAACTGAGTGCATTTAACCTCACACTTTTCAGTTTGGGTGTTAAAGGGAACAGATAACTCTTTATCTCTGTGTTTGCCAAGGATGCATTCTCCCCACTGCCTCTTCACATCCAAGAGAAAGCATTGGATTAAAAAAAAAAAATCCTGTTTCGAGATCCTGTGAATTCCAGCCCCGTTTAAGTCCTGGTTTTATCAAGTTGAGGCTTTTTTTTTTTGGTAGAATTGTTTCAAAATAACTGTTAAGGTAGCTTTCATTTGACATGTGTTACCTAAACTGGCTTGCTGATGGTGTGTTGATTAGAAAGAATAGTTCTAATAAGTAAAGTAAATGCCCAATTAATGGTTTTTGAAGATGATGGCTCTTGAACTTCAAGAACCTCTGCACGACTTGGAGGAACAAGTGTCACATCATATAAAACTTCTCTGCCTAAGAGTTTTTTTTTTTAAATTAATGTGGGGTTTTATCTATATTCTTTCATGTTAAATAGTGATGAAAATTTAGCTCTTAGAAAAGTTAATTTTGCTTATTTATGAACCTCTAAAAAATGACCTTGTAACTGTTAACTTTTGACTCAGTAATCTGCAGATTCTGTAGCTCTGGGATGAAATTTATAGAAAGCTGCAACTTACTCTGAAACCTTTTAAATGCCTTCTCATTCGTTGCAGTGTACTTAAGAATTATAATTCTCTCTGGAAGAGCAAGCAACAAACAAAAGGCCAGCACCATTCTCCTCACGCAGATCTTTAGTTCCTTTTCTAAGTGATAGTTGTGCTGAATATAGCTATTACACATCCAGGAGGAAGAAGTTGTTCTCTGGCTCTGGATTTGGATTTGGATTTTTGTTTTTCCATACAGCTGGACCTCACTTTTCATGTGGTTCGAAGCAGACATTTGTGTTTGGTTTTAGAAAAACCGAACTTACTACCTCTTGAATTATTTAGTACCCTTTCTGGGGAGATTTAAGTGCTTTATGTTTGTCATCTTATGGGTAAGATGATGGCTCCATTATGTGTCTAGGGAGACTAGCTCCGAGAACTGATTCTGTAAATTTATAGTGGCAGAGTCAGGTCTTGTACCTTCATAACCCGACACCCAGATCCAGTGCCTTTTTCTCTAAACCGCATGGATTTACATCAAGCACCTTTTGTATTAATGGGATGTGTTCAGGTTTTCCAAATAAAGTGAAAAATGAGTATAATCTCCCAAATCCCTGCCACTTCTGTAGCTGTTGATGAAGGTGATGTGCTTCTTATGAGGATATATTTCACTTGGAAGTGGGTTGAGAGCACTACTGTAATGTTGATTATTAAATGGTTCCATAGTAACTATTTGGGTTCCAAGATTAGTGAACTCTCAAGGTGGATTGGAGCCCACTTTCCTTTGTTCCCCTCAAATCCTGTGTGAAGGGAAAATTTAGAGGTGTCCTTAAATGGTCTTGTCACTCCTAAACCGTCTGGGCGTATTCTCTGGTATCAGAACAAGAAACTTGTATCTGGATTGGGAACCAGCCTCCAAACTGTTGTATTGTGCTTTCCCAAGTGCTTAGTACAGTACTGTGCATACAGTAAGTGCCCAATAAATACCATTGATAATAATTATTACATTTTATTTGGAGCCTAGTGTTGGTCATAAATCAGATTGGGCCAACTCCTGAGGCCCCCTCCGTTGCGTGGTGACTGGAGTCAAACCTCCCCTCCTGATTTGCCTCTTTAGAGCTGAGTGGTTTCCTCTGCCTCCAAACCCTCTCTGAGACTGCACTGAGGATAGAGACAGGAGCTGGCCCCAGCTCCAAATTCCTTTCTGGGGAAAGAGTAGGGAAGGCGGGAAGAGGGACATTGTAGAAGAAGAAGGTGGTGGAGGGGAAGGCAGAGCTGCTTCTCAACTCAGCCAGGTGAGTTGAGAAGCAGCTTATCCCAATGGGAAGAGCATGGACCTGGGAGTCAGAGGTAGTGGGTTCTAATTCCGGCTTCGCCACTTGTCAGCTGTGTGACTTTGGGCAAGTCACTTCACTTCTCAGTGCCTCATCTGTAAAATGGGGATTATAACTGTGATCCACACGTGGGAAACCTGATTACCCCAGAGTTTAGAACAGTGCGTGGCACATAGTAAACACTTAACAAATATCATCATCATTATTATTATTCTGCCAGTTGCTTGCTGTGTGATCTTGGGCAAGTCACTAGGTCTCAGTTACCTCATCTGTAAAATGGGGATTAAATTCTCCTTCTTCTGATTTAGATTGCATTCCCCATGCAGGATAGGGACTGCATCCAACATAATTAACTTGTATCTATCCCAGCACTTAGAACAGTGCACATCACATAGTAAGGGTTTAACAAATACCATTAAAAGAAGGTTGACGTGAGTCAGCTCTACAGGGGCATTTACAGGGGTGATAATTGTGCATGTAAGTGTGGTGAGCCCCATTTTTCACCTCCACCTTCTTGAACCAGCATCGTGAGTCTGAGGTCCAGGTTTCCTTGATGCATGTAGAAAGGACATTTGGATAAAGACTATGCTTCCAGGTTCTACTAGTTCTAAAAAAAGGCTCCAGTTTTATGTTGGCATTTATTAAGCACTTACTATGTGCGAAGCACTGTTCTAAGCGTGGGGGTTACAAGGGGATCAGGTTGTCCCACGTGGGGCTCGCAGTCTTAATCCCCATTTTACAGATGAGGTAACTGAAGCCCAGAGAAGTGAAGTGACTTGCCCAGTGTCACACAGCTGACAAGTGGCAGAGCCGGGATTAGAACCCATGACCTCGGACCCCAGACTGAGCCCCCTTTTCCTCTCCTCCTCCCTATCCCCCTGCCCTACCTCCTTCCCCTCCCCACAGCACTTGTATATATGTTTGTACAGCTTTATTACTCTGTTTATTTTACTTGCACATATTTACTATTCTATTTATTTTGTTAATGATGTGCATCTAGCTTTACTTCTATTTATTCTGATGACCTGACACCTGTCCACATGTTTTGTTTTTTTGTCTGTCTCCCCCTTCTAGACTGTGAGCCTGTTGTTGGGTAGGGACCGTCTCTATATGTTGCCAGCTTGTACTTCCCAAGCGCTTAGTACAGTGCTCTACACACAGTAAGCACTCAATACGATTGAATGAATGACTCACAAGCCCATGCTCTTTCCACTGAGCTATGCTACTTTTCAGCTCAGGACTTTGGGACTTACAGTCTGCATATTATTTGGGGGAGAAAAACTGCTATTCCTGCTGTTGTGAGGACCCTAGGCTGTGCAGTGTGTGCCTCTTAGCATCCCCGATGCCATGGCCAGCTGTGTACTGAGGGTCAGAGAATAGAAACAACAGTTGCTGCTGCCTCCAGTTATGTGGCCAGGGATGGTGTCTTAGGCCTGGCACTTTCTGTACCTGAATGGACCCAGGGAACTAGCCTCTACCTCCTCCCCCCAACTCCTCTCCCCAATCTCTTCCCCCCCCTTCCCCCCATTCCTCCCCTCCTCTTCCCCCCTCCTCTTCCCCTCCTCCTCTCCTCCCCCCTCCCCTCCCCCCTCCTCTCCTCCCTCCTCTCTCCCCCTCTCCCCCCTCCTCTCCCTCTCTCCCCCCTCCTCTCCCTCTCTCCCCCCTCCTCTCCCCCTCTCCCCCCTCCTCTCCCTCTTAGCACCAATTATCACCTTAGAAGTAGGGAGGAGCTGCTTAAAAACCTCCCAGGGAGGCAGTGGGGTCTAGTAGAAAAAGCCTGATGCTGAGTCAGGAGATCCAGGGTTGAGTTCCAGCTCATCCACTGGCTTGTTCTCTGCCCTGGGGCAAGTTACTTATCCTTTCTGGGCCTCAGTTTCCCCATCTGTAAAATGAGGGATAAGATACCTGCTGAGCCTTGCTTGGGACAGGGACCATGTCCCATCTGATTATCTTGTATCTACCCCAGCCTTGGAGCACAGGAAGTGCTTAGTAAGTATCACTATTACTATCAAAGAGAGAAGGTGAAAACTTTTCCTTTCATCTCTTACGGGGTTCATCTGTAACCTAGAGTTTGTGGTCTGGTTACACATGTCTGAGCCATGCAGTCTTCCATAAGTAGGAAATTGTCATGACAGAAAATAACTACTTCCAGAGTTTAATAAATAAGCAGTTCAGTTAACTCTCTTCCATTGATTGCAACAAAAATTAGTTGTGTTCCAAGGGAAGAGTTTTTTATTTGGCCAAGTTACTCAAGCACAATATGTTTGAAGGCTAAAGAACTGTACAGAAATGGACTTCATATTGAGTGGGCAGAAGCCAGATTCCTGCTATTTGTTTCCAAAATTCAGATATTAGCACCCTTAAGGAGTGCATGTCAGCTGCCCCATATGGGGACAGGACTGTGTCCACCCCGTTTTGCTTAAATCCACCTCAGTGCTCAGTGTAGTGCCTGGCACATAGTAAGTGCTTAGCACATGCCACAATTATTATTATTATTATGCAAGTGAGCATTCTTTTCTTAACAATGTATATATTCTGTTTGAACTTCAGGTCCCTGAAATGCTTTGCATAGGTGATGGAAAAACCCAGTGTATTCCAAGTGAAATAATCAACTTCTGATCTATGCTAGTGATGATCTGATTTATTGTGTCCCTAGCAAAATCAGTTACAACCCTACACTTTAGGAAACTGAAGTTAGTGTATCCCAAGTGCCCCCTTTTAGGTGTGCTTTTGTTTTGAAGAGGGTTAACTGATGATGATTTTCAAGCTTCCTTCCTGATATCTCCATCTCTATTTAGAAAATCTATTTGAACATTTCTGTGAGTGATTTAAGCCGAGGAGACCTGTCAAGGAAACTCATTCCCTGCCTATTTAAGAGATGGTAGAATTTTAGAACCAGGGGTACTCAAACTAATAACCAAAATTCCTAGCTCTTTAAGTAGGAGTGGAAGCTGCTGTTGTGGCAGTTGGGTGCTAAAGTTAAATATCAACTGTGCAAATAAACATGCTCTCTCCCTGCTGAGCTGATTTGATTGTTCTCATTCTTTGGAAGCCACAAAACAATCTTCGGGCTCATCTTGAAGACAAATTTCCAGTTGGCCTATAAGATTTTCACTAGCCCATCTCCCACTTGCAAACCTTAATATTACTGAGCTCCTTCTGTGTAAAGAAACATTGAGCTAGGATCTTTGGGAGTTTTCACTTCAGAGGAGCTTGCAGTCCACTAGGTAAGACTAGCAAAAGCATAAAAAGATCCATGGCAATGGCATTTCCTAAGTGCCTACTGAGGACTAAGCACTGAACTAAGTGCTTGGGAGAGTTCAGCTGTTACAAGACACAAATTCCCCAGTGCTTTGCACATAGTAAGTACTTTATAAATGCCATTATTATTATTATTATTATTGAGTTTACAATTTAATGAAGGAGGCAGACAAGATAATTTACAGATAGTGAAAGCCAGAGGATGAGCAATTATGAAGAGAAAGCAGTACAAGCACATCAGGGCCAAATAGATGAAAAGCAAATGGAATGTATTCTTACGTGTTTATAATTGTACATGAGTGCTAAGGGTAGGTGTTTCTCCGATGTGGCTGGGGTGTTGTGAATGAATTGGGGGAAGCTTCCTGGAGGAGGTGGGATTTTTGGAGAACTCATCTTTGGGAGGAGTGAAGAGAGCCAATTTGGAAAGTGGAGATTGCTGGTGGAGAGACTTAAAGCCAACGGAAAGGAGTTTCTGCTTGTTGCAGAGTAAATTAATTCTGGATGCACAAGCGTTCATGTGTCACTCTCCCTCCCCTTCCCCATCTTTCTAGTAAAAACTAGTTTCCAGATAGAGGAAGGCGTCTCCTGGGAATAATGTCACAATAGGGGACTGGGGCAGAGCAGAAGAAGCTGGAAAGAGAGGTTGGCTTGGGTATTACAACACTGGGTAAAGGGGAAGTGAAAAGCAGGGCTCAAAAAATTCACTTGGCTATCTGTTGCAGAGTCATTGGTGACAAGCCAATAATCTAATGTGCAATTAGCAAACATAGCAGCAGGAGGCAGAGAAGGATTGAGATGCAGTCAACTGATAGATGGCAGAGGCAAAAAGTGTCTGACTAGAGGGGAATGTTGATTGTTGAACAAAACGAGCATTTATTGAGCCCCAGACCTACAGTGATACACGAGTGCTTAAGTAGCTGAAGAGATGGCGTGGTTGAGGTAAACAGGGCGAATGCTTTGTGCGGAAAGTGGCTTTTTAGGAGGGCTTTGAAAAGGACTCGGGTTTGGTGAAGCAGAGTTGGGGGGTGGGGGGGGCTTTCTATACCGGCGCGAATGACATGAAGTACAGAATAAAGTGTCAAGAGCAGGTAGGAAATTACCTTGGGAGAGACAGAGAAGAGGCAGCTAGTGTGGGGAAGCCAGCTGATAGTGGTTTTATGAACAATATGAGCTTCCTCAGAGTCCAGAGGATTTCACAATTGAGCCCTGAGGGTCATCCACAGTTAGGGTGGGAAGAGGAGCCAGCAAAAGAGATGAAGAAGCAGCACTTATAGGTAGGGTCATACTAATGAGGCATTCAGCATCTAGTGAGCATCAATAGCCTGGTCATCCCTAGTTCTGAGGGTCATATTTTCAATTAAAATTCTTCCCTAAAATGTGCTATTCTTCTGCCCCAGGCCTGTTTAGTTCTGTTAATTCCTATGGCTGCTTAAATTCACACCTCCATAGAAAAGGAAAGAATAGCTATTAAAATTGCCTTTCAAATATATGTTTTTAAAACACACTAACTATAGGAGATAATTCTGTACAAAGTAAAGTGAGGCCAGGTTGCTATTTGTTATCGGCTTGTTTCCGGTTGAGGATCAAGGAAAGAATATTTCACTGTATATTCAGTATATCTAGTTCTCCTACGATGCAAGGTTTGTATTTGTGCCAAAACTCGTTAGTAGTACTCACTTGTTCCAGTGCCATGGGCATGCACATGAGCCCTTCCTCCAGCACTGCAGCCGGTGCATCCAAAACAGGCTCCTATCGTCAGGAGAATGTTCCTTAACTACTTAACAGCTTTCTAGCGGAAATGGGATAGGAAAAAACCTGTTCTGGCAGAACCAAGTGCACATTCGATAGACCATGTGAATTATCAGTTAACAAACAGTGAATATGTAAATAATAATTGTGGTGTTTATTAAGCACTTACTCTGTGACAACACTGTACTAAGCGTTGAGATAGATACAAGATGATCAGGTTGGTCACAGTCCCTTTCCCAAGTGGGTCTCAGGTTTAAATGTGGGAAACAGGTAATCCCCCTTTGACAGATGAGGAAACTGAGGCGTGGAAGAGCTGTGACTTGCTTAAGATAGACAAGTGGCAGAGCTGGGATTAGAACCCAGGTCCTCTGACTCCCAGGCCCCTGTCGTTTACAGTAGGACATGCTAGGAACTAGAATCTAGGACCTTTATTTGTTCTCAGTTTTATTATTGTGATTATGTGTATGGTCTAGTAGAAAGCGCATGGGGCTGGAGTCTAACCCCAGCTCTGTCACTGGTGTACTGTGTGACTTTGGGCAAATTGCTTAATCTCTCTGTGCCTGTTTCCTCATCTGCAAAATGGGAATACAGTACTGTACCCATTTTCCCTTTTGTGAGCCTTGAGTGGGACAGGGACTGTTGTCTGATCTGATTATATAACACACTGATTAGCCCAAAAGAAGCATTTAAAAAATGTTCTAGCTTGTGTGACCCAAAATATCAGTTAAAGAGACCATGATGGAAAAATGTGTTTATATTTTCTTTTCTGACTCATCTCGTTCAATACACATATTCAGTCTGTCACCAGATCCTGTTGGTTTACCTTCACAATATGTCTGGAATCTTCCTTTTCCTTTTCATCCAAATCGCTACCACACTGATCCAAACACTTGTATCCCGCCTTGACTACTTCATCGGCCCCCCGGCCGCCTCCCGACTCACCTCTCTCCAGTCCATACTTCACTCGGCTAACCAGATCATTTTTCTCAGAATAATGTTTGGTCCATTTCTCCCCACGCCTCAAAAACCTCCAGTGGTTTCCCATCCACTTATGCATCAAAGGTCTTAAAGGCACACAGCTCTCCCCCCTCAATCAATGGTATTTATTAAGCACTTACTATGGGCTGAGCACTGTACTAAGTACTTGGGAGAATACCTTGCTGATATCCTACTACAGCTGAGCCCGCCCAGTTAGTGCCCTTTAATACTAACCGACTCACTATTTCTTCATCTCCCTTGCTCATTGTGAACTGTCCTCTCACTGTCAACTCCCTCCCCCTTTTGTATCCAACAGACCACCACTCTCCCCACTTTAACAGCCTGACTGAAATCACAGACTTCAAGAAGCCTTCCCCAACTAAGCCCTCATTTCCCCATTCTCATTTGCACCTGTCCCCTTGAGCACTTTTGATTACCCCACCATCAGCCCCACAGCATTATGTGCATATCCTTACACTCTGCCATTTCCCCTTTCCTCAATTTTGTTTGTGTCTGTCTCCCCCTCTTCTGTAAACTCCTTGGGAGCAGGGATTTTGTCCACCAACTCTATTGTATTGTACTTTCCCAAGCGCTTACTGCAGTGCTTTGCACACAGTAAGCACTCAATAAATACCACTGATTTTAACTATTATTATAGTCTCATTTTGCATTTAAGAATACTGGTGTTTTTGTCACAGTGAAAAGCCACTTTCCTCATGTATGAGGAGTAAATGATATAATTGAGCAGTATTTGAAATACCACTTGCTTTTAGAGAAGCAGTATGGCTCAGTGGAAGGAGCCTGGGCTTGGGAGCCAGAGGTCATGGGTTCAAATCCTGACTCAGCCACTTGTCAGCTGTGTGACCTTGGGCAAGTTACTTAACTTCTCTGTGCCTGTTACCTCATCTGTAAAATGGGGATTAAGACTATGAGCCCCACGTGGGACAACCTGATCACCTTGTATCCCCCCCCCCCCCAGCACTTAGAATGGTGCTTCCCACATAGTAAGTGCTTAACAAATACCACCATTATTATTATTGTGAAGTTCTGGATATACTATTTTAAAACATAATTATTGAGCAGTTTATAGCATTGCTACCTTTCCTATTTTGTAGTCAGCTATATTTTTTCTGAATGATCCCCATATGGATCACCCTAATGACATCAGCTTATTCTTTTTATGACAATGACAATGAAAAATATTGCTGGGGACATAATGACCTTTTGTCTTTCGATTTGAATTTCTAATCTGTGTGTTCTGCCTTTGCTTCAGTGTTTTGGATCTGATTTTTGAGAGCATTCTTATGCATCATTTTTCAAAAATTATAATGGTGGTATTTAAGTGCTGTGCCAAACACTGCACTAAGCACTGGGGTAGATACCAGATAATCATGTTGGACACAGCCCCTGTCCCACATGGGGCTCACAGTGAAAGTGGGGGTGAGAACGTGTCTTAAACCTCCGGTTTACAGTTGGGGAATTTGAGGAGCAGAGAAGTCATGACTTGCCCAAGGTCACACAGGCAAGTTGCAGAGCCAGGAATAGAACCCAGGTCCTCTGACTCCCAGGCCCGTGCTCTTTCCACTAGGCAGTTGATATCCCAGGAGAGAGAAGAGGGAATTTATAGCCGAATGATCTAATCACATGAGCATTAATCAGCATTGTCATTCATCTCTTGGATAGGCAGATGGAGGATCCCTTTATAAATTGTAGTTGGGGGGACCCAGGATCCAGAGAACACTAGTTCTGGCTTGCAAGTGAAATTGGGACAGGGGCTTGGCTATCTGTGGTTTTTATGGGTCGGGAAAGGACTTGGGAGAAAGTGAGGACAGCTGTGCCTCTCTTTCCCCGACTCCTCCAAATTTCAATCTGTCACCAGGTTCGCTAGCCCGGAGTGATTTGTCATCAGACCAGAAGGGGGGCATCATTAGCCGGAGATACGGTTTCATGCTCTACAATACGGAGGTTGCATTTTCCCTGAAATTCACCGACTTAAACTCTGTAATTTTTTTTGCAAGTAGGAAAACATAGAAAGGGAGAGGGAAAAAATCTCCCCCCACCCCTCCCCCACCACTTCTGCTTTGGAAAAATAGGGCTTTGTTTTATGTTTTTTTTAAACCCAAAACTTTAGGATATATTTTGTCCTGGTTTTTGTACCACTGCTTATTGTATCAAGTGAATAGTAGCTGCTCCTTGCTGACTTTATCCCCCTGCTGATTCTAAGAGCCTTGTTGCACAGGGGGGATAAAGCTGAGTAGGGTGGAGGAGAAAGGAAGTCAGTCAAGAAGCATTTTTATTGTAGGCCTGTTGCATGGCTCTGCACTAGCACTTTTTACAGTATTATTTTTCTCCTCTCCCCCAACCTTACCTTCTTTCCACTGATGCTTCTATGTGATCTAGAATTCTTTCTCACTTCCGCTCCTTTTGGCACCTTGGAGTTTCTCTCTTGGAGTTTCAACTGTGAGTTTCTCTTGACATTTTAGTGCCAATGGCATAATATTATTTGTCTCCCAACCCCAAGCACACTGAGTGTTAAACACCATCAATATACTCTCAATCAGTGGTACTTATTTAGCACTTGCTAATGTGCAGAGCGCATTACTAAGTGCTCGGGAGAGTACAATACAACAGAGTTAGCAGACACATTACCTGCCCACAATGAGCTTAAGTCTGATTGCTCTTTGCCCAAATCCAAGCCCTACTCCCTTGCTCCTTGAAACAAGCAGTTTTGGTGAGTACCTCCTATTAAAGCTCCTTGGGCTGGGAAGTGCCCAATGGTGGAGGTTTGTCTTGCCTCCTGAGGCACAGGGGGTGGGTGGAAGCTTAATTTTATTCTTTTTATCTCATCATCATAAGTCAATCAGTTCATATTTATTCTGTGCTTTCTAACTGTGCAGAGCGCTTGGGAGAGTACAATATCCCAGACACATTCCCTGCCCCAAATGAGCTTACAGTCTAGAGGGGGAGACAGACATTACTATAAATAAATGATGGATAAGTACAGAAGTGCTGTGGGGCTGGGAGGAGGTGGGTGAATAAAGGAAGCAAGTCATGGTGACGCAGAAGGGAGTGGAAGAAAAGGAAAAGTGGGGTCAGTCAGGGAAGGCCTCTTGGAGGAGATGTGCCTTCAGTAAGGCTTTTAGGAGGGATGGCTTTTCAGGCCAGAGGCAGGATGTGGGTGAGGGGTTGGCAGCGCGACAGACGAGACCGAAATACAGTGAGTAGGTTGGCATTAGAGGAGCGAAATGCGCTGGCTGGGTTGTAGTAGGACAGTACCAAGATAGGTTAGGAGGGGGCAAGCCAGTAGAGTGCTTAAAAGCCAACGGTAAGGAGTTTCTATTTGATGCGGAAGTGGATGGGCAACCACTGGAGGTTCTTGAAGAGTGGGTAAACATGGACTGAACATTTTGTAGAAAAATTACCCGGGCAACAGAGTGAAGTATGGATTGGAATAGGGAGAGACAGAAGGCAGGGAGGTCAGAGAGGAGGCTGATATAGTAATCAAGGCAGGACAGGATACTTACTTACCAGAGAAGCAGCGTGGCTCAGTGGAAAGAGCACGGGCTTTGGAGTCAGAGGTCATGGGTTCAAACCCCAGCTCCGCCAATTGTCAGCTGTGTGACTTTGGGCAAGTCACTTCACTTCTCTGCGCCTCAGTTCCCTCATCTGGAAAATGGGAATTAAGACTGTGAGCCCCCCTGTGGGGCAACCTGATCACCTTGTAACCTCCCCAGCGCTTAGAACAGTGCTTTGCACATAGCAAGCACTTAATAAATGCCATTATTATTATTACTTGGAGTAACACGGTAGCAGTTTGGTTGGAGAGGAAAGGATGGATTTAGAAAAGAAACCAACAGGATAGATTGAATGTGTGGGTTGAATGAGAGAGAGAAGTCAGAGAATGTTATGGGCTTGTGAAACAAAAAGGATAGTGGTCTCCTTGACCCCCTTCAATCTGGCTTCCGTCCCCTCCACTCAATCAATCAATCAATCAACCATATTGAGCGTTTACTGTGTGCAGAGCACTGTACTAAGTGCTTGGGAAGTACAAGTTGGCAACATATAGAGACAGTCACTACCCAACAGTGGGCTCACAGTCTAGAAGGGGGAGACAGAAAACAAAACCAAACATATTAACAAAATAAAATAAATAGAATAGATATGTACAAGTAAAATAAATAAATAGAGTAATATATATGTACAAACATATATACATATATACAGGTGCTGTGGGGAAGGGAAGGAGGTAAGACGGGGGGATGGAGAGGAGGACGAGGGGGAGAGGAAGGAGGGGGCTCAGTCTGGGAAGGCCTCCTGGAGGAGGTGAGCTCTCAGTAGGGCCTTGAAGGGAGGAAGAGAGCTAGCTTGGCGGATGGGCAGAGGGAGGACATTCCAGGCCAGGGGGATGACGTGGGCCGGGGGTCGACGGGACAGGCGAGAACGAGGCACGGTGAGGAGATTAGCGGCAGAGGAGCAGAGGGTGCAGGCTGGGCTGTAGAAGGAGAGAAGGGAGGTGAGGTAGGAGGGGGCGAGGTGATGGAGAGCCTTGAAGCTGAGGGTGAGGAGCTTCTGCCTGATGCGCAGATTGATTGGTAGCCACTGGAGATTTTTGAGGAGGGGAGTAACATGCCCAGAGCGTTTCTGGACAAAGACAATCCAGGCAGCGGCGTGAAGTATGGATTGAAGTGGGAAGAGACACGAGGATGGGAGATCAGAGAGGAGGCTGATGCAGTAGTCCAGACGGGATAGGATGAGAGCTTGAACAAGCAGGGTAGCGGTTCGGATGGAGAGGAAAGGGCGGATCTTGGCAATGTTGCGGAGCTGAGACCGGCAGGTTTTGGTGATGGCTTGGATGTGAGGGGTGACTGAGAGAGCGGAGTCGAGGATGACACCAAGGTTGGGGGCTTGTGAGATGGGAAGGATGGTAGTGCCGTCCACAGTGATGGGAAAGTCAGGGAGAGGGCAGGGTTTGGGAGGGAAGACGAGGAGTTCAGTCTTGGACATGTTGAGTTTTAGGTGGCGGGCAGACATCCAGATGGAGATGTCCTGAAGGCAGGAGGAGATGCGAGCCTGGAGGGAGGGGGAGAGAGCAGGGGCAGAGATGTAGATTTGGGTGTCAAATCCACCCAAATCTCCACCAAAACTGCCCTCTCAAAGGTCACCAATACCTCCTTCTTGCCAAATCCAATGGCTCCTACTCTAACCTAATCCTCCTCGACCTCTCAGCTGCCTGTGACACTGTGGACCACCCCTTTCTCCTCAGCACCCTACACAATCCTGGCTTCACAGACCCCGTTCTCTCCTGGTTCTCCTCTTATCTCTCTGGCCGTTCATTCTCAATCTTCTTTGCAGGCTCCTCCTCCCCCTCCCATCCCCTTACTGTAGGGGTTCCTCAAGGGTCAGTTCTTGGTCTCTTTCGGTTCTCTATCTACACTCACTCCCTTGGTGAACTCATTCGCTCCCACAGCTTCAACAGTCATCTCTACGCTGATGACAGTCAAATCTACACCTCTGCCCCTGCTCTCTCTCCCACCCTCCAGGCTTGTATCTCCTCCTGCCTTCAGGACATCTCCATCTGGATGTCTGCCCACCATATAAAACTCAACATGTCCAAGACTGAACTCCTTGTCTTCCCTCCCAAACCCTGCCTTCTCCCTGACTTTCCCATTACTGTTGATGGCACTATTAATCAATCAATCGTATTTATTGAGCGCTTACTGTGTGCAGAGCACTGTACTAAGTGCTTGGGAAGTACAAGTTGGCAACATATAGAGACAGTCCCTACCCAACAGTGGGCTCACAGTCTAGAAGGGGGAGACAGAGAACAAAACCAAACATATTAACAAAATAAAATAAATAGAATAGATATGTGCAAGTAAAATACATAGAGTAATAAATATGTACAGACATATATACATATACAATACCATCCTTCTCGTCTCACAAGCCCGCAACCTTGGTGTCATCCTTGACTCCGCTCTCTCGTTCACCCCTCATGTCCAAGCCGTCACCAAAACCTGCCGGTCTCACCTCCGCAACATTACCAAGATCCGCCCTTTCCTCTCCATCCGAACCGCTACCCTGCTTGTTCAAGCTCTCATCCTATCCCATCTGGACTACTGCATCAGCCTTCTCTCTGATCTCCCATCCTCGTGTCTCTCCCCACTTCAATCCATACTTCATGCGGCTGCCCGGATTGTCTTTGTCCAGAAATGCTCTGGGCATGTTACTCCCCTCCTCAAAAATCTCCAGTAGCTACCAATCAATCTGCGCATCAGGCAGAAACTCCTCGACCTCCGCTTCAAGGCTGTCCATCACCTCGCCCCCTCCTACCTCACCTCCCTTCTCTCTTTCTACAGCCCAGCCTGCACCCTCTGCTCCTCTGCCGCTAATCTCCTCACTGTGCCTTGTTCTCGCCTGTCCTGCCGTCGACCCCCGGCCCACATCATCCCCCTGGCCTGGAATGTCCTCCCTCTGCCCATTTGCCAAGCTAGCTCTCTTCCTCCCTTCAAGGCCCTACTGAGAGCTCACCTCCTCCAGGAGGCCTTCCCAGACTGAGCCCCTTCCTTCCTCTCCCCCTCGTCCTCCTCCCCATCCCCCTGCCTTACCTCCTTCCCCTCCCCACAGCACCTGTATATATATGTATATATGTTTGTACGTATTTATTACTCTATTTTATTTGTACATATTTATTCTATTTTATTTTGTTAATATATTTTGTTTTGTTGTTTGTCTCCCCCTTCTAGACTGTGAGCCCACTGTTGGGTAGTGACTGTCTCTATATTGTTGCCAACTTGTACTTCCCAAGCGCTTAGTACAGTGCCCTGCACACAGTAAGCGCTCAATAAATATGATTGATTGAATGAATGAATGAATAAGCCTCCTCTCTGATCTCCCATCCTCCTGTCTCTCCCCATTTCTGTCTGTACTTCACTCTGCTGCCTGGATTATCTTTGTACAGAAACGCCCTGGGCATGTTACTCCCCTCCTCAAAAATATCCAGTGGCTACCTGTCAACCTACGAATCAAGCAAAAACTCCTCACTCTCGGCTTCCAGGCTCTCCATCACCTCACCCCCTCCTACGTCTCCTCCCTTCTCTCCTTCTACAACCTAGCCCGCACCCTCTGCTCCTCTGCCGCTAACCTCCTCACTGTGCCTCGTTCTCACCTGTCCCGCTGTCAACCCCTGGCCCACATCCTTTCCCTGGCCTGGAATGCCCTCCCTCCACACATCTGCCAAACTAGCTTTCTTCCTCCCTTGAAAGTCTTACTGAGAGCTCACCTCCTCCAAGAGGCCTTCCCTGACTCAGCCCCCTTTTCCCTCTCCTCCTCCCCATCCCCCCATGCCCTACCTCCTTCCCCTCCTCACAGCACTTGTATATAGTTGTACAGATTTATTACTCTATTTTACTTGTACTTATTTACTATTCTATTTATTTTGTTAATGATGTACATATAGCTATAATTCTATTGGTTCTGACGATTTTGACACCTGTCTACATGTTTTGTTTGGTTGTCTATCTCCCTCTTCTAGACTGTGAGCCCATTGTTGGGTAGGGACCGTCTCCATATGTTGCCGACGTGTACTTCCCAAGCGCTTAGTACAGTGCCCTGCACACAGTAAGCGCTCAGTAAGTACAATTGAATGAAAAATAAAAAAGTTAGGGGAAAGACAGGGTTTGGGTGGGAAGATAATGTCATCTATGGTATTTATTGAGTACTTACTGTGTGAAGAGCACTGTACTAAGTGCTTGGAAGAGTATACAATACAACAAAGTTGGTATACACATTCCCTGCCTACAGTGTGCTTGCAGTCAAGAAGCTGCATGGTGTAGTGGATAGAGCACAGGACTGGGAGTCAGAAGGTCATGGGTTCTAATCCAGCTCCGCTACTTGTCTGCTGTGTGACCGTGGGCAAGTCACTTCACTTCTGGGTCTCAGTTACCTCATCTGTAAAATGGGGATTGAGACTCTGAGCCCCACGTTGGGCAGGGACTGTGTCCAACCAGATTTGCTTGTATCCACCCCAGCGCTTAGTATACAGTGCCTGGCAGATAGTAAGTGCTTAATTCATTCATTCAATTGTATTTATTGAGTGCTTACTGTGTTCAGAGCACTGTACTAAGCGCTTGGGAAGTACAAATAGAAAACAGAGACGGTCCCTACCAAACGGGCTCACAGTCTAGAAGGGGGAGACAGACAACAAAACAAAACAATTAGGTGTCAGTACCATCAAAATAAATAGAATTATAGCTATATTCACATCATTAATAAAATAAATGGAGTAATAAATATGTACAAATATGTACAAGTGCTGTGGGGAGAGGAAGAGGGCAAATCACTTAACGCTGTGCCTCGGTTCCTCATTGGTAAAATGGGGATTACATACCTGTTCTCTCTCCCCCTTAGACCGAGCCCCATGTGGGACGGGGATTGTATCTGACCTGATTATCCTGTATCTGTCCCAATGCTTGGCATATAGTAAGTGCTTAAATACCACAATTATTATTGCAGGCAGGCAGACAATGGAGCCAGGATTAGAATCCAGGTCCTCTGATTTACAGGCCCCTGCACTTTCCGCTAAGCCACACTGCTTGTCTGTTGCTGAAATGTTTCCATTGCTTGCTCTTGTGAATTTGAATTTTTTCTTGTATTGTCCCCCTTGGGCTCCCCACCCCCACCCCATTCTCACACACCACCTCCTCCGCCTATCCATTCACAGGCTTTTTATGGGCAATAACCTTGTCCTTTCTGTAATGTCATTGTAACTTCTCAGTGCTGAGAACAATGCACAAAAGTGTGAGTGATAAGGACTTTTGAGGACAATTTTGGATAAATTATCCAGTGCTAAATGTTTTACAAAATATTTCTCCAGTCTGGCTCAGTGGAAAGAGCCCGGGCTTTGGAGTCAGAGATTCCATGGGTTCAAATCCCAGATCCACCAATTGTCAGCTGTGTGACTTTGGGCATATCATTTAACTTCTCTGTGCCTCAGTTCTCTCTCTGTAAAATGGGGATTAAGACTGTGAGCCCCCCATGGGACAACCTGTTCACCTTGTAACCTCCCCAGCGCTTAGTACAGTGCTTTGCACATAGTAAGCACTTAATAAATGCCATCGTTATTGTTATTATTATTATTATTCTCCTAGTTCTCTTAGTTGTAGATTGATACCCTACTGAACAGTAACACACTCTTATACCAAAGTAGCTGAACAGCATTTCCTATACCAATCCCCTGGTGGGAGAGAGATGATAGTGGAGGATTATTTTCTGCAATATTGTGATCTATCATCTAATTTCTGTTTTGCTTGACACTTAAATATCTCAGGATGTGGATTTTTTTTCATTATATAATAATAGCCTAATACTGATAGAGCTTTTTTGAGCAGAAACATACATAGGTGATTTTCAATTTTCACCACACAGTGGCACTTTCTATTCTGGAGGCTTAATAATATGGTGAGGAAAGAGTGGATTTATTGGAGTCTGAGAAGGCGCTGGCTTGGATAAGACAAGGGGTTGAGGGAGCTTATCTCCTCCTGGGCTTGTCAGTTCCACTCCCATGTGGCCAACTCTGATCCCTGGCTCACCCGGACTTATAGCCAGAGTCATGGGCTTAGGTCCCACTGCAGCAAAACCTCTCCTCTAGCTTTTGTCTCTTTGGCTGAAGATTGTTCCTCCAGCAATGCTGATTATCTCCACTCGACTGTACTCCCTACTGTTGGTCACAGTATTTTAGAACACAGGAGGTGGCTATAGTGAATGTTTATTGTACTAATAATGGTCTAAAATAAAGGTGTCCAGGAATAAATCACCCATTGTAAAAAATGTGTGTCTGGGAAAGTAAGCTTTGATAGCTATCTTTTTGCTTCTCCAGCTTCTGCAGAGCTACTGCAATAGTCAATATTGACTATTGAGGAAGGCCTGTAATGGACTTTTCTGATCAAATTTTTTTCATGTTATTTGTCAAGCACTTACTGTGTGCCAGGCACTGTACTAAGCACTGGGGCAAATGCAAGCTAATGAGGTTGGACACTGTCCCTGTCCCACACAGGGCTCACAGTCTTAATCCCCATTAGTGTGGAGCCGAGATTAGGAGCCAAGTCCTTATGACTCCCAGGCCTGGGCTCTGTCCGCTAGACCATGCTCCCTCTCAGCTTCTCAAATGGGCTAGAGATTTGAAATACTTAAAAAAATATTTTTTAGTCATAGTAGAAAATTCAGATGAAAAGATTAGGCCATAAAATAGGAGCTGAACCATGTTGTATGCAGTTCTGATCAAACTTAAGTATTTTAGGATGGTGCACAAGCCATTTCCTATGGAGGAATCTTCTGAAGTCTAACAATCTGTCAGAGAAGTAGATTAGAATTTCTCGTTGTCTTTCCCTTTGATTTATCCCTTTTGCACCTCTTATGCCATATAAAATAATACCTCTCCCTCCTTTTATGTTGTGTAGTGTCTTTTGACCCGCTACTGATATTTTGCTGAGAAAAAGAATGCATATTTAGGTTTTTAACTCATTTCTATCACTGCATTTCCCAGAGGGATTCTTTTCATTCCTAGAATCTGCTTATGGTTTTCACCATTTTAAGAATACTAGTGCATCATTGATATCTACGTAGATGATCTCTGTTTGACGACTCTTACTTTGCAGTCCCCAAAGTATTTCAGTTGTCCTTAGCTAGAAAGCATGTTATTTAAATTAACTTGTAAGCGTACCTTCTGAGAGTGTGTGAAGTCATCCTCCTCTTTTGTACCTTTTTTCTCCTCCCCTTTACCTTGGCATGATTGTGTCTGCTTCAGACTAGTAGAATTAGTCCTCAGTCCAGCCTAGGCACCCATTCTGGCAGGGATAATAATAGTAGTAATAATAATTGTAGTATTTGTTAAGCACTTACTATTTTCCAGGCACTGTACTAAGCGCTGGGGTAGATATATGTAATTGGATCGAACACAGACCCTGTTCCCCGTGGGGCTCACGTGCGGATCACCATCCTAATCCCCATTTTACAGATGAGGTAACTGAGGCACAGAGAAGTGAAGTTACTTGCCCTAGGTCACACAACAGACAAGTGGCAGAGCTGGGATTAGAGCCCAGGTCCTTCTGACTCCCAGGCCTGGGCTCTAGCCACTAGGCCAGGCTGCTTCCCTGTGAGGTTAAGATGAGACAAGGTGTTCATCTACCGGGAACTGGGAGTGTGAGGCAAAGCTCTTTCCTTCACCTCCACTGGCTTTCGGTGGCAGGGCAGGTGGCTTCTGTGTTTACTGCTGCACTTCTGGAGCTGAATCCCCTCTTGGCAGGTTTGGGATCTCTCCCACCCCCTGCCGCAGCTAGGAGGAACAAGATCTCCCAGGGGTTGCAGGAAGCAGATGCTCTCTCCATTTTCCCTAGCACTGGGTGAGAGTTTTCTATCAGCAGCAGCCACAAGCTGGCTTTGGGATCAGGCTGGGATTTTGGTTGTTTTTTGTGTTTTTTTGTTAATCATCTCCGGATTTCTTACTGGGGCACAGATCTATCCTTCCTGCCAGCTTCACTACCAGGGTGGAATAGGCCTTGGCCCAAATAACGGGCAGGCGATTATTACTCCAGCTCGGCCCAATTGACCCTGGAAGGAGGATGGGCATGTCAAGTTTCTGGTGGCGTGGGGACTGGGGGTGGGGGAGAGGATGGGGACGGGTGGGGGTCTCTTCTCTCATCTCCCACTCCCTGTAAGCCTTGTTAGCTCCTAGGACCAAAATTAAACAGTTCCCGCCATACCAGCCAGTAATAATAATAATAATAATAATAATAATGACATTTATTAAGTGCTTACTATGTGCAAAGCACTGCTCTAAGCCCTGTGGAGGTTACACAGTGATTAGGTTGTCCCGCAGGGGGCTCACAGTCTTAATCCCCATTTTACAGATGGGGCACAGAGTCACAGAGAAGTTAAATGACTTGCCCAAAGTCACACAGCTGACAACTGGCAGAGCCGGGATTTGAACCCATGACCTCTGACTCCAAAGCCCGGGCTCTTTCCACTGAGCCATGCTGCTTCTCTAGGATGCAAGACATTTAAAAATTGGTGACATCATTGCCTGTTTCCATCCAGGTAGTAAAAAGCTTTGCACTGTCATTCGTGACTTCGATAGCTGAGGAATATGTCAAACTTGTTCAGCTGGTATTGGCTGTTTCAGGCTCCAAGGGGGTAAGAAATGTAAGCCATCCTCCTTTCCCTTCTCCTTGTTTCAACTGATGGTGCGCTAATGGAGTGTCAGATGCTGGAATGATTAACAGCTGCTGAACCAGCTGTATGAGGCTGTTGAGAAGCCACTGAAGACAAAAGTTGGCAGGTTGCATTTCAGATCTCCCCAAACCCCCAGTGGTTTCATCAGAGTTAGAATTGGGAGAAAGTCAGCTTGGGGAAAAAGGGACCCTAAGAACCTGTCCCACTCTACTGAGAACCCTTCCCAATCCACTTCCCTACCTGGGCCTCCTCCTTGAGTGACAGAGGCTTCAGTAGGCAGAGTCCTGGGTGATACTTGGGTTGGTTCTGGGGCTCCTTGGATACTGGATCTTATTTTTTGCCTTTTGTGGTAGTTGGAGCTTTGGAGCTCTCTCCTTTCACTATGCGGATGATTCTCAAATCTACATCTCCAGCCCTGACCTCTCCCCATTTCCTCCTGCCTTCTGGATATCTCTACTTGGCTGTCCTGCTGACACCTCTAATTTAACATGTCCAAAGCTGAGCACGTCTTCCCTCCCAAACCTCCCCTCCCACCCCCGACTTTTCCATTACCGCAGACACCACCACCATCCCCGTCTCACAAGCCCGTGATCATGGCTTTATCCTCGGTTCTCTCATGCAACCCATATATTCAGTCAATTACCAGGTATCGTAAGTTCTACCTTCCCCAAATCTCTAGAATCCACCCCCTCTTCTCCATCCAAATTCTGCCACGCTAGTCCAAGCATTTGTTACATCCCTTCTTGACTACGGCATCGGCTTCTTTGCTGATTTTTACAGCCTCTTTCGTCTCCAGTCCATACTTCACTCTGCTGCCCAGATCATTTTTTCAAAAAAATCGTTCTGTGGTCACATGGGGGAGAAGAGGAAGGCTAAACTGTTACCCCTAAAGAAGATATATAGTACTGGTGCCAGCAGTGGAAAGTGATGGGGTGTTACTCAAGTTGACTTTTTACTGAAAATTTTTGGGCTTAAAAAGATAATTCAGTCCCCTCACCCTCTTTTTACTGTAGCATTTTGCTGGAAACTCAGAAGAAATCAATTATGCCTTTTTTTAATAACCCAGGAAATTTGTACAAGAAATAAGTTGTGCCCCTTCTGTCTTCTCTGGTTAGGTGAGTTGCTTCAGAATATTAATTATTTTGAAAATGCATCCAGGTTTTTGAAATTCATTTACAGAAAAACTCTGAAGTACCATTGTGACTTAAACCACAGTGCCAATTTTTGCCAATTTTTCCAAATAGTTTTTCATTCTGCAATAAAATGACTTCCCTAATGTAAACTCGCACGTGACAGTGAGTATAATATTGCCTTGTTTAGAAAATATAACTGATTTGAGATTTTCTATTGTTTGTTTAGTACCAAATGCAATCAGATTGATATTTTGTTCATAAATTCTGAATCCACATAACAGGGTAAACTGAGGTTGCTCATTGATCTAAAGATGATCTAAATGGTTTACTGTCTACTGGATTATTTTTTTCCCTAAAGGACTGTCTAGATTGTATTAGCTTTATTTCGCAGTTACTCCCTGTTGTTTTAACCTTACATTCTCACAGATTTCATTGTCACACAGCTGACAAGTCGCGGAGCCGGGATTAGAACCCATGACCTCGGACCCCAGACTGAGCCCCCTTTTTCCTCTCCTCCTCCCCATCCCCCCCCCAAAGCACTTGTATATATGTTTGTACAGATTTATTACTGTATTTATTTTACTTGTGCATATTTACTGTTCTATTTATTTTGTTAATGATGTGCATCTAGCTTTACTTCTATTTATTCTGATGACGTGACACCTGTCCACATGTTGTTGTCTGTCTCCCCCTTCTAGACTGTGAGCCCGTTGTTGGGTAGGGACCGTCTCTATATGTTGCCAACTTGTACTTCCCCAGCGCTTAGTACAATGCTCTGCACACAGTAAGCGCTCAATAAATACGATTGAATAAATGAATTGTTTCATTGTAGCCATTGAATGGCCATGCTATGAATTACGTTGTTTAACAGGTGAAGCAGGACACATCAACCCTTATTTACAATAGTGAGGTAGGTAAGTACTAAAAATCACCATTACTGGAGAAGACAAAATAGGAAGAATCAATCAGTCAGTAGAATTTACTAGCATTTACTCTCTGCAGAGCACTGTACTAAGTGCTTGGGAGAAGACAGGAGATCAACCAATGGTGTTTATTGAGCACTTACTGTGTGCAGAGCTTAGTTCTTAAAGGAGAGCACAATACAACAGATTAGGAGATATGATCACTGCTCACAAGACCTTACAGTCTAGAGGGGGCGACAGACATTAGTATACATTAATTTATAATACCTAGTTTCAAGATATGTGCGTAAGTGTGGGGTTGGGGAAAATATCAAATGTCCAAAGGTCACAGATCCAAATGCATAGATGACACAGATGGGAGAGGAAGCTGGGGAAATGAGGCCTTAATGGAGGAAGGCCTCTTGGAGGAGATGTGACCTCAGTAAGGCTTTGAAGGTAAAGTGAGTGGTATTCTGGCATATATGCAGGGGGAGGAAGTTCCAGGCTAGGGGACAGATGCGGGAAAGGGGTTGGTGACGAGATAGAGATTGGGGGACAGTGAGTTAACTGTCGCTAGAGGAGCAGAGTGTGGTGTCTGGGCTGTGGTAGGAGGTCAGCCAAGTGAGGTAGGATGGGCAAGCCGATCAAGTGCATTAAAGCCGATGGTGAGGAGTTTCTTTTTGATACGGAGGTGGATGGGCAACCACTGGAATTTCTTGAGGAGTGGAGAAATGTGGACTGAAAGTCTTTATAGAAAAGTGATCTGGACAGCAGAGTGAAGTCTCAACTGGAGTGGGGAGGGACAGGAGGCTGGGTGGTCAGTGAAGAGGCAGATGCAGTAGTCGAGGTGGGACAGTAAATAGACACTTATCCCTGTCGTCAAGTTTATGTTCTAAGAGGGAGGGGGGTGGAGGGGGGAGGCAGACACTAAAATAAATCACAGATAGGGGGACTTGAAACTGAGTTTTAAAAAGTTTACAGAAGTGCTGTGGGAGGAAGGGTTGGGGTGAGTCCCTAAGTGCTTGGGGGGGGGGGGGGAGAGCCTAATCAATCAATTGTATTTATTGAGCGCTTACTGTGTGCAGAGCACTGTACTAAGCGCTTGGGAAGTACAAGCCTAAGTGCACAGGGGAAGCAGAATGGGTGGGGAGATGTGTAATTAGTCAGGGAAAGTTTTCCAGAGGAGATAAGATTTCAGCAGGGTTCTGAAAACGGGAAGAGTCCTGGACTGTCGGATTTGAAGGGAGAGAGAGTTCCAGGCAGGTGGGAGGGTGTGGGAAAGAGTTCCATGATAGGGAAGACAAGATCGGGGTACAGTGAATAAGTTGGTGTTACAGAAGCGAAGGGCATGGGGTGAGTTGTAGTGGGAGAGGAGGGAAGATGGGTATGGGGGAGAGAATCTTCCCATTTTGTAGATTAGGTAACTGAGGCACAGAGAAGTCAAGTGATTCACCCAAAGTCACACAGTGACAATTGGTGGAGCTGCGATTAGAACCCAGGTCCTTCTGACTCCCAGGTCTATGCTCTATCCATTAAGCAACACTGCTTCTCAAAACCTCGAATAGTTACCCATTCTTCTCCATATCAAGCAGAAACTCCTGACCACTAGCTTTAAGGCATTCAATCAGCCGTCTCCCCCATTTTTATCCACTTCCTTTTCCCACTAAATCCCAGCTCACAATCTTCATTCTTCTCTAGTTAACCTACTCACGGTGACCTGTTCTCGTCTCTTCGCCGCTGGCTTCTGGCTCATGCAGGCCTGCAACTTCCTCCCCATTTGTCTTTGCAGACCACAGCTCTACTGGTCCTCAAAGACGGGTTTGAAATCCTACCTCTTCCAGGAAGCCTTCCTCAATTTCTCATCCCTTCTGCTCCTATTCCCCAACTGCCACTTCAGCAAATGTTATTATTATTATTATTGTATTGTTAAGCATTTACGATGTGTCAAGCACTCTTCTAAGCGCTGGCAAAGAAGTTGTGAGTTCTTACTTACATACCCTATTTGCTTAATCCCTAACTCCTGTACATGTCTCCTCTTAATGTATAGATAGAATGAAGAAGTTATTTTATTCATTCATTCAATCATATTTATTGAGCGCTACTGTGTGCAGAGCACTGTACTAAGCGCTTGGGAAGTACAAATTGGCAACACATAGAGATGGTCCCTACCCAACAATGGGCTCACAGTCTAGAAGGGGGAGACAGACAACAAAACAACACAAGTAGACAGGTGTCAATACTATCAGAATAAATAGAATTATAGCTATATACACATAATTAATAAAATAAATATAGTACATATGTACAAATAAAATAGAGTAATAAATATGTAGAAATATATACAAGTGCTGTGGGGAGAGGAAGGGGGTAGGGGAGAGGGAGGAGAGGAGGCAATGGGGAGAGGAGAAAGAGGAGGGGAGGAAAGTGGGGCCTCAGTTTGGGAAGGCCTCCTAGAGGAGGTGAGCTCTCAGTAGGGCTTTGAAGGGAGGAAGAGAGCTAGTTTAGTGGATGTGAGGAGGGAGGGCATTCCAGGCCAGAGGAAGAACGTGGCCCAGGGGTCAACGGCAGGACAGGCAAGAACGAGGCACAGCAAGGAGGTGAGCGGCAGAGGAGGGATGTATGCAGGCTGGGCTGTAGAATGAGAGAAGGGAGGTGAGGTAGGAGGGGGTGAGGTGACGGAGAGCCTTGAAGCTGAGAGTGAGGAGTTTTTAGTGTCTGGTTATCCAACTAAACTGTAACCTTCTTGAGGGTTCTTGAGTCATCATGTCTGTACTAATTCTATTGGTCCCAAGTGCTTAGAACCATGTTCTGCGTACAGTAGGCTCTCAAATTATATTGATATTGAGCGATTTGATTCAGGATTCAGTTCTTCTTGGTCTGTCTTATCATGAGCTCAATATTCTGTCTCCTTGGCCTTCTGTGTTTCTGATCTGCTTCTAAAACCTGCAGAAATGAAAATAAAACACCTGGGGACTTTGCTGGACATTTCATGGATAGTACAGTGCTCTCAATAAGCGCTCAATAAATACGATTGAATGAATGAATAGATAAAAACAATTGACTGAGGCAGGACAGGAAAGACAAGAAAGAAGCATGCAAGTAAGAACTGTTGTCCCCAACAAAGTACTCTTAAGATTACTGCATATTTTTTGTGATCATTTATAACATTGGGCTTACACGATCAAGTCATCATATTTGCTACAAGATAGTGCATGAAATTGTATTGCCATTGCACCTTTTTTTTAATCAAGGAGCAAATATAGTGTCCTGATTGTGAATATTAAAATCCTATTAAATACTAATAAGCTATATGTAAAAGACTAGTAATAATAAGCCCATTTCAAACTCTTTTCAAGACATTCTTATGATTTTTGGCCCTAAACTAGAGAAACGTTTGTTTCCCTCACTCCCAAACCCTGTCCTCTCCCTGACTTCCCCATCACTGTAGATGGCACTACCATCCTTCCCATCTTACAAGCCCACAACCTTGGTGTCACCTTTGACTCCACTCTCTCATTCACCCCACACATCCAATCCGTCACCACAGCATTGCCAAGATCTGCCCTTTCCTCTCCATCCAAACCGCTACCTTGCTGGCTCAATCTCTCATCCTATCCCGACTGGATGACTGCATCAGCCTCCTTTCTGATCTTCCATCCTTCTGTCTTTCCCTGCTTCAGTCTATACTTCACTCTGCTGCCTGGATTATCTTTGTACAGAAACGCTCTGGGCATGTCACTCCCCTACTCAAAACTCTCCAGTGGTTGCCTGGTCAACCTTCAAATCAAGCAAAAACTCTCAGCTTCAAGGCTCTCCATCGCCTCACCCCTCCTACCTCACTTCCCTTCTCTCCTTCTGCAGCCCAGCCCGCACCCTCCGCTCCTCTGCTGCTCACCTCCTCACTGTGCCTCGTTCTCGCATGTCCCATTGTCGACCCTGACCCACGTCCTACCTCTGGCCTGGAATGCCCTCCCTCCACATATCTGCCAAACTACCCCTCTTCCTCCCTTCAAAGCCCTATTGAGAGCTCACCTCCTCCAGGAGGCCTTCCCAGACTGAGCCTCCTCCTTTTTTCTCTCCTCCTCCTCCTTCCCTCCCCACCCCCCTCCCTTTGCTTTGCTATATGCGCCCATCTCCCCTCTCCTCAAAAGCCTCCAGTGGTTACACATCCCTCTCCATATCAAACACCAACTCACATCCTACGCATAAGGCAAAAACTCCTCACCCTCAGCTTCAAGGCTCTCCATCACCTCGCCCCCTCTTACCTCACCTCCCTTCTCTCCTTCTACAGCCCAGCCCGCACCCTTCCCTCCTCTGCCACTTATCTCCTCACCGTGCCTCGTTCTTGCCTGTCCTGCCTTCGACCCCCGGCCCACGTCATCCCCCTGATATGGAATGCCCTCCCTCCGCCCATCCGCCAAGCTAGCTCTCTTTGTCCCTTCAAAGCCCTACTGAGAGCTCACCTCCTCCAGGAGGCCTTCCCAGACTGAGCCCCCTCCGTCCTCTCCTCCTCCTCCCCTCCCCATCCCCCCGCCTTACCTCCTTCCCCTCCCCACATCACCTGTATATATGTTTGTACATATTTATTACTCTATTTTATTTGTACATATTCTGTTTATTTTGTTAATATGTTTTGTTTTGTTCTCTGTCTCCCCCTTCTAGACTGTGAGCCCACTGTTGGGTAGGGACCGTCTCTATATGTTGCCCACTTGTACTTCCCAAGCACTTAGTACAGTGCTCTGCACACAGTAAACGCTCAATAAATACGATTGAATGAATGAATGAATTTGTCTTACCCCATCCCACTCCCCACAGCACTTGTGTATATTTGTACATATTTATTACTCTATTTTATTAATGATGTGGATATAATAATAATAATGATGGCATTTATTAAGCACTTACTATGTGCAAAGCACTGTTCTAAGCGCTTGTATAGCTGTAATTCTGTTTATCTGATGGTATTGACATCTGTCTACTTGTTTTGTTTTGTTGTCTGTCTCGCCTTCTAAACTGTGAGCCCGTTGTTGTGTAGGGACCATCTCTATATGTTGCCGATTTGTACTTCCCAAGCGCTTAGTACGGTGCTCTGCACACAGTAAGTGCTCAATAAATAGGATTGAATGAATGAATGAAGAAATCCATGAAACCTATTCAGGTGTTGGGGTGGGAACATTTTCCACATATCTAGGCTCCTGAAATTATTAATTTAAAATTCTGTCAGAGTTGGTTTCCTCATGGACAAAAGAATGTAAAGTGGAAAGCATTTTCTTAAAAAAAAGTAGCAGAAATAAAAAATTTTCACAGTAACCTACCTATGCATGTCCACAAACCATTATTGCTACTGATTCTAGGTTATGGGAATTACTATTGAAATTTTATTCAGTTGTGTTTTGGGTCCCACATATCTAATTGCTGTATTGTCAGATTTGTAAGTAAAGCCTGGCTCAAAATATGTTTTAGGGGAGAATGTGGGGAATGTTTTTCTTTATGTGAACAAAGAAGTTAGATGAATCATGCCCCTCTATATTATGCAAATATAAAATAATTTTAAGCATACATGTAGATGAGGTTTTTTTTTTGGTATGAACTAGAGATCAGCATACTCTGAGCATTTTCTCTCCACAGATTATTTCTTCTGTGAAGTAGTTTCCTTAAACAGTGTTCGATGTATTTGAGATCATCTGCAGTTTTGCATTGTCTTAGAAAGTATATGGGGTTTGGTACTGGCCCTTTTTTGGGGGGATCTGTTGCCATTAGCTTGATAGGAGTACTGATGTCAGTGTCTCAGGAGTGTGGAATTCCCTTTCAACATATTGTTTGTGTTCAGTCTATTTTTCCTTGTGGGGTTGGGGGAGGGTCTTTGAGGGTGCATTTGTGATAATTTTTTTTTAAATTGTTCATCTGTATCTTATTCAGAACACTTGCTTTCCCTTCACAGGTGTTTGTTTTTAGAGAGTCCTCTTAGTCCTTTCATTTTGATTATTTTCTTTGATGTTCTTTTTGCATGTATAGCAGGTCAGGTACGGAGTGCTTTGTAGTAATACTTTCTGAAGTTTATCTGACCATGTAAACTTTCAGGTGTTTGAAGCTACTAATTCAGTGGAATAATTGTCTACTTTATTTCGTAACAATGGAGTTTGTCTTGATAAAACTTCATCATTATCAGTATTTGAGCATCTACCCTGGACAAAGTGTGTACTAGACACTTGGAAACATACAATAGAAGCAGCGTGGCTTAGTGGAAAGAGCACGGGCTTGGGAGCCAGAGGTCGTGGGTTCTAATCCCGGCTCCACCGGTCAGCTTTGTGACCTTGGGCAAGTACTTAACTTCTCTGTGCCTAAATTACCTCATCTGTAAAATGGGGATTAAGACTGTGAGCCCCACGTTGGACAACCTGATAACCTTGTATGTACCCCAGCTCTTAGAACAGTGCCTGACACATAGTAAGCACTTCACAAATACCATCATTATTATACAATAATAATAATAATTGTGGTATTTGTTAAGCACTTACTATATGTCAAAACTGTACTAAGTGCCGGGGTAGATACAAGATAATCGAGATAGGAGTAAAAGACACAGTCCCTGCCCTTATGGAGTGCAATTAACTGAGTTCATAACTGTTCCTTTTGAAATGTATCCATTTATCAAGATGAGATCTAATCCAAAATATTTAGAGAAAGCTAGCTAGCTACACTAGATAACATAACTAAGAACGAGATCAATTCCCATCACCCAAACCCAGCCTTTGGAATGGGGATGGTGACAGAGCAGGGCAGGATGGGAGTAATAGCTTTTGCTCCATCCATGGCTTTCAGTGGTGTCCTGCCCTCTCTTCCTGGCTTGTTTTTGGTAACTGGGGGAGGGAGATGGGGCTACAACAGCATCAGCTGTTGCTGTTATTGCAGTTCAAACAGTAGTACTGGAATATGGGGCCTGGGGAAAGGACTCGTGAGACGGGGAAGGGAGGGGGTCAAGTTTGGGATCGAAGGGGTGGAGCATGAAAACAACAGGGAGGAATTTATAGTGCAATTTTTACTTACCTGGAGGCCTTGGCCATAATGTTGGAGTTGGTTCAGAATGGAATAATAATAGTAATTGTGGTATTTGTTGAGCACTTACAATGTGCCAGGCACTGTACTAAGTGCTGAGGCGGATACAAGCAAATCGGGTTGGACACAGTCCCTGCCCACCTTGGGGCTCACAATCTTAATCTCCATTTTCCAGATGAGGTAACTGAGGCCCAGAGAAGTGAAGTGACTTGCCCCAGGTCACAGAGCAGACAAGTGGCAAAGCTGGGATTAGAACCCAGGTCCTTCTGACTCCTAGGCCCATGTTCTATCCACTGGGACACACTGCTTCTCAACAGAACCTAATTGTCTGTGGGAAAATGTTCCCTGTGTTCAATCAGTCATTATTTACTGAATGCTTATTGGGTGAAGAGCACTGTATTAAACACTTGGGAGAGAGAACCATTTAGGGTATAGGAGTATAACCCAGTTAGAACATGGGTATGGTAAGCCTGAACTGTCTTTTTCTCTAAAATTGGTTGCTTCACAATGGGAGAAAATATTTCCTCCATATATTCACCTTCCTCCACTCTCTGTAGGACTGTCATTTAACGCCTATCTCAATCACCTCTCCACTGGTGACAGGCAGGGAGGCAGACTGCCCCAGAATGTTTGCTGAAGATTATTACTTTCATGTGACTTTAACATTTTCTTCATTACATTACTGCTGTTTTATAGTCTTGGCTTTTATGTCAGAAACCGTAGAGATGTTTCCCATAGTATTTTAACGCCATAGTCCTGCAATCTGAGATTGAAGGGAGTCATGAATTGCCTTTATCTGCTTGGAATAGCGGGAGGGAAACTCAAACTCAGTATGTCCGAAACTGAACCCCTCATCTCCCCTCCCAAGCCCTCTTGTCCACCTAGCGTTCCCATCACAGTTGACACCACCGTCATCCTTCTTGTCTCTGAAACCTGGAACCTTGCTATTATCTTTGACTCCTTGCTTTCACTTTCAGCTCTCATATTCAGTCTGTTGCTAAATCCTGTAATTTTTTTCTTCCACGAGATTTCCCAGCTCTACCCCTTTTCCTGTCCATCCAAATGGCCATCACCCTGGTCCAGGCGCTTGTCATATCCCAGCTTGTCACTGTATCTGCCTCTTCACTGATTACCTTGACTCAGTCTTCTCCTGCCTGTACTTCCCTCTGCTGCTTGGATCATTTTGCTAAAGCATTCTGCCCATGTCTTTCCTTTCCTCTTCTCAATATCTCTAGTGGTTACCACCCACTCGGTCTCTGCAGCAAAGAGAAACAAACTCCTGGCCCATTGGCTTCAGGGTACCCCATCAGCTCATTCCCATTTACATAGCCTCTCTCTTCTACTCCACCCCACTTGACGCTTTCTCCAGTTCTCCCAAGCCCACCTTTGTACTGTGCTTCGTTTCCTACTCTCTCTTGCCTTCGATTTCTGACTCAAGCCCTTCCTCCTGCCTGGAACTCTCAGCTCCTCAAATCTGTCAGACCATAGCTCTTCCCATCTTCCAGGTCCTTACCCCACCTCCTCCAGGAAGCTTTCCACAATGAATGTTTTTCTCCCCTGGTTGCATCCTCCCTACTATCAATTTCAGCACTTTTGTACTCCCAACATCATTTTACACTTTTGTACTTATTGTTGTAACTATTCCACTATTTACGCACTTTCCATCTGTAAATTACAATGCCAGTCTCCCCCATTAGATTGTGAACTCCTGGTAGACAGGGATTTTTGTCTCCTTTATTTTTCGTATTCACCCAAACAGTACACCGTTCTGCACAGAACTGTGCCCAGAACTGAGCACAGAAGGTGTCCAGCAAATACTATCAATTCATGGGAAACAATAGAGAAGCCATGGAAGGCAAGTGATAGAAGAAAATAATTAAATAGAAACCTCCGTGTTTGTGTAGTTAGTCACGGTGAGGAAAGTAAGGTTCTGAAAGAGCCTAGAATTCCACGAGTCTCTGTCCAGCCATAAATCAACTAAATGAGGTAGGAGGGCCATAAATGAGGTAGGAGGGGGCAAGGTGATGGAGAGCCTTGAAGCTGAGAGTGAGGAGTTTTTGCATGATGCATAGGTTGATTGGTAGCCACTGGAGATTTTTGAGGAAGGGAGTGACATGCCCAGAGCGTTTCTGCACAAAGATGATCCGGGCAGCAGCGTGAAGTATAGTATAATCGGATAGGACTCAGTCCCTGTCCCACATGGGGCTCACAGTCTTAATCCCCATTGAGGAAACTGAGGCACAAAGAAGTTAAGCATTCATTCATTCAATCATATTTATTGAGCACTTACTGTGTGCAGAGCACTATACTAAGCGCTTGGGAAGTACAAGTTGGCAACACATAGAGACGGTCCCTACCCAACTGTGGGCTCACAGTCTAGAAGGGGGAGACAGAGAACAAAACAAAACATATTAACAAAATGAAATAAATAGAATAGATATGTACAAGTAAAATAAATAGAGTAATAAATACGTACAAACATATATACATATATACAGGTGCTGTGGGGAAGGGAAGGAGGTAAGGCGGGGGGAGGTGTGGAGGGGGAGAGGAAGGAGGGGGCTCAGTCTGGGAAGGCCTCCTGGAGGAGGTGAGCTCTCAGTAGGGCCTTGAAGGGAGGAAGAGAGCTAGTTTGGCAGATGTGGGGAGGGAGGGCATTCCAGGCCAGGGGGATGACGTGGGCCGGGGGTCGACGGCGGGACAGGCAAGAATGAGGCATGGTGAGGAGATTAGCGGTAGAGGAGCGGAGGGTGCGGGTTGGGCTGTAGGCGGAGAGAACGGAGGTGAGGTAGGAGGGGGCGAGGTGATGGAGAGCCTTGAAGCCGAGGGTGAGGAGTTTTTGCCTGATGCGTAGGTTGATTGGTAGCCATTGGAGATTTTTAAGGAGGGGAGTAACATGCCCAGAGCGTTTCTGGACAAAGACAATCCGGGCAGCGGCGTGAAGTATAGATTGAAGTGGGGAGAGACAGGAGGATGGGAGATCAGAGAGGAGGCTGATGCAGTAATCCAGTCGGGATAGGATGAGAGATTGAAACAGCAGGGTAGCAGTTTGGATGGAGAGGAAAGGGCGAATCTTGGTGATGTTGCGGAGGTGAGACCGGCAGGTTTTGGTGACGGATTGGATGTAAGGGGTGAATGAGAGAGCAGAGTTGAGGATGACACCAAGTTTGTGGGCTTGTGAGACGGGAAGGATGGTAGTGCCGTCAACAGTGATGGGAAAGTCAGGGAGAGGACAGGGTTTGGGAGGGAAGATAAGGAGTTCAGTCTTGGACATACTGAGTTTTAGATGGCGGGCAGACATCCAGATGGAGATGTCTTGAAGGCAGAAGGAGACAGGAGCCTGAAGGGAGGGAGAGAGAGCAGGGGCAGAGATGTAGATTTGGGTGTCATCAGCATAGAGATGATAGTTGAAGCCGTGAAAATCATTTGCCAAAGCCATGGATTTATCCCCCTGGCCTTTCTTTCATGTCTCTTCCTTGGCTTTCCCCAGGCTACCAGGAATTCTGCAGCTCTCCATCACTTTTTCTTATCCCACCTATCTTTCCTCTCTCTCCCTCCCTGAAGGGCCGCTCCTCTCTGTAAACCTGGTGCAGAAGGGAGAGGGAGACTGAGTTGCTGGCACTGGGCTGGAGCTTAGAACGCTCTCATTGTAGGATGGGGTTAGGATCAAAGGGTCGTTTGGCATGCAGTTTAAGTCCAAGGTAGGAATTCTAAGATGAGGCTTGAGAGTTGTATTTTGGGGGCCTTTGGGGGCAAATGGCTTTGCCTAGCAAAAGAAAATATCCTTGTGTGTAGGACTGGATAAAACGAAAAGGCAGGGGGAGAAATGATTGAAAGTAAGGAAGTGGCAGAGGGATAAATTATGTAGTACTCAGGGAATTACAGATAAGATTAGAATCCTGATTGAGTGTTCTAGCCCCTGATTACGTGCACATTCTCCTCCTCCCCTCACCCCAAGGTGCTGTTCTAGAAAGGATGGAGACAAGGACACAGTTTCCATCCAGTATCGTACCCTCTCCCTGTGGCTACCCTCCAGTTTCTTCCCCCCTACCCTTAGTGCCCTTTTTCTCCTTTCTTAAAAGGTGTACATGTATGCGATGTACTCAGTTTGGTGGGGGTGGAGAAAAGGAGGAATGACATTATTCTAGGCCAGTGTAACTCTGAATGGAGAATTAAAGTCCTCATTCTCTTCCTCCCTTACCCTGTGTGCCATGTACTACCTAGCTCACACTAGTGTAGTGTTAACCATAAATGCTAAATGTGAAAGATGGGTATAAAATAGGTGCTGTGAAATGATGGAAGGGAAAAAAATGAGTAAAAACGAAAGGAGCACATATCGTGCAAAAGTAGCCTCTTGTCAAGTGATTTCAAAAGCTTTTTGGAGAGTTCTAGAGAGCAATAGAATTGTACCTGCCCTCTTCCCCTGCCTGTATATCTGAAGATAACGCTGCAGCTGGATTTCATCCACATATGGCCAGAATGAAGTCTCTTTTCCACCTGTGAAAATAAGGTACCTTGTTTAGCCCCTTTCCCAGTCAGGATGAGCTATGTATTCCTAAATGAAGGGGCTCCTCTAGATATCTAAAGAGTGGGCAGCCTACTTAGGACTTTAGCACCTGTTCACATGTTTTGTTTTGTTGTCTGTCTCCCCTTTCTAGACTGTGAGCCCGTTGTTGGGTAGGGACCATCTCTATGTGTTGCCAACTTGTGCTTCCCAAGTGCTTAGTACAGTGCTCTGCACACAGTAAGTGCTCAATAAATACGATTGAATGAATGAATGAATTTAGCGCCCTAGTCTGAGAAATAGAGGAGGAACTGAGAGGAGATCACATCTCGGACAGGTCTGTTTTATACAGATGAAAGCAACTGGGTACTCGCAACAGAAATATACACAGGATAATTGTTGCAAAGACACCCTAAGGATGTGGGAAAGTGCTCTCTCGTAGTCTCATAACCAATTTGACATAGCTTCTTTAATCTTTGTTGACAATTGAGTCATGTTGAAAAGTAGAGTTTCCATTAAGCAGCCAGTTGCAAGCCAGTAGCCTAACAGACAAGATGCCAAAGAAGTTTGAGTAGGCAAACGGCAGGGGAAGGGGCTTATTCTGCGAAACTTTGGAAGAAAAGTCTATGGTTCGTTCAGCTGAGATCAAGTTGCGATCCTACCTGCAACATTGCCAAGATCCGCCCTTTCCTCTCCATCCAAACCGCTACCCTGCTAATTCAAGCTCTCATCCTATCCCGTCTGGACTACTGCACTAGCCTTCTCTCTGATCTCCCATCCTCGTGTCTCTCTCCACTTCAATCCATACTTCATGCTGCTGCCCGGATTATCTTTGTCCAGAAACGCTCTGGACATATTACTCCCCTCCTCAAAAACCTCCAATGGCTACCGATCAATCTGCGCATCAAGCAGAAACTCCTCACCCTGGGCTTCAAGGCTCTCCATCACCTCGCCCCCTCCTACCTCACCTCCCTTCTCTCCTTCTACTGCCCAGCCCGCACCCTCCGCTCCTCCACCACTAATCTCCTCACTGTACCTCGCTCTCGCCTGTCCCGCCATCGACCCCCGGCCCACGTCATCCCCCGGGCCTGGAATGCCCTCCCTCTGCCCATCCGCCAAGCTAGCTCTCTTCCTCCCTTCAAGGCCCTGCTGAGAGCTCACCTCCTCCAGGAGGCCTTCCCAGACTGAGCCCCTTCTTTCCTCTCCCCCTCGTCCCCCTCTCCATCCTCCCGTCTTACCTCCTTCCCTTCCCCACAGCACCTGTATATATGTATATATGGTTGTACATATTTATTACTCTATCTATTTATTTATTTATTTTACTTGTACATTTCTATCCTACTTATTTTATTTTGTTGGTATGTTTGGTTCTGTTCTCTGTCTCCCCCTTTTAGACTGTGAGCCCACTGTTGGGTAGGGACTGTCTCTATGTGATGCCAATTTGTACTTCCCAAGCGCTTAGTACAGTGCTCTGCACATAGTAAGCGCTCAATAAATACGATTGATTGATTGATTGATTGATCTCCTAGAGAGGTAGCAAAGTCTCGTTCATTACACGACTGTTATAGATAGGGGTGGATTTTTATGAGTGTTCCATTTATTATGTCTGTATGCCCTTGGGTTCGGTGGTGGGGGCAATGGTGGAGACAAGTGAGCCTACATTCCCACTTTTCATTTTGAGAGAGTGGGTGGCAGGAGGCCAGTTGGGACTTGGGAGTGGCAGGCAGGTTTTGACGCACTAACAATGGCTCTGAAGAGCCATCTGATTTTTGGACTTTTCCGCCTCTCTCAGGAACCCTGCTCTCTTCCGTCCTGTGCTTGGAATCTCGTTGTCTAAGGTGGGCAGCTTCCAAGGCAACCACTTGCTGCAGTGTATGCTTGGCAGCATGCCATACCCTGGCCTGCCCATTGGTTCGTGGGCAGGAAAGAGTGCGGGAGTAGCATGGTGCAAAGCCTTCTAGTGTAGCACCTGATGGCTCTGTGATGATGATGATAATGGTATTTAAGCACTTATGTGCCAAGCACTGTTCTAAGCACTGGAGTAGATACAGGATAATCAGGTTGCCCCACGTGGGGCTCACAGTCTTAATCCCCATTTTACAGATGAGGTAACTGAGGCACAAAGAAGTTAAGTGACTTGCCCAGAGTCACACAGCTAAGTGGCAGAGCCGGGATTAGAACCTCTGACTCCCAAGCCTAGGCTCTTTCCACTGATCCATGCTGCTCCTACTGCTGCTCTGTGTAGGATCTCAGTCTTGAAGTCTCAGGCAGGAGACCCGTCCGTTGTTTCTGATGGGAGAGTCCATCCATTTGGAGAGCTGGGATGAGAGGGGCTGGAAGTTTAGCCCGAAAGGGTGCGAGGGCGAAATCCACGGCTCTGTTCCGCCTGCCGAAGTCTCAAGGATGCTCTGATTTCTAGGGGCCCCCGCAAAGTTAAGGACAAAATCGGCCTGATATTTAGGTTTCTGCCAGCGGTGCTCTGCGGCTCGTGCACAAGAGCGAAGGAGAAGGACTGTGCAGGTGATCCAGGGCTGTTGGTTAGCGGTGCAAGATAGGATAGGGGAGTGAGTTGAGTTCAGTAGAGAGGGTGGTGTTGAGCGTCAGCTTGGTCATCAAGGGAAGGTAGTTTGGGTGTGGAGGCTAAGGTGGGACATGATGAGTTGAGAAAATTGGATAGGGTCAAAAGATCGGAGGTCTCTGTGGGGGAATAGTACAGATTCACAGGGAGGAGGCGCATGGGAGAGGAGGCAAGTGAGGAGGTTGTGGCCAGATAGAGGGATTTCAGAGTGTAGACATGGTGCAGTGGCTAGATGGAGGGCGTGTCCAAGTTGGTGAGTGGGAGAGGTGGGATGGAACAGGAGGTCGGCGGCTTTTAGAAGTGATAGAAGGCGGTCAGCAGAAGGGTCATCAGGGACATCTATGTGGTTATTGAAGTCTCCAAGGATCAATGTAGGCATGGAGAAAGAAAGAAGAAATGTGAGAAAGGGATCAAAACGTTTCAAGAAGTTGGAAGTAGGACCTGACTAGACTCTGGAGTGGGTGGTAGAGGCGGATGATATGGGCTTCGAAGGAAGGGAAAGAAAGAGATGGGGGAGGTGGGATGGTGTGAACGCAGCACTGGGGCGCAAGAAGGAAGCCAACACCACTTCCTTTCCCAGTGAGTCTGGGGGAGTGGGAGAAAAAGAGGCCCCCTCTGGAGAGAGCGGCAGGGGAGAAGACCGTGTCATCTGGGGAGAGCCAGGTTTTGGTGATGGCAAGGAGGAAGAGTGAGACAGAAACAGGTCAAGGATGAAGGGAAACTTACCCGTGATGGAGCAGGGGTTCCATAGGCCACATGTCAGAAGCTGGGGGTTGGGGGTAGGTGAGATGGAGTACAGGAGGGGTCAGCATGAGGGTTAGGGAAGTTTTGGATGGGAGTAAATTGACAGGCCCAGTGCAGGGGGAGGGGAAGAGCGGTGGTGCTGGGACAGGATTACAGGGGTGGAGCAGGGAGGAGTTGGTGGAGGGGATGGGGAAGGTGTGGTGAGAGGGGAGGACTGGAATGGGTTGAGGGGGTGGGAGAAATTGAAGGGTCACGGTGGGGTCGTTTAAATTAAAAACAGCAATAACAACTTAATCCAGTGATACCCAAAGGAGATGGTTGAATTGTCTTTGGATCCTTGAGAGTGAAAAGGCCAGGGACTAGGAGAGCCCTGAGGAGATTATTTTATTAATAATAATAATGATAGCATTTATTAAGCACTTACTGTGTGCAAAGCACCATTCTAAGCGCTGGGGAGGTTACAAGGTGATCAGGTTGCCCCACGGGGGGGCTCACAGTCTTCATCCCCATTTTACAGATGAGGGAACTGAGGCCCAGAGAAGTGAAGTGACTTGCCCAAAGTCACACAGCTGGCAATTGGCAGAGCTGGGATTTGAACCCCTGACCTCGGACTCCAAAGCCTGTGCTCTTTCCACTGAGCCACACTGCTTCTCTTTTATTGTCCTTAGGTCCTGGGGAGCTATGAGGTCAGTGTTTAAGAGAACCCAGAGGAGTTGGTTAAATTGTCATTGGGCCTTTGAGAGTGAAGAGTCCAGTGTTTAGGGGAACCCTGAGGAGATGGTTGAATTAAGTGCACACTGCTCATACATTGTTTGCAAATCGATTATTTCCTGCCTCAGTTCATGCTAGTAGATTCTCAGACAGCTTCTGGTTAATTTTACAAATCGACTGAATGGTCTGAGTGTTTTCTTTTCCTTAATCAAAGTGATCCAAGATTGATTTTTCAGCCCCCCCCCCACTTCGGGTTGGTGTGCAATCTTTAAAATGGAGATGGCCTTAATTCTAGAATAGTCAGTTCTTCTTTAATGTAGGAGTTGTGTTCCCGAAGACCGTCATATTCACAAGAACTTGTGATTTAGTACTTGCACCCTGGTGGATGTTATATTCAAGCACAGAGCCGTTTCTTCCGGCACCACGTAGTGTTTGACAAATACCACAATTACTATGTGCCAAAAACTGTCCTAAGAGCTGGGACAGTGCAACCAGATCAGACACAGTTCTTCCCCGCCACATGGGGCTCACAGTCTAAGGGGGGGACAGAACAGATATTCAACCCCCATTTCACAAATGAGGAAACTGAGGCCCTGGAAGGTTGTGTCGTGCCCAGAAACAGAGAGCAGGCAAGTGGTGGAGCTGGGATTAGAACCCTGGTCTTTAGTGCTGTACCACTAGGTCATGCTGCTTCCTAATTCCTTAATAGGATTCCAGCCATATAAACAAAAATGTGTGGTAATAGAAGAGCTTGACTGGACTTGGAAAAATATTTATAAGGTTCACCATGTATTTTAATGTTTTGAAATCCTTCACAGCTAAAAACAAGAAGGAATGGTTATTAAAGTTTATTTCAGTAACTACCTAAAGGGCAAGTCAGTATTTGGTTTTGCACCCTCCTGAATTCTGATTGTTCAATTTTATCCTGTTAAACAGGAGCAATAAAACTATTATCGATGTTGAATTCACAGGTATTTTTTTTTTGGCTAAGGTCAGCCGTCTCAACAGATACTATTATAGAAATACATTGTTATCTATTAGCTAACATTGTTATCTTTAAAGCTTTGCTGAAGATTTTTTTTCCCAGAACAAATACATTCATTATTAAATGTAAAATTCAAATGAAATGGTTCCAAACCAAAGAAAGCTGACATTCTGATCATGAGACAACTCTGGAAAACGTATTATCCTCATTTGTCCTCTATTCCTTCATTTCTCCCAGGAAAATCAACTCAATGTTCCTTTCGCTCTGTCATTTCTATCTTGCCCTCAGCCTTTCCCAAACCATATGTAAGCTGGTATTGCCCTTCCTGCCGCCTTTGCCAAATCTCTCCTTTCCATCGTTAAATAGCTCCCAAAATCTTTCCTCCTCCCTGAGCATTGCTTGTTTAAAAGTAATGGGGGAGAGAGAGAAGAGTTGTGGGGGGGATCATCACTGCTTCTGCCCTACGCCTAACACTTTTTTCATTCACCTCCCCACTTCTTGTCCTCGTGTCAGGAAGTCACGATTGCAAGATCTGAGCCTCGGGTTTGTGTACAGGGGTGGAAGGGGTCCTGGGGGCCCACACCTCTCCCCTCCAAACGGGGACCTCCCCCCATAATAGCACGAGACGGGAGACCCCCGGAGTGGGGAGGTTGTTGGGGGTGGGGTGGGAAGGGTATCCTGCCCCTGCCTCCCTGGCAGTGGAGTGGGGTAGATGACAGAGAAGCAGCGTGGCTCAGTGGAAAGAGCACGGGCTTTGGAGTCAGAGGTCATGGGTTCAAATCCCGGCTCAGCCACTTGTCAGCTGTGTGACCTTGGGCAAGTCACTTTACTTCTCTGGGCCTCAGTTACCTCATCTGTAAAATGGGGATTAAAACTGTGAGCCCCCCGTGGGACAACCTGATCACCTTGTAACCTCCCCAGCGCTTAGAACAATGCTTTGCACATAGTAAGCACTGAATAAATGTCATTATTATTATTATTATTTTGCTGTCGAGTTGTCTCTGACCCATAGCAACACCACGGACACATCTTTCCCAGCGGTCCACTCTCCATCTGCGATCGTTCTGGTAGTGTATCCATAGAGTTTTCTTGGTAAAAATCTGGAAGTGGTTTACCATTGCCGCTGCTGCCCAGCATGGGTGAGTTTTGGCTTGTAGCAGATTGTCTTCCATTTGGTAGCCACTGGCCTAGCTAGGAATGGAATGTGTAGGCCACTGCTTGACTCTCTGTCCCATAGCCGAGACTGGTAGGGTACTGGAAACTCTCCAGGTGCGACCCTGAGAGGGGACCTCCTCACTAAATTCACACAATGTGACCTAGAGGAAAGAGCACGGGTTTGGGAGTAAGAGGACATGGGTTCTAATCCTGCCTCCACCATTTGTCTGCTGTGTGATCTTGGGCAAGTCACTTACCTCTGTGCCTTAGTTACCTCATCTGTAAATTGGGGATTAAAAGTGTGACATGACCATGCCACCGCATGGGACAACCTGATTACCCCGTATCTGCCCCAGCGCTTAGAACAGTACTTGGCACATAGTAAGCACTTAACAAATACCATAATTATTATTATTACTATTATTATTATGTACACAATATCAGTAGGTATGTATTCGTTTAATGTTTGTTTACATGACCTTAATAGGGCTATTGTTTCACTGAAATTAGCAAATTCTTGTATGCAAAGTGATGCTTAATATTATAAATGCATCAGGGATAATGATGTAGCAATAAACTGTCTTAAGAGCTTGGGGAAAGTAAAACAGAAGGAAAAGACATGTTCCTTTTCCACAAGGAGTTTAACACTTTTACTCGGGGAGGTAGACATAAACATATTTGTAAATATCCACCATAATAAATTACATACCCCAACTCCTCTCCCACTACACCCCAGCTCACGCCTTTCATTCTTCAAGCCTACCTACTGACCGTACCTCGTTCTTGTCTCTCTGTCTGCTTGCTCAGGCCCTTCCACCTGCCTGAAACTCTTTCACATCCAGCAGCCCATTGCTCTCCCCATCTTCAAAGCCCTTCTTAAATCACATCTCTTCTAGGAGGCCTTCCTTGATTAATCTCCCATCCACCCCCCAGTTCCCCTCCACTGCCATTTCAGCACTTCTGTATCACTTAAGCACTTGGGCATTCACCCCCCCCCCCACAACCCTGGACTAGCCCTATCTCTGTTGCTTCCCCCTACTTGTATTTTGATTGTTTGTCTCCTCAGCTACATTGTTAGATCCTTGAGGGCAGGGATAATAATAATAATAATAATCATGGCATTTATTAAGTGCTTACTATGTGCAAAGCACTGTTCTAGGCTCTGGGGAGGCTACAAGGTGATCGGATTGTCCCACGGGGGGCCCACAGTCTTAATCCCCATTTTACAGATGAGGGAACTGAGGCACAGAGAAGTTAAGTGACTTGCCCAAAGTCACATAGCTGACAAGTGGCGGAGCTAGGATTTGAGCCCATGACCTCTGACTCCAAAAACCATGCTCTTTCCACTGAGCCACGCTGCTTCTCATAACCCCATGTCAACTAATTTTGTCATAATTTTGTCAACTAATTTTGTCGCAAGTGCTTAGTACAGTGCTCTGCCTAGGGTAAGCGTTCAGTCAGTACTATTGATTAACTGAGTGTACAATTAAGTGTGTATAGACTTGAGTGCCTACTGTGCTTAGTGCTTAGAAGACTACAGTAGAATTAGTCGAGAGAATTCTGACCTCAAGGAATTTACAGTGTAGTGGGAGAGGCAGGCACTAAAATATTGGTAGGACCAAGTAGTAGAAAATATCGATATGCACATAATAATAATCATAGTAACTGTGGTATTTGTTAAGCACTTACTGTGTCCACCAGGCACTGTACTAAGTGCTGGGGTGGATACAAGCAAATTGGGGTTCGACACAGTCCCTGTCCCACATGCGAACCAGTCTCAATCCCCAATTTACAGATGAGGTAACTGAGGCACAGAGAAGTGAAGCGACTTGCCCAAGATCACACAGCAGACAAGTGGCAGAGCTGGGATTTGAACCTATGACCTTCCGACTCCAGGCCCATGCTCTATCTACTACATAAGTGCTTGGTTGGCCTGGAAGTCCTGAAATGGCAGTTGGGAGATAGAAAGTAGGGAGATGAGATGAGAAATCAGAGACCACCTCCTCCAGGAGGACAGGTGATTATAGAAGGACTTTAAAGCTGGGGAGAGCAGTGGTCTGCTAGATGTGAAGGGGCAGGGAGTTCCAGGCAAGAGAGGAGTTATCTATGAGCAAGAGGTCAGCAGCAGGAAATACAAGAGTGAAGAACTGTGAGTTGGTTGGTTTGGGAAGACTGAAGAGTGTGAGCTAGGGTGTAGTGGGAGAAGAAAGTGGATAAGTAGAGGGAACAGAGTTCATTTAGCACCCTGAAGCCTGGTGGTCAGGAATTTCTGCTTGATGTTGAGAGGAATGGGCACCCAGGGGGAGGTTTTGGAAGAGCATGGGCATGTGGAGAGAACAACATTGTAGAAAATGTTGTCATCTCTAGACTGTAAGCTCATTATGGGTGGGGAAAGTGTCTTTATTGGTTTATTATGCTCTCCCAAGCGCTTAATATAGTGCCCTGCATACAGTAAACACGCAGTACTATTGAATGAATGAAAAATGATCCGGGCAGCAGAAAGAAGTATGGACTGGAGAGGGGAGAGACTAGAAGCAGGAAGGTCAGCAAGGAGGCTGATGCAGTAGTCCCATTGGACTCTGACAAGGGTTTACATGAGGATGGTGGTCATTCGCAAGGAGAAGGAGGGGTGGATCCTAGAACTCTTGAGGGGTAATGAACTGATAGGATTTGATGACAGACTGATTTTGGGCGGGGGAGGAGAGGGAGAGCGCCAAAATTAAGGGTTTAAGTGACTGGGTTGGTAGTAGTGCTGTCAACTGTGATGGGAAAGTTAGATGGAGGATAGGATTTGGGAGGGAAGACCAAGAAAGAGTTCAGTTATGGACCTGTTGAGTTTGAGGTGCTGGTGGGATGGAGGCTGGTGGAGATGTGAGATGGCAGAGAAGGAGAGAGGTCAGGACTTTCAAGGTGGATTTGGAAATCCTGTTCATAGAGTTGGTAGTTGAAGCAGTGACACTAGACTAGTTGTAAATGAAGACAATTTACTTTCTCCTCCTTTATGCAATTTGTCAAATAGAGATTTGCTTTAAAGATGGCAGTTACTTCTTTTTGATACAAGTAAAAAAATCATTCTTAAAATTATAAGGCCTTTCCTGGGATGCAATCACCCCAGGAATACCAACTGTATTGTTAGATGCCTTTTTGTAAAATTGGTAATTGTTAAGTGCTTAATATGTGCCAGCCACTGTACTAAGTGCTGGGGTAGATATAAAATAATCAGGTTAGATCCAGACCCTGCCCACTAGAGCCTTAGTCCCCATTTTACAGATGAGATAACTGAGGCACAGAGAAGTTGTGATGCCTTGCTCTAGCTATGCATAGGCCTAGGCAAGTCTGTTCCTCCCTTGCCCTTTTCACCCTTGCAAGCCCCCTGAGATTAAGCAGTCAACAATGAAAGGATCTTGGCAGGCATTTTGTCTACAATATGTGTCAGATTTTCAAGGTGTTCTAGGTACCCCATGGCAGATAGCCTTTGAAGCCACGGGTGGGGAGGCAGCTTAATTTAGAAATGAGTAATGCAGAGCTTGATGAGTTAATTGCATCTTGTTCAACGGAATCGTGCAATGAGGAGAAGCAGCTTGGCTCAGTGGAAAGAGCCTGGGCATTGGAGTCAGAGGTCATGGGTTCAAATCTTGGCTCCACCAATTGTCAGCTTTGGGCAAGTCACTTAACTTCTCTGGGCCTCAGTTACCTCATCTGTAAAATGGGGATTAAGACTGTGAGCCCGCTGTGGGACAACCTGATCAGCTTGTAACCTCCCCAGAGCTTAAAACAGTGCTTTGCACACAGTAAGCGCTTAATAAATGTCATTATTATTATTATTATTATGAGGACCTCATTGAACTTGGACCATCCAGCGCACAATTGCAAGATGCTGAAACGGACAAAGTAGTCGTTGTGATTTTTCCATCACCAGCTAAACTCTTGGGATTAAGAAGTGTCGCATCAATTTTCAAGCAAGTGGATGAATGTATAAATCTAATTAAAGAAAACCCTGTTGGAGGCAGAGCTTGAATGGTGTGCAGAGGTGTTCAGAAGAAGTTGACTTACTAAAAGATGCTTTATGATTAATCTACATTGGATACATTTTGCTGAAGTTGAAAAACTATTATCACAGTCAGCAGAAGTAGCTTCTACTTTTGCACGCCCTGCAGACTCAGGCCTATTGCAATTCCTCATTCCGAATTGTAATGTTATGCTTTGAATTTAATAAAGGTTGAACAGTAGTTTAATGATGATTATCATTATAGTACATAGTACCTTACGGAATATCACAGTACTTTTCCAGAAATTCTGGAAGGGATCCTACTTTGTAACATATAGATACAACGAGGCTATCTGCTTTGAAAATGTGGTTGTATCATGATGAGGAGTTGAACTGTGGGAGCCATCTGAATATAGCTTTAATGTCAGTGGAGAAGGTACTAAACTAATATTGAAGAGAACCTTGGTTCTAGTAGCGACTGTATTATGTCAAAGCATTTTCAGAAGTTTTTTCAAACTTGTGAATGATGTTAGTTTTGCCCTCTTGCATCTTTAAAACACACTTTAAATCAATTTTTATTCTGAACGTACTTTCCAGAGTGAGGGTAGGCGGAAAATCCAAACGTGTGTGTGTGTGTATACACAGACACACACACACTGATATATATATATATATATATAGATATATATCTATATCTATATATATATATATCTGTGTGTCTGTGTGTGTGTGTGTGTGTGTGTGTATATATATATATATATATATATATATATATATATATGAGAAGCAGCATGACTCAGTGGAAAGAGCATGGGTTTGGGAGTCAGAGGTGATGGGTTCATATCCCGGCTCCACCACTTGTCAGCTGGGAGACTTTGAGCAAGTCACTTAACTTCTCTGTGCCTCAGTTCCCTCATCTGTAAAATGTGGATCAAGACTGTGAGCCCCAAGTGGGGTAACATTTATTACTTTGTATCCCCCCCAGTGCTTAGAACAGCGATTTGCACATAGTAAGCGCTTAACAAATACCATTATTATTATTATTATCCCTTCCCTAATGCTGCTTAAAACTTCAGCTTTGAAATTTGAAGGCCCAAGGCAGTTGCTAAGCAGCCATTGCTGCATTCCACATTAGTCCAGAACTCTGCAGATGACACATTGTGTTAGACTGACAGTTCGACCTGTGTTATGGGCCAGTCACATTGCCAGAGGCTCAGCGTTTAACCAACAGGGGAAAAGGCATTAGGAAGCCCAATAATCCACACATCATTCATCGTATGCTCTAGTCAGTGGAGATTGAACAAGTGAGTTGTGGAGAGATTGTGGGTATTAAAGTAGGATGGGTAATTAAAGGCTACTCTAGCATTGATGTGAAACTGTGGAAATAGAAAATGACTTTACATGATAGTGCCAGGGAGTGACTTAGTTGGCTCTAGTTCAGAGTGTAACTGAAAGTTCTTAGAAAGAATTTGCTTATTTCTCTCATTGCAATCAATTGTTTGTAGAAAAAGAAGTTTATCTACATGGAAGAAATAACAAAATGAAGTGACCTTTTCAATTTGTGACCAAGTTGAATAGACAAATAATGCAAAGCATTATTATTTTAGGGCCTAACATTGTACTCTTTACAATGGCTACGTACACTGTGTTTTAACATCTGTGCTTAAAACTTGGAACTTCGTGCCCCTAGATGAACAATGAAAATGAATGGTCATTCACTGGGCAAATGCAATGTAATTTTCTCTCTCCTCTGACTTTAAGGAACAGTTTTAATGACAGCCCATCACGTGCTGAGCCGAGAAATCATCAAAGTTGCCACCAGTCTATTATTTGTCTCTCTCACTATTCTTCAAAGAATTAAGTGCTGCTGTAGTACCACTTTCTGCATACTTCATGGTTGAACCTGCAGGAAGCCTAAGATTATTGTGATGGTTGTGGTAGATTCTAAATATGACACATAAAGAAAGAAAAACTTAAAAGCTACTTCCCACAGATTGGTGTTGAAATTTTGTCCAGCCTGAAATGCATTGGACTCCCACTATAAAGTAGTTTGCTCTATACCATTTGGAACCCCACTTTTTATGATTTTGGGAAAAAAAATTAGAGGACTCCCCATTAAAAATAAGGCAAGTATTTTCCTTTGCCCTCATCCATCCTTGGACTGTAAACCGAGACTGGCTGTTCCCAGGAAACAGGGCCCTACAGCATGTTGTTTCTTCATTTGAATTTGTACTGAACTTGCCCTGGAGCTAAACTCTAAGGAGGCAGCAACAGCTAGGGAGTCTGTGTTGCTTAATCAGGTGCATAAATCAGAAACCTGCTATAGATTTTTCTCTTGAGAAAGGATCATTTGAAATTTAAACCACATAAACGAAAATAGAGGGCCCTGATTTAACATATCTACCGTAATGAAGCAGGCATTTTGGAATTAGCAGTGTATTTGAAACAAAATTGAGTTGCTTTGTTACCTTTCAGTCTCATTTTTAAAGGACCCAGTATCCTTTTTTTTTTTTCTTTCTTCCCCCCAGTGCCTATTTCCTGCTGTATTGTGCAGGATGGACTGCAAGGAAGGCAGTCATCCCATGGTTCTCTCAAGCATCCTTTGATGCTGTAGTTGCAGCTGACCACTGGACCTAGCCAGTTTTGGCCTTGCCCACTTTGTTATCCCGCGTGTTTTTGCAGCATGGCTTAGTGGAAAGCACACGGGCTTGGGAGTCAGAGGTCGTGGGTTCTAATCCCGGCTCTGCCACTTGTCAGCTGTCTGACTTTGGGCAAGTCACTTAATTTCTGTGACTCAGTTACCTCATCTGTAAAACAGACTGTGAGCCCCATGTGGGGACAACCTGATTATCTTGTATCTACCCCAGCGCTTAGAACAGTTCTTGGCACATAGTAAGCGCTTAACAAATATAATTATTATTTTCCTCAGATCACACATCATTATCACCCTTAATTTTCTTTGAGAATTTCAGTGTGAGTTTGTGAGGTGGTGTTTGTAAATCTTCAAAATACTAGTCAAGTTTTATCAATTTGTCGAACTGGATAGAAGAGATGAGGCATGTTTAACTACCCAGCACACTGGAATCCCGGTGTTTCAATAACAATAATGTTATTATACAGGACTAAAGAAGACTTAGCCTCTAGTTCCCAAATTCAGCAGGAAATTTCCAGATAATTCCAAAAATAAGTAAGCCAACCGATTACTCTAACTCTGTAAACACTGCAGTAGACACTGAGGACCTTTGAGCGAGTTTCACCTGATATGTTTGGGCATACCAAAGGTTGAAAAATGTTTTAGCATCCCATTGCAGGAGTCATAAAACACTGGTCTAATTCAGACTGAGTACCATGACTGGTGTCTGAGTCCAGCTGAAACACTTCATTCATTCATATTTATTGAGCACTTACTGTGTGCAGAACACTGTGCTGATTGCTTGAAACACATATAATGCATTTGTTCAAGTGGTAGTATTAATGTTAAATGCTTACAGTCTGCAAAGCACTATACTAAACGCTGGGGAAAAATACACTGATGAGAATTAGACCTGGTTTTTGCCCCCCCCCCCCCCCCCAAGGAGTGACAGTCTAAGAATTGTGGGGAGGGGTAAAGAGGGACTGGCATCAGACACTTAAGTAAAGGTGAATCAGTCAATCAGTAGTATTTATTGAGTGCTTACTGTGTGCGGAGCATTGTATTAAGCACTTGGGAGAGTACAGTATAACAGAGTTGGTAGAAAAATACCCTGCTCACAAGGAGTTTATAATTTAGAGGGGAAACAGTCACTAATTTAAATAAATAAATGATAAATCTGTACATAAGGCTGAGAGTGGGGTGAATAAAGGGTGCAAATCCGAGTGGAAGAAGAGGAAATGAGGACTTAGTCGGATAAGGCATCTTGGAGAAGATGTGCTTTTAATAAGGCTTTGAAGGTAGGGAGAGCAATCGTCTGTCAGACATGAAGGGGGAGGGAGTTCCAGGCCAGAAGAAGAATGTGGGCACCAAGGTAGAAGAAGTCAAGTTCAGCAAGTAGGTCAGGATTAGAAGAGCGAAGTGTGTGGTCTGGGTTTTGGTAGGAGAGGGCAAGGTGATTGAGTGCTTTAAGCCTATGGTAAAGAATTTCTCTTTTATGAGGGGTGGATGGGCAACCATTGGAGGTTCATGAAGAGTGGGGAAACATGGTCCAAACAGTTGTAGAAAAATGATCCAGGTAGCAGGGTGAAGTATGGACTGGAGTGGGGAGAGACAGAAGGAAGGGAGGTCAGTGAGGAGGCTGATGCAGTAATGAAGGCAGGATAGAATAAGTGCTTGGATCAATATGGTAGCAGTTTGGAGAGGAAAAGGTGGATTTCAGAGATGTTTTGAAGGTTGGGCTGACAGGATTTGGTGGCATTGAATCCTTGGGTTGAATGAGAGAGAGGAGTCAAGGATAACACCAAGGTTTCAGGCTTATGAGATAGGAAGGATAGCAGTGCAATCTACAGTGATGGGAAAGTCACGGAGAGGGCAGGGTTTGGGTGGAAAGATGAAGAGTTCTGTTTTGGACATGTTAAGGATGAGCTGTCGGTTAAGGATGAGCTGTCCCTGGGACATCCAAGTAGAGATGTCCTGAAGGCAGACTGTAAACTCATGGGCAGGGAACACCATCACTTACGTTGTTATGTTGCACTCTCCCAAGTGCTTAGTATGGTGCCCTGCACACTGTAAGCACTCAGTAAATTGAGGAAATATGAGGAGGAGAAAGTTCAAGGCTTGGAGATGTAGATTTGGGGATCATCCATATAGAGATGGAAGTTGAATCCATGGGAGTGAATGAGTTCTCCAAGGGAGGATGTGTAGATGGAGCGCTTAGAACAGTGCCTGGCACGTAGTAAGCGGTTAACAAATACCGTAATTATTATTAGATGTAGAAAGAGTTGCCAGAGATGTGGTAGAACCAGGAGAGGACAGTGTCGATGAAGCCACGGTTGGATAATGTTTCCGGAGAAAGGTTGGATGACAGTGTCAAAGGCAGCTGAGAGATGAAGGAGGATTAGGGTGGAATAGAGGCTGTTGGATTTGGCAAGAAGGAGATGATCGCTGACCTTTGAGAGGGCAGTTTTTGTTGAGTGAAGGGAGCGGAAGCCTGATTGGAGGGGGGCAAGGAGAGATTTTGGGGAGAGGAAGTGAAGGCAGTGGGTAGCTCAAGCAGTTTGGAGAGGAATGGTAGCAGGGGAGATAGGGTGATAACTGGATGGGTCATGGGGTCAAGGGAGTTTGTTTTTTTTTAAAAGCACTGGGGACAAAACAATAAAAATGAAACAATGAAAACTTCAAACAATAGAAGAGACAAAGATAAAAGTAAGACCAAAGCAATAGGACCATTGTGGCTAGAGGAGCAGAGTTCTCCTCATGTCCAGCAGCAGAAACCTCCCCCTTCTCAGCATTGTTAAAAGTCCAGCTGGGCTATCTTCACCCTCTCTGCTGGAGAAGGAGCTGACAAGAGGCCCAGTGGTGTGGTGGTCTGATGTAAGAATGTAAGCTCCTTGTGGGCAGAGAATATGTACCAACCCTGTTATATTCTACTCTCCCAAGCACTTAATACAGTGCTTTGTACACAGTAAATATCAGTAAATACAATTGATTGAAAAGGGAGCTAGTTGTCGGCTTCTGCTACTGATGTTTGTCACCCTCCACAACAGTGGTTATCCCATTGGGCTGCTCAGTTTTGTAGTACCAGAAGCCCACTGGAACAACTCACCATTGCATTGCATCCAGCTCTGCTCTAAAAACCTTTGGGGAGAAAAAAAAAAGATTCAAATCGTGTGGTAGCATCCAAGCAACTATTCTGGTGGAGATGAGTTGTTGCACGAGAGGATTTGAATGTGTTTTTGTTGTTGTTTTTTCCCAATCCAGAGTTTCATTTGACAGCATGGACAAGAGTGCTTAGATTTGGAGGCAGTTGCCTTTAAAGGATTTGAGGGTCTTCCTAAAATGTCATAAACCATCTACCAGGAGACTAGACAATGAAGTGGAAGAATGAATGCAATTTGTGAAGACTGGCCTTTTCTTTTGAACAGGGCAGGCATAGCTTGAGCCTGTCAGTTGTCCTGATGGCGTTTTCTGGGTCATTTGGTCCATCTGATTGATATATGATGGTTTCAGGATATTTTTAGTGATATTTTCAGCTGTTCCAGCAGCTAGCAGCAGTAGCTAGCTTTCTGCTAAAAGACTGTCTATTTCTTAGTGATTGTAGCTACTTATATTATGATCACAAGATTTAACAAAAGAACTGACAATTTATGATAATTGAAAAAAGAGGTTTTTTTCTTGTGTCAGGATCTCTGTCAGCTAAGAGTTTTCCTAAGGACAAAAATATATTTTTCTTATTTTCTTGACTTAATTTCCTCCTTCCAATGAAAGCACATCTGCTACCCTCTTACATATAGAGTAGCTCTTCATGACTTTATTGTATTTGAATCAGTCAGTTGCTTTAGCATTTTTTCTCTAGACCTCATTGTTTCTGAGGCTAGTATGTGACACTGACTACTAAATGAGGACTCTGAAAGGATGGAATCATTTTAAGTTTTCATAATCTTATGAATCGGAGTTATTTTAAATGAATAATATTCTAAGCGTGTAGGTTCTCTGTTGCCTGTCTACATACTTAAGGTGAAAGCTAATTTTTCAGTTAGTAGTGGTGATTAATGGGGTACCTACTTTGCATATGGGGCCAAATCTGGTGGGGTGGGGGGGGGTGTAGATAATATTATGGATGGGCCTTTGAGGGGGAGAAGTGGAGGGAAGGAGGAGAAGATGGAGGGGAAAGTGGGAGAGGGAAAAGAGGAGAAGCAGCCTGGAGTAGTGGATAGAGCACAGGCCTGGGAGTCAGAAAGACCTGGGCTCTAATCCTGGCTCTACCATTTGTCTGCTCTGTGACCTTGGTTAAGGCACTTCACTTCTGTACCTCAGTTACCTCATCTATAAAATGGGAATAATGATGGCATTTGTTAAGCACTTATTATGTGCGGAGCACTGTTGTAAGCGCTGGGAGGAATGCAAGGTGATCAGGTTGTCCCATATGGGGCTTAAAGTCTTAATCCCCATTTTACAGATGAGGTAACTGAGGCTCAGAGAAGTTAAGTGACTTGCCCAAGGTCACACAGCAAACATGTGGCGGAATTGGGACTAGAACCCATGACCTCTGACTCCCAAGCCCGGGCTCTTTACACTGAGCCACGCTGTTTCTCTAACCCAGTATCTAACCCAGTTCTCAGTATAGTACCTGGCACATAGTAAACACTTAATAAGTACTATTTAAAAAAAGGAAGGGGGAAAAGGAGGAGGAAGGTGAAGATTCTCATGGCCCTGTCATTTATTGGTTGCCATGGCTTCACTTGGCCTTACTGGGCTCCTGCCTTGGAGCCCTTTGAGGATAAGGTTAGACTTGTGGATTTATGGCTGCTGCCTTAGCAAAATCAATTCATTGAGTATTTACCATGTGCAGAGCACCGTACAAATTCTTGGGAGAGTACAATACAATAGTGTTTGGAGATACGATCCATGCTGCCCTTGAGGAGAATCCATTAGGACCACAAACCACTTCTGCTGCTCAGCATGTACATCCCTCAGCCGGGTTTATGCCACCACTGTGGAGCTAAGACTTCCACTACATCTTCATGGGACTTTGGAGCGAAGGGTGAGAGAGTAGCCTGCGGCCTGGCCCCCAGGGAGAAAAATGGCTGAATGCTCCTGGAAAGAAGAAGGGTAGTTGTGGTATTTGTTAAATGCTTACTATATGTCAAGTACTGAACCGAATGCTGGGGTAGATACAAGGTTGTCAGGTCCCACATGGTGTTCACAGACTAAGTAGAAGAGAGGACAGTACTGAATCCCCATTTTGCAGATGAGGGAACTGAGGCCCAGAAAATTGAAGTGACTTGCCCAAGGTCACACAGCCGCATGGTCTAGTGGAAAGAGCACGGGCCTGGGAATCAAAGGACCTGGGTTCTAATCCTGGCTCTGCCAGTTGCTTGCTGTGTGATCTTGGGCAAATCACTTCACTTTATACATGCCTCACCTCTCCTGTTCTCCCTCCCACTTAGTCTGTGAGCCCCATGCAGGACAGGGATTGTGTCCAACCTGACTAGTATCTACCCCAGTCCTTAGAACAGTGTTTAACCCATAGGAAGCCCTTAGTAATAATAAATAAATAATGATGGTATTTGTTAAGCACTTACTATATGCAAAGCACTGTTCTAAGCACTGGGGTAGATACAAGGTAATCAGGTTGTCCCACGTGGGGCTCACAGTCAATCCCCATTTAACAGATGAGGTAACTGAGGCCCAGAGAAGTTAAGTGGCTTGCCCAGGGTCACACAACTGACAGAGCCGGAATTCGAACTCATGACCTCTGACTCCCAAGCCCGGGCTGTTTCCACTGACTGAACCACACTGCTTCTCAACAAATGCATAACAAATACAAATACCACATTAAAAAAAATGGCCCAGTGCTTCTTCCAGGTGCAAACGCTTTGGTTTTGCTCCCAGTTCTTTTCAAGCTACAGAGGATGAGACAGCTTAACTCTGGCTACCCACCGTGCTTCGAAAAAACCATGACGGCTGACCTTGGCTCGCTTTACCCTTATGGAGTTGGTGCCTACTGGTAGGAATAATATAGAACTCATATTTGTGCACCACTTTGTACTAGATGCTGGGGATATTAGAGCAGAAATATAAAATGAGGCCCTCACTCTGGAACAATTTAGCGTTGAAAAATTTCAATGGATCCGCAAGACGAATCTTTTTTTCTCCCTTCCTCTCTTCTTCAAGCCCCCCTTTCCCCTCCTCGCCAAAAAGCCCAGTAAAAACTTGGCATGGTCAAAAGTCCTTAGGCTTTGAATAATTAGTATATCATTTTGATATTGAAAATATACTCCACTTGAATATGTGGCAAGCCTAAAAACCCACAACTGGCATCGGAGTTCTCCCTTTAGTACATGTCAGCTCGTAACCTACCACGTCTGTCTTATAGAGAAGCAGCGTGACTTAGTGGAAGGATCATGGGCTTGGGAGTCAGAGGACGAGGGTTCTAATTTCGGCTCCACCACTTGTCTGCTGGGGCAAGTTGGCAAGCCACTGTAACTTCTCTGTGTCTGTTACCTCATCTGTAAAATGGGGATTAAGACGTAGGACAACCTGATTACCTCGTATCTACCCCAGCACTTAGAGCAGTGCTTGGCACAGAGTAGGTACTTAATAAATACAATAATAATAATAATCATTTATTATTATATCCTGCCTCGATTACAGTATCAGCCACCTCATTGACCCCCGTGCCTCCTGTCTCTCTCCACACCAGTGTAAACTTCACTCTGCTGCACAGATCATCTTTCTTAAAGATCCTCAAGAACCTCTAGTGGTTGCCCATCCACCTCCACATCACACAGAAACTCCTTACATAGGCTTTTAAGCACTCAATCAGCTTGTCCCCTCCTACCTTACCTAACTGATTTTTTTTAATAGTATTTAAGTGCTTTCGTTGTGTCAAGCACTGTTCTGAGCACTGGGGTAGATACAGGATAATGAGGTTGGACACAGTCCCTGTCCCACATGGGACTCTTGAGTTCTAAGTAGGAGGGTGAAGGATTTAATCCTATTTTACAGACGATGAAACTACTACAACCCAGTCTGCACATTTGGCTCCTCTAACACCAGTGTGGTCCCTGTACCACAATTTCATCTCTCTTGCCATCAACCCCTTTCCCAAATCTTCTCTTTGTCCTGGAACTCCGCCCGCCCCTCCCCTTTGTATCTGACAGACCACCACTCTCCCCACCTTCAAAGATTTATTAAGATCACATCTCCCCCACGTATTTTTCACCTACTCCCTTCTGCATTGTCTACATACTTGGATCTGGAGCCTTTAACCACTTGATATTCACCCCCACAGCATTAATGTACATATCCGTAATTTATTAATGCCCATCTTCCTCTCTTGACTCTAAGCTCTTGATGGGCGGGGAATGTCTACCAACTCTGTTGTACTCTCCCAAGTGTTGAGTACAGTGCTCTACACTCTAACAGTGCTTAGTACAGTGCTCTGCACGCAGTAAGCGCTCAATAAATATGATTGAATGAATTTAAGGACCATAGGATTCATAGTCTGAGGTACCTTGCCAGAAGTAGCACTTACATCCATGTATGTTTTAATTTGTGCAGCTAGTTAATAATTCTGCCGTTTCACTCTTGTATAGCTTCTTGTTCTAAGTTCCTACTCTATTTGTAAATAATATTTTCTGTGCCTGCCCCATTAAATTGTGAACTCCTTCAGGGCAGGGAGCATGTATCTTGCTTCTGTTGTACTCTCTCCTGCTCTTAATTTGCAGTGTTTCACACTCAGGTGCTCTGTGAATACCACTGATTGATTTTAGCTTTGCCAGTTTTCTCCATTCTGCCTAATCATTTCTTAAATCTATAACTAGTGATGAAATAGTTGAGGCGATAGTTTAGGTCCCAGGTCCCAGTTGGTCTGCCGCTGTGGCTTTGAGGTCAGCTACCCTGGGCACCTGGTCATGCTTGAAATTTGTTATAGATGTATGGGTGGGCAAGCACACATATGTTCTTGCATATATAGGTAAATCCAGGATCATCATTTCATCTGCATTGTAACTTTATCTTCCCTTCCGCTCCCACCTAAAGACCAGTGCCCCTCATGGCTTTGTGAAGGGTTGCCAATCTGGTAGTTCAGGATGAAGACATGGGTTGTCCCAGACCTATTGATATGGGTTGTGTAGCAGCCTGCCCCGACTGTGTGGATTATGGTCTTTGCTGACATCTCCAGCTTGCTGGAACATTTATAGCAGGGTCAGAGAGTCTACAGGTCAAAAGGGAAAGAGACTCTTTTAAATACTGTTCATTAGCTGCCTGCAAAAGGTTTACAGAGATCAGTCCTATATTCGGTCAGTGATATTTATTGAGCACTTATCGTTTGCAAAGCACTATACTAGGCAGTTGGGAGAGTACAGTACAGAGTTGGTAGACAGGTTCCCTGTCCACAAAGAGCTTACAGTCAAGCTGGAGAGTCAGACATGAAAGCAAATTACAGATATGTACATAAGTGCTGTGGGGCTGCAAATGGGGAGAAAATGAGGGGCCTGAAGGGTACAGATGCTTGTATTTCTTTCTCTCCCCCGCCCCCAGTGCTTATTACAGTGCTTGGCCCACAGTAAGCTCTTAATAAATACCACATTTTTTATTTCCCTTGATAGTGGGACCTTCCTTGATTCAGTCTTGGCAGCAGAATCCGTAGGCTAACTTGCCATTTAAATTGAAGATACGGAAGCAAAAGGAAGTTCTGATTGCTGCTGAACTATCATATGGATGTTGGCAGAACTACTATTAAAATTTGTACACTCTTGACATGCTTTTCCTTTCCCCCCTTACCACTAGAACAGGCTACTTCAGGTTGTGACAAGTTGAAAATGTGAATATTCTGTTCTGCCTAAATAATAATCTTTATATACTGAGTATGTTAAGCACCCTAGCACTCACAGTATTTGAGTGCTATATGCAGAGCACTATGCCAGGGAGACATAGGAGGATAAGACATGAAACCTGCCATTGAGGGACTTACAGTCTAATGGGAGAGGACAGACATCAGTTGACACAAAAATCAAGTTAGAAGAGTAAGGGTAGGTAGATAATCAACATGCATGGGAGGATAAAGACCGCTCAATCAATGGTATTTTTTTTAGTGCTTACTGTGTGCAGAGCAGTGTACTAAGTGCTTGAGAGAGTGCAATATAACAAAGATGGTAGACATGCCCCCTGCCCCAAACAAGGAGATAGATCAATGCATGGCTCCAAGATGGCAGAGGCAGTGGTTCAGTTGGGAAGGTGGGGTGATCAGGGAGCAATTTCTGCATAAGGAGCTTTCCTTGTGCCAGCTTCTTAATTTGGGGATTCCAGGGTTCATGGCCCGGAAAAGTGGGAGGCAGAACTCTGGCCTTGGATTATAGCAGATGGTGGGAAGGAGCTTTCCTGAGCTAGAAACCACAGGGCTCAGAATGCTTCTTTTCTCTCTTGGGCTTCCGTCTGGAATAGGAGGTTGTGGAGTGTAGGTTGTATGATGGGCTGCCTTACCTTGGGCTGTCAGTTCTCTAGACTGAAAGCTCGCTGTGGGCAGGGAATGTGTCTGTTTATTATTGTATCATACTTTCCCAAGCACTTAGTACAGTGCTCTGCACACAGTAAGCGCTCAATAAATACGATTGAGTGAATGTCAGGCAGGGTGTGGGGTTGGCAGAATATTCTTGCAGTCATTCATTCAATCATTTGATTGTATTTATTGAATGTTTACTGTGTGCAGAGAACTGTACTAACCGCTTAGGAGAATACAATATAACAATAATCAGACACATTCCCTGCCACCATTGAGCTTATCGTCCTGCCAGGAAGGAGGGAAGATGGTTGTAGTTTTCCCATCGCCCGCCCTCCCTCCCTCCCTCTGCTCTACTCCTTCCCCCGCCCCACAGCACTTGTGTATATTTATACATATTTATTACTCTGTTTTATTAATGATGTGTATCTAGCTATAATTCTATTTATTCTGATGGTATTGACACCTGTCTACTTGTTCTGTTTTGTTGTCTGTCTCCCCCTTCTAGACTGTGAGTCCGTTGTTGGGTAGGGACCATCTCTATATGTTGCCAATTTGTACTTCCCAAGTGCTTAGTACAGTGCTCTGCACACAGTAAGTGCTCAATAAATATGATCGATTGAATGAATGAATAGTAATAGTATTCACTTCCTAAGGTGTGCAAAGCACTGTACTAAGCACTGGGGAGAAGTCTCAGGATCAGAATCAGTTAAAGGTCCTAGACACTCAATGGGTTGTCAGTAAAAGAGTAATCCATCAATCAGTGGTATTTATTGAGGGCTTATTGTGGGCAGAGTACTGTACTAAGCGCCTGGGAGAGTACAATACAACAGAGTTGGTGGACACATTCCCTACCCATAAGGAATTTACACACGTGAGAAGAGCTGAAACAACAAACAGCCTAGAACGGCAAGGACAAGTATAAATACTATTAGGAACTGCTGTTTCCTTCTCACTCTGCCACTCTGGAGAGAGCCAGTGGGCCCCAGGAGTCAAGGAGGAATGACGGTTCTGGGGTATCTTCTGACCAGTGGGGCTTCAAGCTACTGCTTCTTCCTCACCCTGCTGGGTTTGGAAAAAAAAAAAACGGGTCCCTGGAAAGATTAAACCTGGCTGGAGCTGCTGAATTGATGTCCGTCCCTGCTCTTCTGATCACTCATGAAGGGGAAGAGACTTTCCCCCCTCACTTCATTCAGTCGTATTCATTGAGTGTGTACTGTGGGCAGAGCACGGTACTAAGCACTTGGGAGTATACAGTAAAAAGACATTCCCTGCTACCCTCCCAGGCAGAGATCCTGGGAGTGAGGTGAAGGGAAGGGAAGTAGGAGTGGAAGGGACAGAGACTACCATGATTCAGGGAAGAAAGTAGGAAGAATTTTAAGTTGAGGGCAGGGAGGAAAGGATTCTTGCTGGAGCCCAAGTGAAGCCCCAGGTAGGGGCCATCTTATCTGAACAGGAAAATCCTCTTTGATTGGTTCCCACCGGCAAAAAGGTCACAAATTCTCTGGTAATGAGAACTCAGACAGATCTCTCCCCATGACTTGATCTGTTGACTGTCCACTTTTTGGGGAGAATGTTAGAATTTTCTGAGTTGGATCTCCATATTCTCAGTTGCAATGAACATACGTTGTCTTGCCAGCAAACGTACATCCTAAATCTCCCAGTAGTACTAGTAATAATGATAGTATTTGTTAAGTGCTTACTCTGTACTATATACTTTTCTAAGCACTGAGGTAGATACAAGGTAATTAGTTTGTCCCATGTGGGGCCCCCAGTCTTAATCCCCATTTTACAGATGAGGTCACTGAGGCATAGGGAAGTGAAGTGACTTTCCCAAAGTCACACAACCGACAAGTGGCGGAGTTAGAATTAGAACCCATGACCTCTGACTCCCAAGCCCATGCTCTTTCCACTAAGCCAGGGTGTATTTATTGAGCGCTTACTGTGTGCCAGGCTCTGTATTAAGCGCTGGGGTAGTTACAAGCAAATGGGGTTGGTCACAGTCCCTTTCCCACATGGAGCTCACAGTCTCAATCCCCATTTTACAGATGAGGTAACTGAGGCAAAGAGAAGTAAACTCACTTGCCCAAAGCAGACAAGTGGTGGAGTTGGGATTAGAACCCATCACCTTCTGACTCCCAGGCCCTGTGCTCTATTCATTACAGCATGTGCTGGAAATTAGGTAACTCAGGGGGCTCATAATCTTAAAAAAGAAAAGCATGGGGAGGCAGGCTACCGACACATAAGGGGAAATGAAACATGAGGAGAAAACCAAAGCTCAGTAGGTTCTGTGGCTAGAGGAGCAATCAGTCACTCTGTGGTATTTATTGAGCGCTTACTGTGTACAGAGCCCTATACTAAGCACTTGGGAGAGTTCAGTACAACAGAGTTGGTAGGTGCATTCCCTGCCCACAAGGAACTTACAGTCTAGGGTTGAGGACAGCAATTAATAGAAATCAATCAATCAATCAGTCGTATTTATTGAGTGCTTACTGTGTGCAGAGCACTGTACTAAGCGCTTGGGAAGTACAAGTTGGCAACATATAGAGACAGTCCCTACCCAACAGCGCGCTCACAGTCTAAAAGGGGGAGACAGAGAACAAAACCAAACATACTAACAAAATAAAATAAATAGAATAGAAATGTACAAGTAAAATAGAGTAAATAAATATGTACAAACATATATACATATATACAGGTGCTGTGGGGAAGGGAAGGAGGTAAGATGGGGGGGATGGAGAGGGGCACGAGGGGGAGAGGAAGGAAGGGGCTCTGTGAGGAGGTGAGCTCTCAGTAGGGCCTTGAAGGGAGGAAGAGAGCTTGCTTGGCGGATGGGCAGAGGGAGGGCATTCCAGGCCCGGGGGATGACATGGGCCGGGGGTCGATGGCGGGACAGGCGAGAACGAGGCACGGTGACGAGATTAGCGGCAGAGGAGCGGAGCGTGAGGGGTGGGCTGTAGAAGGAGAGAAGGGAGGTGAGGTAGGAGGGGGCGAGGTGATGGAGAGCCTTGAAGCCCAGGGTGAGAAGTTTCTGCCTGATGCACAGATTGATTGGTAGCCACTGGAAATTTCTGAGGAGGGGAGTAACATGCTCAGAGCGTTTCTGGACAAAGACAATCCGGGCAGCAGCATGAAGTATGGATTGAAGTGGGGAGAGACATGAGGATGGGAGATCAGAGAGAAGGCTGATACAGTAGTCCAGACGGGATAGGATTAGAGCTTGAACGAGCAGGGTAGCGGTTTGGATGGAAAGGGTGGATCTTGGCAGTGTTGCGGAGCTGAGACCGGCAGGTTTTGGTGACGGCTTGGATGTGAGGGGTGAACGAGAGAGTGGAGTCGAGGATGACACCAAGGTTGCGGGCTTGTGAGACGGGAAGGATGGTAGTGCTGTCAACAGAGATGGGAAAGTCAGGGAGAGGGCAGGGTTTGGGAGGGAAGACGAGGAGTTCAGTCTTGGACATGTTGAGTTTTAGGTGGCGGGCAGACATCCAGATGGAGATGTCCTGAAGGCGGAGGAGATGCGAGCCGGGAGAGAGCAGGGGCAGAGATGTAGATCTGGGTGTCATCAGCGTATAGATGATAGTTGAAGCTGTGAGGGCGAATGAGGTCACCAAGGCAGTGAGTGTAGATCGAGAACAGAAGGGGACCAAGCTCTGAACCTTGGAGAACCCCTACAGTAAGGGGATGGGAGGGGGAGGAGGAGCCTGCAAAAGAGACTGAGAATGAACGACCGGAGAGATAAGAGGAGAACCAGGAGAGGACGGAGTCTGTGAAGCCAAGGTCGGATAGCGTGTTGAGGAGAAGGGGGTGGTCCACAGTGTCGAAGGCAGCTGAGAGGTCGAGGAGGATTAGGATAGAGTATGAGCCGTTGGATTTGGCAAGCAGGAGGTCGTTGGTGACCTTTGAGAGGGCAGTTTCCGTGGAATGTTAGGGGACGGAAGCCAGACTGGAGGGGGTTGAGGACAGAGTATGGATACGTGCATACGTGCTATTTTAACTGCGGGAAGGGTGAAAAAGGGAGCCAATCCAAGTGTCAGGAGGAGAATCTCTGGCTCCTTGTGGCTCAGAGTGCACAGTAAAATGGGGATTAAGACTGTGAGCCCCACGTGGGACAACCTGATTACCTTTTATCTACCACAGCGCTTAGAACAGTGCTTGGCACATAGTAAGCACTTAACAAATACCATCATCATCATCATCATCATCATCATCACAGTCATGATGGCGGCTATGGCCATCCGCTACAGCAGCAGCCGCCAGGTTGGTAACCTTCTTGTGCAGAATAGCCAGATTAAATTACGAAATGCTGCACGTGACTAAGCCATCAGTATCCTCTCTACCCATTTCCATTTTTAGATTGCAAGCCCCTGCCCCCAAGGATAGGGACCATGTCTAATTCCCAACTCTGCACTCATTCCCAGTGCTTAGTATAGCGCTCTGCACACAGAAAGCTTGTTTGTATGTACTGGAATGTATTTGTTTACACAAAATGATGTGCTCTTTTTTTTTTAAGAATTGAAGATTGTTGCCAATTTTTTTTTAAATCAAGGAATTTTACATTTCTCCTGCACGAGAACATGGTGTGATGTGACACAGTAGAAGACTCACTAAAAGTCAGTTGCATCTTTGCAGGGGTAGTGCAGAACGTGCAAATGATAATTTCAGTGTTGTTAAAGGAGTAGGAGTGTATGTTTGCAGGCTCTTCTTTGTGATAAATTGTCCTCCTTTCTGGAGGGATTCAGGGACTGAGTAGAGGAATTTGATTGACGGAAGTGGTGATTTGGGTCATGGAAGAACAGAGGACCAAGTTAGTAGGGGCCTGATTTGGGGAGAATCCAAGGTTAGATTGGCCAGAGAATGAACAGCTGCCCCCCATCTCTTCTTTTCCCAACCATCTCTGCTCTGCATAACTAACCCTGGCACATGCCTGTTTGGCAGTGTTCACCGAGAAGGAGTGTGCCCAGGTGGAAGGAGCCCAAGCCTGTGAGTCAGAGGGCCTGGGTTCTGCCACTTGCCTGCTGCGTGTGTGTCACGAGCCATCCGGTTCCTACCAACCTGAACCTGGGGAGCCTCAGTGACATGTAGTAGAGTTCAGACCACACCTCTGATCTCCAAGGTTACTATGGAAAGTTTTTTACTTAGTTTTACCAGTGTGAGAGGGAGTGACACATACATACATTCACTCATTCATTCATTCAATCATATTTATTGAGAGCTTACTGTGTGCAGAGCACTGTGTTAAGCACTTGGGAAGTACAAGTCGGCAACTCACTCCACCAAGTGTCCAATACTAGTCTATGGTCAAAGGAGCCCATTCTGCCAATGCTGCTTCTTTCTGCTTCCAAGTGTTGCTGCCTTCTGCTGCTTTCGAATGCTGCTCTTCTGTTGCTTTCAGCTTGCTTCCTTCTTGCTTCTCTGCATGCTTCTGCTCCTCTTGCTTGCCTCTGTCTGCATGCCCCCCGCGATTCAAAGGGGCTGTCTTTTATCTGCCGTAGGTATCGCAGCTGTGACTCTACGTGACAGGCCCGTTACCAAGTAGAACAGGGAGGGAAAGTCACGCTTCCCTTCATGCTCCGCCCCCCACAGGCCCACAATCACCTGCCTCAAGTAGAGTGCATCATTGCCTTTGCAAAGTCTCTCCCTTGTAGTTGTTTGTGGGATCGCAGTCACTAGAAAGGCAGCTTATTGTGGGCTCACCACAGTGTGACCTTGGGCAAGTCACTTCATTCTTGGTCTACTTTGTGGGCTCCTCCTTCCCCTCCCCTCCCCTCCCCTTACTGTAGGGGTTCCTCAGGGGTCAGTTCTTGGTCCCCTTCTGTTCTCCATCTATACTCACTCCCTTGGTGAACTCATTCGCTCCCACAGCTTCAACTATCATCTCTACACTGATGACACCCAAATCTACATCTCCACCCCTATTCTCTCTCTCTCCCTCCCTCCAGGCTTGTAGCTCCCCCTGCCTTTAGGACATCTCCATCTGGAAGTCTTCCCGCCATCTAAAACTCAACATGCCCAAGACTGATCTCCTTATCTTCCTTCCCAAACCCTGTCCTCTCCCTGACTTTCCTGTCACTGTAAATGACATGACCATTCTTCCCATCTCACAAGCCCACAACCTTGGTGTCCTCCTTGACTCCTCTCTCTCATTCACCCCTCACATAGAGAAGCAGCGTGGCTCAGTGGAAAGAGCACGGGCTTTGGAGTCAGAGGTCATGGGTTCGAATCCTGACTCCACCATATGTCTGCTGTGTGACCTTGGGCAAGTCACTTAACTTCTCGGAGCCTCAGTTACCTCATCTGTAAAATGGAGATGATGACTGTAAGCCCCACGTGGGACAACCTGATCACCTTGTATCCCCCCCACAGCGCTTAGAACAGTGCTTGCACATAAGCGCTTAACAAATGCCATCATTATTATTATTATTATCCAATCTGTCACCAAAACCTGCCGGTCTCACCTCCACGACATCACCAAGATCCGCCCTTTCCTCTCCATCCAAACCACTACCTTGCTGGTTCAATCTCTCATCCTATCCTGACTGGATTACTACATCGGCCTCCTCTCTGATCTCCCATTCTCCTGTCTCTTCCCACTTCAGTCTATACTTCACTCTGCTGCCTGGATTATCTTTGTACAAAAACGCTCTGGGCATGTCACTCCCCTCCTCAAAAATCTCCAGTGGCTGCCTATCAACCTTTGCATGAAACAAAAATTCCTCACTCTCGGCTTCAAAGCTCTCCATCGCCTCGCCCCCTCCTACCTCACTTCCCTTCTCTCCTTCTACAGCCCAGCCCCCACACTCTGCTCCTCTGCCGCTAACCTCCTAACTGTGCCTTGTTTTCGCCTGTCCCGTCGTCGACCCCTGGCCCACGCCCTACCTCTGGCCTGGAATGCCCTCCCTCCACACATCCACCAAACTAGCTCTCTTCCTCCCTTCAAAGCCCTACTGAGAGTTCACCTCCTCCAGGAGGCCTTCCCAGACTGAGCCCCCCCTTTTCCTCCTCCCCTCCCCATCATCCCCCCACCCTCTGTCCTACCCCCTTCCCCTCCCCTCAGCACTTGTATATATTTGTACATATTTATTACTGTATTAATGATGTGTATATAGCTATAATTCTATTCATTCTGATGGTATTGACACCTGTCTACTTGTTTTGTTGTCAGTCTCCCCCTTCTAGACTTTGAGCCTGTTGTTGGGTAGAGACCATCTCTATATGTTGCCAATTTGTACTTCCCAAGCGCTTAGTACCGTGCTCTGCACACGGTAAGTGCTCAATAAATACAATTGAATGAATGAGTGAGCTTCTCTGTGCCTCAGTTTCATCTGTGAAATGGGCATTCACCACCTCTTCTCCCTCCCCCTAAGACCCATGCAGGACAGGGACTGTGTCTGACCTGATTGACTTGTAGATACCTCGGTGCGTAGAACAGTGGTCGGCAAATAGTA